>NC_047037.1:101943144-102568144 GCF_011762595.2 Tursiops truncatus
CTCCTTTGTCATAGATTAGTTGACCATAGGTGCGTGGGTTTATCTCTGGGCTTTCTATCTTGTTCCATTGATCTATTTTTCTGTTTTTGTGCCAGTACCATATTGTCTTGATTACTGTAGCTTTGTAATGTAGTCTGAAGTCAGGGAGTCTGATTCCTCCAGCTCCTTTTTTTTTCCCTCAAGACTGCTTTGGCTATTTGGGATCTTCTGTGTCTCCATACAAATTTTAAGGTGATTTGTTCTAGTTCCGTAAAAATTGCCATTGGTAATTTGATAGGGATTGCATTGAATCTGTAGATTGCTTTGGGTAGTATAGTCATTTTCACAATATTGATTCTTCCAATCCAAGAGCATGGTATATCTCTCCATCTGTTGGTATCATCTTTAATTTCTTTCATCAGTGTCTTATAGTTTTCTGCATACAGGTCTTTTGTCTCCCTAGGTAGGTTTATTCCTAGGTATTTTATTCTTTTTGTTGCAATGGTAAATGGCAATGTTACCATAATTTCTCTTTCAGATTTTTCTTCATTAGTGTATAGGAATGCACGAGATTTCTGTGCATTAATTTTGTATCCTGCTACTTTACCAAATTCATTGATTAGCTCTAGTAGTTTTCTGGTGGCATTTTTAGGATTCTCTATGTATAGTGTCATGTCATCAGCAAACAGTGACAGTTTTACTTCTTCTTTTCCAATTTGTATTCCTTTTATTTCTTTTTCTTCTCTGATTGCCACGGCTAGGACTTCCAAAACTATGTTGAATAATAGTGGCAAGAGTATCCATCCTTGTCTCGTTCATGATCTTAGAGGAAATGCTTTCAGTTTTTCACCATTGAGAATGATGTT
Organism: Tursiops truncatus; assembly: GCF_011762595.2. Lineage (NCBI taxonomy): Eukaryota > Metazoa > Chordata > Mammalia > Artiodactyla > Delphinidae > Tursiops > Tursiops truncatus. The sequence goes on from NC_047037.1 coordinate 101,943,990, forward strand.
TTCTGGGGGTTTGTCATATATGGCCTTTATTATGTTGAGGTACGTTCCCTCTATGTCCACTTTCTGGAGAGTTATCATAAATGGGTGTTGAATTTTATCAAGAGCTTTTTCTGCATCTATTGAGATGATCATATGGTTTCTATTCTTCAGTCTGTTAACATGGTGCATCACATTGATTGATTTGCATATATTGAAGAATCGTTGCATCCCTGGGATAAGTCCCACTTGATCGTGGTGTATGATCCTTTTAATGTGTTGTTGGATTCTGTTTGCTAGTATTTTGTTGAGGATTTTTGCATCTATATTCATCAGTGATATTGGTCTGTAATTTTCTTTTTTTGTAGTATCTTTGTCTGGTTTTGGTATCTGGGTGATGGTGGCCTCATAGAATGAGTTTGGGAGTGTTCCTCCCTCTGCAATTTTTTGGAAGCATTTGAGAAGGATGGGTGTTAGCTCTTCTCCAAATGTTTGATAGAATTCACCTGTGAAGCCATCTGGTCCTAGACTTTTGTTTGTTGGAAGATTTTTAATCACAGTTTCAATTTCATTACTTGTGATTGGTCTGTTCATATTTTCTGTTTCTTCCTGGATCAGTCTTGGAAGGTTATACCTTTCTAAGAATTTGTCCATTTCTTCCAGGTTGTCCATTTTATTGGCATAGAGTTGCTTGTAGTAATCTCTTAGCATGGTTTGTATTTCTGCAGTGTCTTTTGTAACTTCTCCTTTTTCATTTCTAATTTTATTGATTTGAGTCCTCCCCCTCTTTTTCTTGATGAGTCTGCCTAATGGTTTATCAGTTTTGTTTATCATCTCAGAGAACCAGCTTTTAGTTTTATTGATCTTTGCTATTATTTTATTTGTTTCTATTTCATTTATTTCTGCTCTGATCTTTTTGATTTCTTTCCTTCTGCTAACTTTGGGTTTTGTTTGTTCTTCTTCTCTAGTTCCTTTAGGTGTAAGGTTAGATTGTTTATTTGAGATTTTTCTTGTTTCTTGAGGTAGGCTTGTATAGCTATAAATTTCCCTTTTAAAACTGATTTTGCTGCATCCAATAGGTTTTGGATCGTTGTGTTTTCATTGTCATTTGTCTCTAGGTATTTTCTGGTTTCCTCTTTGATTTCTTCAGTGATCTCTTGGTTATTTAGTAATGTATTGTTTAGCCTCCATGTGTTTGTGTTTTTTATGTTTTTTTCCCTGTAATTCATTTCTAATCTTATTTCTAATCTCATAATGTTGTGGTCAGAAAAGATGCTTGATATGATTTCAATTTTGTTAAATTTACTGAGGCTTGATTTGTGACCCAAGATGTGATCTATCCTGAAAAATGTTCCGTGCACACTTGAGAAGAAAGTGTAATCTGCTGTTTTTGGATGGAATGTCCTATAAATATCAATTAAATCTGTCTGGTCTATTGTCTCATTTAAAGCTTCTGTTTCCTTATTTATTTTCATTTTGGATGATGTGTCCATTGGTGTAAGTGAGGTGTTAAAGTCCCCCACTATTATTGTGTTACTGTCAATTTCCTCTTTTATAACTGTTAGCGGTTGCATTATGTATTGAGGTGCTCTTATGTTGGATGCATATATATTTATAATTGTTACATCTTCTTCTTGGATTGATCCCTTGATCATTATGTAGTGTCCTTCCTTGTCTCTTGTAACGTTCTTTATTTTAAAGTCTCTTTTATCTGATATGAGTATGGTACTCCAGCTTTCTTTTGATTTCCATTGGCATGGAAGACTGCTAAAAAATAAAGTTAGTACTGCAACATCAATATTTGATAGAATTTGAAGTGAAAATTATTTAGGCTAAAAGGAGATACTATATGATGGAAAAAATAATAAATAACCCAAAATGTAATATTGAAAACTAAAAATCATATATTTGTTAAATATACAGAAAAAGAGGAAAAAAATTACAGGGAAAACCTAGCCAAATCCAATGTAATCTTGGGAGATTTAATATACTTCTTCACAAACTGATTAAGCAAAAAATTAAAAAAGAATACTCAGTAACATAAAATAGCAAAATTTTGACAAGTTTAATCTGATAAATATATAGAAACTTGCCCTCTCCACAGGAATATAGGCTATATATACATCAACTTTTCATAGACATTGATCCCATACTAATCCACAGGGAAACTTTAATGTTTCAAACAATCAATGTAATATAGATTGTTTTCTTCTGATCAATACACAATGAAACTACAAATCAATTATAAAAAGATGGTTAAAATTTATACCAAATATATTTGGAAATTTAAAAACAAATTTTTATTTGTTTCATATAATTAAACAAATAACAGAAGACAGCTTTTCTCAATTGGAGACATAGGTCTGAAGTTTTAAAGATTTTCCAAAGCCAAGGGAAGATGTATGAAAAAGAAATCCATGGTTATTCTTAAATTCTAAGTATAAATAGAAAGTTTTAAACAATACAATGCAAAAAAGCATCAGTTTATCATCAAATTTCTCTTCTGTGACTCTGAAAACTATATGGTGGTGGAATAATATATGCATATTACTGCTAGAAAATGTTTATCATCAACAATTCTATACCCATTTAAGTTAAACTAACACTTATACTGTGCTCAGTATGCTAAGAATCATTTTATGTGTTTTATGTAATATATATCAGTCTTTTGAGATAGATTATTTTATTATCCTCAGTTTACACATGAAGAAACTGAGGTACACTCCAAAGTGTCTCAGACAGGAAGCTGCAGAATCTGGTTCCAGATTCACCATTAAATATATTGACTTCTTTGCACTTGAGGACATGGGGAGGGGGAAGGGTAAGCTGGGACGAAGTGAGAGAGTGGTATTGACATATATACACTACCAAATGTAAAATAGATAGCTAATGGGAAGCAGCTGCATAGCACAGGTAGATCAGCTCCGTGCTTTATGACCACTTAGAGGGGTGAGATAGAGAGGGTGGGAGGGAGATGCAAGAGGGAGGGGATATGGGGATATATGTATACGTATAGTTGATTCACTTTGTTATACAGTAGAAACTAACACAACATTGTAAAGCAATTATACTCCAATAAAGATGTTAAAAAAACCCAACCATATTGACTTCTTTATTCGAAAATCACTTATAGAACAGTGCAAAGGGAAGATGAACACAAATTAATAGAAAACACCACCTCATCTATGGAAAACAGAAGGATATTCTAAACAAATGTAAATCTAATAGTCAATAATAAGCATTGGCTATTTTATGTGTAGTTAAGTTTAAACGAATGACAGTGTGACTAAGATTTTATTATTTTAAGGGTAAAGATTTTGAGACAGAAGAGGCGCATTGTAAATGTAAATCTTAAGAGCTTAGAATTAAGAATTACCTCAGCAAAAGTCGTTAAGATTGAATATTTGAGCAGAGAAGATGGAGATAGTGGAAAATATTCTAAAAGTTTTTTACTAGTGGGTTTGGAAAGAAGTGGATAAATAAAGCATTTTAATTGAGATGGTTTTTAATTTTATTTCCATATAGTTATTAGAAAAATTTAGATATGATTATAAGAAATGGAAAAGTAAGTTGCTGTGGGCTGAATGTGTGTGTGTCCCCAAATTCATATTTTGAAGACCTAATTCTCAGTGTGAGAGTATTTGGAGATGGGGCCTTGGGAGGTAATCAGGGTTAGATGAGGTCATGAAGGTGGGGTCCTCATGATGCAATCAAAGCCCGTATAAGAAGAAACACCAGAGATCTTGCTTTCTCTCTCTTCACTGCGTGAGGACACAGCAAGAAGGTAGCCATCTACAAGCCAGGAAGAGAGCTCTCACCAGGAACCAGATTGGCTAGCATCTTGATCTGGGATTTCCAGCGTTCAGAACTGTGAGACAATAAATTTTTTGTTGTTTAAGCCACTCAGTCTATATTTTGTTATGGCAGCCTGAGCAGACTACTGCATAACCATTTGTAGAAATAAAAATCATAGCAGAAATTTCCAAATTAACAAGGAAAAAAAGCAATAAAAATAAATTTAATAATAAGCAATCTGATTAAAAATGGACAGAAGATCTGAACAAACATTTTTCCAAAGAAGATATGCAGATGGCCAACAGGGACATGAAAAGATGCTTAACGTGGTTAATCATCAGGAAAATGCAAATCAACATCCCAGTGAGATATTATTACCAAACCAAACTTGGGTCCACTTACCTGTTTTGCAGAAAGCCAGTCTACTGACACTGGGTTGTGTTAAAGGAAAGTACAGTGTTTACCACAGGGTGCCAAGCATGGCAGCTCATGGTGAAATGACCCAAACTCTTAATGGCTTTCAAGGAAGAGTTTTTAAAGACAGTGTGAGGGAGAGAGTCACAGGGTGGGTGATCAGCTAGTGATCTAATTGGTTGATGGAGAGATAACAGGGTGATGTTTGAGGAATCTCAATCATCAGCCTTCTGATGCCAACCAGCTTGGGGTCTAGGTGCTGGTGATCAACATGCAGTTAACTTCTTCCACCTGGTGGGGGTTTTAGTATCTGCAAAACAACTCAAGGATGTGGTTTGGGATATTATCTAGAGCCCTTGAGGAGGAACTAAAGGTCCTTGACTTTGTTTTATGGCTAAACTATTATTATTTTGTCTTGCTTGACTGCTTTCCTTTGTTTCTGCATTTTCTGATTAAATTTGCTCTTTGAAAGTTAGGGAAGGCCTAGGAAGCTAAAGTTTTTCTACCAATAGGGGTGAGGGGAGCCAAGGGATATCTGAGCTTGGGAAGGCCCCACAGAGTCCTGCTCAGTTTCAATATCATGTCACACCTGTTAGAATGGCTATCATCAGAAAGACAAGAAATAACAAGTGTTGGCAAGGATGTGGAGAAAAGGGACTCCTAGTGCACTATTAGTGAGAATGTAAATTGGTGTGGCCACTATGGAAAACAGTATGGATGCTCCCCAAAAAATTAAAAATAGAACTACCATATGATCCACCATTTCTACTTTTGGGTATTTATCCAAAGAAAATTAAAACACTAACTTGAAAAGATATCTGCACCCCCATGTTTATTGCAGCATGATTTACAATAGCCAAACCATGGAAACAACCTTAGTGTCCATCAGTGGATGAATGGATAAAGAAATTGTGGTATATGTATACAATGGAATATTCTTCATCCACAAAAAATAATGAAATCTTGCCATTTGTGACAACATGGATAGACCTTGAGGACACTATGCTAAGTGAAATGAGTCAGACGGAGAAACACCAATACTATATGATCTCTCTTATGTGTGGAATCTAAAAAAACTCCCACGAAACAGTAAAAACCAAAAAACCAAGCTCATAGATACGGCAAATAGATTAGTGGTTGCCAGAGGTGGGCATTGTGGGGTGAGAGAAATGGATGAAGGGGTCAAAAGGGAAAAAAATAATAATAATGTAGTTTCAAAACCAGTGGTTCTCCAGATATCCCGAGAAGCTTCCAGAACTCTTAAGGACTCTAGAAGTATCCTGCCAGCATCTCAGCCTTTACTACTGAAGCAGGTAGTCTCCAGGGACTGTTGCCACTCTCTCAGCTGCCTTCCTCAGCCTGGAAACTGCTATGGACCTACATGTGTCTGCTTGTAGCTGCCCCCAGAGAGTAATGGCTTCTGCCCATCTTCCACCTTACAGCTTTCACACCAAAGACTCCACACTGGCCGCTGTAACTCAGAACCAGCTGAAGAAGGAGATCCTGGGAGTGCCGTTGCTGGCTTTCCCTCTCCAATGTGAAGGAAGCTTTAGAATGAGGTGCCCTATCATCAAAAGCACAATATATCCTCTCAGTGATAAAAGTTTCATATTTGGCAGCAAATTTCAAATGGCATTGGAAAATCTTTAAAATATTTTTATTAGTTTTTATTGGCAAGAAGGACAAGTGTATAATGGAAAGAGAATGTTCTTTGGAGATTACAAACCTGGATTTAAATCCTACATCTACCACATCTTAGCTTTGTGATCTTGAGTAAGTCATTCCATCGTTTGGAGCCTTCGTTTTTTCTTCCATAAAATGTGGATAATGGTGTCCATTTTGGAGTATTGCTTTGAAAAATAAATAATCTATGTAAAAAAATAAATTTAATCAAACCATAACATATAAGGAAAGAAAAACCAAAATAACAATAGACATTGGTAAAAGTAGTAAGTAGATTAGGATAGTATTAATTAAAAATAAAACTAATAAATAATTTGTTCACTATAATGGGGGCAATAAGTAGAGATTATCAGTTTTGATTTTAAAAAAAGACAGTGAGGTAATTGTTATGAGACACACCTAAATCAGTGTGAAAACAATTTCAAAATTAAGGAATGGAAAATCATAAATAGAAAAATGGAAACAAAAAGGAATATAAAGTGATGGATTAATGACAAAAAGAAAATTGACATCAAAGTTATTGAGTAAGAAAATATGCATTGTTATTTCATATTGAAACATGGATTCACAAAAGTGACGCTGGAGTCATAGACCATTGTGAATGAAATAATCCGGGAATCAAATGTATAAAGCAAAATCCAAGGAGAATGTAATTAAGCACAGTTATAAACATACATTTTATATATACTTTCAAAATTAGATCAAGTGATAGAAATAACCAAGAATGTAAGATCTTGAAAATATACTCACTGAGCTTATATGTTTGTATATGTATGGTTGTGTATGTGTGTATACATTTATCTAAATCTTTGCTGTTAGATGTGGGATTTTACTCTAGTTACAAGCTAGGTTAGCCTTTTACTGTTTAATGGATACTGACAAAAGTCATTAGACTCTCAGATGAGAGAAAAAGGATTCATTTTTGATGTCACAGCAACAATATGAGCATGTTTGCATCATTTCCCTTTACCTTTCACATCTTATGCAGGTGAAGTAGATGGTTTGGGTGCATGTCTGTCCTTGCAATGGGTTCTATTACGGAACAGGAAGACCTGAGTTTGGGGATTCTACCACTTTTATAATGAGGGACAAGTAAAGTTGTTCTTTGTTTCTGAGAGAGGGCTTTATCCCTCTAGGGTTTTGCTGCAAATGGAACCCTGAGAAATTGTCTGGATACAGAGTAGTGAGGGTCTTTCATTCTTGGTATACTCAGCAAGAATACACAAGGACGCTCAAGGCCCATGGTGGATTGACTCTCTTAACAGCTACATTGCAGATTTTAACAAACTCATTAAGAATATTAAGAAACTGTCTCCTAGGAGAAAATAAAACTAGACTCTATTATACTGCATCTACTAATAAGTTATGTATACATTAAAGTTATTGAAATATTTCAACAGATCTAAGAGACTAAAAATATGGCAGGAGAAAATTCTAAAACAAGACCATAAACTTGGAAGCCAGAAAAAGATAGATAGAATTATTTAACTATAGAAAAAAAATTAATGTCATAAATAGGGTCAACAGATAAACGAGCCACATAGATATATTTTTGAAGCAGAGAGGATTAATATCTTTAATTCTGAACTGACAAATTATCAAAATACAAGAACGAAGAAAATGGAGAAATGAGATGAGTAGAAAAATCACAGAATAGCAAATCTAAATAATAGATGTCAGAATAATATAGATGTCAGAATAAAATAAATAAAAATCAAAGTAAAAATGAGATAAAAATTTTCTGTAAGACTGGCAAAAATTGTAAAAAGAAATAGCACTTATTTGGTAGGACTAAATCGAAAGGGTATACTTGTAAACAGTCGTAAATTTTACAATCTCACTCCTAGGAAACTATCCTATAAAATTTAAAGAAGGAGTATGTATACCCATATTTTTCACGATATAACGTTAATGTAATGTCTCTTGTAGTAATTATTTTTGCAAAAATCTGGAAACGATGTGAATGTCCATCAATGGGTAGACATGCACCCAGGACTGAGACATTCTCTAAGACAGGATGTCCTCTAAATGCCAGAAGGTGAGGTAAAGGAGGAGAATATGCTTTTGAATGGGTAACCATGAAAAGCAAGAAGATAGGAAAAAGTAAAGTTATACGTGGCATGTACTACCAAGGATCTCTAGGTGTTTTGACTTGGGTTGATAACACAGGTTGAAGCACAAAAATACCTTCAGAAGGAAGCGGTCAAGGGGTCAGTAGGCCAAAGGGTGCCCTTCACCATAGGTTATTATAAATGCCAGCTGTGGCCTAAATTGAGAGCATGTCTTAGGTAAATTCTTTATTCACCCGAGATATGCCAATGACGTATTAAGAGAGAAAATTTGAAAAGTAATGTCTATAGGAGTAATACGTTTTCCTAAAGAGACACATTAACAATAAAATTCTCTACATGTGTGTAGATGTTTGCATATTTTTAGAGTAGGGCAAAGACAATAGTGATTATTTATTGGAGACAGGGATTTAAATGGAAAAGGTTTAGGGAGAGCATATATTAGCTTTCTTCACACACTGTTGTGTTACTTTACCAGTTCTTGTGTGCAAATATTACTTTGATAATTTTGGAAAAGTAATTTAATAAAGAAAATAATAAAAGGTTGGTGCATTTTATGCCTTTTCACACATAGAAGGCACAGCATTTTGACCAATGGTTCAAAGTATGCTTAAAGGACTCCCTTTCCTATATCAATTTTATATAGTGGAAAAGAGTATGTAATGAAACAAATAAAAATATAATTAAAGCAAACTTGGACATCTGTTTAGACTTCACCTGTATATGCAAATTAAACTATCTGAATTTTATATCATTTATTTATCACAGAGGAAGCTTACCTCAGTGACCCTATTGTCAGAAACAAAAGAGATACTTTGTTGTTGTGGAAGTATTTTGTAAACTGGATATTAATATTCCATTGTTTTCAAGATGGTAAGAATAACTTCATGATTCTGTTTTCAATGTATGTATGAAAAAGGGTGGGAATGGGTGAGATAGAAGGGATTGCTTTTGGCAACTAGAACCCAATTACCTTTATAATTTTAAAGGGATGAATATGTACCTTCTTAATAATCATATATTATCTAGTGCATCTATTTACCTAACACTGTAGACATGTAAATATAAAATTAAGTCAAAATAATGTTCTTTCTGTATGGAAAAGCTTTTAGTGAAAAAATATTGATTAGTCTAAAAATGAAATATGTTAAAAATATGAAAGAATTTCTTAAGGATGATATGTAGGTTTATATAATATTATTTTTACAGTACATGTGCATCTCTGGAGGAAGTTCTGCCTTTTAAGACCAGAAGAAATTAGAGGAAACCAAAATGAAGAGAAAGGACTTAAAAGGCACAATGTGTGTTCGTTCCGCCATTTCAGGCATTGCTTAACAATCTGTTGAGAACGCAACTTGAACCAAACAACAAGCAGGCGCGTTTTACTTGCTTTCCAAGAGCGACAGGTGCAAAGAAGCTTGAGAAAAAAGCATTCATTATGGGCAAGGTTAAAATTAGGTACTTAAAAATCGTCATCTAATTTAGGCCATTTATCATTCTCCTCAAAGCCCCTTTTGTACAATTGAATACTGAAGTGCTTAGCTTACTATTAGATCATCACAGCTGCTACAGTATCACTCAAAGCAGATGTTTCACAGACAGAAAGAGCCTAGCTAATTTTAACAGAAACATGGTAACTGCAAGTCACTTTTTGGCAGTTCCAGCAGTGAATGTGAATATACCATGCAGGTGCAACTGTACATAGTGAACTGTAGGATAAATGCTTTCAGAAAGGGAAAAGTGATATTGGTGAGAGATCCTTGAAAGGGTTTTATTCTTGATGGATTAGAAATCCAGAGCCTGTACACTGTGGTTCACTGTGATGAGATTCAAACTATTCCTTCCCTTTTGAAAGAAGAGAACAAAAAATAATTTGGGCTAATTATAGGGCATTCTCACAGTCATTTTCCAAATTAATTTGCACTTGGAAATAGAATACTGAGGGAATTTTCTTACACTTAAATCGTGAGCTCACATATTAATATCTTCTCAATTTATGATTCTAGTGATAACAGTGATATTTGTATTTCTGTATATTTAGGTATATTTTTATGTGTGTACAGAAATCATACCATAAATTCCTTGTTCAATTTCTTATTATTACAATTCATGGCATGATATTTCTGTGGAAGAGAAAAAGTCTCTTCCACTAACAAAAAAATGGTAGAGATATTTGTGACAAATGGATCATTTCATTCTTAGTGTTCAGCAGACTTAAATGTACTTGAGCTAAATGAGAGAGTCCTTTGCTTGACTAATTGTAAGAACTATGTAAACTACAAATTGCAACCATTTAATTTCTTATTGAATCACTGTCCTTGACAAATACATACATTTATACATTAGTATGTATGTGTTTGTATATATTTATGTGTGTATATATATAATAGCTATATTCCCAAAAATATATTCCTAAAGAGTGTATGTGATGATGTTTTTAGAAATTAACAGAAAACTACAGCATTGTATAAACTTCCTAGGGCTACTGTAAAAAAATCACCACGAACTGTGGCTTAAAACAACAGAAGGGCTTCCCTGGTGGCGCAGTGGTTGAGAGTCCGCCTGCCGATGCAGGGGACACGGGTTCGTGCCCCGGTCCGGGAAGATCCCACATGCCGCGGAGTGGCTGGGCCTGTGAGCCATGGCCGCTGAGCCTGCGCGTCCAGAGCCTGTGCTCTGCAACGGGAGAGGCCACAACAGTGAGAGGCCCGCGTACTGCAAAAAAAAACAAACCAAAACAAACAACAACAGAAATTTATTCTCACAGTTATGGAGGCCACACTCCCTCCAAGGGCTCTAGGGGAGAATCCTTCCATGCTTCTTCCGGCTTCTGGTGACTCCAGGTGTTCCTTGGTTTGTGGCTGCATAATTCCAATATCTGCCTTTGTCTTCACGTGGTCTTCTCCAATTTCTCTCTTTGTTTTCTCCTCTTGTGTCTCTTGTAAGAACACTTGACATTGAATTTAGGGCCCACCTAGATGATCCAGCATGATCTCCTCTCAAGGTATTTAACTTAATTACGTCTGCAAAGATCCTTTTTCCAACTCAGGTCATATTCACAGGTTGTGTGAATTAGGAGAGGGTGTAACTTTTAGGGGGCTACTATTCAACTCAGACATTATAGATGTAAATAAATATTTTAAGCAGTGCTACCCCAAATTTAGTCCTAAGATGGCTGCCAAGTTTGTGAATTATTTGCTACTGGTCTGCAACAAGATAAGGAATTGCACCAAGATGTAATGCCATTTCATTACACCACACTGTTAGAGTCGGCTGACGCTCTTTTTTTGAAAGATTTTCTTGATGAAGACAATGGTACATTGATTTATTTTCTAGAGTAAGCTCCTTATTTCATCATGGACCTGTGCTTTTTAAGTTGTATAGTTTTAAAATATAATGTCCAAATTGATGTGACTTAGTGTGTCACATGTAGTCTTATTGGAGTATGAGTCTAATTTGGTCACTGTAGAAAGATTCTGCTGGTTGGGAATGAGGTAGTTACGTAAGATACCTGGTCATCACAAAACTCATTAATTTTTTAGTCCTAGGTAGGCAGGTACCAGGTACCTGGTGGCATAGAGCAACATGATGTAACTGAAATTGAGAAGAAGGGACATCAAAGTGTTTGGAAACATACCACTGCCTAACTGTACATGACTCTGTTTTGCCTCTGTTTATTGCAGTTTTCCTGCAGAATAGTAAATACAATTTGCGATACAATATATAAAGTTATTTTTATTGTCATTAAATGGAACACAGGCTGTCAAAACCCCAGCCAGCCACTGGATTTTTACCTGGCCTGTAAAGTTGATTTCATTATCTCCAAGGTATCATTTGTGAAGACCATCTGCAAGCCTTTTCAAATCCATGGGTGTCTCTGTGGGCTAAGAAAATTTGATTTGTCCTCAGTTGTGTGCAAGGCAACACAACTTCTTTCCCTGGATTATCTTGAAGTGTGACATGTTTCTTAAAGCTTTTAAGCTGAGATCAGTATCAGGAACTGCAGTAATATTTCTTTATGCAATGCCACATTTACTTTTCTTTATTGATTGTTAACTTTTCTCTCCAAATATCTATTGCTTTTGCTAACCAGAGTCATTTAGGAACATGTCTCTAGCCAACTGGCTCTTAAGTCCCACTCATATTTGTTGTGCATTTCTCTGTTCATCTTATTACACATTGTTTTCATTTTCACAGTTAAGAGCATAAAAGCATGTTTCCCAAGGATAAAAAGGGCCTAAATCAATTTCCCCAAAGTACATTCTAAAAGCAGCATTAAGTGTGGCATCCAGCTTCATTACGCTGTTGAACTTGAATTTGTTGAATTGGGAAGTTAAGATGTTAATGTCAGACTAAATCACAAAATTAAAATCTTGGGTCATCATGGTCCATTCAGAATTGTCACTTGAGTATACAGTATATAGCATGTCCCTGTAAAAATCCCAACATATTTTAAAAATAATTTCCTCTTTTTTTCTCTGTCCTTAGGGAACAGTTTCAAGCAAAGCATTTCCATATGGAAAGAGTGAGGAGATTTAACGGGCTGTATAGCATCACTCATGAATAGTATTTAAGTCTCAAGAGGATAACTGGAGCTTGAAGATTAGGGTGTATAAAAGCATTTCATTCCCTAGTATATTCATATACTTTCAGAGCAAGAAACCCCACAAACACAATTATAAACAACCCCAAAAGCGATGTAATCAAGCCCACCATTACAGGATCTATTTGGACCGTGGACATTCCCATTGTAATGGTAAAAAGGAAATCAATACAGTAGCTTCCAGGGCACTTATTCTTGTGACAGTAAGGATGGAACATGCATTTAACTTTCATATTTTCATAGGTTGAAAAGAATAGCCTGGCAAAGATGATCATTTAAATAATTAGTGATATAATAATCATTCCTAGATTATTGAAATCAGAAAGGGTGTACTTCCCTTTCCATGGTTTTCTATGAACTTGAAGACAGGTAGTGGTCCTCAGGCTTAAGTGCACAGATAACACGAGGCAGCTGGCAAACTTTAACAATATCAGATGCTCAGGCCCCATGCCCATCCAAGATTCTGATTCATTCTGTTTAACTTTTTCAAAGCTCCCAGGTGAATTGAATGTGTCAGCAGGTTGGAGAACCAAGGCTTGTTCAAGAGTAATGATTATCAAATTCTAGTATATAAAAATCACATGGGAGCTTAATAAAATGCATATTCTGATTCCAAACTTCCAGAGATTTTGATGGAGTAGGTCTAAGTAGTGGCCTCATAATCACATTTTTGCAACATCCGAGGGAATCCTATACCCACGGTCTATGTACTTTATCAGTTGAGAAAAAATAAAGTAGTATCCTTAGGGAGATGTCCTACCAATTTGAGTACTACTTTATGTGACACTGATTTTAATAGTTAAACTATCATAGACACTGTTAAACAGGGAGTTTAACTATCTTGGTTTATACAATCATATCATGTTCAGTTTCTTTTTGTAATTGGGAAACAAATTATATCAAAATCCCAAATTTATAAATGAAGAGACCAAGCCACAGAATATTAAAATGGCTTCCATAATTCTATAAAAGAGACATACCACACCCAGGATTAATTTTGATGTATTGTTTTTTGAGTCTACCTAAATAATCTCAGCTTATCTAAGTACTGTCCAAATCAAGTTACAGTCACTGGTTCTGGCATCAAAATAAATGATGTTAAAACTAAAAACCTAATACTAGAAGATAAGTCAGCATAGAAACTTTACATCTCTCAAGGTATGAATAGCCTAGTAAGTGAGATCATGGGCTTGGGAACCAGACCACAGTGTATGTGAATCCTGGCTCTGCCACCAGCCAGCTGTGTGACTCTAGACAAGTTACTTAATCTTTCTCTGCCTCAGTTTCTTTATTTGTCTTGCGTTCCTATTTCATAAGGTTTTTGAAAGGGTAACCGTATTATTATGTGTAAACTCCTAGAACAGTGAATGATATAATGTAAGTGCTATGTGGTTATAAATGTTGTATAGTTGACTTCTACTATTTGACAAATAGTAATAGGTGTTTGTAGAGACTATATTTGGAAGTAATACTTTGATTCAAGTTGCATGAAGGAGATGGCATTTTTGGTTCTCAGTAAATTTTATCAAGCCTTCAGTTGTATTTGGTTACAGATTGCATTTAAAATATCTTTCCATTTAACCAAATGAGTTGAAAATTGCATAATAGGGATTTATTTCTCAAAATATAGAGGCTTTGGTTCTATTTGGTTATCATCTGCCCTCTTCCTCCCCCAAAAAGAAAAAAAACAAACAAACCATCCAACTTGCTTTGTAAGGAATGAATCCTTACTGAAATTTAAAAACAAAGACCTAACCCCTCACCAAAGGAAAAAGGACTGCTTGCTTTTGGGCTCAGTTGTAAAAACTTGGGGTGCTGAGCCCACTAACTTCAGACATGTAAAGAGTAGGTTCTAGGAGGGAAGCCTGTGACAGGAGATATATTCTTTACACAGTTTCAAAGGGAAAAAATGAGTCAGTCATTTCAGGGCACTCTCCCACACCCAATCCTAAAAACTATACTGACTTTCCTCATCAGCAGGGCTACCAAAGAGCAACATCCAATCGTTCTGACAAACTGCAGAAAAAGACTCTAATGACATTGGATGGCAGCCATGGAGAGTGGAGACACACTCAGTGCAATGAGCAGTTTTGAAATGACAATAATTATGGTCCAATGAGTCTGAGAAGAAAGCCTTTAAAGCCTACTTTTAGGTTCATCTAACGGTCATTTCTTGCTTTTAGCAACTTCACTGGGCCACCTGGTATGGCTTATTGGACCTGGTTTTATAATTTTCCTTCCCTTATTTTCTCTTCATTCTAAGTCACTCAACTACACGCTGCATTTCTTTTGGGGGGTGGGTAGTGGTGCGTGTGTACGTGTGTGTGCGCATGTGCATGTATGTGTGACCTTGAAACAAAGTGGGGTATAGAAATGTATAAATGAATAAAAATAATGCTGGGGTGTGTGAAGGAGAAAAATTTTGGCAGTGGTATCCGGATGTGACATATCTTGTTGCCACGTCTATGATACCTGTCATTTGGTGGTTTCCCCTGTAATAGTGAAACTAATTTAGAAAAGAGACACCTAGAGCTGCAAACTCCAGAAGGGATATTATTTTTATCCATAAACAGTTCTGTCTTTATTGAGATAAGGAGTGAATACTGTTACCTGCTGTTCTCATAAGGTAAAGAATTTGTGTTCCCTTCACCACAGAAAGTTTTGTTTGGTTCAGAGTTGGATCAGTATTTTATTTAGTTTTGTTTTTGTTATTGTAGTTGCTTTATGTGACCATTAAGGATTTGTAGCATCAGCTTAATAGAATTACTTCCTGAACACTAAGTTGACATAAGAAGCCAGAATTCTGTGTATATTTAGGAACAAGCAGCACATACCTCATTATTTGTGATCATTCCTTTCAACTCATTTCAAATTCTGCCTACGTCTAGACAAGTGTTTTAAACATCTAAGTGTTCATTGCTTGGGTTGATAAAAACACTAGCTTATCTAACATTATTTGTGACACTAATAAATCTTTTACAATAAAGTTGTGCAAATCCCTTTAAATAAAAATAAAATGCAAAAGCATATAGCAGAAGCACACTGTGCTGTTTTTAGTGTGTTGTCCATTTCTTTTCCTTCTTTCTTGCTTGCTCTTGCTGTACTTATATTCATGTTCCTTAATTCCTGGCTTCTTCTTTCCCTGACTTCTGTCAAAAATACTGTATATAGAAAGAAATATTTAACAATGAATACTTTTAAAGTTAAAAAGTAGCTGTTTCAAATCTAAACCTCAAACTCTATTTGAAAAAGAGATGAGTCTTCTTTAAGAATTGGGGACATTAAAGATCAGTATTATACATGTTTTAACTTAAACACACCACTTTTTATTAATTATATTTAAATTTTAGCTCTATAGTTTTATTTGCGGAGTAAATCCAGGCCAGCTTCTCCCGCAGGGGTCCTGTGACCACTTGGTGGCAATGTCGTAGAGGCGATTCAGCAGTTGGGGGAGTGGGGCTGAAAATCCAAGGCCCGTTCCAACCCACGGGCTAACACTGTGATTTACTGGATCCCAGCCCTATGTCTTAATTATTCAGAGGGTCTTGCAGCCTGAGGACTGGCTCAGATTTCCAATAGCAGAGTGATAAAACATGTCACACATACTTATTTCTACATAAATAACCACGATACAAAATTACCCACAGCTAGCAAAATTAAAGCGGAGCCTTTTACCTTTCTTTGAAAAAAACAAACTATAAAAATACCTAAAATATAAAATATATACGTAAATTAATAAAAACAAAAAACAAATCAAAAACAGAAAAAAAACGCTTGAGTTCATCTTGTTCAATATAAAAAAAGTAATGACACACCATGTCTTACTAAGTCTGGATCTGATTTACCACTACAGCTTCGTTTTGTTCAATTTTCCCCACGAATGAAATACTGAGGCCACAGAAAACTCATTTTTCCTTACAGATTCTATGCCTTTTAACATCTGCATATCTATGTTTCTGCTGTTTTCTTTGCACAGAATACCCTCCCATCCATGACCTTCCTAATCCCCTGTAAATCTCTCCTTTATCAGTTAGCCATCTCTATTCCTGCCCCTTACTTACTCCTCAACGAAATGTTGCAACTATATTTTAATTAAATGCATATATATCTGAAAATGTGAGGGGCCGTTTTCATTCACTATTTTTGCAATTCTCTTGCTTTCTTCCCTTCCTTCTTTCCCTCTCTTAGCCCCCGTCCCCTGCCCACCCTTTTAAAAGTAAGTATAACATGGCTATAATAGATCTGACATGGTGCAGGTATTGCAGGTATGATAAATTCAGTATGGTACCCAATCTCGCAATATTTATTATCTTGTAAGAAATAGAGTCAGGTAAATAAACAATTACATATGTGTGCCTTGTTAGAGGACAACTATTTGGTACCTAAAAATAACAGTGAAAGTTAAAATGTAGTTACTATGTCACAGATACTTTTATAAGAATTTTACATATATTAACTTTTTAATCTTTATAACAATCCATGGAGTCCGTTCAGTTATTATGCTTATTTTACAGATGAGGATTTGGAGGTCTAGCAAGGGTAAAATACTTGTTCTAAGACAAACAGCTGGATTTCAACCGCGGAGCTGGCTCCAGCACGCATACTTGTAATGACTATGTACACTGCCTCTCATTACATGTAGAGTGCCATATATAAATGTTGAAATCTTGAAAAGGTTCTTTTGCACATATGATAAACAATTCCTAACTAATAACCATAATCTGGTGTTTTATTATAAGAGCTATTATTTTGAAATTTTTCTATTTACATACCGACTTTTAATCTGTATTGTAAGTGCTTAATTTTTGTTGCATTCTGTTAGAATGTAAATTTTTAGAAAACAGATTTCATCTAAGATTTCTTTTGTCCCTTCTACTTCTGGCATGGTGCTGGACACGTACAAAGTTTACTTAAAATTAAGATTTGACCAGTAATTGGTAAATTTCCAGTATGATTTAAGCTTACTGAACTTTTTTTCAAATTCACCCTTTATTAAGTGGTTTTAGTAAAAATATAAATCAAAATGATCTGTGGAAAATTTTCATAATACACATAATTGGATTTAATGCCAAGATCTTCATTGGTAGTTATCATCTTTGATCCAAGCACTCAATTAAGAAAAACCTGATCTTCCTGCAGGAATTAAGGCTTGAGGAACCAGCTAAAGAAAATACTAACACTTTTGCTACTGCTATTACTGTGAACCATAACGTTTTTTGTCTCTGGCCCAAGAGTCTTATGTTTTCTGCCAGAATCCATGAAACTGTAGCAGGCTAACTTGTTAACTGCAAGTAGGGTAAATTTCAGACCATTCACAGTTATTGACACACTTTTTTTCCCAACGAGGCTCATCAGCAAACAACAAACATTCACATTTTATTAGAATTTTAGCAAGACCTGAAACAACATATTGAGATTTCATTTGGAATATAAAGACTGGCTGATTCATAATTAGTTCAGTTTCTAAGTTAATATTTTCCTCAAGAACATCTGCCATCCTATTAAGTGTATCTATCATTCAATCTCTGACATCTACAGTCATTATCTTTGGCAGAAGTCTCTTTGACCTGCAGTCCTCTCTCATAAAATTATTGTGCAACTCTAGCTTCTCTTCCATCCTTTATCTTCTTCCCTTGGACACCGTTTACTATGCTTCTTCTCTCAAGCACTTCCTTCTAATAACTAAAATTCCACCACAAAACTTCTGACTATTTTGGTTTTCTCCTCATCTGTTTTGGTTCTTCTCAGGGGAGGTGCAAGGCAAGTATGAAATATAGCACTTATTTTACACTGCTTTACAGAACAGTTACTATTATGCTTTCTCCCTTTTTATATTGTCAAGTCCTTAAGAATAGTAATGCGATTTTACTAATTTTAATGTCCTCTACCCCTAATATCCTGGCATAGTAATTTGAATTTAATGGTTAGTAAAACCCTTTTTGAATGAATGAATTGTAAGTATGTAATTAGCATATATTTTTTCCACATTTACCACATTGCCAAGTGTGTAATATTATTTCAAGATAGGCACTTTATTAGTTAATTTTTTTTTTTTTTTTTTTTTTTTGCGGTACGCGGGCCTCTCCCTGTTGTGGCCTCTCCCGTTGCGGAGCACAGGCTCCAGATGGGCAGGCTCGGCGGCCATGGCTCACGGGCCCAGCTGCTCCACGGCATGTGGGATCTTCCCGGACCGGGACATGAACCCGTGTCCCCTGCATCAGCAGGCGGACTCCCAACCACTGCACCACCAGGGAAGCCCTACTTAAATTTTTTTTTTAAATATTTATTTATTTTTATTGATATGTAATTGAAATATAACATTAGTTTTATGTGTACAACATAATGATTTGATATTTGTATATATTGCGAAATGATCACCACAATAAGTCTAATTAACATCCATTACTATACATAGTAACAAATTCTTTTTTCCTGTGATAAGAACTTTCAAGATCTACTCTCTTAGCAACTTTCAAATATACAATGCAGTATTATTAACTATGGTCACCATGCTGTATACTACATCACCATGACTTATTTATTTCATAACTGGAAGTTCGTACTTTTTGATCCCTTTCACCCATTTCACCCTTGCCTCCTGCCCCTCCTCTGGCAAACACCAATCCATTGTTTGTTCTAAGTGTTTGTTGTTTCTGTTTTTGTTCTTTTGTTTTGTTTGTTTACATTCCACATATGTGTGAGATTATGAGATCACATGGTATTTATCTTTCTCTGTCTGACTTATTTCACTTAGCATAATGACCTCAAGGTTCATCCATGACATGGCAAACGGCAGGATTTTCTTCCTTTTTATGGAAGACTAATATTCCATTTTTTATTTATATATATATATATATATATATATATATATATATATATATATATATATCACATTTTCTTTATCCATTCATCCATTGATGGACCCTTAGGGTGCTTCCATGTCTTGGCTATTGTAAGTAATGCTGAAATGAACATGGGGGTTCATATATCTTTTTGAGTTAGTGTTTTTATTTTCTTCAGATAAATACCCAGAAGTGGAATTGCTGGGTCATGTGGTAGTTCTATTTTTAATTTTCTGAGGAACCTCCATGCTGTTTTCCATAGTGGCTACCCAAATTTTATTATTTTTATAAGTCAAAAATACATTAGTAAACATGGTTTGTACTTGGAGAAAAATTGGTACTTAATTAGTTTTTTGTCTAAGGGTTTTATTTGCCTAATTAGAACAGTTAAATATTAAAATATCATTAGGCCTTTATTATTAGGCTAAGTATATATATTGAGTTTCTTTATTTGAAAAGTTCCATGAATAATAAAATAAGTATGAAGAATATAAACACACCACACAATTAATCAAACTAAATTATACCCTGTTAAAGACATGGCTTTACACCTTGGCTTTAAATCAAAGACCCACAAATATTTGTGATTCATGGATCACAAGAATTTTGTGAAATAAATGATAGTTCTGCTAACTAAGAACCCCTTGTTCAAGACTTCAGTGACAAGGTATGAAATACGTCAAAGAAGTATGTAGGAAGTTTGTAAGAAAAAGTGTTTTCTTACTGAGTTCCATGCATCCTGTTATACTCTCCACATCTGTGCGAGACCTCAGTTTTCACTTAAGGTTTTAAATCTAGGGCCCAAAGCATCTGAATTCAAGTATCCATCCCAAATGTGATACATTATAGATATAGACAACTCTGTAGACCAGTAGCTGGAAAATGATGCTTGATCTTTTTGGGCTATGCTTGATAATTTTATCATCAAATATGTATTATGTAACTGAAATCAAAATATATCAGTTTATTAAAGCTCATAAAAGCTTATTTCTGTTGTTTTGCATCAATATTTTCTTCCTATGTAATATATAGTTATATAAATCTTATTTAACATGTTTTACCTTCTTTGAACATAGGTAAATTAAAGGAAAGGTGATTGAGAAATGTTTTGGGCATGAAGACATCTTAAACTTAGGGAGGCAAATATTTGTAATAAAAAAGTATTTAATTTTTAGTTTGAAGACTTGAATTTGAGTGTTGGCTCTGGAGGCAATGTGGAATCAATAGAAGTTATATTAGTGAATAATGTTTATAAAAAATAACTTTCTGTGTTCTGTGGGTGATATTTTTGAAAGCTAAATGATTGTTGGCAGGGGAATAGTTTGATGCCTGTTAGATGTAAACAGGAAAAGTAAGTTGTGGAGAGACAAGATTCAAGAAATCTAAAAGAAATCAAACAGCAGACAAATGATTCTCAGGTTTCTGGTTTTGACAACTGGTTGGATAGAGTTACTGCAATAGTATATATATTGCTACAGATTTGCAAATACTAGCATTTAAGTATAAGGAAAAGCATTAATAAATCATTATCTTTTTGTAGAGAGTGGATGAGGGAGAGGACAGGATGGGAATAATATTTCTTTGAATATTACTTGCTATTCAATTTTGACTTTGAAATAATAAAATATTTTAGATAATCAAAAATAAATGGAATCGAAAAGGAAAATCCAATGAAAATAAATTTCCTAAAAGTGGGAAGCCAGCTGAAAAAAATGTGTCTATTTTCCAAGTTACTGGCATAATGTATGGAGAAAATAACTACTTCAGATCATAGATTTAGAGTTGCATACTTAATGGAGTGTATTCTAAGAAAAAAACCAACTTTCAAATGCATTCATAAGACTTGTTAGTTGTAATATTGATTTTTTATTTTGACAATTGTGTGTGTTGAGAATTGTGTGTGTATTAGCATATCAATATGCTAATATTGATAGAAACAAAGATTTTTGATGTACAAAAGAAGAAATATAATTTTAAAATGATTGCCTCTATGGTGTTTAACGTGAAGTGGAAATAATAGTATGATCTCATAATTTTTTTTAATTAAATAGTTTATAATTCTGTCTACTGAAAAAGCTCAAAATTATTTTCTGTAAAAACTATTCCCCACTACAGAGAACAAGGCTTCCAAGAATAACTGATTTCAGACCCAGGGCTAGAAATGTGCAAAATAGGAGGCCAAGACTTTGGGAGAGGAGGGAAGAAAAGAGTCTTGGACATGTTGGTTCTGAGTTCTTCTAGGACATGAAAATATAAGGAGATATTAGAAGTTCTGATTTAGGGCTCTGGCTCTGCAATTTTATATGTATTTATTCAATTTCTATAAAATTTAAAGAATCAAGTCTAATGATCTTTAGAATACTGGCAGTTCTCAAAAGTGTATGATTCTATGACTTTACGTAAAGTGACTATATGTAAGAAAACTATGAGATAGAACACTGGTGCCTGATTAGAGCCACTGGCATAATCACTCAGAATAAAAAGGACCTTGGTAATTCCAGTCACTTGGTTGAATAAGTGATTTACATGTAGTAGATCAAAGAGTTTATTTAGTAAAACTAGTACTACCTTTCCTTTGCTTTTTCATAATTTAAAATTAGTTTGATTTGCATTACATTGTTTATTTTGGTTTTGTTTAATTAAAAGCTTAAAAAAGCATGTTAAACTACAAAATAAATCATGTATTCTCTGATTTTATATTCTATATTTAAAATGTGTATGAAAGTTTCTTTAATCCCTACAGCGAATGATTTCACTTCACCTTTAGTTTTTCTGTTCAGAGTCCTTTCCCAAGTATTTGTGATCTATTTCATGAAAAAGTACTTCCTTACATCTGCCTTGAATTTCCTTTTTCCCCCAGTTCCATTCCTGAACCCTCATCTTGCTATCTTCTTTAAGTGGAAAATAGTCTGCTTGACATTATTTCTATCATGTTCAGTTCTGTGTATTTCAGTAAAATCTTTCTTAATTATGTTCTTCCCAAGAGAGCACTTAATCTTTTTTAGCCTGTCTTTATAGATTTTTACCTGTTGGCCGTAGGATAAACCCCATTGCTTTTTAAAGCAACTTTGATCGTATGAAAGTCTTGGGTACTTTATTAAAAGAATCCCATTAAAACAATATTCACAAAATAGCAAAACTCAGTTTTCATGCTTTGGAAGAATTTGTTTTATCTGACAATAAACAGAACCTCCAAAGAACAAAGTGACATAAAATATACTACATTACTTGTACATTTTGATTCCATCTCTTTTTCCTTTTGTTTATTACCTTTAGTACCTTGAGAGTTCAAACAGAGTGATGAAACAGTATTTTTAAGTGTTCATTTTCCTTTAATGTTTACTTCCTCTCCAATAGAGCAGAAAGACCTAATAACTAGCAAACATTAACATTAAATTAATCTTAACATTTAGATTGTTTCTTGTTTTTATTAACCTAAGGTCAAAATGATAAAAGGACCAAGTGGAAAAAAAGAGGCATCACAATAAAATGGGAAACCAATCACTACTTCCATTTAAATGCACATTTAATATAATAGCTCAAGATTCACAATGGAAGGAAATACAAGAGAGAATATACATTTTGTCAACCAATATGACTCTAACATCCAATAACGTGAATTAATGGCTCTACATAATAAACAGTAAAGAAAAAAGCTCATTTTCACTTTGCATAGTACAAAATATTGTCTGTATTAAGACATTCCAGTTAAATAGATATTTTAAGTGAACATATTGAAGTAATTTACAGAGTACATAATTGTTGACAATATATCAAAGATTATCAGAGACTGTGGTTTACTGTGTAAATGGCAGAACAAGTGTACTCAAAATATTAATAATCTTCAAAATTTGGGCCTCCTAGATATTTTAATGAATGCTTGATCTGAGTAGCTAGTATAATGAGTATGTAAATTGGTAAACTTTCAAAATTATCTCTGTATCAACAATATCATTAGAAATTTAATAAAATTTGGAGTACTGGACACATAGTCAAGTAAAGCAATTCTAAAAATCATCTTGGAGCTTTTATTTCTTTTCCCAGGAGAATTTATTTCAGCTCAGATCTCTGACCAACTTCAAAGGAGATTTTTGTGGTTATTTTGGATCTATAAGTTGTGTAGGGAAAAAAATAAAACTGGTTTTCAGACAACAATGAAAACAAACCATTTAGTAAATGCATTTCTGTGCAAAGCAATTGTGCTGAATTTCTGAAATGGTTTCTGAAAATGTATGCATACATGAGCTTCCTTGTTATCTCTTGTGTAGCAACAAAATGAAACATAAAAGCTTTATGGCATGAAGATAATGTTAAACAGATTTCTGCCTGTTTCCTAAACAATGGTCAAAAAAATCTAATTAGAGTGGAAAGTACTATACAAAGTAAAGTTGTGGATCCTTGGTAGGTTATAAAAGAAGAAAAACACTGCTCCAATTTTGAATGTGTGGTAGCTTAATTGTTTAAAAGAATATTAATTAACTACTGGTTTGCATTCAATAACATATTTGGTTAATTCATTATGTGTCATTTGTGTAGAAGGTGAAACAAACTAATAATTTTGAGCTATTTGCATCTTTTCAGTACAGAATATTATACTCTACTAATTTTTCATGTACAAGTTTGCAGTAACAAAAATACAAATCATTCCAATAGACCTTTGTTAAAGAGTTTACCTGGGTGGTAAGGCATTAAGGGGTGTAAAACTATTCTTTTTCTATTATAAATCTAAAGTGGCAAGACAAAAATTGTTACGCAAAATAGACCTTTGAGAAGTGTCCTTGCTGCATCAAGACAATAAACCAGAAAAATTACCATGCTGTCAAATATTAAGAATGAAAAATAAATATAAGTGAACCATGGTCTGTGTTTTCTTGGAGTTGATTTTAGTAACATTTACCTGAATAATACTTTATACTTTACCATGGATCCTCTCCTCCTTTGCCACATTTTGTTTTTTCTTTTTTTTGCGGTACGCGGGCCTCTCACTGTTGGGGCCTCTCCCTCTGCGGAGCACAGGCTCCAGACGCGCAGGCTCAGCGGCCATGGCTCATGGGCCCAGCCGCTCTGCGGCATGTGGGATCTTCCCGGACTGGGGCACGAACCCGTGTCCCCTGCATCGGCAGGTGGACCCTCAACCACTGCGCCACCAGGGAAGCCCTGCCACATTTTTATTTGCTAGTAATTTGCATATTACTTCTTCCATAGTCCAAGACAGCTAAAAAATTTATTGTTCATAATTTAACCCCAAATCTGATACTTTTCAGATTATAAGTGTGTCTTTTAAAATACAAATTTCCCTTAATATCAAGATAGACACAAAATATTGTTTCTAAAAAGCTTTCTATTTGTGCTTTAATTATTTTTAATTTAAATTGAGCTAAACTAGGGCAGATAGCTATATATTTGTTATTTTTTTTTTTAATCAGCAATATAAATTATTTTTTTCTACTTGAGTTACTTTTAAAAAATCTGAAAGGTTACTTCTTCGCCCTAAAACTTGTTTTGATAAACAAGTTTAAAAAAACAGACTGGTTTTATTGTTGATTCGTAGCTGCCATGCCCTATCCTCAGAGTAAACTTTTTCTTTTCTAGGGAAATAACTTGTCGCTTGGAAATTATTTAGCTTTATTCCAGCTCAATCCATTAAAGATATGAAATGACCAGTCAAAAATGGAAAACTCCAGTTACTAAGTTTTAAATTGCTCTTCCAGGACTAAATGCCTGAAGTCAGAAGGTCGCTTCTGGACATACCAAACAAAAGTCAGCCCACATGCAAGATGAGTCAGCATACATGTATCCTTAATTTTACACAGTCAAAAATAAGAGCTGACAACATACAGCTAGTTTTTGGCTTCCTAGGGCCATTTCTCAAGTTTCCTTTCCAGATCATTCCGCTAAACAATTTCTTTATGCCACTAAATCCTTTGAAACTCCCCTTCTCTTTGCATATCTTTCAAACTGAACCAATCTGTTTTCTCAGGCATACATTTCTTCAAGCTTCTCTCTTGTTGACAAACATTTCGCATAATGTTTTCTTTTCTTTTTTTTTGGTAATTAATTTCTTTGTTTATAAAATATAACCTCCTATTTTCAAGTACCATATGAATATTTTAAATAAGTCGCTTTTGAAACACCCAGGGTGTTTGTACACCGCAGGGTGAGATGTACAAAAATTCTGTTTTGTGATATGAAAAGGCATAGCATCAGAAAGGATTTTTAATGGTTACTAAAGTTTTGAACAAATAATTTAACTTCTTTAACCCTCCTTATCCTCATGTGTGGAGATAATAATGCCTCCCTTAGAGATATATAAGTACATTTTTCCAACTATTATTACTATCAATAGTAATTTATTATCAAGAATATTACTAATTATTCTTATGTTTTTAATATGCTCATTCTCTAGACCAAGTAAAAAATTGGCATAGGCTACAGGAAATGTTCTAACTGAAAATAAACATAAAATTAATAGGTTTTGTTCTTTTTTTTCCACCAAAACTAAATTAAGGATAACTTTTTGTATGGTGACATTGTTTTGCTATTTTTCTTCAACTATAAAATTATCAGAAGGCAGCTTGACCAGCTGATGCTTTTATACTTACAGTTGCTTGACGGAGGCACACTATTGTGGGAAAATGGATATAAGGTTACTTACCAGAGTACAGTGACACAATTTTATAAGAAAATACAGTTCCCTTTATTCCAGTTCTGTATTCATCCTGCACTTTCTGACATTAATCAATTTCACAACTGACTTTTCAGCTGTAAAAAAGAATGTCAACTGGCGATCATGCATTTCCTTATATACTCTTGGTTACCCTTGCTCAGTAATAGTTTTTTTATAAAATAGTTTTTGGTAGATAAAACACTAAGTAGTTTCTTCTCTGAATACAACAATGAAAACTTTGTTTTTGATTCAATTTTATCATTAAGCAACTAGTAATAAATAATTCAAGACAAGAGGCACCTTTCAAAAACTTTATTTTTGATCATTTTGTTTTGGATTTGCCATTAAGATCTGGCTAAAAAATTGATTACCTCCTGTTGAATCTATAAAGGATAAATTCATTTGAACATAAGGTCCAGCTCTATTTTCCCTATAAGTGTGTTATCACTCAAATGAATAAGTTCTGATTCACTCTCTTGGCTGGGACTTAAGCATAAATATATTTAATCAGGTAACTTATTAAATGATTTATAAATGCACTAAATAGACTAGAGTGTATTCCTAAGCATAGTGAATATATGTCAGGGATAATTTTAACATCCACTTGAACAGATGCCCCAAGGATTTCATGGCTTTATACCCCACAGCACCTTGAGATCTATGAAGGACTAGTAACCTTGTCTTCATCAACCTACTTTTGAATGTCTCCTCCATTTCTTGTTCTTCTGGAAATTTAACTGTTCACTGAGTACACTTCCCCTATGGCTCTCTGAAGTGGAGATTTTTTTCTTCTCTTTCTCACATGTGACCTCAGGTGCAGGGGTGAGTGGTACCATGTGTGCTTCCATTTGCTGTTTATCAAACTAATTCTGTCTGTCCCACATAGCCTCAATTTCTCTAAAGTGTATGCCATCAGACTGCACTCTTCTTATTGATGTCATCTATCTATTTCTATGTTGATTCTCACCTTCACAGCACATTTATGCATGGCTTTAACATCTAGATCTCTGCCTTCCTTTCCATCACTACTCTTGCCTTGATTTTTAGTGTCTTTTTTATAATTATGTTAATTATCCACCAAGACCTTGACCCCTCAGTTGCTTTTCTTCCACTCTACTTTTTTACCACTCCCATGGACAAACTCGAGATATTTCCATTAATAATAGTTATATCACAGCTTGTATCTCAATTTTAGACATTCTGCTCTCTGGCCACCAACTTCCAGTCCATCCATATTTTTACAGCATCAAGCTGTTCCTTGACCAACATCACGAGTGCAGATCCATTGATTTTTGTCACTTTTTCACTGTACAGCCACCTCCTCTGTGTTCCTCTTCTTATCCAGCTGTAGTCTGTGATATGCTATTAAAGCATCTCTGTTGAAAACATCCCTTAAGGCTGTGCTCTTCCCTTCTTTCACCCCATCCTCTGTATCTTTCTACTGAAAAACTCCCAGTCTTACATTACAGCATGTCTATATAGTTACAGGCATTGTCTAGTAACTATGGAAAATCGTGATCCGGGAGAGAAAGTGAAATTTTAAAGAACAAATTCTTAGATTAGGTGAGTGGTAATGGATAGTAGGACCAAGTGCAGAAGTGGAACTGTTGGCCTGGACTAGTTTATAAACTGTCCATCCATCAAAACAGGCATCTTTAGCTAAGGATAGGGCTTTGGTCAAGCAAATATAACTTGAAGAAAATGAGCAGAGGAGTTGTGGGTATATGCAGAAATGGTTATAATAATGGGCCGTGAAACTTAAATTGATTAAGGAGGTAAATGAGAACACCAGGTGAGAGGTAGAGTGTGAATATGTGGATTGGAGATCCAGAAGAACTGAAGAATTTTTTTTTTTTTTTGCGGTATGCGGGCCTCTCACTGTTGTGGCCTCTCCCATTGCGGAGCACAGGCTCCGGACGCACAGGCTCAGTGGCCATGGCTCACGGGCCTAGCCGCTCCGCGGCATGTGGGATCTTCCCGGACCGGGGCACGAACCTGCATCCCCTGCATCGGCAGGCGGACTCTCAACCACTGCGCCACCAGGGAAGCCCAGAACTGAAGAATTTTAAGAGTATGAGCAGTACAGTTGGTGTACTCAGAGGATAAGAGTCAAAGAATTAGATGATAAAATCAAAGAATTGGATGCTTGAAATCGAGATTTTGAAGATAGTGCAGTTATTATTAGTGAGGTCTACTGTATAATCATAGGACAGGATTGATGAATGAACACATTCTTATTGGTTAAATAATTTATAAAAAATTTTTCTTCTATAAGAAATGATAAATTATGTGCTATTTTATAACAAGAATGAAAATTATTCCTTAAAATTTTTAAATGCCCTTAAATTTAGTTATTTACTAATCTAGATTTTAGAATATCCAGTCTGTGCTTGTAATCTCTTCAATTCCTTCCCTTAGGCCATGAGAATCTCATCAAACCCATATAAACTTTCCCTAAAGAATGCTTATATACAAAATAAGCACATACACAAAATTTCAGGAGATTCAAATGCCTTCTGAAGTTTATCATTGGATCCCTTAGGGTGAAAGTATTAGGGTGTTAGGGTACAGGTTTTCAGGATCACACTTTTCTAGTAGCTTCTAACTGCATCTGAACCTGCCATTTTGAATTTTAAGCATTAGATGTAAGATGGCAAAGGCACTTTAGTGGTAGAAACCTTCGAAATAGTTAAATTGCTGTATTTAAGCCATCTTTTACCTGATGAGAATTCTTAGAGGCAAGGGCATGCTGAAATAGATTTTCCTTCTCAGTTCCCTCTCAGAGGATTCCAAATTAAACTGAACTCTTAAAATGAAGCTAGAAAATACTAAGGCCACTAACAAATCCAAGGTTTATTTTGCCCAACTAAAGAGACTTGGCAGCTTTATATTTCAAGCCCAAGGTATACATTTATCTTACTTCTTAGTTAAAATTTCCATGGTCCTCCTCTACCTCTTGTGGCTTGTAAAAGAACTCACCTAAAGATGTTCTGGGCTATCACCTACGTTTTAATACTGTGTCTTTTATTGGGTGTGTGTGTGTGTGTGTGTGTGTGTGTTTATGCATATGTGTGTGATGTAGGCAACTCATATGTTTCAGTTTCCTCATTCATAACAGATTACCTATCCTACCTAGTGAGTGTGAAAGAGATAATGTGAATGTTCATTCAGCACACATAGAATACTATCAAAAGCAGAACAATAATGTTATATAATTTATTCTACCATAATCACTTTTGTCAAATTGGCCTTCTTGAGAACATAGCATCTTGGGCCTGTACGCCGTAGGTAAACATAGCATCTTGAGCCTGTATGCCATAGGGCGTGTATGCCGCATGCCATAGGCCTGTATGCCTGTATGCCATCTTGGGTCTGTATGCCAAAGTATGAGAATGTTGTAAATGATACTCATATTGAAAATCCAATATTTCTAAAGAAATCACCTTATTTACCACTAGAAGCCTTTATGTTAAAAAGGTTGAACATTGGTCAAATAGCTAGTGATTTTGTTTTATTCATTATTCATTATTTTAAAGTTGGCAGATTAGTTAGCAAATCAGTTGCAAATGATGTGGAAAATCTACTGCTTCTGAAATTGTGTGAGACTGCATTAAAAATCAAATTTAATAAGTCAATGGATACGTTTATTAGATACTTAATTTATTAACTGCTATCCTCTGTAAACACTATCAGAGGTATAGACTGAAAAAAAATCCATGTTCTCAACAAGCATGTGATTTATTTGGGTATAAAAAGTCAAATATAAAATTTACTTGTTTAAAATTTATTAATAAAGACATTATAGGAAATCGTATTTTACCTTAATTACACAGATTGTACAAGACATAATATTTCATTAGGAGAATTTCCTCTGGGTTATAGTAGTTATACTGGATTCATTAGTAAATTCATTTCTTTAAAATTTTTTAGTTAAGTGCCTGCTATAATGTTAGGCATTATGCTAGGTCTTATGTTAGATGTTGGGAATAAAAAGGTAAATAAGACAGAGGTTGTCAAGAACTGAGAATTTTCTGAGATTTTACCTTATTTGGGAACTAGTGAGTCATCCTGCCACAGTTTCATGGACAATGGGTATGAGACTCCTGGTCTAGGTGAAAGTCTTTATACTTATGGCACACCAATAAGAAGGAGCTTCACTCTTGGGTGAGTTTCCCTTGTACTCCAAGTCCCACTGGGGTGACATGAAGGGGCCCAGATAGATGCTGCATAGGTAATGAGTTTATATCATAGCTGAGGAACCCTGGGCTTGGGCACTCCGAATCATTTGTTATGGGCAGTGAGCAAATCCATCTGCCTTCTGCTCTGGAAGGAGACATTCATTATACTGGTCAGTAAGCAACCCTTCCCTCAAGGTTATTAGGAGATACTAATATTCCAAGGCTGCTTACCAAACAAACATTCTGAAAAAGACAATCCAGAACAAATTACAGCCATCAGGGCCTGTATTAGTTTTCTATTGCTATGCAACAAATTACCACACATTTAGTGGGTCAGAACTTATTTATAATCTTGTTCCCATGGGTCAGAAGTCTGGGCATGGTAACAAGGTCCTTTGCTCAAAGTCTCATTGGCTGAATTCAAGGTGTCAGCCAGATTGAGTTCTTTTCTGGAGCTCAGGGTCTTCTTCCAGGATCACTTGGTTGTTGTCAGAATTCAGGTTCTTACAGTTGTAGGACTGAGGTCTCCATCTTCTTACTGTCAGGCATCTAGCCTCTTGAGGTCAAATTCTAGAGGTCACCCACAGTTGCTTAGCATATTGCCCTATTACAGTTTTTTTTTTTTTAATATATATATATCATGGTGGCTTACTTTTTTAAGGCCAGCAGGAGACTCTGTCTTTCCAGTCTGCTAAAATGGAGTTTTATACATAATCATGGGAGTGACTATTCCATCATCTTTGCCATATAGCATAACCTCACTAACGGGTGATTATTCCATTACTTTTGCCATATTCTACTGGTTAGAAGCAAGTCATAGTTTTTTCTTGTCCTCAAGGGGAGGGGATTATATAAGAGTGTGACTCATTGGGGGGTCACTTAAGGGTGATCAGAAGATCATAAATTCATAAAAATGAGAGGCTAATATGGAATTACCTTCCAACAGACATACACCTTGATAAAGAGAAGCTTACAATCGACTGGTCTTTCTGATCTTCCTATAGACAGATTATATATAATCATAAATAAACACATATATAAATTTGGCAATTAATGGTGATAAATGATACTAAAGAAATAAACTAAGAGTTTGATAAAAAAAATAGAGAAACAATTTTGGAGATTTAAGATGTTCTTTGAGAATGGATAGGCTTTAGGCAGTGGGAGAAGATTATGAGTAATTGGAATGATAGAAAAGAGAAACAAAATTTCAAGGTTTCTTGGGGGCACTCAGTGAGTGCCTAAGTTATATTGAAGCATAACTATTGAAAAGATGAGTAGTTGCAATAAGGATTGGTGGGTACTTGACAGGCTGAAGAGTTTTGACTTTATGGTATCAGCAGTAAGAAGGCTAAGGAAGTTGGAATGGAGGAAGAAAGTATGATTAAGGGAATAACATATTTTACTAAGTTTTATTTAAAAATTTTTTTTTATTGGAGAATAGTTGATGAAGGGAATGTTATTTAAATATTTAAACATAAGCTTGGTTTTCTTGGATAGTAAGATACCCAAGCAGAAATATTCAGTAAGTAAGTAATTAGAAATGGTGATGGGAACTCTGTAAGAAAGTAAAATGTAGATCTGAACACTAGGTGTAGAATGTGGATTTCCATGGGATTAAGGAACCTACGAAAAGAAGTGTATAGAAAATAGAAGGATAAAGGTTAAATTGTTCAGCACAGGAGGAAGCTGAGTAAGCAAAACTAATGGTGAAGGTACTAGGAGGACCAGGCTAACGCAGTGCTATAAAAAACAAGGAAACAAAAGAAAGAAATGATGTGGACAACCATTTGGAGAATTTAGAGAATCTCTGATTATGTTTCAAAGTATTATGTGAGTTGCGTAGGGTAGATTTTCACTAGAGACAATTCTAAAAAGGGTTGGCGAAGGAAGTAGAAACAGTAGGAATGGACCACTTTTTCTAGAAATTTATCAGGGAATAAAGAAATTGTTTGGCAAATAGATAGGACTGCTGAGATCACTGTGATTGTGAAAGGGTGAAAATACACATATTTGAAAGTGCTTTGTAGAGACACTTATTTAATGCTAAATAAAACGGTGTCCTTTATCAGCTGATTCTTAGAAACTCATATTGTATAGAGAAAAAATGGACCTACAGAAATTGTTCACTCAAAAATTTTGTATAAAATTAAAAAAATTTTGATTATGTGTTATCGATATTACTTTGTTTTTATCTTCTAACATTTAAAATTAATTTTTGAAAAGTTAAACAAATATCCTATATAACACTGAGGTACTGAATACAAGGATTTATCCAAAGTCCTTAATAAAATTACAGCCCAATATTAACAACACACACATGTACACACACGTGCCCATGCATGCATGTATATAATAGCTGAGCACATCAGAAAACAGTGAGTGAAGAATGAATTCATTTCTGTTAAAATTAAATACACATACATATATATTTTTGCTTATATTGAATGTCTGTAAAACTATAAAGTATTTGGTTACATCTTCTGGAGAATAAGAGGAAGAGGTTTTTTCCTTTTTCCTTTACACCTTATATTTAATAATAGGCATAGTAAACATAAGTCTAAAGAAATGTAATAGTAAAAATAACTTTTAAAATCAAGTTATTATAAGTAAAAAACTTATAAGGATCTAAATTAGAGTAGTGTTTTATATAGATTGGTGAGAGGAAGAAACAAATTTTATTGATTTTAATATTTAGGAAGTGGACTTGGCAGGGTGAAATGACAATATTGACAAGATGGGTAAAGAGGATTTGCTTCATGACATAACTCAGTTTCCTGGTCAGAGAGTATCTTTCATCTTGAACAAGCAGGCTTTGGGTAAAAATTAAGAATTTAACACTATGTAATGCCCTCTTGTTTAATCCAAGAAAATGTACAGTGGCCTAAAGGTGAACACTTTTTTCTTTGACAAGAGAAACTGGCATTAGCTCAAATTATTTCAGAAATAATTTTTGAGTCTGTTATTTTTAATCTAGAAGTTCCACTGGAATGCTAGGGTAAAAAGAATTTCTGATTGCCTAACAGTGGATTTTTTTTTCTTTCTTTTTTTAACCTGCCCTACATTCCAGGATTATAGTCAGAAGTTCATGGGGTAAGACCAACAGTATTTAGTCAATATCATACCCAGTAAAGATGCCTAGTGTCTCACACACTCTTAGAGTGTTTACCTCTTAGAGTCTCTATTTTGATTACTTAAGAAAAAGTAGGACACAGTTATACTAGGCAGTAATAAAGTGATTTCAGTAGGCAACATGCACACTTCTACCAACTACCCTAAAGTATTACATTTATCAATGCTCAGAAACTCATTTTAATTTTCTAACTGAATCTTATCTTTGATCTATAGTTTTTGCTAAATCCCATGGACAGATTCATGCTAATCTAAGAAATAAAGATACTTATTTTTAAAGCATGTTTACTATGTATCCAATTGTAGTTTATTGGAGCTATCTTAAGAAATATATGATTTGCCTAGTTGGAATTCTAGTAGGCACAATTTGTCTTGCATTTTTGAGAATTTCCTAATATGTAGCTTATGGGATATAAATATTTAAAATGAGACTTGAGTTTCCATAGTAGAAAAAATAAAGAAAATGTTGATGGTTTAACTTTACTTGTAAAAGAGAAAAAGAACAATAGATGCCATATTTTATTGTGTGTGTGTGTGTAATATATTTGTGTATTAATATTAGTGTATATGTGACCCTGAAAGTTTTAAAGTGAAATTTATTTTGGATAAAATGTGTGGTAGCATTGTTGCAAATCAGAGCAAAGAGAGAGTTCTACTATTGCTTTATATTTGTTTCTGAAGAACATCTTCTTTTAATCATTTTCTATAACACATAATTATAGCACATGCCCCATAGTTATTTTCAGAATTGTAGGAGTGCATTGAAAAGTTCATCTTGAGAAAACACACTGTTCTAGTTTCAGATATGTATTATTACTATGCAGCCTTATCTTCAGTTATGTTGTCTTATAATAATAGCCATTATTTATGAAGAGAAAATTATTATATTCAAAATTTCTAGGTGATCTATAAAATCTTCAAAACTAATTCTAAAGCAGTAACTGGAAAAATTTGCATACAGTTCAGGACAAAAGTTAAAAGCATTGTTGTAGTCTTTTAAAACATATGAAGCCTTGGAGGTTACAAAAACTTATAAAAATTAAATTTACATACATATAGATAATATCTACACATATTGCTTAAGGTATGCTTTCTGTGATGAAATATACACTTTGAGTAACTGAAGTGTTTTTTCTTTCTGGAACAAGAAAATCGGTTTTATGATTATATTATTTACCAATTCTGTTACAGATTTTATTTCATGATGTTTTCAGTAACCTTTAAAGAAATAGTTCAGTCTTTCAATTTTAGCAGAATCAACTAATTTTCATTCTATGAACGTTTGGAGCCAATTTACCCTTAGCACCTGTAATAAGTATTGCACGGTGCCTACAGTTCAGGCTTGGGATTCAGAGTACCTACGTGGTATCCCACTCTGTCTGTAGCTGCGTGACCTTGGCCAAGTCACTTAACCTCTCTGTGTCGCACGTGTTTTCATGTTTACAATATGGTTAATAGCAATAGTACTTGGATTGAGGGTTTGTGGTAAGGATTAAAGACACATAAAGAGATGAAAACATTCCCTAGAATATTTTAATACCTACCTGATACTATTTTTGAAATGTTTGAAATATATAAAATGATTAAATGGCTATGAATAATTTATAGCAGCTTATCATCAATTGTCATATATTTTACACCTAAAAGCATAATTCAAGTCCATTTACCTAAGTTCCAGCTCCTTCACCGGTTGCCCAATGAACATATCTCCTTGAATGGATTCCACCACAATAAACAGATATCAAACATTCGCTTCACATCCTAAATTAGTGTTTCTTTTCAGATATTTTATTTCTATTAAGTTCTCAGTCACTTAAGGGTTAAATCTTGGAGTCATCTTTGACTTACTCATTTCTTTCAGTTAATTTTTGGGGCATGAACAGCAGGCACTTAAATTCATTTACTTTTTCTTTCAGAATCTCTCTCTCTCTCTTTCTCTCTCTGCCTGTCTTCTTTTCCTACCACCCTAGTCAAATTCATTACCACTTATTCCTGGTTTACAAGAGTAATTCCCTAGTTTGCTTTTTTGTTTTGTTTTTCCACTCCTGAAGCCATCTCCTTTTTTTTTTAATTTATTTATTTTTTATTTTTTTATTGGAGTATAATTGCTTTACAATGGTGTGTTAGTTTCTTCTTTACAACAAAATGAATCAGTTATATATATACATATGTTCCCATACCTCTTCCCTCTTGCGTCTCCCTCCCTCCCACCCTCCCTATCGCACCCCTCCAGGCCGTCACAAAGCACCGAGCTGATCTCCCTGTGCTATGCGGCTGCTTCCCACTAGCTATCTACCTTAAGTTTGGTAGTGCATATATCCATGCCTCTCTCTCGCTTTGTCACAGCTTACCCTTCCCCCTCCCCATATCCTCAAGTCCATTCTCTAGTAGGTCTGTGTCTTTATTCCTGTCTTACCCCTAGGTTCTTCATGACTTTTTTTTTTTTCTTAGATTCCATATATATGTGTTAGCATACGGTATTCGTTCTTATCTTTCTGACTTACTTCACTCTGTATGACAGACTCTAGGTCCATCCACCTCACTACAAATAACTCAATTTCATTTCTTTTTATGGCTGAGTAATATTCCATTGTATATATGTGCCACATCTTCTTGATCCATTCATCCAATGATGGACACTTAGGTTGCTTCCATGTCCTGGCTATTGTAAATAGAGCTGCAATGAACATTGTGGTACATGACTCTTTTTGGATTATGGTTTTCTCAGGGTATATGCCCCATAGGGGGATTTTGGATCGTATGGTAGTTCTATTTTTAGTTTTTTAAGGAACCTCCATACTGTTCTCCATAGTGGCTGTATCAATTTACATTCCCACCAACAGTGCAAGAGTGTTCCCTTTTCTCCACACCCTCTCCAGCATTTATTGTTTCTAGATTTTTTGATGATGGCCATTCTGACCAGTGTGAGATGATATCTCATTGTAGTTTTGATTTGCATTTCTCTAATGATTAATGATGTTGAGCATTCTTTCATGTGTTTGTTGGTGATCTGTATATCTTCTTTGGAGAAATGTCTATTTAGGCCTTCTGCCCATTTTTGGATTGGGTTGTTTGTTTTTTTGTTATTGAGCTGCTTATAAATTTTGGATATTAATCCTTTGGCAGTTGCTTCATTTGCAAATATTTTCTCCCATTCTGAGGGTTGTCTTTTGGTCTTATTTATGGTTTCCTTTGCTGTGCAAAAGCTTTTAAGTTTCCTTAGATCCCATTTGTTTATTTTTGTTTCCATTTCTCTAGGAGGTGGGTCAAAAAAGATCTTGCTGTGGTTTATGTCATAGAGTGTTCTGCCTATGTTTTCCTCTAAGAGTTTGATAGTTTCTGGTCTTACATTTTGGTCTTTAATCCATTTTGAGCTTATTTTTGTGTATGGTGTTAGGGAGTGTTCTAATCTCATACTTTTGCATGTACCTGTCCAGTTTTGCCAGCAACACTTATTGAAGAGGCTGTCTTTTCTCCACTGTATATTCTTGCCTCCTTTATCAAAGATAAGGTGACCATATGTGTGTGGGTTTATCTCTGGGCTTTCTATCCTGTTCCATAGATCTATATTTCTGTTTTTGTGCCAGTCCCATACTATCTTGATTACTGTAGCTTTGTAGTATAGTCTGAAGTCAGGGAGCCTGATTCCGCCAGCTCCATTTTTCATTCTCAAGATTGCTTTGGCTATTCGGGGTCTTTTGTGTTTCCATACAAACTGTGAAATTTTTTGTTCTAGATCTGTGAAAAATGCCAGTGGTTGTTTGATAGGGATTGCATTAAATCTGTAGGTTGCTTTGGGTAGTAGAGTCATTTTTACAATGTTGATTCTTCCAATCCAAGAACATGGTATATCTCTCCATCTATTTGTATCGTCTTTAATTTCTTTCATCAGTTCAGCACCACCAAACCAGCTTTACAACAAATGCTAAAGGAACTTCTCTAGGCAAGAAACACAAGAGAAGGAAAAAACCTGCAGTAACAAACCAAAACAATTAAGAAAATGGGAATAGGAATGTACATATCGATAATTACCTTAAACGTAAATGGATTAAATGGTCCCACCATGAGACACAGACTGGCTGAATGGATACAAAAACAAGACCCATATATATGCTGTCTACAAGAGACCCACTTCAGACCTAGGGACACATACAGACTGAAAGTGAGGGGATGGAAAAAGGTATTCCATGCAAATGGAAATCAAAAGATAGCTGGAGTAGCAATTCTCATATCAGACAAAATAGACTTTAAAATAAAGACTATTACAAGAGACAAAGAAGGACACTACATAATGATCAAGGGATCGATCCAAGAAGAAGATATAACAATTGTAAATATTTATGCACCCAACATAGGAGCACCTCAATACATAAGGCAAATACTAAGAGCCATAAAAGGGGAAATCAACAGTAACACATTCATAGTAGGGGACTTTAACACCCCACTTTCACCAATGGACAGATCATCCAAAATGAAAATAAATAAGGAAACACATTTTTTTTAACAGTTCTGAAACTTACCAGCCATTATATTTTCATTGACCTCTTGCTACCTTATTGATTTATTATGTATAGAGTAGAAATCAACCAGAGAGAAGAAAAATTTTTTAAATGTGATGGCAAAAACCATGTGGAATACAAAAGTGGATTAAAGCATAAGATTTTGTTCAAACAGCTAAGTTATGTAAATAAAATAGGGAAATCAAGTAGAGAGATACTAGTTTCTGATTTTCATAGATGTGCTTGCTAGATGAGATGATAGATGTGTTTTTCTGTACCTGAGCTTCATGGCACTAATTAATTAGTTCAGTACTTTATTTGATGAAACTATATCCAAGTTTAAACCTCCTCAAAAGATTATTTCCTGAAAGCACTACTCAAACCATACACAAACTTGTCTGTGTTTTATACTTTTGAACATTTCATTGCTTATTTCATAAACTATAATATAAACTTTGCCAATATCATTGTACAGCCATATCTACAATTCCATGATATCTAAGGTCTAAAATTGGATTTTAAATAGTATGCAGGCATTTGGAAAAAAGAGTAGACTATATTTTTATTTTGTATGCATCATTATTGCATAGAAAATACACACATAAACCTGTTTTTTTTCTAAATGGGTCTTTAGTAGAATATTATAGTTGTTTACATCTGCAAAATCTGTGAATGTGCATGTATTTAGCTATGTTCTTTGAAGACTCAATATTTATATATATTTTAACTTATAAGTACAGTTCAAGCATTATGAACATTGTAATAGGTGGTTAAGTAGAAATAAAACAGTATTTAAAATGCATGTACCTAGTGTGGTGTTCAGGGTATTAAACCTCTCAGATCTCCCTTCTAAAAAGAAGACAGTGGGTTCAGATACACATATAACATTGCTTTTTACTACATGGAATTTAAATGTTTTTTTGTTTGTTTTTTACATTTATAGTTATATTTAAGGCTTGATGTTTTATTGACTAGATAGCAAATGCAGATTATTCTTAATATGAGAAATATGCAGAGTCATTACAAATCTTTGGAAGTGCTTATAGATAATCCCTCTCCTGATATGTCATTTTGTACAAATATGGTTTATTGGCATTATATGTGAATTAGCTTAAAGCACATGTCCGCAATTCAGACAAATTAAAATATTTCAAACAAAAATATAGTCAGTTCCTTTGTAAAGAAAATGATATTTGAGTTCTTTTTTGAATTCTTGTGCCTTATCTTACAGGTACAGATTTGTCTTCAAATATTGTTCTTTTGGAATAGAATATCTCATTATCTTATTACATATTTATATTTTAAATTTCCACTAATAATTATCTGATGAGTTAAATAATATTTTAAAAGAATTCTTGTTTAAGAGTACACATGTAAAAGTTGAGAAAATCTTTGTATGAAAACATATATTTGAAGTTTTTCTAAAAAGATGTACCTACAACTTGCATTTCAAACTTGCCATTGTTAGTGGCTTCAAATCTACTCTTGCTTAAATTAGTTGTAGAAGCTAAGGGAATGTTCAAGAGAGTCAACTTAGTTTTGGAAACTGAGAAGACAAAAGGCAGAGCAAATATAAGAAAAAAAGAGAGGTGCTTAGAAAAATATTGCCTACATGAATTTTTTTGGAGGGGCACTTTATATATTTTGACCCCTTGATTCCTTCATTCATTCATGCTGCAATTCAAAAATATTTATTTTTACCTTCTATTTGCCATACTCTATTAAAAGCATAGGTAGATATTAGTTCTTACCCTAAGGAAGTGTAGTAGCAGATAACATAGCACTGCTGAACTCAATGTTTTACATTCAATGACTGCTTGTTTTAATTCTGTATCATCTGATCTTTAGATAAAATCACTCTTATTTCTAACTAAGGAAAGCTACCAGTACCTTTTTTACCCTCTCAGTCTGTCAGAGAAACATTATACCAACAAGATGGAGTTAAATAGGCAAGGAAAACTTTATTCAAGACTATTGCAGTAGAGGTCAAGACTATTGACATAGTCAACAGGGATTGGACTCAACTCCATGGAAATGACAGGCAGAAAAGTTTTAACCAATAAGGAGTTTTAAGCACTGAGATGAGCTAGTGGAAAAGTATTGGAGTACATTAGGATGAGGTTGGTCAATGTGATGCTTTCCTTTTCTTTTGATTTTATAATCACATTTCAAAGGGATGTTTCTCAGGTCTTTGAGGGGAAAGATCTTGGCTTGTAAAACTGACAGGAGTCTGGGAAAAAATTTACATCTCAAAGGGACAGAGAAAGAATTTACAGTTGCAAGTTTTCTAAAGTAAATGTTTTAACAGTAAGGGAGGTCGGGAGCCTATAGTTAGGAAGAAATCTGTTTAAAATTTAATCACTGGCTGAATAACATTCCATTGTATATATGTACCAAAACTTTATCCATTCATCTGTCGATGGACATTTATGTTGCTTCCACGTCTTGGCTATTGTAAACAGTGCTGCAATGAACATTGGGGTACATGTATCCTTTCAAACCATGTAAATGGGAAAAGAATTTGAAAAAGAATAGATGCATGTATATGTATAACTGAATCACTTTGCTGTACACCTGAAACTAACACATTGCTAATCAAGTATACTCCAATATTATATAAAAATTTTAAAAAAGAAAGTCTCGGAAGCTAAAAAAATTAATCAAGCCAAGGGGAACATTAAGACCATCTTGCCAGTTGTACTGAATTAAACCTTGAACACAATTAATAGCAGCTGAAAATGAAGAACTGAATTCAAGATGGCCCAGGGCTGAGTCCAAGAATCAATGCATTAGCATTAATCTTGAGAATTAAATTGCCCTAGGAATAAGACACTTGTTTAATATGTACATATTAATTGGAAAATAAAACAAAAAGGAGATTTTAGAGAATATTTCGAAGGTTGGATTTTTTTAGGGAAGCTGAAATTAATCCCCAATCCTTATCAAGTTCCTCTATTTCTAGTTCTGCTGATGTGTACCCAAGGGATCTGTGCTGTTTTCCAGTGTTTTACTTTCTTTGCATGTAATAAATGACATTTCCCATTGCCTTCTATTCAGCAACTTTATTTCCCAGAATCCAGTCTTTATATGCAGGCAGTTAATTTTAATTAAGCCCTGGAGGAATTCTGTGTTTTATTGTACATTGGCTACCGTGTAGAACTGCATCTTTTAGTTAGAGTAACACTGAGTTGTATAAGTTAATGTTAGTATGATTGGTGGATTTGTGCATTTTTTGTTTTGAGATTGTCAACTCTCCCTATTGGTGTGCACTAGGTATATTTTGTTTTAGCATTTACTTAAAATGTTGGTTCCAATTTTTAGAGGTAAATGTTTCTGCCTTTGTTGGAAAAAAATGTCTAAAATAAGCCTTTCCTAATCATTTACAAGAGAAGAATTGGTCAGGTACAAAACCATCAAGGTCTTGTTAAATTGCATTTACTTCAACTGTTTGTGTGTGTGTGTGTGTGTGTGTGTGTGTGTGTGTGTGTGTGTGTGTGTGTGTATTTCTGGCAAAATAGAAAATCTCTTCAAAGGAGGTAAGTATAGACACCTAAAATTAGCTATCTTCTGATATCCACATTTTCTTAAGAAATACAGCAAAATCCCTTGATGTTTCACCTCCAATTATAATTCTGACAGTATTCTATAAGCGCTTAAAATTCTTACTGGTTTTATATTTAGTATCTTAAGTGGTTGGAAATGCAAAAAACTTTTCTTCTACCCTAATTGTTCATGATACATTTAATTTAAAAAATCGTCTTCTTTGAAAATGGGAGTTCATTTAGAATTATGTCTGCTATTATAGAAGCCAGTGCAAATAAGTATGGCATTATTTTTGTTGATGCTGGGAAAAAAGAGAATCTATACTGCCTTTCAGATTTACTGCTTTTGATAGAAATGAATTGAGTTGGTGTGTTGTATTTTGATTCAATTTTAAAAATCCTTGATATATTACTGCTGTAGGCAAAAGTATATGAAACTGATAAAGCAATTATTTTTATTGATACAGCAATTCTTTTTATTTTCTTGAAAATGTGTTTCTTCCAAATAAATAGCATGCTTTTTTCCTAATAACATCATTGGAATGAAAGATGCTTAAAGATATAGGCTCTCTTGCTGTCACTTAAGTTGTCTCCCAAGGAAACATATTTTATGATTTTAGTCTTATGTTAAATACTTAAGATTTTTTTTTTAATAACCTCACTAAACTCTCAAGGAAATTGCCATAAATGTAGATATAGGTTTTAAAGGACAAAATGTGAAAAGACAAGGACTTGGTATTCTTCAGGAGCCTCAGAAATTCATCACTCCTTGTGTGTCATGCATTTTATTGCCTCCAGGAAAGCAGGGACCTTGATTTGAAGGACATTTTCTGGCTCTTTAATAGATGTTGACCATTCAGGGCACTGGAAGAATTGAACAATTTTCAATACTGTTTTTTCCCTTTATTTGACTGAATTATGAAGCAACACTTTCTATCTCTAGTGAGTTAAATTTCCCCAATGACACAGTTTTAGAGATTTTTCTGGATTATTATACTTTGATGGTTTGTTTCTTTCTAGTACTGTTGGTTTGCAGAAGTGCAGCTGTTTCTATTCCTGATACAAAGAATAAAATTGTACTGCAGGTGCCAAGGAGTAAAATATCCTAGTTAGCATTCTGAAAGCTCATCTGCCTAATATAATGATGTAAATGATGCAGAGTAACATCTTAATTGCAGGTGTTATTCTGAGGTTGAAAAGTAGGTCAGTGTCATCTACCTTAAGATCTTAGAGAAGTGGAAGGACTTTGCTGAAACTAAGAAAAAGTAACTTTGTTGAGTGATTGAGAAATTAGGTAAATCACTGGAATTCCCTGGCAGTCCAGTGGATAGGACTCGGCGCTTTCACTGCCATGGCCCGGGTTCAATACCTGGTCGGAGAACTAAGATCCTGCAAGCCTCGTGGCATGGCCAAAAGAAAAAAAAATTAGGAAAATCAGAGTTTATTATGTCTTTGTTAATGCAAATGGAATTTTTCACTATACTAATATTTAATTAGTATGACATGTTTTTTCCATCAGTGTTGATGTTGTGTACTGGAACTTCAGTCACATGAAGAACATACACTTTCTAAAAATGTTAATTTCATATTTTATCTCAACTTCTGCTTATAAGCTAAGATTCAGATTAATTTTTGAACAAATATGTAATTAATAAAATTGGCATAACAAACAGAACCACATTCACATTTCTTGTAGCTATGAAATTGTTAGTTTTGATTATCAAGTAACAGCCAAATAGCTAAAAAATAAAGCCTCCCATGTTTAGATCTATTTTTAGTTCATGTTAGTTTTGATCTATTTTTCTATCCATTATATTTTAC
The DNA here is from genome assembly GCF_011762595.2 of Tursiops truncatus. Lineage (NCBI taxonomy): Eukaryota > Metazoa > Chordata > Mammalia > Artiodactyla > Delphinidae > Tursiops > Tursiops truncatus. The sequence goes on from NC_047037.1 coordinate 101,987,211, forward strand.
ACAATTCTTAAAACATCTTTGTTTTTTTCTTTTCTTATAATTCCTGGTATATGATGCATTCCATACTTCATTTGCATACCACATCTTCACATGATTGAACATATTTGAATTTGCAGTCTTCAAAATTAGCATCTGTTTCTCATTAATCAATTTTCATTTCCTCAGGTGTTAGTGATGTAATTACCGTCAGGTGTACAAGTCCGGCTTCATGTATTCTTATTAGTACAACATCACGTTATCACTTTTACTATTTGGCTCTAATTGCATTTTCTACATAAGCTTTCTGTAGGACTTCTTATTGCATTAACATTATTATATACACTGCAATTTGCAGAAATGTTAGTGTTTTAAAAGAAAAACTTATTACACATTCCTTCTCAAGGAAAAAAAAACATAATTTTATTTCTATATCTGTAACCCTCATCCTTCCTATATTTTAGTTAAAGAAAAATGTTATTTATTTATAGCTCTTTACATGATTTAATGGATGTACCTTTGTAGTTCTTAAGATGATTGTTTTAAGTTGTTTTCTCAAAAGAAACCCTTGTTCATTTCCATGAATATATTTTCTTTTTATCCCAATTATTTATTTCTCCATCTCTTCATACCTCCTTCCACCCCTTCATTCATTCATCCATCCATCCATATGCATGATCTTTTAGGAGTAATGGTAATTTGCTCATACTGCCTTCTTTGTACATATATTGATTCTTTGGCTGAGTATTTGACAAGTTATAAATGATTCTTAGAAAACACATATCCTTATTAATTGATTCCCATTACACATTTGTCCTGAAAAGTGTTTTCAGGTACATCCTCACTCAAAACAGTAATCTCTTATGAGTCCTATTTTCTATCAGGATATTGAAATAATGCCAATCCGGATTATTCCTTATTCATTGGTCAACGTCTGTTTCACCATTCTTTTCTTTTCTTTGGAGTATGACTTGGAGAATAGAAATGTATTCTAAATTTTGTGCTTCTGAAACGTTGTAGTTTTTTTTACCCAGGATCTGACATCATATTTTCATGTTTTATGTGAGAAAAAAAAAAAAAAATGACCAAAAGAACTCTCCTAATTAGAAGAATATCTCTTTGATTTGATTGGTTCAATTTGGCATTTTCTTTTCTTTAAATTTATTGTTTTTTAGAGCAAGTCACTTAAATAATTTCTATACTATTATATGTTATATTTATAAAAATATATCATATTGATAATTTTAAGTTGTTAGGAAGTGACTTATAATTGATTTAAAAATCACTAGAATTGCTAAGTAAGGGAAGAATTATAGAGTAGAAGTGCATAGGCCAACCTTGGAGATTATCAGGTCCACCAAAACTTGCTCATGGATTGAATGGGGTGATAAGGGAAATGAAGGATCAAAAATGTCTCCTTGGGTTTTGGTTGAACTAGTGGCTGGATGTGGTATCATTTATTGACATGAGAAACACGATTTTGTATGTGTTCTGGGAGAGAATTTAATTTTGGAGATACTAAGTTCTAGATGACTATTAAGAATTCTACTTCTGCAAACAATGGTAACTTTTCTTCTACTTGTCCAATACTCCTTATACCTATTTAGAGTGTTTAATTCATTGATCAAAATTAATAGAACAATGTTAACTGCAGTCATCTTGTCTTGTTATGAAGATCAATACTAAGAATGATATTGGTTATTGATTATAGGGAATTCATGTTAACATTTATTTTAATTCTTAAAAAAAAATACTTTAAACCCTACGGGTTATATTTATGACAACTTTTCATCATTCAATGAAACAATGATGTGATTTTTATTTTTTATTTAGAAAGATCAGATAATTTTCCTTTCTAACTTACATGTTAATATTATCAATTTCCTAACAAAAATTATGTTTGTATTTTGGGTATAAAATTATATATTGCTGAATAGAATTTTTCTTTTGGATTTTACCATGAATATTATAGATATTGTTGTATAGTACTGTTTTTGCATGAAATAATCTCAGATTTAAATAGATTTCATGAGATAATTTAACAAACTTTCCATCTTTGTTATTATAGAAATTGATTTTTTTCTTGAGTACTTGTAAAAATGCAAATGTAAAATAACTTGCACCCAGACTTTTTTAGTATGCTTTTTATCTTTGGCCAAATTTGATTGTATAAGTTTCCACAGCTTGTTATTTTCAAAGTACAGTGATTTGTGCTTTTAAATTTTTCATCATGATTCAATAAGCTCTTCAAACTTTATTCTAAAATTTTTAAATAGTTGTGAGTTTCTTGTTTACACTTTTATTGTTCATATTTATTGTGCTGTTACCATTGAATGAAGGTTTTAGAATTTCCTATTTGTGATTTTGTCTTTTTATGACTGAGCACATGATCAATTTTTGTGAATATTAGCTAATAATTTCAAATATATTTTTCTACTTTTGCATATAACATTTTATTAATTATTGCTTTTCCATTTAGGTCTTTTGTGTTCTTATTTTTTCTGCATGTTTTACTATAAACTGATACTGATTTTTAACATTTTTCATTATTATTTGTTCTTGTAATGTATCCTTATATTTCTAATCATTTTTGCCTAATGGGTTTTGTTCTGTTTTACCATATTTAAGTTTACAGATTTTTCTTTTATTGCTTCACAGTTAATATAATAGGGTTCAATCTGCTGTCAATATCTTTTGCTTTGCTTTTCTTTCTTCCTTCTCTTTTGCCTTCCTTTTCTTTCCCTCTGTCTTTCCCTCTGAATACTACTGTGGGTTTGAGGATTTTTATTTATGCAAAGTTTTCAAACTACTGATTTTTTCAAACCACCAATTTTCTTTTTTTTAATTGAAGAAAGAAGTTTTTATTAAGAAATAGAGGACATTTTTAAAGATTAGTGAAGAATTACATTTTTTCACTGCAGGCCAGTTATTCCAAATGTTTATAATGCTTACCTCTGGTTGGTGAGATTATGGTTTAAGTTTTTTCTTTACACTTTCTTTTGTGCCACTAACTTCTTTTTTAACAATCAAAATATTTTCAGATGTGTCCAGTAAAAGGCACTTCAACCAAGCTTCTAGGTCCTTTTGACATCCCTTGTTTTATAATGCCCACTATACAATTCTTTATCAATTCATTGATATTTTATAACTCTATTATTATCAGTCGGGTTTTGACTTGCAAAGTTCATTCACAAAGCCATGAACCAGAACAGTTGAAATATCTGCAAACTGTTACAGACATAGATAATTAGATTTTTTGGATCTTCTTAATTTTGAATTGATCTCATGATTTTTTTTTTATTCTTTGTTCAATCTGTCTTTAGGAATATACATTGATTTTCTCCCCTGTTTTAAGCACTTCAATCCATATCTAGGCTTTTGATTCTAAAAAAGCCAAATTTTTAGAATATTTTTAAATTTACAGAAAAATTGTGAAGTTAGTACAGTGTTCCCATAATCCCTATACCCAATTGTCCCTATTATTAACATCTTACATTATTAACATCTTACATGTTACAGTTAACAAACCAATACTGATATAGTTAACCAAAGTCCATATTTTATTCAGATTTCTTCAGTTTTTAACCCAGTGTCTTTTTCTGTCTCAGGATCTCATCCAGGATACTGCATTACATGAAGTCATTATGTCTTCCTAGACTCCTCTTAGCTGTGACAATTTCTCATACTTTCCTTGATTTTCACGACATTAACAGTTTTGAGGCATATTGTTCAGGTACTTTGTAAAATATCCCTCTATTGAGATTTGCCTGATGTTTTCTCATGTTTAGTTTGAGGTTATGGGTTTTAGGAAGTAAGACCAAAAAGACAAAATGCCATTTTATCACATTTTGTCAAGGGTACATATTATCAGCATGACATTTTCCTTAATGTCGAGCTTTGTCACTGGCTGAGGTAGTGTTTGTCACTATAAAGTTATTCTTTTCCTCCTCCCCCACTTCCATAACATACTCTTTGGAAAGATATCACTATGCACAGCCCACACTTTAGACATGAGGAGTGTGCTCAACTTCCTTGAGAGTGGAGTATTACATAATTTGGAATTTTTCTGCATTGGAGATTTGTATCTTCTACACTTATGTACTTTTCATTATTTATTTATACCAATTCAGACTCATTCATATGTTTTAATTGATTTTTTGCTCACATTGTTCTAGCTTTGGCCATTGAGAGCACTTTCAGTTTGCTCTTGTGTCTGACATACTCTCATCAATGTGTGTGTGTGTGTGTGTGTGTGTGTGTGTGTGTGTGTTGAAAACTTCCTTATTTTATGGTGCTACAAACTTCTCCAGGTTCGTTCTGTATATTTCTTGCTCTAGTCCCAGAATCAGCTATTTCTTCAAAGACCCTAGTTCCCTTTATCAGCTTAGGCTTATTGTTAATAAACCAATGGGTTTACTCCTCAGTTTTATGCATTTTCTGGGTAATGTTTGCGATATGTGACCTGATCTGCTTTGCTTGATATCCTTCTGAGTGAGGACTTTAGTTGTCAATTCCAGGATAGACAAATGTCTCCCAGGAATGTAGAAGAAACCCTCATATCTAAAAGGGGCTCTTCTCCTGAAAAGCAGAGTGCCTGAAGAATCAAGGGGAGACAGAAATTTAGCCCAAAGTGAAACTTTTTCATAGATTCAATGCAAACTGTGTTGAGAAATGGGGTAAAAGTATTTCTTTTCAGACGAGTATAAAGAAAATAAGATTTTAGTGTAAGGGCACTGTACAAAAGAGAGCCATTGGATAAAGGAAGGATGGTGACTAAGGCAGTTCAGTTTTCTAGAGGTGTGGATCCTTCCTTGTGTTCATAAAATTAGGGCTCCAAATCAGATAATAACTTAATATTAATATTTTAATGAATACTCTCTAATGACAGATGTAGAAGAAGATACTTCGGGTAAAATATATCTTGGAAAAGCAAAATTAACTATGTAGAAGAATATTCAGAAGGAACAATTTAATCATTCTTATCAAGCTGTCTAGAAGGAAACGTGCTTCTGAAATATCCCATGCTGACATAATTTGGAAAAGAAAAGTTTACAAAGTCTATTAGGCTGATAAATACAAATGCTATCAAAGACAGTGGAGAGGTACTAAACTTAGCAAAAATATGTAAACTGTAATGTATTTGCAGACTATTGATGTGTTTGGAAAGTTCATATATAATGTTAATAATTTTATAAATAATGATATTGTTTATATCATAATATTTCTGTGACAAATGACATTATGGATTTAAATTCTGGGCTTATGGTAAACACTGAATAAATTTGCTATTATAATTATTAGAAATAGTATCAGTAGTAGTAGAATTAGTATTCATAAAAAAAACAGGTACTTCTGACCCTTTTCATCTAATAGAAAATGTAAAGTTTTAAACCAAAAATTTATTGTTAGATTATAAGTGGTTCAGTAGGGTCTCACTTTTCGTGTATGTGTTTTATAAATGAAGGGATTATATTGTTTCATTTTTTGGTAATGAGTTATAATAGATTGTCTAAAATGACTACACAGGGTTAGATAATCGAAGGTACTCACAAGACTCTGCTGAGTGAACAAACATAAGGCTTTAATAAAAATGAACAATATGGTAAAGAAAGAGAAAGAAAACACAGGCAAACATCAAGGGCCCTAGAAACTTACAGGTGCAGCTCTCCAGTTCCTTTTTTGGTCACACAGGATGTACTTTGTCTCTGAACTGTGAGCCATGGAGATATGTGTGAGGAATCTTGGTTTCTGAATAGTTTGGGCAAAGGTTTCCAGCAGGGTCTCTTACACCCCACCAGTCACGAAGCTGCATCAGGTTGTGCCACAGGTTTAACTGGGTTTAATCTATCTATCCATAGATTCCTAAACAATATAGACAAATGAGACCCACATACTGCCTGAAGAATTTCAAACTTTAAGCAGCATACTGTAAATCACTAGCTAGCTAGGTCACCTCATCCTTATCTCAGCTAAGGTCAGGAGTCAAGGTAAAGCAAAGAGAATCTAAAATCCAACTGTATGATGACTCTGTCATATGCAATGGTTGTTAACAATTTCTTCCCTCCCTGTATATACATGCCTCTTTCCCTATTAAGAGGACTATTTCCCCTCCACTCTCTTCTGAGCTGGACTTTTGACTTGCTTTGGCCAGTAAAATTTGGTGGAAGTAACATTGTGCGAGTTTCAGCTAAGATACCTAGTGGTTTCCACTTATGCTTACTTGCTACTCTGAGCTTCCATATAGAGAAGTCCAGGCAAACCTCTTAGAGGAAGAGGCCCTGGAGAATAAGAGAGAACATAAAAAGAGAGATCACATGGAGAAACAACAAAGGATCTTGGCTGACAACCAACATCAATACTCTAGGCAAGTGAATAAGGCCTTGAATCTTCAATCTCTAATTGAGCCATAAGAGCCAATAGCAGGTTGAATGGAGAAAAGTGTCCTACTGAGCCCTGCCCTAGTTCTTTACCCACAAATCTGTGAGCAAGGAAATAGTGGCTGTTAAAGCTAGTAAGTATTGGAATGATTTGTTGGACAGCATAATCAAAGTGAAATCTAGTATATTATGATTTAAATGTACCAATTTATAGTTTCATGTATCAATATATAGTTTAATGTTTAAATGCTAATACTGGCACTGTATGATCTGTAAAGTCTCTTCCTAAGAAATGTAATTATTGTCCAAGTTTGGGCAAAGACCTTACCACTTTAATGATTTCACAGTTAAAAGTGAAATGACCAGATAAATCATTGTAAAGTGAATTAAAGAATAATTCTGTTTTTCCTTATAAGAAAAGGAAAACAGTTCTAGAAGGGAAAAAAATATAGAAGTATTAAAAGTTTCCAAGTGACACTGGCATTGAATCTGGATGTCTTTCACACACATACATACACACATACAGACATACATACACACACATACAGACACACACATAAACATACAACTTAACTTACCTCATGATAATGAGGAGAGTATTGTTTACAAATGGAAACAAATTTCAAAAAGAGAATTTAATCATACACTATCTTAGATGCTTAAAAAATCACTTGGTTTGTATCTATTTTGTTTGCTCTGGAGACACTAAGTATATATTAAATTTTCACAAAATATTAACAGGCATACTGGACTATGACATCTAGTTTTGGTTTGGAGTGATTTTTCTGCTACTCCAGGTGTTTCTTACTCTTAGAACTTTAAGAAATGTCTCTGTTCTACAATGCTAGTTTATGGTGAAGGTATTTTGAGGCAAATGAAGCCTGATTACAATCCAGTAAATGAAACTACCAAGTCAATGCAAAGGCTTCACTACAACTGAGATTTTTGTCCTACAATGATTTTTTTCCACATTGTTCAGTGCAGAAACAACCTAATAGCTTCTTTCCTGTAGCTGAGTGGTTATTATTATGTGGTTATTCTCATGTTTTTAAAATATCTCCAAAGGCTCCACCTTTAGATGAAGTTTAAATAGTCTGTAAAAAACACTAACAAAGGGAAAACACAAAATGTGGTTTTTCCTCCTGAGGTATAAACTGGGAGAACACATACTGTGCAAAAATAATACATGCGTACATCTCTTTTAAAAACAATACAATATTCCACAAACCCAGAGTCTTTGAATAAGAATAGGCTTTTGCCCACTGGGATGCTAAATTTGCATATCACTGGCCAAGTGCAGCACAGGTGCCAAGGGTGATTTCTGGATGAAGGTGTCACCCATGAAGTGACAAAAATTGACTCTTTGCATGTCTACTTCCCTCCTGCTGGTAACTAAGTAATACTGTTACTTGGCTGATTTCCTAATAAACTACAGGTGGGCGGGTGTTGAGGTTGTGCCATTACAAATCATCGTCTGTTAGATCAAAGTGCAGAGGGAAGAACAGCAGGTGTGCAGTATTAATAGCTACATTTATCTCCCCAGTCACTTAATAATTGCTTCTTGTGTGGCTTCCTTATAGCACTGTATTTCATGGACTCCAAAAGCATTTTGATGAAGCTTAATGGGTTCCATGCTGGCAGAGTTCTCATGTGCTAAGTGTTGGGTGTGTGTGTTTCATTTCCTAATGAAGCACTGGTGTATCAAACAGATACGGGGGGGGGGGGGCGGCTTCCCTGGTGGCACAGTGGCTGAGAGTCCGCCTGCCGATGCAGGGGACGCGGGTTCGTGCCCTGATCCGGGAAGATCACACATGCCGCGGAGCGGCTGGGCCAGTGAGCCATGGCCGATGAGCCTGCGCGTCCGGAGCCTGTGCTCCGCAATGGGAGAGGCCACAACACTGAGAGGCCCGCGTACCGCAAAAAAAACAAAAAAAAAAGATATAGGGAACCACTTGTGAGTGACTTATCATTCATGTTGCTCTTCTGCGAGCAGATATTAGCATTTACCTTTATATTTTTAATATGTGCTTGAAAATAAAATTATACATTCATCCTATCTTTATAAATATTTTCCCATATAAATATTTATAAATGTTGCTGACATTTATCAATTGCTTTCTGTATATCAACCAGATACTTATTTAGGCTTTTATATATGTATAGTTTTAGAAGAATTCTTTTGTGTAGATTATTATATAATTATAAGCAATAGTATCATTGGCTATAATTGTAATCAAGTATTGAAGAATAACAGGCTAAAATTGTTTGCCTTGTCCATCTTGAGAGACTTAAAAGTTTAATTATAGCATCCTACTGGATGAGGAAAACCTTTTATAGTTATAGGCAAATAGAAGATATAGAGCACAGGGTTCAATTTTGGAAATTTTGGTAGTTTTCTAGTTCTATGTGCAATAATATATTAGTGGCTGAATTTTCCAGTGTATATTCTGATTCTGATATAAAACTTAAACTGCATTTGATTATGTGTGTATTTGCATGTGTTTTTGTATTTTACAAAATCAATAGAAAGCCTAGGAGAGGAAAACAGGATGGGGAAACATTGTGAGATGTTATTTGTATTGTATGTAATGAGCACACACTTGTAGCCTACTATTGTGGAGATTCTGATGAACTTGAATAAATATGCTATTCCTGTATTCCTTTCTAGCCCTTTCTACCAGTATAGGCCAGGTAATTCATGTATTTATAATTATTTCTGGACTTCCATGTGGCTGTTTGTTTCTCAAATAATGGCTTTCTTGGCTTTGAAAATGTCACTACATCTGTCTCCTTCTAACATCCTGAGATGCAAATATTAGAACACACTGAATTAAAAATGGAAAATAATCAACATTCTATGTGTTCGGACTTTAACATAAATATAAAGCAATTTTTTTCTTTTGGACCTACTCCTATTGTTTGCAGTGATGGAATGTCATTCAACAATATATTAAAATGTATAAAAATATAAAATCTAATACAAGTTATAGAAACCATCACCTTTTCTAGGTTTTTTTTCAAATGTCTAAATAGTTTAATGCAAATTTGGAAGTTTAATTTCAGTAAAATTTTTAGAAAATAAATAATCGTTGCTCCCATATATTCAAAAGTGTTAAATTTTGACCCCAGGGCATAGTGAAACATTGATATATTTGCTTGTATAAAAAAGGTTAAATCATCTTTATCTTTTTGCCTTTCTCCAAGTAAGTCTCTGTGCTTGCTTCCTAACTGTCCAAACCCTTTCATCACAACTATACTCCAGTAAGATGTGCAAGAAGATGGAGCTGTACTGGTGTCTTCTGAAATTAGCACTTGCAGTTTGAGCAATTGCCTTCAGAGGACATCAGTGTCCTGTTGTCTTGACACCTGTTGGAGAGATTACGAGTCCTCCACCCAAGCCATCCTCCCCTTCTCTAGTAGTCGGATTGTGGCTAAACATTTTCTAGGCTTTCTTGTAGTTAAGTGAGTCCACATGACTAGATCTCATCAATAAAATGGGAGAGGAAGTGATGTGAGTAATCTTTGAAACAAAGCTTTTAAGATGGATAGTTGCCTCCTCCATTTTCTCTCTCCTCTTTTGCTGGCTGGATGAAGATGACAGTGAGGCAGTAGCAATTAGGGGGGAGCCACAGATGTAAAGAGGCTGGGTCATTGAATATTAATGCAGCTCTTGTTGACCAGAAATAAATACCATGGACTGTTACCTAAAAAGAAAAGAAACATCTATTATAATAAATTCCCCCAATATACATTTCTGAGTATATTTATTCTACTGTATAACATATACTGTTATATATTTGTTACAGCATTTTAATTTAAGCCAAATGATACGATGCCAAGGTATGAAACATAGACTAAAATCAAGGCAAACATAGAGACCCAGCAGGGCCAATTATTAACTCAAGTCCACAAATGGTGGATGTTTTGAGCATTATGCTGAGATGATTTTGAGAATTCCTTAGGCTGCAGCCCTACAGACTGCTGTGATCAATCAGCACAGCTGTCATGACAAGTGAATATAGAATGGTTACAAGTGTTTCACATATTTGCCAAAACTGAATTAAATACATTAGTGACTGTCTTGTCTGTAAAATTAAAACATTATTAAGTATTAACACACACAACATGAAATATAGGACAGCTTTGTCTTTAGAGATTTGGAAGCATCAGTTTTTTTAATATTTAATGTTTTCCACAATAATGATATGCCTATTAACTTCCTTTCCTATAATATCATGGTTTCTTTCTTCCCTCCATTCTTTCCCTTAAACCAAAAGTTTGAAAATTTAACATGAATCCTCTTTTTCTTCTGTATAGTTTTGGAAGATTGAAGCTTAGAACTTTTTTTTTAAAAAACAAACTATGGAATCTATCAAGGACTACTATAATTTAACATATTTAACATTCTTAATAATGTAATGTAGACTTTGAAGATACATGTATTGCAGGGAATATTATGAGGAGAAAAATGTGTTGAGTTTAGCACATCATACTCAACCCACCCAGGGAATGAGAGTAGAGCTTTATGTTTCAGTTTATTGAGAGGAGAGCTCTCAGTGGATATTTAAGATGGGAGTTGTGAAGAAGAAAGGATAAAAGGGGATAAGGAGAATTACGGGTGAGAGTGGCTGGCTCTGAGGGAGGGGAGATCCCTCTGTGTGGTAAGGGCACAGGAGTTTAGTCAGCCCCCGTCAGGATTAGCACTGCAGCACCTCGTGGCACTCAGGTGAGAGTGACAGGACTTTGGAGGGCAATAGCTGTAACATGCATATAGGGAGTCTGAACATAAGGTGCAGATGCTCCAGCCTCCGCAAAGGCTGCTGTGCCCAAGCTTTGCATTGCAGAGCAGAGCTGCCTGTCCTCAATGGACCCCTTAGGCGAGGGTGATGGGCATTGTAGGGGCTCTGAGGCTGCACTGAATGATAAAGTTCCTTCCCTCATTTCTTGTAATACCACAGATGTTTATTTATACTTTTAGGCCACTCTAATAGGAAGGAAGAGAGAAATAGGCTTAAAACATACCTGAGATGATAATTCTCACACCTTGAAGAGTGGGAGTTGGGAGTTATCTTTATATCGGTTGAGAAAAATCCATGTGGAGTGAAATTTACTCCTGGCACCTATGAAAAATGTAAGATCTCTGAATTCATCATTCAGTTTCATCCGAAGTGACTTCTGCAGTAGGAAAAGAGACCAGTGTCAGTATAAAAGTTCTGTATTGACCTTTCTTTGTTTTTACATTATAATATAATCACTATATTTAATGATTTGCTTATGTAAGACATTAAATTAGGGAAAACAGGGCAAGGGACATAAGGAGACTATACTATTTTGCAGTTTTCTTGTAGGTCTAAAATTAGTTCAAAATAAAATGTTAAAAATTAAAAGACACAAGTAGTCAGAAATCAATCTTGGCTTGGAGTTATTTAGTATAGTATTTTAAAAATCTCAATGGTCTTTATAGTCCCTACAATAAAGCATAGGAATACAATAAACTACTAAAATACAGGTTTATTAGGATGTTTATCAAGAAAGTCTGAGTTATCAAGAAATAATACTTTCATATTAGCACAAAAGTTGCTATAAAAATTATTTTACAAGGTCGGCTTCAGTGGGGAATTTACCAGAGGAACATCAAAAAAGACCCCAGGAAAATCGGGTGCTTGTGTACATGTTTGTTGAACAGAGTTGTTGGTGGAGGTTTACTGGAGTTTAAGGAATACTGTAGAAACATGGGGAGTTAGTAAGGACAAGTTTCAGAGGTAGGTGAGCATTGGCAGAGGACACTCTGTAGGGCATGAATCTCAGCTGAAAGATGAGAGGGAGGCTGAGAATTTCATATCAGTGTATGATGGAAAAACAAACTAATTTGTAAGGCGAGTTTTGCCTGTGGTGTTTATGTCTCTAAGTGTTTATTGGGGTGGTCCTGGGGTAGAATTGACTTTAATTTGAAAAGAATTAAAAGTCATTAAATCATCAGAGCAATCAATTGTCAAAAAAAATTGACATTTGAATAAAATAACATATACAGCAATATAGACATACAGATGTGAAAAGAACACTTGGGTCAAATAGTCACCTTAGACTATCCCAGCATGAAAGTATGGCCCTTGGTTGGTGGACAGTAGGTGAAGATGCACTTGGCATCCAGGGTTAGAAGAAAGCAAGCCTGTGATCTCATTGAAAACCAGTTAGTAGTCCATTTGCCTGGAAATCTGAGGAGCCTATAGAGATGGACACTCTGGGATTTTGACTTGGTTCCTCTCACTATCTCTTAGAGCACTGGTTAGAAAAATGTGGTCACTAGGCCATCTCCTTAACCTGTGCCTGGGAACTTAAAAGAAATGCACCACCCCAGTCTTACTGGATCAGAAACTTTGTGGTGTGGCCCAGCAATATGTGTTTAACAAGCCGTCCAGGGGTCTATGATGCAGTCAAGCTTGAGAACTCCTGTCTCGGAAGAAGTCACCTCCACTTACACCAATGAACTTTATTCTGTAGACACTCACTCACAGCTCACTAGTTTTTAACCTTTTCTTATGTACCTATTAGGTCTACACTGAAATTTTAATCTAAATCTTTACATCAGGACTTTTAAAATCCAATCTGTTCATATTTTTTCCCTGCAAATCCGATCAGAATGACAAAGAACATTTTCACCCTGTCAGTTGTTAACATTAGAAAAACTTATGGTAGAAAAATAATAAAGTTGTCAGAGTTGTTGGAGGATATAAAGAACTAGGGTTATTTTCATCTGTTAAGTAACTGATTGAATTGACAGCACACCAAAAATTTTGCAACACGTTGTATTGTACATTGGGTGGAATGAATTAATTTACAAAAGAGTTCAGTACATTGTCATATGTAAGCATTCCTAGCAAGACTTGACTTGCACCTGTTAAACTATTTCAAAGAATAAAAACTGCCTGTGCACTCAAGTCAGAAAATTCTACTCACTCCACTGTGAGGTAAGATGCAATTGGCAACTTACAGACAGATCAGCAACCAATCCTTTCCCCAGTGTCACTTAAAATAACTAACTTTTTTTTTTCCTATCAGGAAAAAAAATCAACCAGCAATCTGTCACGTTTTGCATTTGCATTTGCCAAGCAGCTGTATTTACAGAAAGCAATGGCCTAATTTTTGAAATCTTGATTTCTAATTGAGCAGTTTGGTGGTCTAATGATTTTAGTTTGTGAAACTCATAAAATGCATGGGCCAAAGTAGCTTGAACCTTTTCCCTCTTTCTTCTCTTCCATGGTCTCATTATTTATAATGAGTCTTCCCAGAAACCTTTCAGTGTGTTTCTTGCTGAGTGCATGGACATTGGCGAAGCGGGGAGATAATCAACTCCAGGCTGGGACTTCGAAGCAGCGCCAACAAGCTACTCATGACTCCAGCAGATGTTTCTGCTTTGGGGGGCCAAAAGAAATTTTATAGGGTTTTTCCTCCCTTTTGGGGAAAATTGCCAGAACAGTCAAGAAATGGGAAATATATAGGCCTGCTTGCATTTCCAAGTTGGGAGGGATATTATGTCCAATAAAAGGAGTCTCGAAGAGAGGAATTTCTGAAGACACCATCTCACAATAGCTATGTAAAATGTTCACCAGGAAAAAGAGGAACCAAGAAAAAGTTCACCTGGCTTCAGGTTCCTCTGTATACTGAAAACTGTGTGAATGTTAGAGGAGTTAGAAATAATACCCATTTATAGTAAAAACACACCTGGGAGTCAATAAGGACTTCTCCCCATCCCCTACCAAAAGACACAGATGTAGGACTCTAAATTTCTTCACCGCCTTTTTCATTTTTCTGTCTTTCTTAAAGTAATTTAAATTGCGAGTCCAACTGAGGGAGAGAATTTTGCAGAAGGACTCTAGGTCTTTTTTTCTTTTAAATTGACTATATACCACATAGTAAAATTTTGTTTCTGAAAAGAGCAAAATTAACAAACATTTTCCTTGAATGTGGAGACCTGAGATTTAAAGCTGTCATAAATTAATTTCCTTGATTTTGATGGTGTTTTGGATCTTGAGAAAAGTCTATGTGCAAAGTCATGTGATAAACATCAGCGAGAACAGGTCACATGAGACGTGCGTGAAGTGAAACCACGGAGCTGTGCTGTGCTCTAGTTCCGGGGGTCAAAAGTTTCACTATTCAAACAGAGTCCAAAATATGAGGGAGAGAGAAGGCTACTAATCCCCTTGCTAGACTTGTTTATGTAACTGGTGGTAAAGAGGATGAGCTTAGAGAAGAAGGCTGCTGTAATTCTCCAGGGCTTTTCTGTGTAACAAAACTGTCTGCTAAGAACCAGGAATAGTGAGCTACTACAAAGCCATTCTGATAACCCTCAACTGAATTATTCTTTTCTGATATTGTATGCTCAAAGCCATGGAGAAACAATGAACACAGGGCATATGATTAACTAGAAATAGTAGTGTAGTCCATCTGTTTAGTAATTCAAATTTACTCATAATTAGTCACAGCTTATGTTTCATATGCTTGACAAAAGAAAAGTGTTTGAGATGCTTCCACTGAGAAATTGCACTGTGAAGGAAGTGTATCATACACCTATTAAAGTTCTGATAGGACGTTGTTGTCTTTAATATCCATTAGCTGGTTTATTGTTAAAGATGGGACTGTTAATTGAGGTCCTAGTAAACCTCTAGGAACCTCCCCTTGATCTCTGAGAGGAGACAACTTCTACTTGTTATATGTGCTATATAACTTTTTAGTGGGATCTGAATTATCTAGTTTTTTCCAACTTCATCTAAGTTAAGACTTGAAGGATGAGTCATACTCTGGCTAAACTGAGAAGAAATAGCCCACCAAACCGGGGAAATGTGTAGACAGACTCAGAGTTGAAACAAAAGTATTTGAAAAATAAAATTTATACACACAAATATCGCATAGGTTGTAAGGAAATGGAAAAAGATGCAACTAGTGAGTTCTGTAGGGAAAGATAAAAGTGGGCCCCCAGACCATAATAAATGGGTTAGAGGAAAACAAAACCAGTTTCAGTGTAGCCAGTTGCAAGGTGGTTCTTGGAACAAGATGTTACCCTGAGTGGAGGAGTGATAGTGAGAATTAGAGGTAAGCTGATGGAGATAAAGAATATTCAAAAGTTTTAATTGATCAGACCTGCTCATTGACCATATGTGGGAATGATGGAGAAGGAAAGTCAAAGATTATTTCTAGTTCCTGGCTTGAGCAATTGGTTGGGTGGGAATACCATTCACTAAAACATTTGCAGGTATGAAGGGAAAGATAGATTCACTCCTAGCACTTGACTATAGAACAGTTATTTCTAGGCATCCTCAGTGTGTATATGTGTTCTCAAGCCTGTCCATGGTCATTGCATTTTCTTCTGTTCCAGCAACATCCCGTGGGTGCAATAATCAAAGCCAGTCTGAGGGAGGCTGACAGCCATTGCTGTGCTCCCCAACCGTGCTGACTTTCTGATTGTCTTCTGGGCACAGCAGCTACTTCTGCTGCTCCACAATGCCCGTGGATGCTGCTGCTAGCTCTTGGTGAAGAAATTGGGAAAGGTGCCTCTGCTCTAAATTATTGCCCCAAACCAAATCATCATGGGTTATAATTATGGCATTCAACATCTGGTTACATGTCCTCTTTGTTAGAATTTCAAAACTAGTTCTTGAAGATAGACCGGGACCAAAAGTCATCTCACTCCCTCCATTTCCCTTGCCATCTTCATCTCTTCTCCTGGTCACTTTGACTTTCCTTCCTCCCAGACTAAAACACAAAAACACCATGCGCGTATGTTCATGCGAAAAGACAAATGTCCACAGGGGTCACCTGCTTTCCAGTTCTGCAGAAAGCAAGAACACAAATCTTCCTTTGAGCTAAATTAGGACACCTTGTTAAGGTATCACCATCTTATGGGCTTTTTATGCCATGCAATCATGGATTACTGAAGAAGGGATCCTTGAAACTCAACTATACAGTGCTTCTCAAACTAACATGTGTGAGAATCACGGGGAGTCTTGTTAAAAGGTGGTTTCTGAATCAGTGATTCCAGGGAGCAGGGCTTTGAGCCCGCATTTCTAACAAGGTTCAGAGTAATCTGTAGCACATGCTTTGAGAAGCAAAGTTCTAGTTTAGGCAATTTCCTCAGGGTACAGGTGAAGAAAAGAAGTCACAGGCATTTATTTAATGCAAGGCAGTGTGTTTGGTGTTGCTTACCTATTAAGTTAGTGACAGTCTCTGGATTAGAAGAACCAACTTCCCTGACTCTCACTCCACTGTCTTTTCTGCCATAATCAGCAATATTTACCTTGAGTAGATCTTCAAACACTGGTAATGTTTGTATCTCATTTTGGAATCTAGAGAAACCTTCTGCCGCCCACTAAAGGAAAAGTCTCCCAAAAGAAGGTGATGAGGTCCATATTTGCTAATTTAGGGGGCTTTGTTTCTAATTAAAAAATGAAGATCTAATATTTTGCTAATCATCCATGATACTGTGTATGTGGTAGTTCGTTAAAACCTTTGGAAATATACATGTAACAAATTTCCAAAGGTAAAGTAACTGCTTCATAGAATATGGTTTCATACTATCTATTAGAAAGATAACTATAAAATAAAACCCTGTGTGTTTATTTCCCTTTAAAGATAATTGAATTCAAAGTTTTAGTTTTAAAATTTGTTTTAATACATAGATGGAATTTTCCTGGAAGAAGGACACTCTGGTCAGGCAGGAAACCTTCTTCATTCACCTGTTATCCTGCAACTGTGCTTCTAAAGTGGGGAGGTTAATGAACCCTAAATCTGAGAGAGCACAAAAAATTGGGGTGCTGAAAACTGGAGTTCAGCAACACAAAAATAGGACTTTCCAGCAATAGATTGGGGGATTGCCCCCTCCAACGGAAATATCTGGTCACCAATTCATACCTGGATTTCTTTATGCCTCATCCTTCTCCTGACTCCTCCCTTCTTAATGCGGCTGCTCAGGTTTAAACAAGTGCTGGCAGGGAAGCAGATGGACTCCACTCATGAGCTGGGGAAGAGCCAGCAAGACTAATGCAAGGTGCTCCCTTCTGACCCTGAGGTGACTGCAAACTTGATCAAAAGGGATCTTTCTCTCTAGGGAGAAGAGATAATGCAGTCTTATTGCTGGCTGGAAACATGCCCTTTCTTCCCAAAGGCGGCCAGTTCAGCTGTGGTTTGCAGACCTCTGGAGTATGTGCTGACGCCATCAAACCCATATCCCCTGGAATGTCTCCTGGGATTCAAGCTCTGGCTAGAGAACAGAAATGAAGTAGCTGTTTCCAGCGATTTACAGTTCTCCTAAATATGAGCAGGAAAATGTGTGGGGACGTTTGAGCTCAGTAGGGTCCTCACTGAGCGTTTTAGAGAAGTTTCCATTGCTTCTGGCTGCATCTTGTAATTTTGCATCTCAATGAATATTCTACCATCTGAAACCTTTCAGACATACTAAATTCATTCCGAGAGGAAAAATCCTTTTGTGTGTGTGTGTGAAACAGCAGCATGTAATATTTATTGAAAATCTTAGAATGTCTTCTTAAATTAATATCTGATACAAAAAGAAGCCAACTGTAGAGCCAGGAGGTCAGACGATGTACACATATATTCTATTCATAAATCTATCCAAAAGAAGGGATTAAACAGCCCTTCACCTATATATAAAAAGTTTGAGAGGGCTGTAAAAATGGAACATATTAACTGTGTCTATGAAAATTTATATATACATATAGCCCTAGGTTAAATCAAGCACTGGGCCTAAGGTAGAATATAAAATACTCATCATTTACTTTTTCTTTTGTAAGAGAATATGTTTCAGTAGAGGAATTCATTCAATATTTGCTACATATAATCCTTTAGCTGGGACATATGAATAGTACAGTAGGGAGGGAATTGATAGTGGTTATGAAAAAACAAAGACATAACATCAGTTTATGGGAATGGATCCAAAGTGATTTCTTTTTAGCCACATAGAATCTCAGTAAATAATCTGTAAGCCCCTCCAGAATAAGAGAAACACATTTAAAAATTATCTGGGTAAAGACTAAAGTGAGTCTATCATATAAATTCAAGGACTCACAGATTATTATCATTGGGAAAAATTAGGTTTACTATTATTAGTTAATATAGTCTATAAACTGGTAAAGATTTCTACATGGTATTACTTACATATTTTAAACCAGTGAAGACATTTAGAGATTGCCTAGATCATATTGCTGTCTGGCAATAGATGTATAGAATGAACTATTCGGCTTACAGTGCTTTCTCAGATCCAAGATTTACCACTTATATTGCAGAATCTGTGCTAGTCATCGGTTGTTTGATTTTAATTATCTTTTATAAGTCTATAAAACAGTGAAACTGCATATCCTAAACAAGAATCAAGAACTGGTACCCTGTGGTCCTAAATAAACCCTCAGACATATTTTGTTTGGTAGCTCAGTACTGTTATGGTTGTTTTAAGGAAGTGTAATTTGATTAGGCTTAGCATTGATTTTCTAGTTTATGGAAGGCCCTGTCATTGCCTATTTTCTTACTCATAGCTTCTTCACACATTTAAATTAGTTGCCTAACCCTTGAGGGCATTAGAGTTTGCAATATGGCTTTATTTTCAAGACTTCAAATGTTATAATCCTTCCCTTGATATTGCACACACTTTGAAAGCAATACAGTGTTTTCCTTGATTTCCTAGCACCAATTATCACAGTGTCTTAAATAAATGGACGTTTCTTTCATATATTCATCTAATCCACGAATCTTTACTATGCACCTATTCTGTTTTAGATAACATACTAGTCAATGAGGATAAGGATGTACAAGACAGTTCCAGAACCCACTCTCATAAATCTTGATGGTTAAGTGAGGAAGGATTTGTTTACTGATTGATAAAACGTGGCTATCTTAAATCCTCTGCTATATAACTTAGGAAAATAAAAGGGTTACTAGCCTCTTCCCAGAAGGAAATATATTAAAATAAGTAAATATGATGAGCTGAATTGTATCTTCTCATAATTCATGTTTTTAAGTTCTAGTCCTCAGTACATTAAGATGTCACTGTATTGGAGACAGAGTCTTTAGAGAAGTAGTTAAGTTTAAATGAGATCATTAGGGTGGACTCTAATCCAATATGACTGATAACTTTATAAGAAAAGGAAATTTGAAAACACACACAGAGGGAAGACCATGTGAAGACACTGGAAGAATCTGTATAGCAAGGAAAGAGGCTCCCAGAAGAAACCAACCCTGCTGACACCTTCATCTTGGACTTCTAGCCTCAAGAGCTGCAAGGGAATAAATTTTTGTTGTTTAGCCACCCAGTCTATGGTACTTTGTTGGTACTAGTGAAATAATACAGTGTGGGGGTTTTTGTTGTTGTTCTTATTTTAAATCCTGAGAAGCCTATAGTAATGGTTGAGTCAAAAGGACCACATTGGTGATTACTTAAGCGGTGGCTTTCAGCCTCATAGATAAGTGGCCTGATGGCATAATTTTCAGAGGCATCTTTTCTTACTGTCTTCTATGCCTTAACCAGTATGACACCAAAGGTTTTCCAGTTCTGTCATGATCCAGATCTGGAGATTCAGGAAAAAAGCTAGACACAAGTAAATCCTCAAGTATGAAGATATGGAGAAATAGGGACATCTGAACCAACAGTTCATTTTAAAAATTTATCTTAAGGAAATAACCAAACACACAAAGATTTAACCCTAAGAATTAATTATCTAAAGAAGTAAAATATCAAAATAAGCCAAATTTATTCTACCATCAAATAACATATTGTAGAAGTATATTTGTGTTGAAAGATATTTCCAATGTAAATTTCAGTGAAAGATGGTGTATATTAAGTTACTGATTTTGTAAAAAAAAAAATGACAAATATGCGTAGAATGGTCAGAAATATACATACCAAAACATGTCACAGTGATTATCTCTGAGTGATGGCGTTATAATATTTTTCTTTAATCTTTAATCTATATTTTATAATATTTCCCCAATAAATATGCTATTTTCTAATAAAAATAGTTCCAAAACATTGTCTTTTAAATAGTTAAATTTTAAAAATTTAAACTTTAAAGTTTTAAATGTCATAAGTCAGTGAGGTGATTATATGCTTTGAGTAAGACAACCACTGGAAAAATCTTTTTAAATGTAAGGTCCCATATAAACATAGTCAACGGATCTTTGACAAAGGAGCAAAGACAAGACAATGGAGCAAAGATAGTCTTTTCAACAAATGGTGTGGGAACAACTGCACATCCATGTGAAAAAAAATAGACACAGACTTTACACCCTTCACAAAAGTTAACTTGGAAATGGACATGGAACTAAATGCAAAACTGTAAAACACCTAAAAGAAAACAAAAAAGAAAATTTAGATGACCTTGGATATGGCAATGACTTTTTATATACAATACTTTTTAGATACCATAATCTATGAAAGAAAGAATTAAAAAGCTGGACTTCAAAGTTAAAATAAATTCTTTTAATTAAAAAATTAAAAATTTCTGCTCTGACGAAGATAATGTCAAGAGCATAAAAGGGCAAAACACAGAATGGGAAAAAATGTTTGCAAAAACTTTAAAAAATTGTTATCCAAAATATACAAGGAACTCTTAAAACAACAATAAAAACACAACCGATTTTTAAGAAAAAGGAAAAAGACATGAACAGACACTTCACCAAAGAAGATAATACAGATGACAAGTAATCATATGAAAAAATGTTCAACATCATATGTCAGGGAATTGCAAATTAAAACAACAATCTAATACTACTGCTTATCTATTAGAATGGCCAAAATCCCAAATACAGAAAACACCAAATACTGGCAAGGATGTGGGTCAACAGTAACTCTTATTCATTGCTGGTAGGAGTGAAAAATGGTACAGCCACCCTGGAAGACAGTTTGGCAGTTTCTTATAAAACTAAACATACTCTTCTCATACGATCTAGCAATCATGCTCTTTGGTATCTACACAAAGGACCTGAAAACATATCCACACAGAAACCTACATACAAATGTTTGTATCAGCTTTATTCATAATTCCCAAAACTCAGATGCAGCTAAGGCGCCCTTCAAGATGAGTCGACCAAATAAACTGCAGTACACCCAGACAATGGAATATTCTTAAACCATTAAAAAAAAAAATGAGCTACCAAGCCATGAAAAACATGGAGAAACCTAAATACATACTACTAATTGTAAGAAGCTGATCTGAAAATGCTGCGTACTGTATGGTTTCAACTATATGGCATTCTGGAAAAGGCAAAACTGTGAAGACAGTAAAAAGGTCAATGATTGTCAGGGGATGGGGAGAGGTGGGGGTGGGGGGAGGAGGGCGGTGGAGGAATGAATAGGCAGAGCACAGAGAATTTTTAGGGCAGTTAAACTATTTTATATGATACTAAGTTGATATATACATGTCATCTTAAGTTTTTCCAAACTCGTAGAATGGACAACACCATAGTGGACAGTAATGTAAATTCTAGACTTTGGATAATTGTGATGTGTCAATATAGGTTCATTGGTTGTAACAAATGTACCACTCTGATGGAAGATGTTGATTATGATGGAAGCTATGCATGTGTGGAGTCTGGGGATATATGGGAAATCTCTGTACCTTCCACTCATATTGCTGTGAACCTAAAACTACTCTAAAAAAGTCTTCAAGTACAAAAGAAAGGCAATTTAGTTCTCAAAATAGTATAACTTATATGGCTTTGACATTTAAAATCATAACTTCTAAATTCTGATCAAAAGCCAATGAATTGGTTACCATATGCCTGAATATTTTTGGGAAGTTCAAGATAAATTCACCAGTAAGTGTAAATAGTTACAAACATATCCAAACTTGGATGTGATTTTCCTAGCTTACATAGTGACCACGTTCTCTGTAGCCCAGCTGAGTGTTCCTCTCTATTTCATTTAGGGATATTTATGCTATATTTATATCTGTCATTCCTTCCCTTTCACTATCCATTTAATGTATCCTTGCCTGTCAATTCAACAAATATTTATTGAGCAGAGTACTCTGCTAGTTCTGCCGATTATGAAAAAATGAGAGGCCTAGTACAAACACCTAGGTAACCAACGTAAATTGCAGAATGTGCAAATGACATAAGAGGATAATCAAGGGAATTCATAGTGAGAAAAATGAAATCAAGTTTAAAAGTATGTGAAAAGACTTGAACTTTTGAAGGATGGGCAATATGTCAGTAATAGAAGTGGGGGCAATTATGATATAAAAATAGAAGGAATACTATAGGCAAAACAACAAAGGCAAGGGAACTTGGGACATGTTCTAGGTAAAATGAGTAGCCTATTTTGGTGGGAGGAAAAAATGAAAAAAAAAGTTTTGGAAAAGAAGATTGGAAATGTTAGCTAGAAGATATATAGTTGAACAAGACGTATTCCCCAGGATGTTCTTGGTAAGGGATATAGAAGTAATGGAAAACCAGTAAAGGAACTTAAGGTGTAAAGTGATTATTTAGAGATATCCATTAGCAAGATTAATTTGGTCACGTTTAAAGAAGGATGAATTTGTAACAGAGGTCTTTAAATAGTGCAATATATATACTCAATTTGACACACAACTGAGAAAATTTACACAAATATTTTTGTAAGTGGAATCATATTTAATTTCCATATTTGTAACTATACTAAAGTAATTTTTATTTAATACAATTCTTTTGTCAAGAAAAATCTCCTTTAAGAACTGTATTCTCCTTTTTATAGTATGGATTCTTATATATAGATTTAAAGCAAATTAGATACACAAGTAAAATCAGTTCCACAATGTTTAACAACTTATGTTTTGGCAACATTTAAAAAATACAAAAATGGGGCTTCCCTGGTGGCGCGGTGGTTGGGAGTCTGCCTGCCGATGCAGGGGGCGCGGGTTCGTGTCCCGGTCCGGGAGGATCCCACATGCTGCGGAGTGGCTGGGCCCGTGAGCCATGGCCGCTGAGCCTGCACGTCCGGAGCCTGTGCTCCGCAACGGGAGAGGTCACAACAGGGAGAGGCCCGCGTATCGCAAAAAAAAAAAAAAAAAAAAAAAAAATACAAAAATGATGAAGACATTATTCCTGTTGTTTAGTTCATCTTGGTCTCTTCTAAGTTTTAAACTCCTGGACTGCATGTCATTTCTTTGGGGGATTTTTTAAAAAGTTTATTCAGATATTTAGGTTGATTAAATGGAAGGTCAATAAAATCTATGGACTAATGATGTCATATAAAACCTAAAAATCATTGTATTTTACCTCTTTGAATGTTTATTCAAATTATGTCATAAGAGATGCATATGCATAAGAGACTATGGGCAAGTTCAAATTAAGTATAAAGCAATAGAGCTGTCTCATTCTTTTTCAATAGGAAAGCAGTGAACTTGACAGTGCTCAGAGGGAGGATAATGCAAACTTCACATTTCTGTTTAAAATATAATTGTGCATACAAATCCCCTAAACTTGTACTAAGTGAATTGATTTTGTATTTGCTGCATAAGTCAATGGTCATGTGGTTGATTAAAGGCCAATAGCGATTATGCAGAGCATGATAATTTTATAGAAAAAATGTTTAATTTACTGACCAAAATCTAATTCATACCCTTTATCCAATCTATGAAGCCTGATATTTGAGAAAAAGCAGAATCGGTAATTATGAATATGGAGTTATAAATTCAATTTTAAACAAATTCTGTACTGTTCCTCAAGTTTTATATATCAAAAATAAAACAGTACTGCTTACTTCTAACTAGTATTTTATGGGTCTTGAGGTTTTTCAGAGTAATCTTTTTGTTAAAAAATTAAGTTAGGCTTTGAATCAACAATGTGGCTCATATTGACAGCTGATCCCCATCTGATTTTTTTTTCTGTCCATGACAATGGGAGATGTTTGGTAGGACACATGATATTTGTTTTTTTCTCTGTTCTGCAAGCTCATTTTTCCAAACCTTTATTATACAAAATATTTTCTTGGTAGAGTAGTATAACTTCATTATAGGAAGATACAAAATTGAGAAAAGTATGACAAAAACACACAATATCCATACCATGTAAAAGTATAACCACCATTCACAATTTAGTTTATTTTTGTGTTATGTTTTCTATGTGTCTAAATTATTTTTCAAAAAATTTAATATACTATAAAGTTTTATAACTTTGCCTTTTTCTATAATATGGCCTGTATAATTTCAAAATTATTATTAGTTATTAGCATTATACATTGTTATTAGCTGTTATTCAAAGGTATGCTATTTAATGACTATACAGAATATATTAGAGAAAAATTTTATTTTATTTAAAATTTCCAAAATTCTTGGATTTCTCTATTATAAATTTTCCCTACTGCAAATAACAATGCTACCACTATAAATACATAATTTAAGGCTCTTCTATTTTCTAGGTTAAATTATTATAAGCACAATTGTTAATTCAAATATTACAAACATATTTAAATCTTTTGAAAATTTTGTCAAAAGAAATTCTGGAAAATTGTGTCAATTTATACCACTGGGGAAGAGAGTGAAAATTATGTCTAACTCTAGTCACCTTGGACACCATTCATTTTAGATGCAAAAAAAAAAGTTTTCATATTATTCTACTTTGCATTTTTTGATTACTAATGATGCTAGAAACCTTTCATATATTCATGGGTCATTTATAGTTTTTCTTTTGTGAACTTCTTTTTAATGCCTTTTATACACTTTTCAGTTGGGGCATATGTTTTCATCTTAAATATTTGTATGTTTTCATAAAAGATTAATAGTGCTGCTATTTGCTACATGCATTGAATTTTTTCAGTTTATCATTGATTTTTATTGGAACTTGGGATTATTTTTGACATGGTGAAGCTTCATTTGTAAGTAGTCAAATATATCTTTCTTTTTTGTTGTTTTTACATTTTTGATTAATATCTTTGCTTACATGCTTAAAAAAGCTTTCAGATAAATATTAATCTAGATATAGTGCCTGCAGTTCAACTCATATTTATGGTATGACTTCTAAGTGCCTAGCAGTAATATAACCAAAATAGAAGTTCTAGGAGAATTAAATATGCTGCCTCTGCCCTTAATCCTCATGTATTTTATTATTCCTGTTGCATATATTAGGCTTTAAAATTATGTTCCCCTTCCCCAAAATGTCAATGTAGCCCAAAGAAATAAGGGTTTTAAATGAGTCCAGGACTATCCTAGGCCTCTGCTTTACAGACACTGCTTGGACAGGCTCAGATAAGCTACTTGGCTAGGCTCCTTGGCTAGGCTCTGGCCATGTTGTGTTTTGCGAGGTCCAGCTAATGAGGCACCAGTGTCCTTGGACCCCAGTCACTGATTGGAACTTCCACACTGCTGGAGTCACCTAGAACAACCACTGGTTACCTGCCTACCTTAGGTCTATGATCACTAACTGTTGTCAGACTCAAGTTCCTGAATCGGAAGGCTACCTTGCATAAGAATCCTTGTCCAATTCAAGGCCAAGTGTAGGATAGGAGTATCAGAGTAGGGGTTCTTCATGGTTTTTCAGGGAGAGCTTTTCCATAAAAGTGACATTTGAGCAGAGAGACCTGAGGGAAGTCAGGAGTTAGCTATATGAATATAATGGGGAACATCCCAAGCAAAGGGAACAGCAAGTGCAGAGATCTTAAGGTACAATTATACTTGAGGTGTTTGGGGAACAAGAAGGCTAATATACTTGGTCCTATGTGAGTGAGAAGGGAAGTAGAAGGAGATGAAATGATGAGATCAGAGAGATAGCAGGACCAAACCACACAGAGCCTGGTAGGTCTTGGTGAAAACTTCTGTTCTTATTAGGAGTGAGAAAGAAATCTAACAGAAGCATTTTAACAGAGGGGTGATATGATCTGATTTATGTTTTAAAAGGAATTACATTGATGATCATGACAATAGACTCTGGAGGAGTAAAGGCAAAAGCAAGAAGAATATTCAGAAGGCCATAGCAATAATCCAGGTAAGGAATTATGGTGGGCTGGGAGCATTTTCTGTCTTAGTCCATTCTGGCCTCTATAATCAAATAGTACTGACTGGTTAGCTTATAAACAAGAGAAATTTATTTCGTACACTTCTAGGGGCTGGAAGTCTGAGATCAGTGTGCAAGTATGGTTAAACAATGGATCTCTTCCAGGTTGTAGACTTCTTCTTGTATCCTCACATGGCAGAACGGGCTAGGAGCTCTGTGGCATCTCTTTTATAAGAGTATTAATCTTATTCATGCTGCTCCACTCTCATGATCTAATCACCCTTCAAAAGCCCCACCTACTAATATCATCACCTTTGGGGGTTAGGATTTCAACATATGAATTTTGGGGGAACATAAACAGGTGGTAATGCTGGATTTGGATGAAGTAACTAGATTATGATTGTACTTTTTTTTTTAAAACATCTTTATTGGAGTATAATTGCTTTAAAATGGTGTGTTAATTTCTGCTTTATAACAAAGTGAATCAGTTATACATATACGTATGTTCCCATATCTCTTCCCTCTTGCGTCTCCCTCCCTCCCAACTCCCTATACCACTCCTGTATGTGGTCACAAAGCACCAAGCTGATCTCCCTGTGCTATGCGGCTGCTTCCCACTAGCTATCTATTTTACGTTTGGTAGTGTATATATGTCCATGCCACTCGCTCATGTTGTCACAGCTTACTCTTCCCCCTCACTATATCAAGTCCATTCTCATTCCTGTCTTGCCCCTATGTTCTTCATGACCTTTGTTGGTATTTTTTTTTTATATTCCATATATATGAGTTAGCATATGGTATTTCTTCTTCTCTTTCTGACTTACTTCACTCTGTATGACAGTCTCTAGGTCCATCCATCTCACTACAAATAAATCAATTTCGTTTCTTTTTATGGCTGAATAATATTCCACTGTATATATGTGCTACATCTTCTTCATCCATTATTCTGTTAATGGACACTTAGGTTGCTTCCATGTCCTGGCTATTGTAGATAGAGCTGCAAGGAATATTTTGGTACATGACTCTTTTTGAATGATGGTTTTCTCAGGGTATATGTCCAGTAGTGGGATTGCTGGGTCATATCATAGTTCTATTTTTAGTTTTTTAAGGAACCTCCATACTGTTCTCCATAGTGGCTGTATCAATTTACATTCCCACCAACAGTGCAAGAGGGTTCCATTTTCTCCACACCCTCTCCAGCATTTATTGTTTCT
Organism: Tursiops truncatus; assembly: GCF_011762595.2. NCBI lineage: Eukaryota > Metazoa > Chordata > Mammalia > Artiodactyla > Delphinidae > Tursiops > Tursiops truncatus. The sequence continues at coordinate 102,014,746 of NC_047037.1, forward strand.
AGATTTTTTGATGATGGCCATTCTGACCAGTGTGAGATGATATCTAATTGTAGTTTTGATATGCATTTCTCTAATGATTAGTGATGTTGAGCATTCTTTCATGTGTTTGTTGGCAATCTGTATATCTGCTTTGGAGAAATGTCTATTTAGGTCTTCTGCCCATTTTTGGATTGGGTTGTTTTTTTTTGTTGTTATTGAGCTGCATGAGCTGCTTGTAAATTTTGGAGATTAATCCTTTGTCAGTTTCTTTATTTGCAAATATTTTCACCCATTCTGAGGGTTGTCTTTTAGTCTTTTTTATGGCTACCTTTGCTGTGCAAAAACTTTTGAGTTTCATTAGGTCCCATTTGTTTATTTTTGTTTTTATTTCCATTTCTCTAGGAGGTGGGTCAAAAAGGATCTAGCTGTGATTTATGTCATAGAGTGTTCTGCCTATGTTTTCCTCTAAGAGTTTGATAGTGTCTGGTCTTACATTTAGGTGTTTAATCCATTTTGAGCTTATTTTTGTGTATGGTGTTAGGGAGTGTTCTAATCTCATACTTTTACATGTACCTGTCCAGTTTTGCCAGCACCACTTATTGAAGAGGCTGTCTTTTCTCCACTGTATATTCTTGCCTCCTTTATCAAAGATAAGGTGACCATATGTGCATGGGTTTATCTCTGGGCTTTCTATCCTGTTCCATTGATCTATATTTCTATTTTTGTGCCAGTAACATACTGTCTTGATTACTGTAGCTTTGTAGTATAGTATGAAGTCAGGGAGCCTGATTCCTCAAGTTCCATTTTTCGTTCTCAAGATTGCTTTGGCTATTCGGGGTCTTTTGTGTTTCCATACAAATTGTGATATTTTTTTGTTCTAGTTCTGTGAAAAATGCCAATGGTAGTTTGATAGGGATTGCATTAAATCTGTAGATTGCTTTGGGTAGTAGAGTCATTTTCACAATATTGATTCTTGCAATACAAGAACATGGTATATCTCTCCATCTGTTTGTATCATCTTTAATTTCGCTCATCAGTGTCTTATAATTTTCTGCATACAGGTCTTTTGTCTCCTTAGATAGGGTTATTCCTAGATATTATTCTTTTTGTTGCAATGGTAAATGGGAGTGTTTACTTAATTTCTCTTTGAGATTTTTCATCATTTGTATATAGGAATGCAAGAGATTTCTGTGCATTAATTTTGTATCCTGCTACTTTACCAAGTTCATTGATTAGCTCTGGTAGTTTTCTGGTAGCATCTTTAGGATTCTCTGTGTATAGTATCATGTCATCTGCAAACAGTGACAGCTTTACTTCTTCTTTTCCAATTTAGATTCCTTTTATTTTTTGTTCTTCTCTGATTGCTGTGGCTAAAACTTCCAAAACTATGTTGAATAACAGTGGCGAGAGTGGGTAGCCTTATCTTGTTCTGGATCTTAGTGGAAATGGTTTCAGTTTTTCACCATTGAGGACGATGTCGGCTGTGGGTTTGTCATATATGGCCTTTATTATGTTGAGGAAAGTTCCCTCTATGCCTACTTTCTGGAGGGTTTTTATCATAAATGGGTGTTGAATTTTGTTGAAAACTTTCTCTGCATCGATTGAGATGATCATATGGATTTTCTCCTTCAATTTGTTAATATGGTGTATCAGATTGATTGATTTGCATATATTGAAGAATCCTTGCATTCCTGGGATAAACCACACTTGATCATGGTGTATGATCCTTTTAACGTGCTGTTGGATTCTGTTTGCTAGTATTTTGTTGAGGATTTTTGCATCTTTGTTCATCAGTGATATTTGTCTGTAGTTTTCTTTTTTTGTGACATCTTTGTCTGGTTTTGGTATCAGGGTGATGGTGGCCTCGTAGAATGAGTTTGGGAGTGTTCCTCCCTCTGCTATATTTTGGAAGAGTTTGAGAAGGAAAGGTGTTACCTCTTCTCTAAATGTCTGATAGAATTTGCCTGTGAAGCCATCTGGTCCTGAGCTTTTGTTTGTTGGAAAATTTTAAACCACAGTTTTAATTTCAGTGCTTGTGATTCGTCTGTTCATATTTTCTATTTCTTCCTGGTTCAGTCTGGAATGTTGTTCATTTCTAACAATTTGTCCATTTCTTCCAAGTTGTCCATTTTATTGGCATAGAGTTGCTTGTAGTAATCTCTCATGATCCTTTGTATTTCCACAGTGTCAGTTGTTACTTCTTTTTCAATTCTAATTCTACTGATTTTTAAGTCTTCTCCCTTTTTTTCTTGATGAGTCTGGGTAATGGTTTATCAATTTTGTTTATCTTCTCAAAGAACCAGATTTTAGTTTTATTGATCTTTGCTATCATTTCCTTCATTTCTTTTTCATTTATTTCTGATCTGATCTTTATGATTTCTTTCCTTCTGATAACTTTGGGGTCTTTCTGTTCTTCTTTCTCTAATTGCTTTAGGTGTAAGTTTATGTTGTTTATTTGTGATGTTTCTTCTTTCTTAAGGTAGGATTGTATTGCTATAAACTTCCCTCTTAGAACTGCTTTTGCTGCATCCCATAGGTTTTGGGTCGTTGTGTTTTCATTGTCATTTGTTTCTAGGTATTTTTTGCTTTCCTCTTTGATTTCTTCAGTGATCTCTTGGTTATTAAGTAGTGTATTGTTTAGCCTCCATGTGTCTGTATTTTTTACAGTTTTTTTCCTGTAATTGATATCTAGTCTCATAGCGTTGTGGTCAGAAAAGATACTTGATATGATTTCAGTTTTCTTAAATTTACCAAGGCCTGACTTATGAGCCAAGATATGATCTATCCTGGAGAATGTTCCATGAGCACTTGAGAAGAATGTGTATTCTGTTGTTTTTGGATGGAATGTCCTATAAATATCAATTAAGTCCATCTTGTTTAATGTATCATTTAAAGCTTGTGTTTCCTTATTTATTTTCATTTTGGATGATCTGTCCATTGGTGAAAGTGGGGTGTTAAAGTCCCCTACTATAATTGTGTTACTGTCGATCTCCCCTTTTATGGCTGTTAGTATTTGCCTTATGTATTGAGGTGCTCCTGTGTTGGGTGCATAAATATTTACAATTGTTATATCTTCTTCTTGGATCGATCCCCTGATCATTATGTAGTGTCCTTCTTTGTCTCTTGTAATAGTCTTTATTTTAAAGTCTATTTTGTCTGACATGAGTTTTGCTACTCCAGCTTTCTTTAATTTCCATTTGCATGGAATATCTTTTTCCATCCCCTCACTTTCAGTCTGCATGTGTCCCTAGTTCTGAAGTGGGTCTCTTGTAGACAGCATATATATGGGTCTTGTTTTTATATCCATTCAGCGAGTCTGTGTCTTCTGGTGGGAGCATTTAATCCATTTACAGTTAAGGTAATTATCTATGTGTATGTTCTTATTCCCATTTTCTTAATTGTTTTGGGTTTTTTATTGTAGGTCTTTTCCTTCTCTTGTGTTTCCTGCCTAGAGAAGTTCCTTTAGTCTTTTCCTTCTCTTGTGTTTCCTGCCTAGAGAAGTTCCTTTAGCATTTGTTGTAAAGCTGGTTTGGTGGTGCTGAACTCTCTCAGCTTTTGCTTGTCTGTAAAGCTTTTAATTTCTCCATTAAATCTGAATGAGATCCTTGCTGGGTAGAGTAATCTTGGTTGTAGGTTTTTCTACTTAATCACTTTAAATATGTCCTACTCCCTTCTGACTTGCAGAGTTCCTGCTGAAAGATCAGCTGTTAACCTTATGGGGATTCCCTTGTGTGTTATTTGTTGTTCTCCCTTGCTGCTTTTAATGTTTTCTTTGTATTTAATTTTTGATAGTTTGATTAATATGTGTCTTTGCGTTTTTCTCCTTGGATTTATTCTGTATGGGACTCTCTGTGCTTCCTGGACTTGATTATTTCCTGTCCCATATTAGGGAAATTTTCAACTATTATCTCTTCAAATATTTTCTCAGTTCCTTTCTTTTTCTCTTCTTATTCTGGGGCTCCTATAATTCGAATGTTGGTGTGTTTAATGTTGTCCCAGAGGTCTCTGAGACTGTCCTCAGTTCTTTTCATTCTTTTTTCTTTATTCTGCTGTGCAGTAGTTATTTCCACTATTTTATCTTCCAGGTCACTTATCCGTTCTTCTACCTCAGTTATTCTGCTATTGATCCCTTCTAGAGAATTTTTAATTTCATTTATTGTGTTGTTCATCATTGTTTGTTTGCTCTTTAGTTCTTCTAGGTCCTTGTTAAACGTTTCTTGGATTTTGTCTATTCTATTTCTAAGATTTTGGATCATTTTTACTATCATTATTCTGAATTCTTTTTCAGGTAGACTGCCTATTTCCTCTTCATTTATTAGGTCTGGTGGGTTTTTACCTTGCTCCTTCATCTGCTGTGCATTTTTCTGTCTTCTCATTTTGCTTAACTTACTGTGTTTGGGGTCTCCTTTTCGCAGGCTGCAGGTTCATAGTTCCCATTGTTTTTGGTGTCTGTCCCCAGTGGCTAAGGTTGGTTCAGTGGGTTGTGTAGGCTTCCTGGTGGAGGGGACTATGTCTGTGTTCTGGTGGACGAGGCTGGATCTTGTCTTTCTGGTGTGCAGGTCCACGTCTAGTGGTGTGTTTTGGGGTGTCTGTTGCCTTATTATGATATTAGGCAGCCTCTCTGCTAATGGATGGGGTTGTGTTCCTGTTTTGGTAGTTGTTTGGCACAGGGTGTCCAGCACTGTAGCTTGCTGGTCATTGAGTGAAGCTGGGTGTTGGTGTTGGTGTTGAAATGGAGATCTCTGGGAGATTTTCGACGTTTGCTATTACTTGGAGCTGGGAGGTCTCTTGTGGACCAGTGTCCTGAAGTTGTCTCTCCCACCTCAGAGACACAGCACTGACTCCTGGCTGGAGCACCAAGAGCTTTTCATCCACACTGCTCAGAATAAAAGGGAGAAAAAGAAGAAAGAAAGATAGAAAGAAAGAAAGAAAGGGAGGGACGGAGGGAGGGAGGGAGGAAGGAAGGAAGGAAAGAAAAGAGGATAAAATAAAATAAAATAAAATAGAGTAAAATAAAATAAAGTTATTAAAATGAAAATAATTATTAAGAAAAAAACTTTTTAAGTAAAAAAAAAAAAAAAAAAGGATGGACAGAACCCTAGGACAAATGGTGAAAGCAAAGCTATACAGACAAAATCACACACAGAAGCATACACATACACACTCACAAAAATACAAAAATGGCAAAAAATAATATATCTTTGCTCCCAAAGTCCACCTCCTCAATTTGGGATGATTCGTTGTCTATTCAGGTATTCCAGAGATGCGGGGTACATCACGTTGATTGTGGAGATTTAATCTGCTGCTCCTGAGGCTGCTGGGAGAGAGTTCCCTTTCTCTTCTTTGTTTGCACATCTCCCGGGGTTCAGCTTTGGATTTGGACCCACCTCTGCATGTAGGTCTCCTGAGGGCATCTGTTCTTCGCTCAGACTGGACAGGGTTAAAGGAGCAGCTGATTCGGGGGCTCCGGCTCACTCAGGCCAGGGGGAGGGAGGGGCACAGAGTGTGGGGCGAGCCTGCGGTGGCAGAGGCCGGCGTGATGTTGCATCAGCCTGAGGCGCGCCGTGCGTTCTCTGGGGGGAGTTGTCCCTGGATCATGGGACCCTGGCAGTGGCGGGCTGCACAGGCTCCCGGGAGGGGAGGTGTGGAGAGTGACCTGTGCTTGCACACAGGCTTCTTGTTGGCAGCAGCAGCAGCCTCAGAGTTTCATGCTGGTTTCTGGGGTCCGCGCCAATAGCCGTGGCTCGTGCCAGTCTCTGGAGCTCCTTTAAGTGGCGCTCTTAAACCCCTCTCCTCTCCACCAGGAAACAAAGAGGGAAGAAAAAGTCTCTTGCCTCTTTGGCAGTTTCAGACGTTTTCCCGGACTCCCTCCCGGCTAGCTATGGCGCACTAGCTCCCTTCAGGCTGTGATCACGCAGCCAACCCCAGTCCTTTCCCTGCAATCTGACCTCTGAAGCCTGAGCCTCATCTCCCAGCCCCGCCCATCCCGGCGGGTGAGCAGACAAGCCTCCGGCTGGTGAGTGCTGGTCGGCACCGATCCTCTGTGGGGGGAGTCTCTCCGCTATTGACCTCCGCAACCCTGTTGCTGCGCTCTCCTCCGTGGCTCCAAAGCTCCCCGCTCCGCCACCCGCAGTCTCCGCCCACAAAGGGGCTTCCTCGTGTGTGGAAACCTTTCCTCCTTCACAGCTCCCTCCCACTGGTGCAGGTCCCATCCCTATTCATAGTCTCTGTTTTTTCTTTTACTCTACCCAGGTACGTGGGGAGTTTCTTGCCTTTTGGGAGGTGTGAGGTCTTCTGCCAGTGTTCAGTAGGTGTTCTATAGGAGCAGTTCCACCTGTAGATGTATTTCTGATGTATCTGTGGGGAGCAAGGTTATCTCCATGGCTTACTCTTCTGCCATCTTGAAGCGCTTCCTATGATTGTACTTTTTTTTTTTTTTTTTGCGGTACGCGGGCCTCTCACCTTTGTGGCCTCTCCCGTTGCGGAGCACAGGCTCCGGACGTGCAGGCTCAGTGGCCATGGCTCACGGGCCCAGCTGCTCCGTGGCATGTGGGATCCTCCCGGACCTGGGCACGAACCCGTGTCCCCTGCATCGGCAGGCGAACTCTCAACCACTGCGCCACCAGGGAAGCCCTATGATTGTACTTTGATGGTGGAACTAATAGACAATGCTGGTAGCTTAGAGAGACACCATGGACACCTCCAAGATGTTGGAGTGAATACTGGAACAGTGGAGTTCTCATTAACAGAGATAAAATGAAGAGTGGCATAAAACGTTCTGAGAGTGAAAATCAGAAATTTTGTTTAGACATGTTAAGTTTGAAAAATTTATTGGATATCTAAATGGAGATTGTTGAACAAGATGTTAGATATATGAATCAGGAGTTCATGGGAAGTGGTCTGCCCAGAGAAGTAAATTTGAGAATCATCATCATATGAATTGCATTTAAAACCATGAGAATGGATGAATCACCTATAAAGTGAGAATAAATAATGAGAAAAAGTCCTGCATAAACTCTCAAGTAAAGGAGCTGTACTCTGAGAAAATGATGGCCTGCAAAGTAAGGGAAGAATTAATAAGCTTTGGAAAGAAAGCATTTCAGGAATGACAAGTCATCAACTGTATTAAATCCTTAGGATGATTCAACATATTCACCTGAGAATTGGCCATTGCATTTAGCAAAGTGAAAGTCAGTTTTGACCTTGACACAATCTTATTTTAGTTCAGATAAAAGATTAAGATTTTTGTATTATAGGGTTGGACTATTTTTCTTTCTGTTTACCTGAGGATGTATATTTTAAGAAATTATCTTTTGCCTATGTTGTTGGTAGAAACAAAGCAAAACCAAAATCTTAACATTAAGAAATCAAAGCACAGCTGTTATTCTATTAATGAAAAATATAATTGAAGCAGCGAAGATTTGGAGAAAGACAACTAAACGATCAAGACAGTTTACAGTAGGTTAAGGTTAGAATATCTTAGCCTAAAAAGATGAAGACAAAAAAGTCTAACATATTTGTAGATATGACATAGAAAGAATAAAATTTATGGGATTTACCTAAATTCCTGGATTTATGTCACTTAGCAGGTACCCTTTTATGTTTGGAAAATGTGTTTAGTTATAATAAACACAGACACACAATGTGATCATTTAAAAGGATTTAAAAGGTGTAACCATATATTGATTTAATCATCATCTCACTTTCCTTCACTCAGGTAGTAACCTCACTTCCCTTTTATCTAATTTAGGTCAATGGTCTTCGATTGTAATCAGTCATTTGCCTCAGAGTCTTCACTCTCTGGCTTCTTTGCCCTTTATTATACCCACCTAGAAAATATCAATACTAGTTGCATAAAACTCTGCATATACTACCCCATCATCTTGCCCAGCTGAATAAACAATGTTAGAAGGAAACATACATCCATGCTGATTTGTTTCCTTTAAATTCATGACTCCTTATACAAAACTGGTCCTTAGTGTAACCTGTTAAGTTTCTGTTATATTTACTCTCCTATATAAGAAGACTCTTCCATCTCTTTTCTTTTGTTCTCAAATGCCAAGTAATTCCCTCTCCATCCCATTTTCAGCTGGTGGCAATGCTTCTGATTTCACTATTAAAAATCATTATTAAAAATCAGAAAAAGCAAAACCAAAAACTACCACATGCTTTTTCCAACAGATCTACCAACTTATTCCATCTATATCCATATACTCTATTTTCTATTTTGCCACAATGAGGCTAATGTGTGTACTCCTGCCTAAGCTAGTCTATCCATGTGTGTACTACATTCCATCCTTCTTGCCTTCCAAAAATATACCAGCTTTTCAATTATTCCCACTGTATTTGGTATCAACATTTCCCTCTTTAGTGATAATTGCCAGGTAAGTACACAGTTATTTGGTCCATCTTAAAATAAATTCTCTTGAATATCCATTCTTTTCCATTGACCACCTGCTTGAAAGCATAAAGTCATAATGAAATAGTTGTGCAAACTTGCTGTCTCAAACAACATTTCTTCCATTCTTTCTTGAACTCATTTCAATCAAATTCTAGAAGGCCAATGTTTACTAGAAAATAATATAACATACATTTCTAGAGGGATAGGAAGGCTCTATCTCTTGTTTTGTGTTACTTGTATATATACAATTGTCAAAACTCATTAAACTGAATGTTTAAGATCTGTGCTTTTTACTATGTGTAAATTATAACTCAAAAAAGGAAAAATGTAAACTAGCCCTGTTCCCCACTCCTCACCAACCAACAAACAAAAAAAGCACACATATGTACAGATAAGTCTTAAGATGGAGAAACTGAAGGGAAGTGTGAGAGAGGGCAAACTCAAAATAAAAAGAATTGACAAGTGGCATGATAGATACAGCTGAAGTTAGTAATTCATAATTTGTAATGATTCTCATTTCCAAGTTGTATAATTTTATCCTTAAGGGATTACTTAGAATCATAGAGTAGAATATAACAATTTTTCCAGATTAAAGAATTTGTGGGTAATTTGGCAGGGGATTTGGTCAGTGGAATAGCTAACACTAGAACAATGATCAAAAGGTGTGGTTTAAATATCCCTGGAAAGCAAGTGTAATTGGAGAAAGACAGTGAGAAAGAGGGCATTTTGTTCAGATAGCAGCATATTAGAGTATAAGGCGGTCATGGGTTGACAGCCAACCATACAGAAATTAAAAGAGCACTAGCAATGAAGTGCAAGTTCTGTCTTTCATTGATTCAGTTATCTTGAAAAAGTCTTTACTCCTCTACTGCAGTTTCATCTGTCACAGAAAAGAATATCCACTGATTCCCATATTCAGAACAATAATAGAGATAATTTACACAAAAGCATTTGGTAATCTGTTAAACCTCATACACATATAAGGGATTATCAGGAGGTATTTATTTATTTATTTATTTATTTTTTGCTGTACGCGGGCCTCTCACTGTTGTGGCCTCTCCCATTGTGGAGCACAGGCTCCGGACGCGCAGGCTCAGCAGCCATGGCTCATGGGCCCAGCCGTTCCGCGGCATGTGGGATCTTCCCGGACCGGGGCATGAACCCGTGTCCCCTGCCTCGGCAGGCGGACTCCCAACCACTGCGCTACCAGGGAAGCCCCAGGAGGTATTTCTTACCATCCAAAGCCCAGCATTATCTTTAATATTTATGAAACGAATCAAACCATTTATTGTAACCATTTCTTAAAAACTAGTTTTTATGTGCACTTAAACATACCTATCAAAATGTGTATGACTCAGAGCTTTGTCAAAAAGTCATTACTTTTATTGAACTAATCAAAGAAAGGATTTAGATTTTAGTGAGTTTACCTTTTCCTTTAAGAGATTTGCATGAATCTAGCAAATCTAGTGGCTTCAATTTTAATCAGCAAGTTTGGGTAAAAGTCCTTTAACAAAAGCCTCACAGCAGATGGTCACACAATAAAAAATGTGTCCACTAGCTAAACATTAATACAATACATTAACTTGATGTTTTCTTTGATTAATAAGCATGTTCTCATAATATAACAAATTGCTGTGATTTTATTGTTACAGATGCTTTTTTTTTGTTTTGTGGAAGGAGAAAATATTCAGTTAGAGGTCCTGATTGAAAAACTAGCATCTTATAACTAAACAAATGATTTCCCGTTTTAAAAATGATTTCCATTATATTAGAAAAAATGTAAACCCAGCTAAAAAAGGTATCTGAAATATGCAGTGTTATGAAAGATACAGCTTCTACTTCACATTTTTTTCCCTATATGAAAAAGGCACATATTAATTATGCTTAATCTCTTCTTACAACTGTATTTTAAAATATTTGCTTTCCTATAGGTTAAGAATCCACTAATATTATTCCTTTTTTATTTTCTCTATAATGAATATTCTTTCTATACAGAGTAACATGTTACTTTGGGGAAAGGTTATCTACCTTGGTATATATCCATTTCTTAAGGCTGCCATACAAACTACCATGAACTGAGTGACTTAAAACAACAGAAATTTATTGACACACAGTTCTGAAGGCTAGAAGTTCAAAAGTAAGGGATAGGCATAATCATGCTTCTATGATAGCCGTAGGGAATAATTCTTCCTTTCCTCTTCCTAGCTTTGCATGGTAGCCCATCAATCTCTGGTGTTCCTTAGCTTGTAGATGAATCACTCCAACTTCTGTCTCTGTCCTCACAGGTCTTCTCCCTCTATGTCTTTGTGTCTTCTCACCTCTTCTGATATGGAAACCAATCATGTTAATTAGGGCCCATTCTAATGAAATATTACCTCATCTTAACTTGATTACATCTGCAAAGACCCTACTTCCAAATTATGCCACATTCAGAGGTACAAGGAGTTAGAACATCAGCATATCATTTTTGGGGACACAATTCAACCCATAGCAATACATATCATATTGAATATATGGAAGGCCAGTTGTAAAGATAACACACACACACACACACACACACACACACACACACACACACATCCTAAGAGTCTGGTTAGAGAACATTACGGTTAAAACAGTCTAGCTTCTGGTATGGGAAGATCAGGAATCAAGTCTTACAAAGCCAATTCCTGACTGGGTAATCATGGAAATTTACTTAAATACTTTGAGCCATGGTTTGTTTCTTTTAATTCTAGCTTACAGAGTTATTGTGCAAATGTGAAGATGAATGTAAAACTGTGACTTAAAATCTAAACTGCTGGGAGCTGGTTAATTGTAGCAGGTCAAGTTAGTTGAGACTACCACCCACTTGAACTAATCCAGTCTGAACTTGGAGCCTGAGCAAGTCCTTTTTATGCTGCACATTCCCAACACTGTCCCTTCCTCACCTTTGCTACAACTTCCAAAAGTACCTGAACTGTCTTGTGGAGACAAAGCTCATGATACTAAACTGCACCAAAAATGTCAATGGAAAAGAGTAATGACACATGACACATTACTGGTTTGCTATTTTGTCTTGTCATCACTTTATATCAATAATCAAATAATTAAGACAAGTTTATGTTATGATGAAGCAGCTACATGGGTTGGAATAGACCATATGACAAGAAATCATTGTGTTGGGACTGCCTCAATCTAATAATTAATCTATTTCACCTTCTCTGTGAAGCACCCAATAAAGCCCCCAAAACAAAACGTGTAATTTCTTACATATAACCTTCCCTGCTTAAAAAGTGCAAGAATTGAAGGTTAGCCTACAGATTGTTGATTTAAAACTTGTTACATTAATCTAAATGGCCACATATTACAGTGACGAGACTACTTAATTTTAAATTGAAAGACTTTTTTTTTGTAACTCCCACACTGTTGTCTCATAATTCTTTTTCTGCAGATATTTATTTTAATAGAAAATTGCTCTATTGACATTCTTCTTTTCTCAGAAATATTGAGAGATATCTGGAAAAAGGCATAAAGATACTCTTCCTTCAGAGTTGAACTAAGACATTTTTGTGAAGTTTCTAGAAATAGGCATAGATTATTCCTCAGTCATTTCAGGCTTTAAAAAAATCCTTTCAGGCCCACCTAATCAGTGGTGACATAGCCTTTCTCAGAAATCTCATAGAGACCTTGGTGCCTGCTTGTATGTTTAGGCCCACCTGCATTCCTGCTCTCCTGGAAATGCCCTGAATGTAGGGTCACCAGAGTTAACAAATGAAAATATAGGAAATGCAGTTACATTTTGGTTTCAGATAAAAAAATAATAATCACTTTTTTAGTAGAGTATGTTTCAAGTATTTCATGAGGCACACTTCTACTAAAAAGAAAATGTTGTTTATCTGAAATTAAAATGTAACTGTGTGTCTTGTATTTTACCTGGCAACCCTACTTGCATGGGTTGATCTTAGGCCCCTTGTGAACTATTGTCATAAATCTATCTTCTTGCAGATACAGAGTACCCTGGATCTCTTAAGCTAGCCTTCTCACACAGGGTAGGCTGAGGTCCTGGAATAGGCAGATTCTCTTACAGCTGCTCCAACGGAACTTCATTTCCTCCTAGGTTGGTACCATTGTTGTCCCTTCTTTTTCCCTTTACTTGAAGTAGAAGGACTATTTCAGAGCCAACATAACACAGTTCTTCTTACCACTTACTGTGTGACATCAGACACCCAACACAACCAGCTGCATTTCCTGCACTGTAATGTGAGCACAATTAGAGATTGGACATGGTTCCCTCTTGCTCAAACATTCTGAGGGTGTAAGTCCCTCAGCATGGCACAGCATGCAAATTAGATAATTTCTTAAAATAAATGTGTATGGAAATAGCCTAAGTATTTTTCCTGTTGTTTCTTTTTAGCCCCTATGTTTTGAAGAATCTTAAAATCTTATTTAATATATGTTCACTTTTTATAATTGGTATGTATGTACATACACATGCATATATGTATGTATGCATTTATTTATTTTAAGACAGCTATTTTCCTCAGTTTTAGTTGCAGCAGACCAGAATTGAATTGGAAACGTATCTATAATGTAAAATAAAAACTGCTAATATGATATTTCTACCACAGAGAAACTCAGAAGACTCTGTTCTTATTGGAAGAAATAAAACCCACTAAATATTTGAAATGCAGTCATCACTTGTCACAAGCTCCTTCTGTTGTATGAGAATATTTTTTTCTAGCTAGTATTTAAAACTGAGCATACCTGATTTCTTCCCTTTTGGGTTTTTTGGAGCATAGGACTAAGTAAAATTAAGATTCCACCAACCCTTGTACCTCTGTCTTCTGTGGGGTTGATCATTGTGGGTGATTTCCTGAGCCACTGATAGCTAATACAGACCCCGCTGCCTTCTGCTGGTTTCAGTAACAGCACTAGAATTCCAAAGGATTCTGGGGAAAATATTTCCTTTGACTAAAGTGGCTCTTTAGTGTGATTTCTTGTCTTTCCGAGGACTGCAGAGTTCATTTGCTTTATCCTCTGACCAATTCACTGTTTCTTTAAATTCACTCTTTATTAATAAATTCACTATTAGTAAAACACTAATAAAACTCCCTCCACACCCTCCCCCCATTTGCTCTTTTTTTTTTTTTTTTTTGTGGTACGCGGGCCTCTCATCGCTGTGGCCTCTCCCATCGCGGAACACAGGCTCCGGACGCGCAGGCTCAGCGGCCATGGCTCACGGGCCCAGCCGCTCCGCGGCACGTGGGATCCTCCCGGACCGGGGCACGAACCCGCGTCCCCTGCATCAGCTGGCGGACTCTCAACCACTGCGCCACCAGGGAAGCCCCCCCCCATTTGCTCTTTGCTTTTATATAACATACTTCCACTGAAGTTAAATAAAACACAAGTTTTTAGGTATCTCACTGACAAAAATAGTTGGATTATTTAAAATGGCACATATAAATAAAACATACAAATACAAATGTGCATGTACGTATACAATGTTTGAATCCTTTCTCCCTAACTTGTAGAATGTGAGCGTGAAGCTGCTTTAGATTTTTTCAGGGAGAGTTACACGCCAGTGCACTATGCTTCCAGTGGCAGGGGACCACATCTAGCTCTCTGGAAGGCCCTGCTGAAACTCCTGTCTCGAGGCTGAGGGGAGGAAAAGGCACCCCCTACTCCACCCCCGTGGAAGAAGAGGTAAAACTCTTCAGAATACAAATAGCACCTTTCTAAATTCTTTAAATCTCCAGCCTTTATCTCCTAGCTGTGGAAAATATCGCCAAACTAGTTTTAGACATTTAATTTTCAATAATTTTATTGGTATTTGGAATGTTGTAACTGGAATGCTGTAATTATCACTCTATTTGGAATGTTGTAATTATCACTGTAGGGTCTCAGTCTAATTTTCTCATTTAACATACCACTAAAATCTTATTCACAGCATAACATAGTTGGAACTCAGGAAATATCTATTGACTGATTCACTTTCTTTTTTAATTCAAATATATCTGATAGTTTCCATCATAAACCTAAGTAAATAGCTACCAAGTAATTATTAAGGCTTTTTTTAAAAAAATATTTATTTATTTTGGCTGCGCTGGGTCTCAGTTGCGGCACACAGGATCCTTGCCATGGCACATAGACTTCTTAGTTGCAGCATGCATGTGGGATCCAATTCCCTGACCAGGGATCGGACCCGGGCCCCCCAAATTGGGAGCGTGGAGCCTCAGCCACTGGACCACCAGGGAAGTCCCTACTGAGGCATTTTAAGATGGCTTTATGCAAACAAACAAAATTCTCAAATAATTTCAAGCCAATATTTTAATAAAAACACAATGTGAAAATTTTAACATACACACAATTATCTACTATTTAATTTTTTATATCTATGCTAGGTTTGTTTTATTTAGCTGTGAGTAAACATTCTATTCCTTTGTAAGTAGAAGTTTTGAGGAAATAGTCATTTTCTGACTGTGTAAGCATTAGTATATTATGCAGTATTTTTAATGTAATTTGGGGTTAGAGAATGTTTAATTTATTCCCTTTGTTTATTTATGACTCTTACAAAAATCTAGAATACATTTGAATATTTGAAGCTTTCTTAGAGAATGCAGCACATTAAAGCAAATCGATAATTCATTTTTTCCATTTTATATGAATGAATCGATAATTCATTTTTCCATTTTCCAATTTATCCATTTTAGATATTAGCCTGTTGTTATATATAAAACTACTTTATAATCATAATGTTTATCATTTTAAAGTGTCTCATATACACTATCTTAATAGTTCCTTACAATAATTTTTTTTTTTTTTTGCCGTACGTGGTCCCCTCACTGCTGTGGCCCCTCCCGCCGCGGAGCACAGGCTCCGGATGCACAGGCCCAGCGGCCATGGCTCATGGGCCCAGCCGCTCCGCGGCACGTGGGATCCTCCTGGACTGGGGCACAAACCCGTGTCCCCTGCATCAGCAGGCGGACCCTCAACCCCTGCGCCACCTGGGAAGACCCCCTTACAATAATTTTGTAAGGACAATATTAGCATCCATGTTTTACATATCAGGACAAGACTTCAAAAGTAGAAATGTTGTACTTCAAATTTCATTTAATTTCTTTAAATGTGAACTTTCTATTGAAGTATACTTACAAAAAGGTGGTGAAATTATAAATGTATAGTTTCATACATTTAAAAAAATGAACGCAGCCAGGTACCTACAACCTCAAAATCCCCGTGTTCTATTCTAGTCATAATCCTTCTTACCTGTGCCTAGAACAACCACTATCCTAACTTCTAACACACTAGCTTAATTTAGCTTGTTTTTTAACTTTATGAACATGGAAACACAATACATTCTTTTTTTGGGGGGGGTGGAGTTTGCTTGTTTGTTTGTTTGTTTTTGCGGTACGCGGGCCTCTCACTGTTGTGGTCTCTCGCGTTGCGGAGCACAGGCTCCGGACGCCCAGGCTCAGCGGCCGTGTCTCATGGGCCCAGCCACTCCGCGGCATGTGGAATCTTCCCGGACCGGGGCCCGAACCCATATCCCCTGCATCGGCAGGTGGACTCTCAACCACTGCGCCACCAGGGAAGCCCAATACGTTCTCTTTTGTGTCAGGTTTCTTATGGCCAACGTTGTGTTTGTGAGATTCGTCCATGTTGTTGGGAGTACCTGTGGTCTGTTCATTCTCAGTGTTACTTTATATTCCATCATATGACTATACCAAGAAAGAATAAAGAGTATTGAAAAGGGTAAATATTTTGGTAAATATTTAAGTGAAGATTGACTGAATATTGACTAAATATTGAATAGTAATATATCGTGGATGTAAAATATAGTTGAGCTAAAACACATCACAAAAATAATTTAAAAAGCAGGATAAATGCAAATAAAGTTAAAGAGTTCTAAAGTTCTAGTGTTATTGAGGGAGTTGTTAAAGTAATAATTTGTATTAGACTCTAATAAGTCAACGCTGTGTAATAAGAGCATTAGTATTTAATTAAAGATGGTTATTTGAAGAAGATACAGTGTTGGGCTGAGAAAATTATCTTTGACAAAGACTCCTTAAAACTTTCATTTTAATAATAACAAGCTGTCATATATAACCGTATATTATTCATATAATGAATAATCATTAATTATTCAATGTTTATTAAACAACTATGTGCTAGGCAATGTTCATATGCTTGGGATACACCAGTGAACAAAACTGATAAAATTCCTGTGCAGAGAACCTATATTCTTGGAGAAGGGAGACATAATAAACAAAAGACACAAGATATTAATAAATTATTTTTATACAATATGGTATGAAGGTGATTAGGGCGCAGAAACATTTCAAAGTTGAGCAGATTAAAGGGAATGAGGACTGTCCTGTCGATGAATAGTTACTGCACATAGGTGTAGATTTCAGTATTAAATATGGTGGTCAGGTTAAAACTTGTGAGAAGTTGGATTAAAACAAAGTCTTGAAAAGAGTTAGCCACACAGATAATTAGGTATTTCCGTGGATAATTGGAGATCATTTCAGGCAGGGTAACAGTGGATACAAAGACCTTAAGATAGAGTAGGTTTGGTATGTTCTGGAAACAGCAACATCAGTAAAGCTGGAGTATTAAAAGTGAGAGTGAGAGGAGTGGAAGAGTTCAGAGAGATAACAGGGTCCTGGATTGTGTAGGGACTGGAAGACTGCTCTAAGGATTTTGTCTTTTACTCAGAGGGAAATGGGAAGCCAAAGCAGGGTTTTGAGGAGTCGCCTCAGTTTTAAAATACTTGCTTAGGCTACTGTAATGAGAATAGACTGTGGATAAGCAATTCTACAATTGGGAACACAAGCTAGAAGGCTACTGTAGTAATCTAAACAGGATATAACAGTGCCTCAGTACAGGATGGCACCAATGGAGGGGTGATACTTTGCAAGAGTAAAATGTTTTGAAGGTAGACCCAATAGAATTTAGTAATGGGTTGGATATGGACTGTGAGAGGGAAAGAAAACAGAATAACTTTACATATATATATATGTAAAGTTATATATATATACAAAATTTTATATATATACACATGTATATGTAAAATGTGTTGAAGGTAGACCCAACAGAATTTAGTAATGGGTTAGATATATGTATATATATATATATGTGTATATATATAGATATATATATATATTTGATAGTCATTGGTAGAGAGATGGTATTTAAAGTCATCAGTCTTAGGGAGTGAGTATGGATTGTGAAGAGTGCAGGAGTGCAGGATCAAAAACTGTGCTTTGGGGTCACTCTACATTTAGAATGTAGTACAAAAGAGGAGAAATCATCAAAATATGCTGAGAAGGAATAACCAGTGAGGTAGGGGAAAAACCAACAGAGAGTGCGTTAATTCAAGTCCAAAGAGAAGCAGATACCAACTAAAAGTTAGATGTACAAGAGATTTTAGGGGGGATTTTTTTTTAAGGAAAAAGAGGAGGGAGCCAAAGGGAGTAAAGAGAAGTTTCTGATCTTGATGGAGATCTGAGCACCACGAAAAAAGAGGAAGAGGAAGGAGGATTGAGGGGAGTGAGTCTTAGACTGCAATGCAGTTCTAAGAACATTTCTGCCGGGTGGTGGCAAGTCCTAAAGCCGAAGACCCCATTTAAGTTCTGTATCTCTCAGGATCTTGTGTTAGTGCTGACGCTGTGCTCAGCCATTGGTTGGGAGCAGCCAATCGGAAGCATGGATTCAACACCTAAACACAGGGTGCATCTAAGAATGCTGGGGCAGGCATTCTCAGATCGTCAATTATACTCCCTGTGGCAGGATGTCCAAATGGTGCTTTTTCATGGGCACCATGGTATCCTAGAAAGCAAGTGAAGACCAAGAAGGAAGGAGTGTTGAAGTATGTGAAATGCTAATGATAGGTGGAAGAAGAGGGCTAAGGACTGACAAGTGGGTTTAACAATGTGGAGCTTGTTGATTAATTTGACAATAGTTTTGGAGGAGTGGTGAGGACTAAAGCCTGATTGGATTGGGTTTAACCGTGAATGATGGGAGGAAAGAAATCAGACTATGAGAACAGACTGTTCTTTGAAGATGGTTTGTTACAGAGAAAAACAAAAGAAATGATGAGCTATCTGAGAGGGAAGTGAGGTCAAGATAAAGTTTTTTTCTTTTGAAAGACGGAAGAATTCAGCAGCACGTTTGTATGTTGTTGGAAAAATTCAGTAATGAGCCAAAACACTTAATGGCCCTGTAGTGGATTGGTTTAATAATGGCCCTTCATGTATTATGCATCTCTGTTTCTAGGCCTCTTGGCAATGAATTTGCTCCCAACAAGAGGTAGAGTCTTTTTCCTCAACTCTTGGATCTGGGCTGACCCTGTGACTTATGCTGGCCAGCAGAATACTGCAGAAGTGACAGGATATTGCAGAAGGTGCCTTCTAAGGCTAGGCTTTAAGAAGTCTTGCAGCTTCTTCTGCTTTCATCCTCTTAGAACACTCCCCCTTCATTAAATAGTTGGCACCAACCATCAGATGTTTGCTTGAGGCTATTGGACAATCCAGTCCTAGTCAGAAATCCAGACGACTGTAGCTGGATGAGTGACATCAGCCCTGAGCAGCAGCAGAAGTGACCAGCCAAGCCCAACTGCAATCCACCATTCATGAGACATAAGGAATAACTGATTGTATGTCAATATTTTTTGAGGTAACTTATTTACAGTAATTGATAACTGGTAGAGACCGTAAGCACCTTTTTGAAAATCTTACTTTCACTTTTCCTCTATATGTTTTAATGTTTATGTTAGATAAACTAATGTTTATGCACTAAATGCAGTTTGCACTTATCATGTCCATGTCTCAACTAGCTAAACATATCTTTTAAGGCCTTTCTTCCCAGACTGGTATCTGCATGCACTTTTACTGCCTTTGGCTGCTCACTTTATTTAGATTCTTCTTGTGACAATTGTTGTATACTACACTGCATTACAGACATTTGTGTTGTTTTAATTTCCTGAATGGGTGTGGCACTGCAGGAAGCATGTCTATTATGAAACAACTCGAGTTATTTTCTTTCACTTGGTTTCCTTACCCGTGTTCTACTTTCCTTCCTTCCTCCCTTCTTTCCTTCCTTCCTTCCTCCCTCCCTCCCTTCCTTCCTACCTTCTTTCCTTCCTTCCTTCCTTCCTTCCTTCCCTTTTTTTTTCTCTTCCTAAATTCCTACAGAATTCTTAGAGTATCTGCAAAAGTACATTTTATTGAAGAGACCCAAATAATTTTTGATCTAAAATAATAAAGGCTGTCTTAAAGATACAAGTATAGGAAAATAATCTGTACAGTATAGTCTTTGGAGTTAGGAGCTCCTAGACATAAACTAACAAATAAAATCCTAAATTCTTCAAAAAGCTTCTAAACTGCCTGATTTATGCTTGATGTAGCATCTAAGTTTTAAAAAATCAGTTGTATAAAATATTTCTTTTACTCACCTGAATGGCATACATATACTCTACCACCTAGCCATGCAACCTTGAACAAGATGCTTAATGTTTTTCTACTGCATTTTCTTCATTTTAAGACTGTTATAAATCTGGTGCCTGTCTTATAGCTCTTTGTTGGGATTAAATGATGTCATATTTCCAAATATCCATAGAACAAGATCCAGAATATTGTGAGCACTGTAAACTATTAACAAGTATTATTATCATATGATGTAATATCTTGTTTTTCTCATTATCACTTTAAAATATTAGGTTTGGCAGATAAGTTTAGAGGAGGGCTGGCTCCTTATTAACCAACTTAGTTAAGCATTTTGTCTAAGGACATCCTTTATCTACTTTATACCTATGTTATCTGGAATCAACTACCTCCTAAACTTGTGACAGTAATTATTGGGTTTATTCTCTCTGCAGAAAAGTCACTACTTACATTGATGTCAAATGGATTTAATCAATTTCAACTATAAAAATGTAAATTGAATTTGGGAGAATATTATAAAAGATAAGGTCATTAGTAGTAGTCCCAGAGTTTATTATCTTCAAAAATAATTTTTCTTCTAGATTGTCCAAGAAAGAAATGAAGTTACCATCTACTGCCCTAAAAAAGTCCTGACTAAAATCTTTGGGGAAAGGGTATGAATAAATGGTTAATCATGGCTAACCAGGTCCACAGGAACTCATGACTTCCTGTTGTTCATATGCTAAGGTTGTACCACATGTGTTATTATAAGGCATCTTGTGGCTGGTTTACAAGATTGCAATTCATACTAACAGATGTTTGGGAAGGAAATTATTTGTTTAATTTGTTTATGAGTCAGAGGATTTTTGTCTGAATGTAATTATAGGAGGACACCACAATTTATGAATGGACTATATTCCAAAAGTGCATTTGTGAGCCACTTGTTTGGGACTAAGAACATATTTTTATGTATAAACTAGGATAAATGTTAGTGTTTCCCAAGCAAACCCACAAATAGCTGCTTTAACCCATTATTTGGCTGATAGTATCTGCCTATTATTTCTGTGTCTCTGGAGGAAGGATTGAAGAGAAAATGTCCTCTTCCTTTTCTGGCATTTGTTTTGATCCCACAGCCTTTGCCCCTTTCCAGCCTGCTTTTCCCATGCTTTCTCAAGAGACCTCATAAGCCCAAACCATCCCGAAGGACTACGACTCTGATCTGACCCATTCTTGGCAAAATTCACACTATTCCAGAATTATCTGCCTCTCCTTCCCCATCACAATGTTCCACATTTTGATGTTGCTGATCTCAGGTTATAATAAGAAAGCAATGTAGTTTAATTCTTTTTACACTAATAGGATTAATAATTATCTGAGGAGTATGTATAATTTAAAAATAGATGTGTGTTCATACAAATTACTGTATTTGGTGGAATTTCTGATTAACAAATTAAAGGGAAAAAATCCAGACATATCGGAGTGTTGTTGAATCCAAGTTCATGTACCCATTGCACAGTGAGGCCAAACAAACTGAAAAGTTGGAGTTTGGAGCAGAGAAAGGTGTATTGCAGGGCCAAGCAAGGAGAGCGGGGCAGTTTATGCTCAGAAAACCTGAACTCCTCGGTGGTTTTTAGGGAAGAGTTTTTATAGGCAGAATTTGGGGGGAAGTCTGCTGGGTGTGTGACCTCCTGATTGGTTGGTGGTGAGGTAACAGGGTGGTGGTCCAGGAATCTCAGTCATCAGCCCGCTGGTTCCAACCAATCTAGGGTCTAAGTGCTTGTGCTCAGCCTGAAGTTGCCATCCTCTACTTGGCTGGGGGCCTTAGTTCCTGTAGAAGAACGCAGAGATGTGTATCAGATTGCTATGTATAACCCTTGGGGAGGAACCAGGATCCTACTGCGTCACTGCACTATGGTTTCTTGAATGCCTTTCCTTTGTTTCTGCATTCCCTCACTACTCTAGTGACTGAATCTGCCCTTTGGAACTCAGGGAAGATATAAGAGGCTGAAACTTTTTTCCTATAAACAAGAAATGGGGGATATGGAAAGGCTTTTGTACCTGGGAGGACCACACAGGGTTCTGCTTGATTTCGGGAGCAATGATATCTTGGAGGTGGAACCAACATGTAGGCATTTTTCTACTGGCAAAGAAAAAATTAATTAGTTGATCTAAGAAAGAAAATTTTATTCGAGCCGAATTGAGGATTATAACCTGGGAACAGGCTTTCAGAAAGCTCTTGAGAACTCTTCCACCCATGAGAGGTCAAAGCACAGTTATGTAAGTTTTTGAGACAGAGGGCTGTACATTGAATGAGGTATTATTGACAAGTTACACAATCCAGATTTAAGCCCTTTAACAACATTAAGGAATGTTATCTTTCAAGGAGTTGTCTTGTTGGTGCTAGGACAATGTTGCCCTTTATGGTTGAGCAGGTATTCCTGCTGATGTGGGAGGTTTGGTTCAATGCACAGTGTGGGGAGAAAGGGGGCCAAAGGGCAGAGAAAATTTTTTATGTTTAAATTTTTGTCTTGCCATAAAATATGAATTTTATTTCAAACTACCCAAAAGTCTGTCCTAGGAGTCATCCATCCCCTGTATTTGAATTTTTTCTTACAACTTTTTCCCCTTTGCCCTTCATAAACTAACACGTTCTCTAAAACTTTCACCAAGTAGTTCTCATTTTACCAACACTGATAAATACTGGAAAAAAAACCCCAATTTTATATGTGTATACATTTCAGTTTTCCTGAATGTACTTTTTTTCATTTCACAAATCTATAGATACTTAATTTTTTTAAAAATTATTTATTTATTTATTTTTGGCTGTGTTGGGTCTTCGTTTCTGTGCGAAGGCTTTCTCTAGTTGCGGCGAGTGGGGGCCACTCTTCATCGCGGTGTGCGGGCCTCTCACTGTCGCAGCCTCTCTTGTTGCAGAGCACAGGCTCCGGATGCGCAGGCCCAGTAGTTGTGGCTCACGGGCCTAGTTGCTCCACGGCATGTGGGATCTTCCCGGACCAGGGCTCGAACCCATGTCCCCTGCATTGGCAGGCAGATTGTCAACCACTGGCCACCAGGGAAGCCCCGATACTTAATTATTAATTAATTAATTTTGTTTCCAAAATGGGTAATATATTTCCTCTGTGAGTAAAAAGAGTGATTATGAAACCTAGTGGGGCTTGGACACAGAGGCCTCTTTTTGTCACCCATTTCTTGTAGGCAAGACTCCAGCCTCCATGACCTTCCCTCAGTTCCAAAGGGCATATTATCGAACAGTTGCTAATCAAGGGAGGAGCACCCAAGAAACCACCTGAGACCCTGCACACACCCTAATCTTGTCAGCAATCCCACCCTTGCAGTATTGTTATAAAACTCCTCATGAAATCTTCCCCAGTTGGGACACATAGTTTTCGAGGGCAGGAGCCAATGTGTCCCCCTTTGCCTGGCAAAGCAATAAAGCTATTCTTTTCTACTTCACCCAAAACTCTGTCTTCGAGATTTGATTCGGCACCAGGTATACAGAGAAGCTGAGCTTTCGGCACCAATTATTATTTGGGACCCTATTACATGTCTAGAGCTTAGCCCAGTGCCCTGATACTTAACTCTTCAATATATACTTAATGAATAGAACAAAAATTTTTAAATCTGTTCATATTTAAAACATGCCACAACAGAGATACAAAAGTACTTAAGTGGAAATAACAAGTTATGCGCTATAGACTAACAGATATCTGTTTAGGTAAATAGACAGCATGATAATTTGACCTTTTAAATCTAGATATTTCTTCTCATTTTCTGGTGAGGTTAAGGGTTGATTTTTGTTTTTATTATAGACAATAAATACTAAATATTTCCACCTAGAAAATCATTTTGATTTACTTATATTATAGAAAAATAATGAGACGTTGAGAAAGAAAATGGTATTGTAGTTGTTCTCAAACTCCATTCGAGAATCAGTTGGCTTTTTTGTCCCGAAGAGGAATTTAAATAATAAGGTGTACATAAAGTAGAGGTTTTAAGTCTCTTAACACATGTGTAAGTGAAATTAAAATACATGTACCCTGGGGGAAAAAAAAAAAACCCTCTGAATTTAAATATGCAACCTGAAATTAGAACAATGCAGTTTTATTTAGTGAAGTAATGCCACACTGCAATAAACTTAAAAGTAATCCACACAAGACTGTCATGTTGGATGCACTTTTATTTGGTGTAAACAGCTCTTCTGTTTCCAAAGTGTTTGGGTGGCCCTTTCTGATTTACACTTGAACACTGACATGTAAAACATGAGTCTGTGAGGTCTGGAGAGAACACATCACCGCAGAACAGATGGAGCTGCTTGTTTATTAACAGGTATCACTTAATAGCATACAGCCCTGCAAAGACTCGCTCTTGATTCAGCTATTTCAAAGACTGCACAGTGCTTTTAAATTCAGACTTTGAAGTATTATGGCACACATTGATATCAATAATCTGGCGGATTCTTTTCAAATGACTCATCGACTCTATTTTCAATTATTCTTAAATTAATACTTTAAGTTCAATTTTAACAGAGAGTACTGCTCAAAGAACCCATCAGAATTAAATTCATTACAATAATAAATACCTTCTTAGTTCCAAACACCCGTGTACAACTGTGACTTTACAAAATATTGATTTTGTACTAATACTACAAATTTTAAAATGGTGTTAGTCCACATATTTTCATAAAAAATACATAGAGTTTTGATGTAAACTCTAAAGTTATCCCAGAATAGTCACTCACAAATCACACTAACACAAAGAGGGATTTCTTATTGGAAAACTCTGCTCCTTAATTTTTTTTTTAATATATATTATTTATTTTTCTTTTTTTTTTTTGGCTACATCTTTTGTTGAGGCATGCGGGATCTTTCCTTGCGATGCGCAGGCTCTTCGTTGTGGCTCTGGGCTTCTCTATAGTTGTGGCATGTGGGTTTTCTCTCTCGAGTTGTGGCACGCAGGCTCCAGAGTGTGTGGGCTCCGTAGTTTGCGGCATGCGGGCTCTCTCGTTAAGGCTCACAAGCTCAATAGTTGTGGCATGCGGGCTTAGTTGCCTTGCCCTGCGGCATGTAGGATCTTAGTTACCTGACCAGGGATGGAACATGCTTCCCCTGCACTGGAAGGCGGATTCTTTACCACTGGACCGCCAGGGAAGTCCCTCTGCTCATTAGTTTTCAATTTGAGACTATGAATTTTGAATCTCAATACTGTGAATACATTGTTAACTCCGTGTGCCAAGAAGTATTCAAAGTGTTTACCTAGAGCTATTAATAGGATTATATATCTCTATCTAAACTTGCATGTCACAGGAAATAATTGGTAGTAGTATTACTAATACATATTAGTATACAGTAATCACCTATTAATAGCTAAAGATTTATGCAAGCTTCTTTAACATGTTTTGCTTATTTCATCATGACAATTCTGGGCAATAGGTGTAAAAATTATTATTATTTTTTTGATAGGTAAGAAGTGGATTTATTTAGAGAGAAACACTCTCCACAGATAGAGTGTGGGCCATCTCAGAATGCGAGAGTCCCCAAAATATGGGGTGGTTAGTTTTTATGGGCTGGGTAATTTCATAGGCTAATGAGTGGGAGGGTTATTCCAATTATTTCAGAGAAGGGGAGGAGATTTCCAGGAATTGGGCCACTACCCACTTTTTGACCTTTTATAGTTGGCCTCAGAATTGTCATGGTGCTGGTGGGTGTGTCATTTAGCATGCTAATGTATTACAGTGAGCAAGCATATAATGACGCTCAAGATTCCACTGGAAGTCGAATCTTCTGCCATCTTGGACCTAATTGGTTCTAACCAGTTTTTGTCATGTCCTATGGCTATACCACTCCTTTAAAGGTTGTGCCCTGACCCCCTTTCCTCTTGTTTCATTTCTCTCTCAGAGATTTTACTCCCATATTCTTAAGGGAAGCAGAGGGGCGAAGGTCAGTCTTCTGTAACTGCTTCAAGGCTGAGTAGGGGCGTCGACCCTACCTGTCAGGGAGTTAAAGTCCCTGGATGCCTGATCTTGGGGCTCCAGGGGCAGGACATCTCCTTGTTTTAAGTTGGTATGGGCTGGAATCCTCACACAGCCGTCATCTTGATGTGGAACTGTTGTAACTGTTTCCATAGCCTTTCTATGAATCTTCTTGATGAAGCACTTTTTGTAATAGCATCAGAGTACAAAAATATCTATAAATGACAAAAGATTTAGAAGGCACGGTTAAACATCTGATTACAGTGTAATTGATAAACTTGGTTACAATAACCAGAATTACGAATGACTACATTTAACATACCAAGTAATCCTAGTTAATTTAGTTTTTTTCTTTCTGCTGACAAACTCTGAAACAGGAATAACATAAACTTGACCTTCAGTAAACCTAGGTATTACAGAAGTATTATACTTAACATTCATGACTTTAAAGACATGTCTATATTAATCAAACCAACAAGCTTAAGCCAGCTTTAATACCAGATATTAATTTAATGTTGAATATTTCCTAGATCACGTGAACCCAAAATTCATTTTGGCTGGGTTTTTTTTCATATTTATGAGTATTTATATAAGCACTTAAGTTCCTTTAAGCCAATTAAATAGAGCTCTTTTATGAACTGATTTTGGCAATACTATAGATCTACAATACACATATAGATATATACGAACACACAAACACAGAGACCTCATAGTTCCCGTTTCAAAATTTCAGCCATGAGTCAGGTACAACAACATAAAACCCATCAGTTACAAGGGGTTGGATTCAAATTGGGCTTCTGGCAGATGGAACAAATCAAGGTCACCTGTCTAGATGGCTAAACCCTTTTTACTAATGTTTACAGAAAAGACACTTCAGATTTCTATTTATCCTTGAGAAGTCAAATTCTAAATTACTTTACCCCCTTTTTCAAAATTTTCATTTTAAAAAGATGGCAGAGATAAGGGGTCCTGAGAAGACCAGGTAGAACATTTGCATCTCAAAGTTACAGGCAAGCTCCTCCTAAGATGACTTTGTTCCCTTAAGTCCAGAAAAACATTGTTTTCTTTTTTTTTTCTCAAAGAATTGGGTAGCCACCAAATGACATCAAAAGACCGGCACACCCATTCACCTATATTGTAAGGATTTACTTTCCCTTATTTAGTTTAGAGGAGAAGGCTTCCCTCCAAATTCTTATCAGGCTCCAAATATCATCTATGGTTAGCTTAGTCAGACTAGTGGCCTCCCATTTTGGTTACTGTTTTTTTACAGGGATATCCCCGTCCAGGTCTTAATTTAATAATCACCAGCTGGATATCTCTGGCCAAGCCTGGAACCTTGATATTCCACACTCTAGGGTCTACTAAGGCTTCTGTTTCAGCTCCAGATTCAAACTGTTCCTCTTTGTTTTCTGTTAGAACCATTTGGTGATGAGGGTGGTTCCCTTGCACCTCAAGAAACAGAGTGGCCCCTAATATAGTAAGTCTCTTCCCATTAAAGGGATGGTACAGTCAAGCACAATCAGAAAGGAATGTAAAAACAGCTGGCTATTGATGTTGCACAAAAGGGGTTCCAGGAAAGTGTGCCCCTACCTCTTCCCTGACAACCCCATTACATACTGCTTGTGATTGATAAGGTTTCCAGTCCTTTGGGTTAAGACTGAGAAGGTTGCACCAGTGTCTGTAAGAAATTCTATCAAGTGCCATATCAATGACCACCTGAGGCTCAACATTAGTTATGTAGATGGTATCTCTAGGCAGAGCCACTTTCGGCCTCGGGCCCCTTCTGTCTTCCGATTGTAAAACCATCAATGGCTGAGGGACCCCCCTCCTTTGCTCTCTGGCATCTGGGACATTCTCTCTTCCAGTGCCTTCGCTGTTTGCAAAGGGCACAGTGATCGCAATCTTCCCTCCAGTGTCTCTTTCGTCCACATAGGGTATGCTGGACCTGTGGGCCTAGTGGTCCACCAAAGTCAGACTGGCTTGGAAAAGCCAACTTCACTTTGGTGGTCTCTGAGCAGTCAAAGTCACTGCCATCATCTGGGCCTTTTGCATATTTCTCTCAGTGCGTTCAGCCTTTTTGGGCATATCCCTATTATCGAAAACCAAATAAGCCAATTGGAGCAAATCGTTCATTGAAGTCTGAGTTGTTCATTCCTGAATTTTGCGCCTCATGTCTGGGGCTACCTGGACTATGAAATGCATAGTCAAAAGGGCCTGTCCCTTGTGGGGAGGAAGGATCCACGCTTGTATACTTTCTAAAAGCTTCCACTAGTCTCCCTTGGAAGACTGCAGGATTTCTGTCCTGTCCCTGTTGGCCCTCTTTCGCCTTTCTATAATTAACAGGTTTTACTATAAATTTCTTCATACCCTCTGTTAAACAGGTAATCATATGGTCCCGTCTATCTCTATCAATAGAATTCACCTGGTAATTCCTTTGTGGGTCTGCCTCAGGCATAGCATCGTTCCTCACCCAGTGTACTGCATGGCCCCATAGGGTGGGTCAGTTAAAATGTCCTCTGTGTCTTTCCTAGAGTTATCCCTCCAAGCTGCACATGCATTCAATTCCTTTTGTGTTCCATTGCCTGGATTTTCCAAGGCCATGAAAATTTGAGCATTCAGTACCTTACTCCATTTTAAATTTCCTAACTCATATTGTGGCCAAACCTGATTACATAACCTAATAAGTTTTTTTTTTTTCTCCTTTTCACAGTCCCTGAATATATGGCCCAGAGGGGTATCACCCAGGATTGGGGTGGCCTGACCCATTTCAGACTCAAGCCTGAGGTGATGTCTGTAACTCCCATGCTATCCAAAATTTCACTCTCATGTCAAAATCCACCCCGCAATTTGGTCAAGATTTGCACTTACGAGTTTAGGTGTTATCCCTTCCAAGGTAGTCCCCCAACCAGGTGTTAGTGTCCAAAAAGTTCTTGCAGAAGAATGGTACAGAAGGTGTCCCCCACCGTGTCGCTGGTGAGCAGGAGTTGGTCTAGCTATAAGTTGGAAACAAAGGGTCAGCACTTGTCAATAGAAAGTACATCTTGGCAGCCACACAGGTCTTCTGGGGTTAAGAAAAGGTAGGAAGGAAGGAAGGAAGGAGGGAGTGAGGGAGGGAGGAAAAGGGAGAAGTGGAATAAGAATGAACATAGAATGT
Organism: Tursiops truncatus; assembly: GCF_011762595.2. NCBI lineage: Eukaryota > Metazoa > Chordata > Mammalia > Artiodactyla > Delphinidae > Tursiops > Tursiops truncatus. The sequence goes on from NC_047037.1 coordinate 102,043,671, forward strand.
AGGAAAAAAAAACCTCAGAGTCAAGGAGAAGAGTATAGATTATCAAATCCTACAGCAACAATTCTGTCCTAGACCTGCTATTGGATGTGCCTAAGCATAACCATTCCATACCATCTTTCTATAACAAACGATGCTGATTGCCATCATTCCTCTGGTCCAGACCTAGGTTCCCAGTCACAGTCCCAAAGCATTCAGGGTTGACCAGCCTGACAAAAATGGGCAGACCTCAGCATAGCATCCTCCCTGGTACACCTGGCCTCGTCGCACAAGCCTGCCTAGGACCAAGGCCTAACTCTCAACATTTTCTTACCTTATCACTATCCCTTCTTGTCAGCTGAAACCATGCAACTCAAATTGGACTTGAACCCGTATGTCCGGACTTGAATCTGGCCAAAACCCAGATTAAGACTTGAACCCACATCTTTTAACTGAGACCACACACCTGGTCTCAGGAATTAATGAAGCTCAAGTTCTTGATATTTTGTCACAGAAAGAATTCAGTGAGAGACAAAGTGATAGGTAAGAAGTGGATTTATTTTGAGAGAAACACACTCCACAGAGTATGGGCCATCTCAGAAGGTGAGAGGCCAAAATTATTTCCATTTTACAGGTGATGACATAGAGAAGTTAAGTAGCTTACCCAAAGTCAACATGAGTAAGTTAAATAATGAATCTGTCATTGAAATGAAATTGAGAGCTCTTTTTTTTCCCCATAGTCACCTCTCCATAGGAACGTTTGATTTGCAGAAATAGCAATATGAAAGAGTGAGGTTTAAAAAACTGATCTTCAACTCAGTGTTGTCTATACCCAAGATCTATATTCCCCCAACTCTCCACTATCCTCAAACCATATTCCATCTACTTAGCTTATCCCTGTTCATTCTGTTTCCATGAACACCAAAACTTCACTTCTGCAGTTCCTCTATTTGAAATCTACCTAAGCTTCACTAGTGGGGTAAATGTCTTGATCAACAGAACATTCTACTGTAGTCTGAGCCCTGGATTACTCTCTCTTTTGTGATATGCCATTGCTACATTATTTTCCCTTGTTTTATGCTGCCTGTATTTTATTCACCTAAAAACTAAAATGAACCTTACAATTTAACACTCCATTCTCTACCTCATTGCCATGTTTCTGATTGTTTTCTGTATATGCTTATACATTTTATACATGCATTATATATATCTCCATGATATCACATACCAGAATAACACTCAGAGGGTGCAAACTAATTGTCTTTGTGAAATTTGTAGAACTAATAAATTCTTATTTGTAGTTTGATAATAAATATTACACAAAACATAAGAAAATGCTTTAGAGATTTTAGCATCATAAAAGGTATTGGCAGTCATTATTGTTTGCTTATCCAAAGCTGTCCCTATAGCCATCTTCCTTATTTTTTGATAACAGAAACCAGATTTTATTCATTTATTGGCATTGATTTGACCAGTGAATAAATAAAATCTAAGCCACTCATGAAAGATCTATTCCCCTTGACATTGATTGCTTCAGGTGTTAGCATGTGATGCAAACCTAATGAATACAAAGTAAGGAAACATCTGCCGAGGCATTCCCAGAAAGTTTTCTCAATCTTAAAACAGAATAGAAATTAGGGATTCTCCCAGTTTTTGTGCCTTTGTATGTTGCTGAGTAAAATGATGATGCCTAGAATTTCTGCAGCCATCGTATGACTTTGAAGGGAAACCCACTGAGTTTCTAAATTAGCCAATTTGAAGTCATTCTTTCCACAGAATTCCTGTAATATGAACTAATAAATCTTATTATATGAAAGAATAAATCTTATTATTTAAGCTGTTTTTGGTTGGATCTTTTGTTACTTGTAGCAGAATGCAGTCTAACTGCTATAAATAGCTTAACAAATATAAATACCATATGATCTCACTTACGTGTGGAATTAAAAACAACAACAGCAACAATTTTTTTAAAAAAAAACAAGCTCAAAGATACAGAGAACATATTGGTGGTTACCAGAGGTAGGGGTTGGGGGGAGGGTGAGTGAAATGGGTGAAAGGGGTCATAAGGTACAAATTTTCAGTTATAAAATAATTGTCATGAGGATGTAATGTACAGCATGATGACTATAGTTAGTAATACTATATTGCATATTTGACAGTTGCCCAGGGAGTAGATCTTAAAAGACTTCACCACAAGAAAAATAAGTTCTGTTTAACTATATGGTGACAGTTGTTAACTAGACTTATTGTGGTGCTCATTTTGCAATATATACAAATATCAAATCATTACATCGTACACTTGAAACTACTGTAATGTTGTATGTCAATTATACCTCAATAAAAAAAAACTTTTTTCTTAAAGAGAAAAAATTGCTTAACAGGTACTCAATCTTAGTGTATACTCTAAGTGATCAGAAAATATTTTGGTGTTATTCCCTTTGGATGTCTGATAAATTATTGCCATTTGGGGAATTAGTATATGTCATTCTTTCATTGACAAAAGTTACTAATCCTTAAAGAAGCAAAATAAATTGTGAGTATGAAAGGAATTAACTTGAAAGAGTTTAACTATAGACAGCAGGAATGTCAAATGAGCAAAACTATTTCTTCCTAACTAAAAAGCAGTTTGCATCAGTTGTTTATTACAGAATGCTGTGAGTCATTACAGGATTTATATAATAAAAATGTATGTTTTCTCCTATTTTGGTTAAAACTGTAACATATGTTTCCATGCAGAATGCTAAAAATTTCTGATTGAACAAAGCAGGATCACCAAACAATTTTTTAACCAATAGAAAAAAAATCATAGAGAATATTAAAGCAAGATGATATTGATTTACTCTCTGCCTTTACTCCCTTCCAAGTACCGACTTGAGTTCACTTGTCCTATTAAAATGCATGGACTTTGAGGGGAAAGATGAGCAAAGCATCCCAGATTTGCTAATATAGCACGTTTTGACAGGTTGCTGTGCATAACATGATTGATCATTGGGATGAGAATAGAAAAAAAAAAAAGCAGAGATGAAATCATGCCAACCTGAGGGAAATGAATGTTCTGTTAATCTTTTAATTATTTTTTGAATAAATTGAGCTGACTTTTGCTTTCTAGAGTTTGTTTCACCACTTTGATATGTTTTATCTATTCAGCAAAAAAAATTTTTTAGTAAATTATCATCAAGGCCATATGATATAACAAATGGAGTGAATGCATTATTTGGGATATTTTTTAAATGTATGCATATTTCTTCCTTGTTTGTAAGAAAATAGGTCTTGATTTCCTTGTCCTTGTGTTTTTATTTCTTGACTTTTCCATTTACAAAGAGGTGCTTTTAGACAAGTAGTTAACATCTCTGAAAGTCAGTTTTTTTTTTTTGTACAATTGGATATTATCATCTACCTCACATAATTATTATAAAAATCATCTTAAATATCATATAGAAAAGCACTTACATAATACTGGCTTAAAGTAACTTTAGAAAAATTTGGGGGTTATCAATCTTTTTCAGTGAAAACATGCCAATCTTTTTTCAAATTAAAGAATACATTGTTTTAAAATGTTATTTTGGAGGGGTGACATTAGCAAGAAGGCCAACTAAAACGTCCCTTGCATGTATCCCCTCCTCAACAACAACAATTTGGCATCCATCCACAGACAAAAGTGCCTTTGTGGGAGCTGTGGGATCCAGAACTAAATGTCAAGGGACATGGGAGGAGTCCCGCCCACTGTGTGTGCGGTAATAGGTCTACAGACTTTACTCCCAGCTGTGGACCCCACAGTGACCTGTGAACCATCTGCAGCCCCTCTCAGCCACAATCTGGGAGTCCCTGGACAGCACTGTCTTAGAAAATCAGGATGTGAAAGACTTTGTGGAAGTTCAGGAGTCTAGCAAAGAAGTCCCAGTCATAAGAGACAACTATAAAGAATTATATGCAAACACATTGAATAACCTAGAAGAAATGGATAAATTCCTAGAAACATACAACCTACAAGACTGAAGAAAGGGAGAATCTGAACAGATCAATGATGAGTAGGGAGATTGAATTAGTAATTTAAAAAATTCCCAACAAAGAAAAGCTCAGGACCAGGTGATTTCCCTGCTGAATTCTACCAAACATTTAAAGAAGAATGAATGTCAATCTTTCTCAAACTCTGCCAAAAACTTGAAGAGGAGGGGTATTCTCAACTCATTTATGAGACCAGCATTATGCCGATACCAAAGCCAGATCAGGACAATACAAGAAAAGAAAACTATAAGCCAATATCCCTGATGAATATAGATGCAAAAGTTCTCAACAAAATATTAGGAAGCCCAATTCAACAGCATATTAAAAGGATCATACAGCATGATCAGGTGAGATTTATCCCTGTGATATGTAGGTGGTTCAGCATACACAATTCAGTAAATGTGATACACCACAGTAACAGAATAAAAAGTTAAAAATATATGATAATCTCAATGGCTGGAGAAAAAGCATTTGACAAGATACAACATTCTTTCATGATTAAAAACTCTCAACAAATTGGGTATAGAAGGAACGTAACTCAACATAATAAAGGTCATAAATGACAAACCCACAGCTAACATCATACTTCATATGAAAAGTTGAAGCTGTACTCTCTAAGATCAGGAACATGACAAATGTGCCTGCTTTCACCACTTGTATTTAACATATTACTGGATGTTCTAGCCAGAGAAATCAGGCAAAACAAAAGAAACAAAAGTCATCCAAATCAAGGAAATGTAAAATTATCTCTGCTGATGATATGATCTTATATAGAGAAAATCTTAAAGACACCACCAAAAAACTATTAGAAGTAATGAACAAATTCATTAAGTTTGCAGGATAAAAAATCAACATATAGAAATCAGTTGGGTTTTTATACACTAACATTGACATATCTGAAAAGGAAATAAAACATTCTTAGTCACAATAGCATCAAAAATAATAAAATACTTGGGAATAAATTTAAACAAAGAGGTGAAGGATCTGTATGCTGAAAAGTATAAGACTTTGATGAAAATAATGGAAGAAGGCACAAATAAATGGAAAGATACCCTTGTTTATGGATCAGAAGAAGTAATACTGTTAAAATGTCCATACAACCCAAACCCATCTATAGATTTAATAAAATCCCTATCAAAATTCCAGTGGCATTTTTCATAGATATAGAAGAAACAACCCTAGAATTTGTATGGAACCACAAAAGACCCCCAAATAACCAAAGAAATTCAGAGAAAGAGGAACAAAGCTGGAGACATCACACTTCCTGATTTCAAAGTAAATGTCAAAACAATAGTAGTAGAAGCAGCATGCTATTGGCATACAAATAGAACCATAGACAAATGGAACAGAATTAAGAGCCCAGAAATAAACCCTTGCTCATACTATAAACTACCCTTTGACAAGAGAGTCAAAAAGACTCAGTGGGGAAATGGTAGTCTCTTTAATAACTTAGGTTGGGGCAAATGGATAATCACATGCATAAGAATGAACCCCTGATTTACACCACACACACAAAAATTAACTAGAAATGGATTAAGATTTAAGCATAAAACATTAAACCATGAAACTCCTAGAAAAAAAGGTAGAAAAAAATCTCCTTGACATTGGTCCTAACAAAGATTTTTGGGGTATGACACCAAAAAGCACAGCAACAAAAGTGAAAATTAATAAATAGGATTACATCAAATTAAAAAGATTCTGCCTAGAATAAACAAAAACCCAAAAATGAAAACCAAAAACTAACAAACAAACTTAGCAAAATGAAAAGGCATCCTATGGAATGAAGAAAAATAATTGCAAACCAACTGATAAAGGGTTAATACCCAAAATACGTAAGGAACTCACACAATTCAATAGCAAAAATCAAAAGCAAAAAGCAAAACTAATTTAACTATGGCAGGGGAGCTGAATAGAAATTTCTCCAAAGAAGACATTCAAATGGCCAACAAGTACAGGAAAAGATGCTCAACATCACTGACCACCTGGGAAATACAAATCAAAATCACATTGAGATATCACCTCACACCTGTGAGAATGCTGTTATCAAAAATACAGAGATAATTCAGCCAAGATGTGGAGAAAAGAAACCCCTGTGCACTGTTCGTGGGAATGTAAATTGGTACAGCTGCTATGTAAACAGTATGGAGGTTCTTCAAAAAATTAAAAACAGATATACCATAAGATTTGGCAATCCACTTCTGGGTATATATCCAAGGAAAATAAAATTAGGTCCTCTAAGAGTTACCTTCACTCCCACATTCATTGCAACATTATTCACAATAGCCAAGTTATAGAAACAACCTAAATGTCTATCTACATATGAATGGATACAGAAGATGCGGTAACATCAGTATTATTAGTTCATAATACTGCATTTTATACAGTATTATAATATATATAATTGTAATTATGTATATTATTATTATATACTTGAAAGTTGCTAAGAGAGTAGATCTTAAGTTTGAATGGAATATTATTCAAACATGAGAAGCATAGAAATCTTGCCATTTGTGACAACATGGAGGGACTGTGAGAGCATTATGTTAAGTGAATGAAGTTATACAGAGAAAGACAAATATTCTTATATCACTTATAAATGGTATCACTAAAATGATGAATTCATAGAAACAGAGAGTAGATTGGTGGTTGTCGGGGGCTAGGGAATGGGGGAAATGGGGAGATGTTGGTCAAAGGATACAAACTTTCAGTTATAAGATGAATAAGTTGTGGGTATCTAATGTACAACATAGTGACTATAGTTAATAATACTGCATTTTATACAGTATTACATTATAATATATATAATTGTAATTATATATATACTTGAAAGTTGCTAAGAGAGTAGATCTTAAGTTTACTCGCCACAAAAAAGAAATTTTAATTATGTGAGGTGATTGAGGTGTTAACTAACCCTATTGTGGTAATTATTTTGTAATATACAAGTGTATCAAATCATCACATTGTACAAAATAAACTTACACAATGTTATATGGCAATTATATCTCAATAAAACTGGAGAAAAGATAAAGTATTTCATCTTGAGAAATGTTTGAACACATCTGAAGTTAGGTTTAAAATTGAAAAACAATTTTAAACCTGATACATTTAGAGAATTGATTATGTGGTCTATTATGCAGATGTTGCTGCTTGGAGTCCATAAGAAATATATTTTAAAGGATAAATCGGTAAGAAGAAGCCCTCCATAAGTAAAGTATTATCGTGCATATGAATCAAATATTAAAAATGGAAAATGTCACGAACTAAGTAAAACCGGCAGCTAATGATATAAAGAGTATATAAATAGATGAAAGTCATATTTAAATTATTGGAATATAGTTCCAAGTTATTTATGTAACTCAAAATATAATCTATGCTGCTCTTTATAAACATAACTATCAACATGTTTTGATTTCTGTTGGTTTAAAAAGTTCAGAGAAATTAAAATATCAATATAAGTGTGTTATGACTAATTAAAAATAAAAGAATGCCACCAGAACAGACGTCTATCTTAGCCTAATGAATAAAATCTGCAAAACTACAATAGAAATGTAATTTCATTAAGCAAAGGCAGTCAAATGAGATCAAAAAGTTTGAACATTTTCTATTTATTTCTTTGAAAAATCATTAGTAGCTACTTTCTAGTTGTCAGATACAATGCCAATTTCTATGGCAAGTTACAGAATTAAATAAAGCAAAACCTCTACTCTCAGGCATGTACTATCCATTAAATGTGAAAAACCTATAGACGGAATTGAAGAACATTACACTTCAAATAATGTCAGTTGATACATTGAATGCAAGCACAGGTCTAAGAAACACAGGTTTAAGTTAGAACCGAAAGTCTAACAGGAAATCAGGAAGCAGTAGATACATGCTTTTAGGATAAGCTGTCATTCAAAATGGCATTGATGACAATATTATGACTTTCTTCTATATATGACTATGATGGATTATCATGAAAAAATGAGGGAAGAAGCAAAAGAAAGGGTGGTGTTAGAGGTTTCATTTCTGGATTCAACAAATGAAGTAAAAATCGCCTCTAGAAATAATAACTATTTCCCCCTCTTTTGTTCATATTATCTCAACAGATAACCTAATAATAGCTAATACTTCTAAAGGGAAATTTTGTTTCTACTAAGCACATTTTAAGATATTATGAAATTTTAAAAAGATATTTGTTTAGATTTTTTAAAGTTTGACTCATTACATATGAGAAGATTACATGGGATTTGGTTTTGGATTTCCATTATGGAGAAAGAAAATGGCAAATGTGTTTTTCATGCTGAGAAAAATAGTGGATAAGGAGTGCATGAAGTGAGTTGTTCCTTACTTGATTTTAAGTAAAGTATTTGTTTTTGTTATATTTTCTCATAAGCAAAAAAGAAAACATATTGACAGATAAAATGCTTATCAACTTATTAATTGTGCAAGAGAAATTGCTTTCCTTAATGACTGTCACTTTTCACCTAGTAACAACTGTTAGAATTGTAAGCACAGTAGCAAGAAAAAAATAATGCAAATATGCTAGCTCGATGGAAAAAGGCTGTGGAAGGCATCTGACTCAGGGTGGAATGAGTGAGGAAAATGCTGAAAGAATATTTGTTGAATGAAAAAAGAATTAATATAGGACGTTCTAGTTTATTAATTTTTACTGCTATATTCCATTTTCTGAACATACTACAATTTATCTATTCTCTTATTAATACTTAGGTTCTATTTTTGTTATTAATAAATATTACCATAAATAGTCATATATATATATATCTATATATATATCTATATATATAGATATATATATACGCATGTCTTCTCGTACACTCCTGTGAGAGGTTCTCCAGAGTGGAATAATTAGAGATGGAATTGCTGTGTCATTTGGGATGCATGTCTTCTATTTCAATGTTGCAAAAAAAAAAAAAAAAAAGGCCAATAAAAAGGGACTTCCCTGAAGGTACAGTGGTTAAGACTCTTCACTTCCACTGCAGGGGGCACGGGTTTGATCCCTGGTCAGGGAACTAAGATCCCACATGACATGTTGTGTGGCCAAAAGAAAAAAAAAAAGAAAAAAGTCAGTGTTGCTAGGCAAAAATCTAGAGAACTTACTTTACATTTAGACACAAATTGCATTATTAGATGTTATGATGATGTCAGATTCACTATAATCATTTCAGATGCACTAATAGCGCTTCGATGTTAGAGGATGTCTTTAGAACTTTACCTTAAAAAAATGGCAAATTAATTAGCCATAAAAAAAGAATGAAATAATAACATTTGCAGCAACATGGATGGAACTAGAGATTGTCATACTGAGTGAAGTGAGTCAGACAGAGAAAGACAAATATATGATATCGCTTATATGTGGAATCTAAAAATGTACAAATGAACTTATCTACAAAACAGAAATAGAGTTACAGATGTAGCAACCAAACTTATGGTTATCAGGGATAAGGGGGGGAAGGGATAAACTGGAAGATTGGGATTGACGTATACATACTACTATATATAAAATAACTAATAAGGACCTACTGTATAGCAGAGGGAACTCTGCTCAATACTCTGTAATGACCTATATGGGAAAAGAATCTAAAAAAGAATGGATATATTTATATGTATAACAGATTCACTTTGCTGTACAGCAGAAACTAACACAACATTGTAAATTAACTGTACTCCAATAAAAATTTAAAAAAGAATAAAATAAAATAAAATTTCTTAGTTTATTTTTAATATTTTTCTTTATATCATTTGATAATAATATATGAAATATAATGACTCAAACTATTATAGTATAATCTGTAATAACACATTTTATCAACATAAACTACCCATTATCCTATTCACTATATTGTGCTCCACGGCATGTGGGATCTTCCTGGACCAGGGCTTGAACCCATGTTCCCTGCATTGGCATGTGGATTCTTTACCACTGCACAACCAGGGAAGTCCTAGATATAACTCTTGTAAGCTGCACAAAGTTGGATTATTCTTTAATTCAATTTATCTTTTTTTCTTTTTTATTTTTTCGGTACGTGGGTCTCTCACTGTTATGGCCTCTCCCGTTGCGGAGCACAGGCTCTGGACGCGCAGGCTCAGCAGCCATGGCTCACGGGCCCAGCTGCTCCACGGCATGTGGGATCCTCCCGGACCGGGGCATGAACCCGTGTCCCCTGCATAGGCAGGCAGACTCTCAACCACTCTGCCACCAGGGAAGCCCCTATTATGCTTTAACAATAGAAATTTTAGTGAGAAATATTATTTATTTTCTTCTACATGTTGATACACTCATTATCTCTTACATTACTAACATAAAGAAGTAGTGAAATCTGTTCAATAATTTCACACACAAAAAGGAGATATTGTGTATTAAGTCTGTTTTCAATTTATTGAATATTTTCTATAAGAGCTATTTTCCTTTGAGTTTTAGAAAGATTATGGACACACTCTGCTTTTTATTTCCTTCCAGAAGCTAATTTTATGATAATACACCTGGTAGTGTCTCACTAAATAATAAAACCTTGGTAGATTTTTCAGACACACACATGCCTATGCATACATATAGGCAATGTATATTCACCTTAAAATCAGAGCATGGCTACATGGCTATAAACAGTTATTTCATTTTTGAAGGTATTTACTCTTGTTTATTTTTCTCATGAAGACATTTATTTATTAATATGAGTGCTATTAAGTATCTACTATATTTTAGCTATGTGCTATGCTAAGATTAAGATAGCTTGGGTCAATTTTTTTAGTTTTGTAGAATTGCATGGTCCCAATAAAACTAAAGGTTATCTATTAATGTATTTCTTAGAAAATATGACTGAGTAGTCAGATCAAAATATTAAATTCTGTTTTATATTATTCATTCAAACATGTCTTAAATTAATATGTAAGTAATATAAATGTATCTATCACACAAAAATAATATGAAAGAATAATTTTATGAAGAGGGGAACTAAGCTATAAAATTATTAAGTAACAATGACTATTGGTACTCAGCATGTATAAAACTAAACATTGATAAAATTTTAGTAATAGGTGAATATGTCCATCCTAAAATTTACTACTTGTATTATTATTTAGTACTAAAGAATCATCACTCTGGGGTACACACTAATTAATCTAAACTAAAGCAAAATACAAAAGTATTCTGTGTTCATTTGATATAAAACATTATAAAGTTTACATCAAACAAAAATTTAAAATATTAACATTTATAGAAAATGAAGACTTTCTTGTAAAAGAATCAGTTGACTTGGAAAACTTAGCAGGAAGATTTTCACATTTGATCATATAAAATCAGTTAGACAACTAGGTGGCCTTATAAATACTAAAAAGTAATCATTATATTAACTCATGTTTTTTATTTCCTCTTTTCATGTTTGAGACCACTACAACCACTTACTTAATCTCACATGAAAAGACAAAAATATTTTTTTCTTTGATACTATAACTTTATTATTTTTTACTTTTTAAAATTAATTTTTATTGCACTATAGTTGATTTACAATGTTGTGTTAGTTTCTGCTGTACAGCATAGTGAATCAGTTATACATACATATATATATATATATATATATATATATATATATATATATCGATTCTTTTTTAGACTCCATTCCCATATAGGCCATTAACAGAGTATTGAGTAGACTTCCCTGTGCTATACAGTAATAGGTCCTTATTAGTTATCTATTTTATATATAGTAGTGTGTATATGTCAATCCCAATCTTCCAGTTTATTTTGCAAACAAGTTCATTTGTACAATTTCTTAGATTCCACATATAAGGGGTATCATATAATATTGTCTGACTTACTTCACTCAGTATGACAATCTCTAGTTCCATCCATGTTGCTGCAAATGGTATTATTTCATCCTTTCCTTTTTTCTTTAAACATCTTTATTGGAGTATAATCGCTTTACAATGGTGTGTTAGTTTCTGCTATATAACAAAGTGAATCATATACATGTATCCCAATATCTATTTTTAGTTTTTTAAGGAACCTCCATACTGTTCTCCATAGTGGCCATATCAATTTACATTCCCACCAACAGTGCAGGACGGTTCCCTTTTCTCCACACCCTCTCCAGCATTTATTGTTTGTAGATATTTTGATGATGACCATTCTGACTGGTGTGAGTTTATACCACATTGTAGTTTTGATTTGCATTTCTCTAATCATTAGTAATGTTGAGCATCCTTTCATGTGTTTGTTGGCAATCTGTATATCTTCTTTGGAGAAATGTATATTTAGGTCTTCTGCCCATTTTTGGACTGTGTTGTTTGTTTTTTGATACTGAGCTACGTGAGCTGCTTGTATATTTTGGAGACTAATCCTTTGTCAGTTGCTTCATTTGCAAATATTTTCTCCCATTCTGAGGGTTGTCTTTTCATCTTATTTATGGTTTCCTTTACTGTGTGAAAGTTTTTAAGTTTCGTTAGGTCCCATTTGTTTATCTTTGTTTTTATTTCCATTTTTCTAGGAGGTGGGTCAAAAAGGATCTTGCTGTGATTTATGTCATAGAGTGTTCTGCCTATGTTTTCCTCTAAGAGTTTTATAGTGTCTGGCCTTACATTTAGGTCTTTAATCCATTTTGAGTTTATTTTTGTGTATGGTGCTAGGGAGTGTTCTAATTTCATTCTTTTACGTGTAGCTGCCCAGTTTTCCCAGCACCACTTATTGAAGAGGCTGTCTTTTCTCCATTGTATATTCTTGCCTCCTTTATCAAAGATAAGGTGACCATATGTGTGTGGGTTTATCTCTGGGCTTTCTATCCTGTTCCATTGATCTATATTTCTGTTTTTGTGCCAGTACCATACTATCTTGACTACTGTAACTTTGTAGTATAGTCTAAAGTCAGGGAGCCTGATTCCTCCAGCTCCATTTTTCTTTCTTTGTTTTGACTGTTTTGATTGTTTTGACTATTCAGGGTCTTTTTTGTTTCCATACAAACTGTGAAATTTTTTGTTCTAGTTCTGTGAAAAATGCCAGTGATAGTTTGATAGGGATTGCACTGAATCTGTAGATCGCTTTGGGGAGAATAGTCATTTTCACAACGTTGATTCTTCCAATCCAAGAACATGGTATATCTCGCCATCTGTTTATATCATCTTTACTTTCTTTCATCAGTGTCTTATAGTTTTCTACATACAGTGCTTTTTCTCCTTAGGTAGGTTTATTCCTAGGTATTTTATTCTTTTTGTTGCAATGGTAAATGGGAGTGTTTCCTAAGTTTCTCTTTCATGTTTTTCATCATTAGTGTGTAGGAATGCAAGAGATTTCTCTGCATAAATTTTGTATCCTGCTACTTTACCAAATTCATTGATTTGCTCTAGTAATTTTCTGGTAGTATCTTTAGGATCCTCTACGTCTAGTATCATGTCATCTACAACAGTGACAGTTTTACTTCTTCTTTTCCAATTTGGATTCCTTTTATTTCTTTTTCTTCTCTGATTGCTGTGGCTAAAACTTCCAAAACTATGTTGAATAATAGTGGTGAGAGTGGGCAACCTTGTCTTATTCCTGATCTTAGTGGAAATGGTTTCAGTTTTTCACCATTGAGAATGATGTTGGTTGTGGGTTTGTCATATATGGCCTTTATTATGTTGAGGTAAGTTCCCTCAGTGACTACTTTCTGGAGGGTTTTATCATAAATGGCTGTTCAATTTTGTCAAAAGCTTTTTCTACATCTGTTGAGAAAATCATATGGTTTTTCTCCTTCAGTTTGTTAATATGGTTTATCACATCGATTGATTTGTGTATACTGAAGAATCCTTGCATTCGTGGGATAAACCCCACTTGATCATGGTATATGATCCTTTCAATGTGCTGTTGGATTCTGTTTGCTAGTATTTTGTTGAGAATTTTTGCAACTGTGTTCATCAGTGATATTGGCCTGTAGTCTTCTTTTTTTGTGACATGTTTGTCTGGTTTTGGTATCAGGGTGATGATAGCCTCATAGAATTAGTTTGAGAGTGTTCACCCCCCTGCTATATTTTGGAAGAGTTTGAGAAGAATAGGTGTTAGCTCTTCTCTGAATGTTTGATAGAATTCGCCTGTGAAGCGATCTGGTCCTGGGCTTTTGTTTGTTGGAAGATTTTTAATCACAGTTGCAATTTCAGTGCATGTGATTGGTCTGTTTAAATTTTCTGTTTCTTCCTGGTTCATTCTTGGAAGGTTGTGCTTTTGTAAGAATTTGTCCATTTCTTCCAGGTTGTCCATTTTATTGGCATATAGTTACTTGTAGTAATCTCTCATGATCCTTTGTATTTCTGTGGTGTCAGTTGTTACCTCTCCTTTTTCATTTCTAATTCTATTGATTTAAGTCTTCTCCCTTTTTTTTTTGATGAGTCTAGCTAATGGTTTATCAATTTTGTTTATCTTCTCAAAGAACCAGCTTTTAGTTTTATTGATCTCCGCTATTGTTTCCTTCATTTCTTTTTCATTTATTTCTGATCTGATTTTTATAATTTCTTTCTTTCTGCTAACTTTGGGTATTTGTTGTTCTTCTTTCTCTAATTGCTTTAGGTGTAAGGGTACGTTGTTTATTTGAGATCCTTCTTGTTTCTTGAGGTAGGATTATATTACTATGAACTTCCCTCATAGAACTGCTTTTGCTTCATCCATCTTTTTCCATCCCCTCCCTTTCAGTCTGTTTGTGTCCCTACGTCTGAAGTAGGTCTCTTGTAGACAGCATATATATGGGTCTTGTTTTTGTATCCATTCAGCTAGTCTATGTCTTTTGGTTGGAGCAATCAATCCATTTACATTTAAGGTAGTTATTGATATGTATGTTCCTATTACCATTTTCTTAATTGTTTGGGGTTTCTTATTGTTGGTCTTTTCCTTCTCTTGTGTGTCGTGCCTAGAGAAGTTCCTTTAGCATTTGTTGTAAACCTGGTTTGGTGGTACTGAGTTCTCTTAGCTTTTGCTTGTCTGTAAAGGTTTTGATTTCTCCATTGAATCTGAATGAGATCCTTGCTGGGTAGAGTAATCTTGGTTGTAGGTTTTTCCCTTTCACCACTTTAAATATGTCCTGACACTCCCTTCTGGCTTGCAGAGTTTCTGCTGAAAGATAAGCTGTTTACCTTATGGGGATTCCCTTGTATGTTATTTGTTGTTTTTCCCTTGTTGCTTTTAATATTTTTTCTTTGAATTTAGTTTTTGATAGTTTGATTAATATGTGTCTTGGTGTGTTTCTCCTTGGATTTATCCTGTATGGGAATCTCTGTGCTTCCTGGACTTGATTAACTATTTCCTTTCCCATATTAGGGAAATTTTCAACTATAATTTCTTCAAATATTTTCTCAGTCCCTTTTTTTTTCTCCTCTTCTTCTGGGACCCCAATAATTCAAATGTTGGTACATTTAATGTTGTTCCAGAGGTCTTTGAGACTGTCCTCAATTCTTTGTATTCTTGTTTCTTTATTCTGCTCTCTGGTAGTTATTTCCACTATTTTATCTTCCAGGTCACTTATACGTTTTTCTGCCTCAGTTATTCTGCTATTAATTCCTTTAGAGAATTTTAAATTTCATTTATTGTGTTGTTCATCATTCTTTGTTTGCTCTTTAGTTCTTCTAGGTCCTTGTTAAACATTTCTCGTATTTTCTCCATTCTATTTCCAAGATTTTGGATCATCTTTACTCTCATACTCTGAATTCTTTTTCAGGTAGACTTCCTATTTCCTCTTCATTTGTTTGGCCTGGTGGGTTTTTACCTTGCTCCTTATCTGCTATGTATTTCTCTGTCTTTTCATTTTGCTTAACTTACTGTGTTTGGGGTGTTCTTTTCGCAGGCTGCAGGTTCATAGTTCCTGTTGTTTTCGGTGTCTGCCCCCCATGGATAAGGTTGGTTCAGTGGGTTGTTTAGGCTTTCTGGTGGAGGGGATTGGTGCCTGTGTACTCCTGGTGGATGAGGCTGGATCTTGTCTTTCTGGTGGGCAGGGCTGTGTCTGGTGGCATGTTTTGGAGTGTCTGTGAACCTATTATGATTTTAGGCAGCCACTCTGCTAATTGGTGGGGTTATGTTCCTCTCTTGCTCTTTGTTTGGCATAGGGTTTCCAGCACTGTAGCTTGCTGGTTGTTGCGTGGTGCTGGGTCTTAGCTTTGAGGTGGAGATCTCTGTGAGAGCTTTTACCATTTGATATTACATGGGGCCAGGGGTCCCTGGTAGAGCAGTGTTCTGAACTCGGCTGTCCCACATCAGAGCCTCAGGCCTGACACCCAGCCAGAGCACCAAGACCCTGTCAGCCACATGGCTCAGAAGAAAAGGGAGAAAAAAAAAGAAAGACAGAATAAAATAAAATAATGTATTAAAATGAAAAATAAAATTATTAAAAATAAAAAAAATTTTAAAAATGAAGAAAAAGGAAGAGACCAACCAAACCAAAAAACAAATCCACCAATTATAACAAGCCCTAAAAACTATATAAAAAAAACAAAAGCAAAAAACCGACAGACAGAACCCTAGGACAGATAGTAAAAGCAAAGCTATACAGACAAAATCACTTAAAGTAGCATACACATATACACTCACAAAAAGAAAAAAAGGAAAAAAAATTATGTATATATAAAAAAAAATCTAAGAGAGCTACCAAATCAATGAACAAATCTACCAATGATAATAAGCTCTAAATACTAAACTAAGATAAACATAAAACCAGAAACAAATTAGATGCAGAAAGCACACCCCAACTCTACAGTTGCTCCCAAAGTCCACCGCCTCAATTTTGGGGTGACTTGTTGTCTATTCAGGTATTCCACAGTTGCAGGGTACATGAAGTTGATTGTGGGGATTTAATCCACTGCTCCTGAGGCCGCTGGTAGAAATCTCCCTTTCTCTTCTTTGTTAGCACAGCTCCCGGGGTTCAGCTTTGGATTTGGCCCTGCCTCTGCATGTAGGTCACCTGAGGTCATCTGTTCCCCAGCCAGAGAGGATGGGGTTAAAGTAGCAGCTGATTAGGGGACTCTGGCTCACTCAGGCCTGGGGGAGGGAGGGGTACAGAATGTGCGGCCAGCCTATGGTGGCAGAGGCCGGCGTGATGTTGCAACAGCCTGAGGTGCACCATATGTTCTCTCGGGGAAGTTGTCCCTGGATCACGGGACCCTGGCAGTGGCAGGCTGCACAGGCCCTGAGAGGGGAGGTGTGGATAGTGACCTGTGCTTGCACACAGGCTTCTTGATGGCTGCAGCAACAGCATTAGCATTTCATGCCTATCTCTAGTGTCCATGCTGATAGCCACAGCTCGCATCTCTCTCTGGAGCTCATTTAGGCAGTGCTCTGAATCCCCTCTCCTTGTGCACCCCAAAACAATGGTCTCTTCCCTCTTAGGCAGTTCCAGAATTTTTCCTGGACTCCCTCCCGGCTAGCTGTGGCACACTAGCTTCCTTCAGGGTGTGTTCACAGAGCCAACCCCAGTCCTCTCCCTGGGATCTGACCTCTGAAGCCAGAGCCTCAGCTCCCAGCCCCCACCCGCCCCAGCGGGTTAGTAGACAAGCCTCTCAGGCTGGTGAGTGCTGTCGACACTGATCCTCTTGCGGGAATCTCTCTGCTTTGCCCTCTGCACCTCTGTTGCTGCACTCTCCTCTGTGGCTCCGAAGCTTCCCCCCCCCCATCCCCCGTCTCCACCAGTGAAGGGGCTTCCTAGTGTGTGGAAACTTTTCCTCCTTCACAGCTCCCTCTCAGAGGTGCAGGTCCCATCCCTATTCTTTGTCTCTGTTTTTCCTTTTTCTTTTGCCCCACCCAGGTATGTGAGGAGTTTCTTGCCTTTTGGGAAGTCTGAGGTCTTCTGCCAGCATTCAGTAGGTGTTTTGTAGGAGCTGTTCCACATGTAGATATATTTTTGATGTATTTGTGGGGAGGAAGGTGATCTCCACGTCTTACTCCTCCTCCATGTTGAAGGTCCCCCCTCTTCGTTCTTTTTATGGCTGAGTAATATTCCATTGTACCACATCTTCTTTATCCGTTCCTCCATCTATGGACATTAAGGTTGCTTCCATGTCCTGTCTATTGTATGTTGTGCTGCAGTGAACATTGGGGTACATATATCTTTTCAAATTATGGTTTTCTCTGGATATATGCCTGGGAGTGGGATTGCTAGATCATATGGTAGCTCTATTTTTAGTTTTTTAAGGAACCTCCATACTCCATCATGGCTGTACCAATTTACATTCCCATCAACAGTGTAGGAGGGTTCCCAGAAGACAAAAATATTTTTAAAGAATTTCAAGTGCATTCCATAGCCTTAGCTGCCTTTTTACAGAATACTATCTTTCTTTCTTGCTTGCTTTTTTTTTTTTTTTACTATTTTTTGTCTTGTATTATTAAAAAGGTGTCTGAAATGTTCACCTCCCAAACGTAGGCACTCTGATGATTCATGTGAATCATCATTAGATGTAATAGCAAGTCAGAAGAGCCTAAAAATTGTCCAGTGTATTCCTTTTGAGATTGGTCACACTACTGAGGAGACAATGTAGTGAAAGTCATAATTTTTTTTTTTTCTTTTTTGTGGTACGTGTGCCTCTCACTGCTGTGGCCTCTCCCATTGTGGAGCACAGGCTCCGGACGCACAGGCTCAGCGGCCATGGCTCACGGGCCCAGCTGCTCCGCGGCATGTGGGATCTTCCCGGACTGGGGCATGATCCTTTGTCCCCTGCACTGGCAGGTGGACTCTCAACCACTGTGCCACCAGGGAAGCCCCATAAATTTTATAAGTGTCACTTTACCAAGTATTTCTGTTGAAAAGTTCATAAAATAAGAATTGATGTTTACTTTTCAAGAATGAAAACAAAGTCTACAACTTTCTCAAAAATATTTGCCACGTAATAAATGTGTTCTTCCTCCTAGACTGGCTAGTATCTCAATATAGAGTTCATATCCTGATGGCCTAATTAAGTTTCCTTGTTATCTATATTATCTATTAGACATACATTAATCGAATGGATGAGGAATCTCCAAGAAAATATGGCTACCCTGGTTCCCAGTATTCTGACTCTTAACCTCTGCATTTTATTGTTACTATCAAGGAATTTTTTTAACCTACACTCAAACAAGTTCAGCCATTATCTATGTATTTTTTAATGTTTATTGAAATATAAATTCCAAGAAATTGCCAAGATATTATGGATGGATATCATGTATCTTTCACCCAGTTTTCTCCAAAGGTTTTATCTTACGCAGCTATAGTGTAGTATCAAAACAATGAAAGTGATATTGAAAAAATGTGTACTTATAGTTCTGTGTCATTTTATCATGTGTAGAATCATATAACTGCCACTACAATCGAGATACAGAATTATTGCATGATGAGGAAGATTCCTTTCATGTTACATAGGAGTACCCACACTTTCTCCCCCACCATTCCTAGCTCCTAGAAAATACTAATTTGTTATCCAGTTGTATAATTTTGTCATTTCAGAAATGCTGTATAAATCAAATCAAGTCAAATCAAATAGCATGTGACCTTTGAGACTGACTTTTTTCATTCTACATCCTTGAAATCAACCCAAGGAGATGTGTGTATAATTAGTGCCTTGAACATTTTTTAGAATTCCCTTTGATTGATCTTTAGTGTTTCTGAGCATATTTCTTTGTATTGATTTTTAGTGGTTATTCTAGGTATAACATTTACATATATAATTTATCATAGGGTAGATATTTTGATGTAGACATTTTACCAATTAGAGTGAGCTATATAAAACTTACTTCCCTTAAAAATCTTTTTCTTTGCCCATTTATAATATAAATTTTCTTAAATACTTCCTTTCTATACCTTGAGAAGCACATCAGAAAAATGTTATAACTTTTCCTTCAATTTATCAAACATAATTTAAGAAATTCAAGAGATGAAAGTCCATTGTATTTACCCATATTTTTACTCTTTTTATTGTTATTTTTTCATTCCTAATATTCCAAGGTTCCTTCTTTTATCATTTTCTTTCTGTTTTAGGAATTTCCTTAAGCCATTCTCTTAGGATAGGTCTTACAGTGACAAACTCCTTTTAATTTTCCTTTGTCTGAATGTTTTAATTTCTACTTCATTCCTAATGGATAATTTTGCAAGGTATACGATTCTGGGATGACTGTTTTTTGCTTTCATCACCTGAAAAATGATACGCCACTTCTTTTTGGGTTTTGATCAGAAATCCACTGTTATTTGGATCACTTTTCTTCATAGTGAGGTTTAATTGCTCTCTTGTTCCTTTCAAGGCTTTGTTTTCCTGTTCTTTCATTTTCACAAGTTTGATTCTTATGGGTCTTGGCATAGATATATTTGGGTTTATCTTATTTCAGGTTTGCTTAGCTTTTTTAATCTATAGGTTTATGATTTGTTTGCCAAATTTGGGAGATTTTTAGCCATTATTTCTTTTTTAAAGTTTAATTTATTTATTTTTGGCCGCATTGAGTCTTCATTGCTGTGCGTGGGCTTTCTCTAGTTGTGGTGAGCGGCGGCTACTCTTCATTGCAGTGCACGGGCTTCTCATTGCAGTGGCTTCTCTTGTTGCAGAGCATGGGCTCTAGGCGTGTGGGCTTCAGTAGTTGTGACACATGGACTCAGTAGTTGTGGCTCGTGGGCTCCAGAGTGCAGGCTCAGTAGTTGTGGTGCACGGACTTAGTTGCTCTGCGGCATGTGGGATCTTCCCAGACCAGGGCTTGAACCCATGTCTCCTGCACTGGCAGGCAGATTCTTAACCACTGCACCACCAGCGAAGCCCCCATTATTTCTTTAAATACTTTTTCAGCACCACCTTCTTTCTTTTTTCCTGAGATTCTGATGACATGTATTTTAAATCTTTTATTATAGTCCCATAGGACTATAATAGTCCCCCTGAGGATCCTTTCATTTTTTTCTCTTTTGTTCAGACTTGGTAATTTCTATTGTTTAATCTTTAACTTCACTGATTCTTTATTCTGTTCTTTCCATTCTATTGTTGAGCATATACATTGAATTTTTATTTCCGTTATTTTATGTTCAGTTCTAAAATTTCCATGCAGTTCTTCTTTGTATCTTTATTTCTTTGTTAAGACTTAAAAAAAATTTGTTTCAAGCATGTTTGTAATTTCTGGCTGAAGTGTTTTTATAAAGATGCTTTGAAAACTTTGTTAGATAATTCCAACATTAGTATCACTTCAGTTTTGGTGTCTGTTGATTGTCTTTTCTGATTCAACTTGAGATTTTTCTGGTTCTTGGTACAATGGGTGATTTTCCCTGTTATCTGGTGCATTTTATATGTCATATTAGGACACTCTGGATCTATTTTAAATCCTCTCTTTTATCAAGTCTCCTCCAAGATGGTTGTGGGAGAAGAAAAGCTGCCTTGTTACTGCCAGGTAGTGGTAGAAGTCTAGGTTCCCCACTCAAGTTTTGTTGATACCCTAGAATAGAGGGGAAGGATGCCTCATTACTGCTAGACATGGGTGGGAGTTCAGGATCTTTACTAGGCATCCACCCTGGCTGTGAGGGTGAGGAGCACCTTGTTACTTTCCCTCACTTGACAAGAAAGTTTTGTTACTGCTGGAATGTGATGAAATTTGCAGCTTCCCACTACTGCTTCTGTGACATTTTTACTGAGAGGGGCAGGGGCGCACAATACTGCTGAGTAGTGATGGGAATCCTGAACTCTCACTAGCGTCTTCTGACACCACCTCTCTGTGGGAAAAACAAAATACCTTTCTATGGTTAGATAAGGTTGGAAGTTTAGGCTCCCCACTCAGCCTTTGCTGATGAGGGTAGGGGTGGAGCCACTGTGCCTGGAGCCATGGTTGCCTAAAGTAGAGCAGTTACAATCCGAACATATTCTGTCTTGCCTTCCTGCCCTTTTCCTGGTCCTTTGGCTATAGAGAACAGGCTTTCACTCTGGCTTTTTTTCCCCCCTATGCTCGTTGGTGTTTTCAAATCGCCAACTTCTTCAGTGCTCAGTTTGTGATATATAAAGCAAAAGGAAAACCCAGGGAACTCACTGCCATGTCTTTCCTTGGGCCCTAACTTCCCTTGATGGTCTGCTTTCTTCTCTCTACCTTTCAGAGACTTCTTATGTGTAGTGTAGTTAGTGTATCATGTACAGCGTTTTAGCTGCACTTAGGGGGAGAAATAGGAAGAAGTGCATTTACTCCATCTTTGTTTAGGATCATATTTTTAAAAGTTACTTCCCTCTTAGGGCTTCTATGCTCTTATATACAGGGGGTACCTTGGAGATATTGTGGGTTTGGTTCCAGACCACCATAGTAAAGTGAATATCACAATAAAGCGAGTCACACAATTGTTTTGGTTCCCAGTGAATATAAGAGTTATGTTTACACTATCCTGTAGTTTATTAAATGTGCAATAGCATTATGTCTTAAAAAACAGTGTGCATACCTTAATTAAAAGATACTTTATCACTAAGCAATGTTGACCATCATCTGAGCCTTCAGTGAGTAGTAATCTTTTTGCAGGTGGAGGGTCTTGCCTCCATGTTGATGCTGCTGACTGTTCAGAGTGGTGGTTGTTGAAGGTTGGGATGGCTGTGGAAATTTCTTAAAATAAGACAACAAGGAAGTTTACCATATTGATTGACTCTTCCTTTCACTTGAACATTTAGGAGTTATTGTTGGGTTATTAATTGGCCTAATGTCAATATTTTTGTGTCTTGGGGAATAGGGAGGCCCGAAGAGAGGGAGAGAGATGGGAAACGGCCTTGGTGGAGCAGTCAGAACATGCACATTTACTGCTTAAGCTCACTATCTTATAGGAGTATGGTATGTGGCACCCCAACACAATTACAGTACTAGCGTCAAAGATCACTAATCACAGGTCACCATAACAAATATAATAATGAAAAAATTTGAATATTGCAAGAATTACCAAAACGTGACACAGAGACATGAAGTGAGCAAATGCTGTTGGAAAAATGACACCAATAGACTTGCTCAGTGCAGGGTTGCTAAACCTGCATCACAATATCTCGAAGCATAATAAAGCAAAGTGCAATAAAATGAGGTATGCCTGTATCCTAAAAAGAAATGGAGTTTACTATATTTTTAGGTTCTTTTGAGTGTTTACATTATAGAGAAAAGAACATAAGATTTTGGTTTATATGTATCTAGGTGTGAGTCTTGATTCTGCCGTATACCAGCTATATGAAACTAGACAAGTGATTTAATCTCCGTGTGCTTTTTATGTCTGTAGTATAAAATAACGCCCATCCCTAGGTTATTGTGAGGTTTATGTGTAAAGTTGTGGGCATATAGTGGGTACTCAAAATTAATTCTTTCTGCTCTTATTCTGGAGCTCTTTTAGTCTACATACCCTATATTACCAACATGTATTGTTCAGAGGACTGTATATGGAAGCTTTTTGAGAGAAGAAAATAAACTCTAGTATAAATGTTGATGTAATGTAGCTATTGGCCAGATACCAGCTTCAAAGTCTTCTAGGATTTTCTTCTTATATCACTTCTAGAGTCTTGTACCACTAAGAATATGCTTGGGCTTTGAAATTAAAAAGTTGAAAAATAACTAACTCTAAGTTGAAAAATAACTGTATCATATAGCTTATTAAACCTTTAAATTCTCATGGGAATTTCAATTTTCTTTTGGAAAGTAGATGTGGAAATTTCAATACTTGTTTAGGCAAGACAAATAAATATTCTTGCACATACATGTGATTCAAAACATAAGGAACTAGATACTATCCAATATTATAGATGTTTCAGCCCCAGTTAAGGTGTTGCAGTGCCTTGTGTCAGTGATCTCCAAACTGTTATTCCCAAGGTATTCTTTTGTCATTTGTTTTCCTAAGAATGTCTCACCATTTTAAGTAATTATAATTTCAAACCAAAACTTCTGAATTGGAACATCAGTTGTTGATGTAAATGGAAACAATTCATTAAATATATGGAAATTAGATAATTCACATCACCTGCAGCTTTAGTACAAATAAATGCTAGCTTTTAAAATGTTTATTAAATATTAGAAATACTTTTCTATTACCCATATTAATTTTTGGACACAGTGATAACAACAAATGAGTTTTTTCTAAATCTCATATTTAAACTTCTGCAGAAAGAAAAAGTTCTTTCTTTTATAAAGACTATAGTGCTTTAATCCTATAGTTAAAGCAATGGTTATTTTGCAAAAAAGACTTTATAGTTAAAATTAACTTATAGTTCATTTAATTTAATAACTTAAAGAACTAGATTTTTAATATTATATCAAATCCCTTCCATTTAAATAATTTATCAAGTGGCAGTGATAGACTAGGAGGGAAAACAGAAACAATATTTAAGACTCAATGTAATGAGCGAGAGATCCAGAGATCCTTTACTACTTACTCTGTGCTTCTTCAGTAGTTTGTTGTGTGTATCATTTGTGATAAATCATAGCTCCCTTGCACTATATCATCATCATTGTCATCCAAAGGCATTCAGAACCTACCAAAGTATAAATTACGGCTCAAGAGGTGGTTACCCACACTGGAGAATGCATTCACATTTTTGAGCTTCTGAAATACCCTCTGATAAAATAATGAACCAGATAGAACCTGGTTTGAATATTTATTAGACACCAGGGTGAGTAGGTATCATTCTTCTATTTCTTATCTCTAAAATGAAGATAAATAATTGCTTGGCAAGTGGTTCATACATTTAAAGGGAAAAGAACATTATATTTTTAAGAAATTATTGAGAAAAGCATTTGACTTATCTTTGTCTTCAGTATGTATTTTGGGAGTGACAGGAATTAAAAGAAGACTTTTCAAGGCATCAGAAAAGAAAAAAAAAACCCAATTCACATAAATTCTTCATTCTCACCAAATAGAATTCAATCTAATAATTCATCGGAAAAATTCTACTTAATCTCCAAAATTTAGTGCTAGCATTTTTTCTCTGGAAAACCCTCCTGAATTAATGCAAAGATTACACGCTCATAGCACTCACCACAGAATTCTGTGATTATGTATATATATATATATTTCTTCACCATCTTGAAAACCTTGAGGACAAAGGTGATCTTTAGAGTTCTCTCTTCAAACATGATAAAGTGAATGTCTGGATTTTAGTAAGCAATTGAGACGTGGATGTAAGAAAGCATCAACATGCAATGCTTTCTTTCTTTCTTTTTTTTTATTCATCACGCCAAGTTTACTTGGGTTTAGATTTTCTATTACTTAGAAATAATGTGCTTTCATTTTTGATTGAGGCAAAGATAGTTTGCTAATAATAGTCAGGTACATGTTTAAAATCCTTGATGTTACCTGGAACATTTATTAACTATATTTCATTGCTTTATATTTAGCAGATGATATCTCACAAGAAGTAAGTCCTATCATGTTGCTTTAAAATAAAATACTGTATCTTCTTATTAGTATCCATGCTATCCTCCCAATTCCACACATTCAAATGCTCTAAACTCACATGGTTAGAAACAGTAATCAAGACATAAGGGTGTATAGATCAATTAAAGAGAAAATTAGTAATAGAACCAAACTTTTATTTTATAAAGGCTCTAAAATAGGCTAGTCTCTTCAATAAATGGCACTGGAAAAATTAGATGTTCACATGTAAAACTAACTTGATATTAACTGAGGACAGAAATGGAAGAACTATACCTGTAAAACTTCTAAAGGAAAAAAAAATAGATGAATCTTTGTGAATTTGAATTAAGCTAAAATTTCCTAGATAAGACAAAAAAGAAGCATGAACCATAAAAGAAAAAAATATATAAATTGGTCTTTATCAATGTTAAAACTTCTCTCTTTCAAAAGTCACTGTCAGGTAGAGGAAAAATACAAGTCACACACTGGAAAAATATTTGCAGAACACATATCTGATGCCAGATTTGCACCTGAAATATATAAAATACTTTTACAGCCCGATAATAAAAAGACAGGAAGACAATTATTAAATGGGCAAAGTATTTGAATACTTTACCAAGGAAGATATGCAAGTGGTTAAAAAACGTATAAGAATATGCTCAACCTCTTTAGTCATCAGAAAAATGCAAACAAAGCAATAACTGAGATATCTCTATGCAAGTACTCAAATGGCTAAGATAAAATCGACAATACCTAAAGATGCTCAGAATTTGGAGCAACTGGATATCTAATATGTCGTTGCTGGGAATGCAAAATTGGATAGTCACTCTGGAAAATATTTTGGCAATTTTCTATAACTGTAAACATTTCTCTTATAACTCTTTCATGCCATCCCTAATTAATTTGCCCAAAGAAATGGAAACATGTGTTCACATAAAGACTTGCATGTAAATAGTCGTATCAGCTTTATTCTTTATAGAAAAAAAAATAAGGAGAAAGAAAAAACTGGATACAACCCAAATATCCATCAACTGGTGAATGGATAAACAAATTGTGCTATATCCATTTAATGAGATATTATTCAGCTATTAAAAAGGAATGGATCTTGGGCTTCCCTGGTGGCACAGTGGTTGAGAATCTGCCTGCCAATTCAGGGGACATGGGTTCGAGCCCTGGTCTGGGAAGATCCCACATGCCGCAGAGCAACTAAGCCCGTGCGCTACAACTACTGAGCCTGCACACCACACTACTGAGCCTGTGTGCTGCAACTGCTGAAGCCCACATGCCTAGAGCCCGTGCTCCACAACAAGAGAAGCCACCGCAATGAGCAGCCCATGCACCACAATGAAGAGTAACCCCCACTCGCTGCAACTAGAGAAAGCCTGCGTGCAGCAACGAAAACTCAGTGCAGACAAAAAAAAAAAAAAAAAGAATGCATCTTTAATACATGCAACAGCATGGATGAATCTCAAAAGCATATATTAAGTGGAAGAAGAGAAAACATAAGTACTGCATGATTCCATTTATATGACATTCTAGAAAAGACAAAACTGTAGGGATAGAAAACAGAACAGTGTTTGTCAAGAGTTTAGATAGCAAAGGGGACTGACTACAAAGAGACATAAGGGGATTTGGGGGTGAGTAATGGATGTGCTCTATATCTTAATTGTGATGATATTTATACAACTGCATATATTTGTCAAAACACATCAAACTATGGATGTGAAGTGTTGATTTTATTGTATCTCCATAAAAAGACATATTTAAACATCCTAATGAGGCTTACCCAACTACTTTAAGTGAAATGCATCTCCCCTCTCTGATCCTCCTTATCTTACTCTACTTTTTTTCCAGAGCACTTATAACTTTATAATATACTATTTATTGATTTACTTGCTTATTTATTATGTTTATGTGTACTGGCTGAGTCACCTGCTAAAATATAACTAAAATAATAGCATACTAAAATAATAGTATATGTAGTGGTGTGCCACCAAGATTCCCCTCTTGGGAATGAGTCACTTATTACCCTTAGTTTCTACACGTGTTGCATGTTGACACACGAAGATGGATCTTTCTCTAGGAATTCCTTCAGGTCCAAGAGAACCACGTAGCCTAAGCTCACATCCCCTTCATGAAGGAAGCACACATTTGTTAACTCTTTAGAGGTCAGCAAAGTATGGCCTGCAGACCAAATCTGGCCTGCAGTCCATTTTTATAGGGTGCAGAAGATAAAAGTGGTTTTTATATTTTTAATGGGTCTTAATAAAGGAGCAAGAGGAAGAAGAAGATAAGGAGAAGGAGGAGGAGAAATAGAAGATGTGACAGAGAATGAATGTTACCCAGAAAGCCAAAAATATTTATTACCTGGTCTTTAAAGAAGAAGTTTGCTGACCCCTGAACTAGTTGATGTAGGGATTTAAAGCCCTGACTTATTTGTCTGTAGGGGTACAACTCTGAAGGGACATCCACAAGATTGACTGAGGCCTTTTTTTGTGACCATATACCAGTTCCTTTCTTCGCTCCTCCTGAATTGTTGATACCAATGATACTCCCATTAAAGGCTTTGCTTGCATATGTTTGTTTCAGAATCTATTTCCCGGGAAACCTGACCCAAGGCAATCAGTGCTAGATTGGTCTACAGAAGCAAACTCAAAAATGAGACTCTGGATTTGGACCACTCACTGGTAAGTTGGTAATGAGCACCTTTTCACTGGTAGTAGATGAAACACTAGTATCCTCTGTAGTTTGTACCAAAGCAATTGTTAAAGTTTTACTGATAGTCCATAAGGATGGACTACCACTATAAAAGAATTCAATGGTAGGCACAGTATTTCAGGAAAGTGAGGGTTTGGGGGAAAGTGTTAATTATAACAACAGTGGAATCAGATGGGCTTTGCTGAATACCATTGCTGTATTGGAAAAATAGAGTGAATGAAAAGCTGAGGGTGCCTGATCACCAAATGAAGGTGAAGTGCGAATCTGAGCGGGCTTCCTTAGCAGCATTTTTAAAAAGTCCTTTATCTCTTGCATGCACCTAGAGGGCAGAAAAAACTGAGATCCAGGCTTAAGAATTAATAATAAAAGTAATAGAGATGCACACAGAGAGATTTGAATTCACAACTTCTCAAGTCTGTTTTGCCACGGTCAAGGCTTTGATTGGGAAGAGTTGACATCCTAAGGATACTCAGGGAACATCCAATTCAAAGGAGGCCAAAAACAAAAACTGTGTATTTTATATTCCATATCCCTCAAAACTCTGCAAACAGGGCCCAGTCCTCCTTGTTAAAGACTAGTATGCCTCTCGCTTAAGGAAAATATGCACCATGTTTCCTCTTCAAGACCTATACCTGCCTTACCTTCCTGATACCATATCAATAAGTAGATCAAATCATAGCATAAACAGACCAAGGAAATGTGAACCTACTAAGAGAAAAAGGGGCTAAACCCCAAAAAACTGTCAGACCTAGCCAATATGCATAAGCAAAATTAGGGAAATATTCATGGGACTGGATTCTAAGGTTGCAGGATTGATGGGGTAGAACATATGGTTTAATAAGGGAATATTTATCTTAAGGTATTTTCTCCTAAGAAATAGTAAGCTCCCTGGTAATTATTGTGGGAGACACTGCTAACATGCTGCTAAGATGGCTTTCAGAAACTTGTAGAAAGTAATGGCCCACAGCAAATCAAGTAGAAATGTCAAAATTATGAGGCAGATAGTATAAAAAGGAATAAAAGAACTCATAGAATTGGGCATGCAAAGGTAGATATACTATGTGTACTAGTCAGGGTACTCCAGAGAAACAGAACCAATATTGTAACCAATATTTCATATAATGAATGAATTGGCTCACACAACTATGGAGACTGAGAAGTCCCAAGATCTACAGTCATCAGGCTGGAGACCCAGAGACCCAGGAGAGTCAGTGGTAGGTTTTAGTCTGAGTACGAAGACCTGAGAACCAGCAGAGCTGATGGTATAAATTCCATTCCAACTCTGAGTCCAAAGGCAGGAAATGACTAATGTCTCAGCTAACAGACAATCAAGCAGAGAAAGCGAATTATCCCTTACTCAGCCTTTTAGTTCTATTCAGGCCTTCACAGGATTGGATGAGGCCCTCCCACCCACATTGGGAAGGGCCATCTGATTTACTCAGTCTACTGATTCAAATGTTAATCTCATCCAGAAACACCCTCACACAGACACACTCAGGATAGTGTTTAACCAAATATCTTGACTTCACATGGTCCAGTCAAGTTGACACATAAAATTAACAATGATGACTAATCAGCCTTCTTCACTCAATCCCACTCTGTTAGGTTTTTTTGAAAGATCAAGAAAATAATCCAAAATTCTGACATATGCTACAACATGGATGAAACTTGAGGACAGTATGCTATGTGAAGTAAGCTAATCATAAAAAGGTAAATACTGTGTAATTCAACTAATATGAGATACCTAGAGTAATCAAAATCATAGAGACTGGCAACCATCATTGTCGAATGTTGGTTGCCAGGGGCTGGGAGGAGGGAGAATGGGGAGTTATTGCTTAATGGGCATAGAGTTTCAGTTTTGCAAGATGAAAAGTTCTGAAGGTGGTTGGTGTTGATGGTTGCATAACAATATAAATGCATTTAATATCACTATAATACTTTAAAAGGTTAAGATAGTAAAGTGTATGTTATGTGTATTTTATCTCAATAAAAATATTGAAAAAGTGTTTAACACAGAATAATTATCATGATAATAAAGAAGATAGGAAAAAATGCATGAGATCTTAAATGTCCACATATATTAAATCTTTAAGAAGAAACATCCGGTAGCATGGTGTCTGATAAACGGCCTTGAGGGGAAATTGCTCATTAGTGACTTAAAGGGAACCATATCATCTATTGAATTACTAACATTATATCCTCTTGCACCTGGATTTTCCTTGGAGGTCATCCTCCCAAACATTAGCCAGATTTGACCCTGCTGAGCTTGAGAGCTCTAATGAGCTCATAACCCAAGGTGGTGTAGTTTTAAGACTACATTGCAGTAAGAGTATATCTGTCACAGATGAAAATGCAGGAGCATATTTATGTATCTGTGTAATTCATTCATTGCTTTTTATAAACCTAAAGTTCTCCAGGGAGTGACACAAATTCACATAATGTTCCTATGTGTTACAATTTGTATATTGATCTCTCGCTGACAGACTTTTTGAGAATAACCAGAATACTCCCTAGTGAATGTGTACCTGTAGACATTAAAAAGTAAAAATTAGCTTAGTGATTAAAGTCAGCAATTCAGTTATTCTGAATTATTTTTCATTTCATTCTGCTCTGATTTTCAGTTGAATAATACCATTTCAGGTTTGAATTTATATCAGCTGTCTCCCCAGCATCTTAGTGGAATGTTTCTCAGTGTGTTTCCAGTCAATCACTAAGTGGAATGCCATTTTGGATACTCTTGGCTATTTCCCACAAATAGGAACAGAGCAAAAGTTTTTAAATAATTTAGAGACTATACAGTAAGCATCTACTATTTTCAGGTACTGAAAGTTATAAAAACAAATAAAGCAAAGTATGTAAGAATAACGCATGTGATAAAATAGAGTAAGTCGTGACCTTATATTACCAACAAATAGACAACGTAATACAAATAAGACTGATTAGGGTGTCTGCAAACAAAGATATGACTCCATACTTCTTACAAATATGAGAAGATTTTTACTTTTTAAAAATGTTTCCAAATAGTAACCTAAATATCCACTTTAATTCCCATGAAATATATGTAACTGGGAAATTATTTTAACACTTGAGCTGGTCCTGAGCTGCAGAGATGAGTAGAACTGAGAATCCACTTGTCAAGTGGCAGGGCCCCAACACAGCTCCCTGCATGAGAACTGCTCTGTGGACCATATTTCATATAACCTGCTTGTTGCATGGCTCTGATACACTTCCCCGAGGTCTCCTGAGGCCCTTCACATCCTGCTTCAGTGGGCCTCAAGGTGCCTAATCAGAAGTGCTGGCCATGACTGGACATTGGGACTCCCTGGGGAGTCACCTTGCTTCCTATTGCAGTCGCTGTTGTTTCTCAAGGCCTATACTGTTTCAACACTGTTGTTTTGTAGTATCCAGCCTTTCAGGGGAAGATTCTGCAGCAGATATTTGGGGACCCTAGTTCTCTTACTTTACCACTGGCTTCTCCTTCTTAGAATCAGGACTCACAGGTGGGTGGAACTGAGAAGCACTGTGAATGATTGTGGGAAAGAGACAGTTGAGTCAAAAAAGTCATGCACAGCTTTACTGTGTACTCTAAACCATCACTCAACAATTAAGCCTTTCAGACTCATTTAGGGTGTTTCCTGCCATGTGTTCATCTTCCTGAAATCTAATAGGAATCATATCTTATTCCTGCTTGATTACCAAATATTATAGCATAATACTTGGCATTTTTTGTTGTGACAATAAATGAAGACTGACTCCTGGTTTCTTTAGTATCTCTCTTTTTTTTTTTTTCTTTTACTTCTTCCTACACATTTTTATCTCTAATTACCACTTAAATTTTGGCATTCTCCAGGATTCCATACTGAACTTTTTTGTCTTCTCCTTTATCAACATCTTCCTAAGTGACCAAATTCACTTCCATGACTTGAACTGTTACCTGTAAGCAATAGTAATCCAGTCTTTAACTAGAGCCCTTTTCTTTCCCTAAATCCAGACTTGTATATCTAATATCCTGTTGGACTTCTTGATTCATAGTTTCCACAGTCACTTACACTCGGCATGGCCAAAATGGAACTTGTAATATTTATCCTCACATTAGTTCTTCCTCTTGTGTTTATTATCTTATCTAGTGAATGTCTTCCTGATCATCTGAGTGACCTCTTAGCTCTCTAGACTCTTTCATCCCCTATATGCAATTATTGACCAAATCCATGTATTAGAGATTCCATTTAAATTCATTTGCTCATTCATTCATTCATTCAATTATTCCCACATGCATCAAATTATTACTGAATGTCACTATCATGTAGTGCTCTAGCAGTTTGAGGCACTGGAAAAAAACCAACACAGTCCTCAAGGAACTTATATTTAATTTCCAGAGACAGGCAAGAACTAAATAAACAAGCAAAAAGTACATAATTTTAAGTTGTGTTTAATTCTAGGAAGAAAAATAAAGCAAGGATGCAGATAGATAGCTCCACGGGTTAGGGAGAAACTGGTTCCTGAAAGCTTTTCTGAGAAATAAAGCTTTGAGCAAATATGCAAAAGGATGAAATTCACAGATCTGTGGGGAAAATGTTCAACAAGCAAAGAAGATTCTAAGTTGGAACAAGGTTGACATGTTGAAGGAAGAACAGAGTAATCTAATGGAATGTAAATGATTTTGGAGAGGTCAACTAAAGTCAGAGTATGTAGGGTCATACAGGATTTTAGATTTTGTTTGGATGAAAAGATATTAAAAGTTTTAGAAAATTAAAATCAACTGATGTGATTCCTAAAATTTTTTAACTCTGATGTTTAACTCTGATGTGATGTTCTGGTAAATATTTAACAACTAGTTCTTGGCAAAGAAGGAGGGCATTTGCTACTATCTATGGTGTTAATATGCCCAGGATGGCCAAAACCATGCTACTGATGCAACATCACTCAATGCAGAATTGGGAAGAGATATGCACAGTTGGCTGTCCTCTTGAGCTGAAGGGATGAATGAATTCTGTCTCCTGGTTTCTTCAGTACCTCTTTGGGTATTTTTTTTTTACCTCTTCGTACACTTCTTTACCTTAATATATTACATGCCACAGCCTAGTACTGATTATTCTCCTTTGATCTGACCCTCATCTAGACCTGAACTCTCCAATATGGTAGCACTTGAAATATGACTAGTGCAACTGAATATTTAATTTTGTTTATTTTAAATTAATTTTAATTTCAATTATGAAAATTAAATTTAACTCTGTTATTGTAAAATTTTTGAGTATGTTTGGAACAACTTGGGTGTGTAAATCTTTTTCAATTGTAAGTTTCATGAAATCTAAATGCAGATCAGGTATTTCCAGTGAAAACTTAGAGTCTGAATTGAAATGTGTTGTAAGTGTAAAAGACACACTGAATATCTAACACTGAGTATGAACAAAAGAATGTAAAATATTGATTATCAATATTTTAAATCAATAACATTGATAATGTTATTGATAATTTTGGATCTATTGGGTTGCATAAAATCTATTTTTAATATTAATTTCAATGGTTTCTTTTTACTTTTATCTAATGTGGCTACTAAAAAATAAAATTAAATATTTCAGTTGCATTATATTTCTATTGATCTCAGAGAGGCAGCAGTGAGCGGTGGCGTGAAGCAAGATCTTAATTCCCTGCCCAGGAATTGAACCTGGGTAGCCTGGGTGAAAACCAGGAATCCTAGCCACCAGACCAGCAAGCTATTTTTCCCTGGCTCTTATCCCCAGTGAAAAATGCATTTCTCATGGAGGCAAAAACTGTGAAAACAGGTACAAAGTTTATTATTAGAGACAGCACAACAACAAGTGGGAGAGCACACAGAGAAAGGCAGAAGAAAGGCAGAGATGCACACCCAGAGAGAAAGGGTGTGGACTTACTCACTAAGGAGGAGGAGCGCAGTAAAGAGGCAGTTAAGCCATTTATAGAGGGCAGTTCTTCCAGATCTGGCCAATTGTCTTGTTTTGTTCCCCCTGGCTAATTTGTTTCAGGACCCTCCTCCTAGTTGCGCACACACCTCTCAGCCAAGATGGATCTCGATGCAAAGGCGTCTGGGAGAAGCAAGATTCATTATGGCCTGGCATTGTCCCCTGACTTTTGACCCCCAAGGAGCCTTTCTGTACATATGTAGTGTCTCCCTTGCCCCAAAGAAAGGTGGGGGGGAGCGATGTTCTCTTGATCCTTTACTCAAACAAGGTTTTGCCCCTCTTTGTTCTTGCCATGACTGTTACCTTAAGGTGTTCACGAGAGACAAAACCTGGCTATTTATCCTGTTTCTGTTGTTACTTCCATTTCAGAAGGCAAACAAGGGGCTGATTGTACATGCCTAACCTGGAGCCACCTATCTCTTGTCTCAGGAAATGCAAACAGGGGGCCAGTTGTAAGTGTCCAGCCAGAAGCCTATCTATCTCCTGCCTCACTATGAGATAGTGCTGATCTTGATGCTTGCTACTTAGTTTGTAATACACAGACCAGAAGCACTGGCATTATGTAGGAGCTTTTCAGAAATGCAGAATCTCAGGCTCCATCCTAGGTTTCCTAAAACAAATCTGAATTTTCAGAAGTTCCGCAAGTGATGTGTCTGCACATTAAATGTAGTGAAGCATGGACCTAGACAACTATGTAAGATTATTTTTTGCAATCAATTCCCTTTAATTCTACCTTTCTCACTACTATTTTCTTTAAAACTATCTTCAACCTTATTTAAAATCTGTAAAAGATACAGGTTAATATTCTCATAAAGTAAAAACTTCTTACTTAGCCAGGCACACAAGTGGCTTCTTGGTATTAACTTTCCAACCTCCTCTTCTTTATCTAATAACTTACGTATGGTCATTAGTGAATTACTTGTTCTCCAGACATATTCTGCTATTTTCTGCTTCTTGTTTTTGTACATGTTGTTTCTTCTGCCTTGAATATCTTTCTCTTCCTAGTCACATGGGGACATATTTCTTGTTAAGATATATTATCCAGAACTTTTAAATAAGGCAAAGAGGGTGCCTGCAAGTCCTTTCATTATCGTATCAAAGAATCATTTATTAGAGCCACCCAAGGATTCTTGAGGTTTTTTCCTAGAAGACCATTGTTTGTGCTATTCCCTAACAATCAATTTCTCAGACTCTCTGAAGTTCCATGTTAACCTGCATATTGTACCTGGTAAATATGCAAATGATCTTTATCTCCTAGAAAAGATAACCCAAAATGATATACTTTATTGCCATGAAGAACATTAACATTGTGTTTATTGATATTTTTTATTTAATGAGATATTTTCATCCTAACTTCCTATTATTTTTAAAACATGGTTTCCTTTCATTCCTTGAACACATTTGCAATAAGTGTTTTAATGTTTTTGACTAAGTTCACCATTTGGGCCTTCTCAGTGCTATTTTTCCCTGTGTGTAGGTCACACTGCTGTTTCTTTGTATATCTCATTTTTTTGTTGTTAAAAACGGAATATTTTAGATCATGAGTTGTAGCAACTCTGGATACTGATTCCCTCTCCTTTCCAAGACTTATTGCTGTTTGCTTAATTGTTTAGTGACTTGGCTAGACTACTTTAGTGAAGTCTATTTCTCTCTCCATGTAAAGTCTGATATTACTCCTAAGAGGGCACTTCCTTGGGCATGTACATAGTCACCCTGGTTTGAAAGTGGTTTTAGCAGGGCTTTCTTTAACTATCTCTTTCCTGGTTTCTCTGTTCAGCTGTCTGCCTCTATTGGTATCACACCCAGATGTTAGGCTCCACAAACTGTTAGCTGATTGCTCTATTGTCTTTGACGATGACCCAGAGCAGAAATTGTTCCACAGTCTGATTCAATTAAATACAAGGCCCTTTGTAGGAAAACATTTTGAGGCCAGATTTTTAGGCTTGTTCTGACTTCATGAGGATTCTTTTCAGCTATTTGCTTAGTTCTCACTTATAAGCCAGCTGACCTATGGTTTAGCTTGTTGTTTTAAGGGAGCTACAAGCCTTCTTTTAATTGCATACTGCCAGACTCTCCATTGTCTTCAAGTTTTAGTTGTAAATTTCCCTATGCTCTGTTCTAAATAAAGTCATTTCCTTTGGGAAGAGCTTTGGATCTCTCTGTTCTTATGGCTTGCCTTTCTTCTTGTGTAAAATCTTTAAGCCATGGTTCTGGAGTTGGGGGCAAAGACAGAGGCTTACTTCTTTTGGAGTAACACCCCTGGTTTATGAGTAGGGTGCTAGACAGGGACAGTAGCCTCTAGTCTTCTTGGCTTGCCTCATCTGGCATGGAACCTCTGCACCGTGAGTTTTCTGGAGTGAAGGTGATTGGAGGACCAATATTCTCTGCCTGCTATTCCTAGCCTCAAGCATCCATCTACCAGTGAGGGCTGGATAAGTAAATGGAGACCCCAGTCTCTCAGCTGTACTTACCTGAAATTTAACTTCTGCAACATGGAGTTGTGTATGGAGAGGTATGAGAAATACTGGAAGCTTGCCCCTCCAGGGCGATATTGTAGCCCTTGACTGAGGGCTGGTGGTAGAAGAATCCCATTGTTTTGGTGTTAACTGCCCAAAATGGAGTTTCCATCACATTGAGCTGTGTGTGTGGAGTGGGGGAGGGAGGGAGTCATGACCCAAGTGCCATAGATTCTCACTGTTCTTAATGAGATTTAGTAGATTTTTTTGAATAAATAATTTTCTTGAATAAATTTTCTTCATAAATGCCCATAGAACAATTTCAGAGACTTTAAATGGCTTTTTTACTTTGTTTATTTTTTTAAACAAATTTTGCAAGCTGTGGTTGTTTGACTGGAGAGCAAGTAGGTCCACAGAACTCCTCATACCACCATTGTGGAAATGGATCTCTGACTTTGCATCTCTGCTCATAATCTTATTTTAACACTTTTAAAAAATAAAAATATCATTTCTGATGGCCTGTAGGAAACCCTGTTTCTCGAGTGCCCTTGGAAATAGGTTGACCATTTTACTGCTTTCCTCATCAATAAATAATGCGAGTAAAGTCTTTGACACATATTTATTCTCTATGTGTAACAGCCTATACTATGACATTCTAATTCCTGTTCATGTAGATGTTCCTTGTGGAGACCTACTTATTCCCCCATATGTAATTAAACATTTCTTGATGTCTACCACATTACACCATAAATATTTTTGTTGGATTTATCACATACCACTGTAATTGTCCATCTACTTGCATTTCTTCTAATACAATGTAATGTTAAAAACAATGGTTTAGTGATGTTGCTTTGTTTATTTATTTTATCTTATTCAAGTTCTCCCTTTTTCCTTGTGTTTTGTCTATATTGCCACATTTACCCTTTCAATGAACTGTCTAATTTGTTTTTGAAAGAGCTATAAACAAACAATAATAAATTCAAATGAATTAGCACATAGTCTCTCTGGGACTCATTTATAAACTGAAGGGCAGAGATCACTGTCTGCCCACCTATTTCTTAGCATAATTTTGATAGATCATTTAGTTTTAAAAAAGGTCTCTGTCTTTATATTATCTGAACAGAAACTGCTTTTTCTCTAAGATTGAGGAAAGAAAGGAATAAGGATATGAAATAGAAAACATTTCTGTTTCTTCCACATGTATATAAAGAACGGGTGAGCCACAAAAAAATGCATACATCAGAAATAATGGTACTCCAGATTCAAACTGTGTGATTATCCAACACAGAGTACAGTCTCAAGCACAAATGCTAATTCAGTTTCTACCTCTGTTACTTACTCAGTCTGAGTTTGGGGTCATGTTCTCAACCACTCAGACCCAATTTCTTCATATGTACAATTGGAATATTAACATCTAGGAGGAAAAAATGAAATAAGAATATGATGTAAGCCAGTTCTCCACTAAGCAGACTATCGTGTGCAAAGACAACTCAGGAAGCATGTATCAGTCTAGAAACATGTTTAGAAATCCATCTCCTAATATTAAATATATGTGAATGTCTTTATAAGTAGAAGAACTTCTGTTTTATGTCTGAATAATATGAATTCTGTTTCCACAGATAATCTGTGTAAGTCATATTTTTTATTCAATATATGTGACATATTATATTTACTGTAGAAAATGAAATACTTTTAATGTGTTTTTTTTACTTATCATGCAGTCATTTTTTTCCCCAACTATATCAAGGCCCTACTATGCATATAGCACTCTGAGAGGCATTAGTGCAACCTCAGAATGTTTATGGTATCCGCCTGCAAGGAAATTAATTTTTTACCTACTAGATCTGGCTCTTTGAAAGACAAATGCTTCTGGTTTTGTTTTAATACTGCTTTAACTAGCATGATATAATAGCTGAAACTCTCTGTTAGCCATCTCTTGCAAAAATCTTTCTCGTAAACTGTCCATTTCGAATTTTACATGCATATTTTAAGTCATTTGGTTTTCTTTTGAGTTCATTATATTTGAGTTTCATTAAAATAAAATCTCTAAAGGTGTTGAATTTCATGGATGGCTCTTTAACACCATCCATAAATCTAACACCTTATATACATATGTACATATTGATGGATTTGATAAGCTGGTGTTACATTTGGGAGGTTTAATCAGAATTAATGGTTTTAAAGTTTATGATATAATTAAAATAATTTGACAAGTCAGTAATGGAATAATATTTTTGAGATATCAGTCTATGTCCTTTATTTCTCCAGTATGCCATCTTTTCCCTGGTGTTTCAGAAACAACTAATTGGTCTGTACTCATTGCTCCCAGGGAGGGACATGACAAGACAGAAAAAAGCCTTCCAGAATTACTGTTCTTTCTCCCCAAACTTAAGTCCTTTGTCTTATATGCAAAAGCAAATGCATACAAGGGCCAAGACAGGTCCTATGAAAGAGTGAAATGATCAGGTGTAAGAGAAACAGCAGTGAAAGCTCCCTGATGAAGAGCAACTAAAACTCGCCTCAGTTTTCAGGAGTGCTGGCAACTAGAGAACGTGAAATAGAGAACGTGAGTTTCTTCTTAGGTGAGCAGCTGTAACTCAGCACTAATTTTTTTGTGATTCAGGAATGGGGGTCTCCTGAATCCCAACTTTTAAAATTTCTAGGAGAAGCTAGAAATCCAGATTTTAAAGTTTTGGCAACTAATTTAAATGTATTTGTTTCAGTAAATCTGTGTAAGAAAATACTTCACGTGTCAAACAGTGAAGATATTTGGGGTTGACTTCTTTCCCATTGTTGTGAATTTGCCACATTATTTTTGGTTTTGGAGAAACAGAGATTAGGGATGAGATAACTTTGGAAGATATTATCAGGAGAAGTATTTTCCTATTTTATCAAATCCACTTTGTCTAAGTTAGAAGAGTCTGGGATTTTGTGTGAAGAGAAACAGATAGGAGGCAGCGAAAATTAAAAAGTAAATGGATCTCCCCAAAAGGGGCCATGTGCACTGAGAAGGTGGAAACACTCCAGAGAAGGAATGGTTTTGTGCTTCTTAAGTGTGATGACAGAGAGCCTCTCATAATCTTCTGGGTCCTCTGGCACATTGTGAAATACTGACTGGATTCCAGTATCCCTAAAGTTGTCACAGATAGGTCAGGCAGGAGACACAGGAAGAAAAAGACATCTTGGGGAAGAGCTGTGTGGATGACTGACTGAGAAAGATGCTCTCCTGCCTCAGGAAGCCCGAGCATTCCATAACCTTCTTTCCTCAGCTCCTCTTTGCCCTTTTGTCTTATGCATGTCCACCAGAAATTTTACTGAGGAGACGAAGGTAAAAGTTTCCTAGCAGTTCAACAGGATTAGGGCTCAAAGTATGTGGAATTAGTTATAGCAAAATAAAGTTATATTTCTGTACACCTGAATTTAAGCATGTTACCCCTGAGGTAAATATTTATCGTTTGCTGCTTTTATGGACTGTAGTTCTTGTCTCTCTCTTCCTACATATATAACTACTCTGGCCAGTTTGTTCATTCTAGGGATACATATGTAAATTCATGACAATTTGAAAGACACATGCACTAAGATAAGTGAGCATAATGTGATAATGATAAAAGTGCAAATTCAAAAACAAAATTTAGATATGGGATTTGAACAAAATTAGAGAAATTAACACAAGGAAGACTTCTTATGGAAAACTATGTGCTACATGTATTATAAATAGATACTTACTGGAAGCCAAAAAAAAAAAAAAAAAGACAAGAAAAGAAAAGGCAATAGAACATGAAACTAAACCAAACAAAACAAATGTAGAAAAAGGCTGACAGTTATCATTTTCTAACTGTCTTTTTGCAAAGACTGTTTAATGGTGGTCTGAGGAATACTAGATTCCTTTTATATTTTTTCAAGTAGTCTTAAGTTTTCATTCATTGTTTTTATAATCTGCCCAAACTCTCATGTAGGTTGCAAGAAACCTTCTGTTTTGCAATAGTACTTGGAAACTTTGGATAGATAATCTCAATGCCTGATAATCAGTTAGACAAATACTGGATGGCACTAACTTATGGGTTCAGCACTATACAAGAAACCTTGGAATTATCAACTGTATAACACATAGGACTTACCCACAAGAAATATACTTGTTTTCTTAGTCATTATTAATATATGTGTATTCTCTACTGTGAAATAACAAATATTACAGTAAAATGATATATGTTACATTACTTCTGTGAAACTTATGAAGTATGAGCAATAACAGTGCTAGTCGTGAAAAAGTTATGTAATTTTTTTTTCCCTCAACCAACTTTTTCAGCATAATTTATTGGACATACATTCACTTCACATTGGTTTATGACCTATTCTTTTTTACTGATCATTTTTATTTGCACAAATCCCATGCTATTTACGTTATTATTGCTCTAATACGTTTTAATATCTGCTTCTCTTTCACAATTCTTAAATATTACTGTAGATTTTCTCAACATCAATTTTAGGTGTCCTTTATATATTATTCTGTATATATTTAATATAAACTGATATTATTTAGGCTCTTCCAAATATTAATGATCTATAGCATAACTGCAATCACATTATATCAGCAGCAACAGCAAAAACAATGGATAGAATGGATATAAAATATAAAAGTGCAAAATCTCTTGCCCATGTGTAGGGAACATATAGAAACTTGTAATTTTTCTTTTTTCTTTTTTGGTGTTCAACCAAGTGCCATTTAATAATCTGTGGTTCTGGGATACTAAATTTTAGTGAACCCACAGAGTTAACTACTCTTTTGCTTGTTGCCAAGGAATCACTTAAGTCTATGCAGTACTTGGTTCACTGAGTCACCCAGTTTACTTGATTCCAAGAGCAGAAGTACCCAGACAGAGGATGAGGCAGAGTGGAAATCTGATGCCCCACATGGAGTCAAAGCCAAGCCTAGAGACTGCCCTGCCTTCATTGTTAAAGATGAGCTCACAGCACGTCTAGCAGTAAAAGCTGCCAAGAAGTAAGGGGTCTGGCTTGTCTTATACCAAACTAAACGTCTATACTCTGCCTCAGTGTGTAGGTCCATTCTTTTGAAATCAATTTCAGGTGGATGTTTCTGAGATTAGACTGATGATATAAGCTTTTAAAAAATAGAAATACTATGTTTATTCTCTGACTAAACCTAATACCTAGAAAATGGATTCACAGTTTTTATACCAAAAGCAATTCATCTTTATAACCAAACATCTGGCAAACCCTAAAAAAATGTAAAGTAATGCTGGATCACATACAGGCAGGGTAAGTGGATACTTCCCTCTGAATTTAACTGATTAAAAAAATTTTGCCAAAATGATTGAATTAATAGATATATCCTCTACTACCTGTGAGTAAACTTTAGAGTTTTCATTAAGATGATCATTAGATTAGGACAATACAATTCCAGGATAGGAATTTTCTGCAAATAAGATTATTTCTTAATTTGTATGACCACTTTGCTTAATGATTCTTTCCCCCCCTTATAATGAAGTTTAGATACTTGTCTTTTTGTTTTAACTATGAGTCAAGATGTTTAGCCTAGTGATAATAACTGTTTAATGAAATTATTTTCATAACCAAGATATTATTGCATTTAAACCACTTAAGCCTATAGTTTCATAAATGTATGCTAAATATTGAGTTTAAATTAAAAATAAAAATAAATTTCTGACCTAAATCACAAAAGTATAGTACTGAGAAGGGACCAACGTTTATGAAACTTATTCAATAAAAGAAGGTTCTAACTTTGATAGTTAGAACAATTGCAATTAAAAACCTTCTTTTTGCTGGGGGTGGGACATGATTCTTTTGTCCTAATAGATAAAATTCTTTTTATTTTTTCATTATTTTTTCCACTA
Organism: Tursiops truncatus; assembly: GCF_011762595.2. Classification (NCBI taxonomy): domain Eukaryota; kingdom Metazoa; phylum Chordata; class Mammalia; order Artiodactyla; family Delphinidae; genus Tursiops; species Tursiops truncatus. The sequence continues at coordinate 102,085,928 of NC_047037.1, forward strand.
TTTCAAAAATAAAAGAGACACCTGAACATGCTGATTTTACTGTGAATTACCTATGCACTTTTTTAGTTTCATGAGTATGTTTAAAAAGATAGTAATCTGAAGTTTAGGGCAGTTGGCATATAATCCATGTGGGATTCTCCCCTCAAATTTTTGTTTTTTGTGTAATGCTCTCACATACTCTTTTACTTTTTTGGCATTTATGAGCACTATTATATTAATAAAAAGCAATAACAAGATTTAGTACTGATTAATTCTAAGAATTTATGTCTTTTTATTTTTTGGCACTTTACTACACATGTTCAAATATATTTTTGAATGCTTAAAAATCATTCTAATAATGAAGATTAAAATGATGAAAGTGAGTATTATTTTTTCAAACATTCTCAATACTTATAAGAAGAAAAGGATTATTAAAAACTTAAGGGGGCTTTATAACATGGGCAGAGGCATTAGGAAAACAAAACTATATAAGACATACAGATAATTAAGATATAATTGTTAGAATCTCTGTTATAGCCTTGTAAATGTCTACACTTTGATAATTATTGAATCTAAAATTTAATATTCATTTTTAAAATGTGGATTAATTAGTGAGAAGGTTACACTCATTGAGTAGTTAGCAAAAATCATAGATTTTTACAAGTTCAAAATATTTCCTTAATCTTCCAATTATTATTTTTATGTTGATTGGCCCGTATAAAGAATATGGTATATAGCAGTGAGTTACAACAAAGAAATTGGCATTAGATTACATCTTTATGCACAGTTTTATCAGAAATACACTCTATCCAAGATCTAACCTGAATAACACCCATATCGTGTCTTTACTTAACTGGTCTTATGGCAATAAATAGAACTGTAAAGATATAAATGCCACATTGTGATGGATACAATTCAACCTGAAAGTATGTTAGTGAAAATAGAAAGATGATTCTATCAAATAAAGCCTAGGAAAAAAAGAGAAATGTTGTATTCTTACTTTTCACTGGCCAAAGTACTTGCAGCAATTTAAATAGTGTAAATAATAATAATATATTTTTGAAACCAGTTACATTTTTGAACACTTTGCCTACTCAATATATACCAAGTACCATTATTTTACCAATAATGAAGCTATGCTCAGAAAAGTTAAGATTTTTTCAAAAGTCAAAGAATTAGCAAGTGGTGAATCCAAGATTCAAAGCTAAGTTTAATTATGATGATTGTGAAAATAAGTTAATAATTATATGCTTTTTAAACTTTATAAAGTTATATAATTGTGGTGTTTCACAAAATAATTGACCAGAGAAACATCTAATAAACTGAAGCAGAACTATCCATGTTCAAGCTTACTTTTCAGTCTACTATATAATGCACTGCAGACTTAGTAGGTAGTTTTGAAGAGTGTTGAGAAGTTTTCAGATTATTTTGTTAAAACTAATAGTTCTCATTTGACTTTCCACACATCTTAACAGGAGATGTGTTCAGCCTCCCTCTGTCCTCCATCCCATCAAAATTGAACTTAATAATTGAACAAACCATACCTTAAATCAGAAACATAAGTTTTTTACAAGATATAAAATAATACTGAAAATGTCATCAATTTTTCTGAAAAAATTTTTTTAGGCAGAATCACTTCAAGTATTTGTATTGACATCTTCTTAGACATATCTAGGAAAATTTTAACATTGTATTTCAGAGGCCATTGTGATTTTTTTCTACCTTATTTAACATTATTACACTTCTAGTTGGAGTAGATATTTGTACCAATTAACTGCCTATGAAATTGTTATTTGTTAGCCGAAAATTTGTCAATAGATTTATTATTATTCAAACTATGTAGATACCTATTTGATGTTTCCAGTTTCCGAGCTCCAAGATTTTTCTCTGAACCATGGATACAAAAAAATTCAGAAAATTTTCTCTCCCAAAACCTAATTGGGGTGACTCTCTACTGATAATTAATTCATTGTACATTTATATGTTACATCAACACTCCTGATAGCCAATCATGTGCATCTCTTTCCAACTTCTTAAGTGACTTCTCATTGTTAGCTTGAGATCCACAAATCCCACAGATCAGAGCTTTTTTTCTCCCAATCTTAGAGCCAGCTATTAAATATTTATCAGCGCACCTCTGATTTTGAATCTGCTTCAGTCTAGTCATCCCATGATACAGCAAAGCTGAGGACTAGAACTTGCGCTTTAGTGAAAGTGCCAAGGAAATACGGTAGAGACCCTTGGGAGATGGTTATTCATCCTTTTCCTAGGCAATATTCGGACTTCTTAGTAAGCCCCTATTTCTAAACTGCAGCAAGAATGTACACGTTTTAGGGGCTTCCCTGGTGGCGCAGTGGTTGAGAGTCCGCCTGCTGATGCAGCAGACACGGGTTCGTGCCCCGGTCCGGGAAGATCCCACATGCCGCAGAGCGGCTGGGCCCGTGAGCCATGGCCGCTGAGCCTGCGCTCCGCAACGGGAGAGGCCACAGCGGTGGGAGGCCCGTGTACCGAAAAAAAAAAAAAAAAGAATGTATACATTTTAAATGGTATCTTATGAAGGAAGGGGAGAAAAATATAAGATATTTTATGGACTGGGCCAGTTGGGGAGCTTGTGAAATATGATACAGAAATTTTGAGTGAAGATTAGAGACCTTCTATTCACTAATATGATATAAGGTATGTAAATCAACTCTCTTTGCTTCGCTAGAGAACTGCTCAATGAAATTTGATGGGTTTCAGGAGTTCTTTTAAAACAGTAATAGAGACTGCTGAAATCCAAATTGGATTTCTTCAGGCTGAAAAAAGTTAACTTCTAATATTTCACAAAAGATTTTAGGTGATATTTGGATTTAGAGTTTGTACTGATTTCTGCAACTTATTATTTCACCTGGCATGTGAATACACAACTTCCATTAGAGTTGCTTTCCATGCTTTTAGGATTAAAGGTTAATGTTTGTGACCATCAATGGCATGCAGCTATTCATTACCTTATAGTCGATTTGTGGGAGGGGAAAAGGAGGCATTAAGTACTTTAAATCATATGTGGCATAATTTTCCCTTGGTGGGGAGTGTTGAGGAAGGTGCATGGAATGCAAGCTGAATAAGAAGGATGCTAGCACAAAGACAGACACAGCTAAACAAATGTTATTATGGAAAAATGGCAATTAAGATTCTCTTAATTAGCTTGTCATTTTGTATTTATCATCATAATGTTTGTTTTACAATGCTTTATTAAATCTGGCTTTATGACAAACAGTCTGCTGGCAATGCATCCTGCTGTGCAACATATGGCGTTACACCTAATGAATATTAATGCTGCGAAGTATAAATGGCCTTCAGGGACAGTGCTGATGGCTGGGAAACTCCTGCATATGGCATTTCTATTCAGAAAGCTTCACTTATATGTTTCTCATCATTTTTTTCTCTCCTTGTGACCTACCCCCACTTTGCCTATGAAACCTTAAATGTGCATTCAGCCTTTTGGTATTATTTTGTCTGTTCTTTTAAGTAGTCTTGCTCTGCTGTTTCTTCCCACCAACTGACTTCTCACGAGGCTTCTCTTCATTTGCATGCTTCCTACCCAGGTGAGGCTGTTACCCCAAGTAATCCACTTACAACTGGACCAGATGTTTCACTCCTATCACTGTACAGTGTCACAATATGCTAATGTTTCCAAACTCAGTATCAGGTCAGTTTTTAAAAACATTGCACTATATTTACTCTGTTGATTGTAACCCCTTTCTCCCACACTGCCCACCAGATGCAGTTTCCAGTTTCTAAATTAGCTAGTCAAAGAAATGAGAAAGAACCAAACCCAGAAATTTTATAGTAAGAAGAATATTTTCATTATTTCAATGGGTGCCTTGGAATTCAATTTCTGTCATTGTAAACCACATCCCACCCAGAGTACAGCAAAACAATTCCAAAAAATACTATTGTGTTTTTCCCCCCCAAAATATACAAAAATATATTTGGATAGGAAACTGAAAAGAAGTCAGTCATACCTCATATTATTTTTTAGGATTTTAGAGAGAAGTTATCAAAAAATCAATCATGAAATTGTATGATTATATTTGGGGGATATTTCTACAAACACTGAAAACTGTGTAGGCTCAAAATAAATGATTGCAGACGGGACCATGTATGTCACCATCCAAATAAATCTCTTTGTGTAATATTGCATTAAGAAGTGCTCTACTGTATATCATGTAAAGTAATTAGATGCAAATCCCACCAACAAAACAGTTTAAGAGTAGTAGGATATCATTAAACAGCCTGTAAGAATTCTGAAGACTTCTGCTCTTATCCTTAAGATAATCATAGGCATACTCTCATTTACTAGTTAATTTATTTCAGATATATTGGAGGTGGAGAGGGAAAGGAGAGGATTGCAAAACTCTATTCCAGCAGCCAGAACTAGGAATCATCTCTCAAGCCCAAATAATAGAGGAATAGGTTCCATCTAATGATGACTAATGATGCTTTTACTATTTATTGGTAATTTACTGTTTATATAGTATTTTATATACTCTAATTTAATTTTACATCATGTGCAGTAAATTTTTAAAAGCATTTCAAAGTGCAGATGCTTTTATTTCTGATGTAGCCACCATAATATTGTATAATGTCTAGACCACTGAACTATGCTTCCTAGGAGCTTTCTTATGAAGGGCACACTGGAAGTTTCACAATATCTCTATTTCCTTCTAATTAAGGAGATTTGCCTTTTTTTCAGATTGGATCTTCATCTGAAAGTTGCTATTTCTATCATAACAACTCTTCATACATTTATTCCATGAGTTTGTATAGATTGTCTTATATCAATAGGTGGTACACAAGAGGCAGAGAAACTCAAGGTTGTGAAACAGAGGGAGAGAAGCCATTCTTGAACTAATACAAAGAAAACACAGATATTAGACCAAGTATATGGAGTAATGCCTTCTTAACAAATCAAGTTATATCCTGCAAAGAGTGGTATGAGGTTAATTAGATGAAAGTGGTTGCCTATGGTCGATAAACCAGAACAACAACAGCAGCAGTGTCGATAGAATTTAGAAAATGCAAGGTAGACAAATACAAAGGCAATTCTCTTAGTCAAACATGAATGATGATTTCTTTTTGTTTTCAGCTAGATTCTTTGTCTAAAGCATTATGTATAGACTCATATATACAGAACAATTGTACAATGTTATATACTAAGAAGCTCGTTCTATAGAAACTGTAAAATTATATCCAAATCTATTGTCTCACTTATTGTTTATCTATTAAATGGTCTCTGTGACATTTATAGCAAAATGTATATTATCTTCATTGCAGAGTGTGAGTTTAGTCATTTTAAGTAAACTTATATATGTAATTTTTGTTTGTTTTTTTCTCTTTATAAATGCATAGTCAAGGGTCCTTTATGATGTGGTCATGGGTAGGTATCTGGGCTGAGTAAATCCTGTCTGACAGTGGTATTCTGATGCCTGACTTGATAAAACTAGAGAAATGGCACCTTGTACTGAACTGTATTAGGAGATATTTTCTAGATATTTTAATTATTATGGTATTTTTAGTATTTGTTCCATTCAGTCAAACACTTTACTATCTCAGGCTCAAGCCAGTCTTGGGAGCCTAAGACAGAAATAATTCCTTCAGAAACTGCATGTGGTAAAGAAGGTACCATGAGGCAGCACAAAACTAAAGGCTAAGTGGAGAAACAGTTTGAATGTTCAGAAGAGGTGGGGAGGGTGGAAGGTGCTGGAGCATTAAGGACTGTAAACAGGAACTGTGCAAAAGATGACCTCAGGGCCATCAAAGAGCATGTGTTCTCTTGTTCAGTGTGTTCAATGTGTATATGCAGTCCAGTTTTTATAGTTGTTGATGGAAGCTTCTCAGTCTTTTCCAGAAGGAAAAGCCCTGCTTTTGTAGCTTCGTGCTTAAAAAATAAAGAGGGGGTGGGAGAAATACTTTTTTTTAAAATATTCTACACAGCCCCCTAAAGAGGAATGGCTACATTGTCTTTTCTGAGTAAATCTGCTAATGCCACATTAGAATCAATAATAAAATTATGTAATTTTCCTGATGTTTCTTTTAGAAACCACTACTCTCCCATCTCTTTAGTAACAGAATAGCTAGCAAATACTAGTACATTACTGCTCAACTCCTGAGTGGTAGTATTTTTTTTTCACTTTTGATTTCATTTGGTGACAGTATTTCATGTTTAATAGTAGCAAGTTAAAAATTTTCTCAATAATAACACTGTTGTAAAATTATTGGGAAATTATATTCTGAAAATCTCTACACATGATTATATGTAACTACTAAATATTTAATGGGAAAAGTATTTTCCTATTTTAAGAGGTTAAGATATCTGCCAATTTTTAAAACCAGAGTCCTATTGCAGGCTTCTTACATTTCCTAGAAAATTAAACAACCAACGAGATGAACCCAAGGATAATACAAACACCAATAAGAATTGCATCCTCAATATAGAGCAGTAAATCCTTTGTTTATGCAGCTGCTAGAACAGAGCACTTTGGGGCTAAGAGGATGAATTCCAATCAAGCCAAACTGTTCTATACTCTTTGAGGAAAAAAGAAACCTCATTGATACTTCCTCCTAAAAGGGGAAATTATCAATACAGGAAGGGCAGATGCAAATATCTCTGAAGATCAATGTCTTGCTGTCTAAAAATATTCACAATTTCCCAAAATTTGACTTTCCACCCAAATTTTCTCAAATATAAATAATATATGAAGACAGTTTTGTTTTGCCATGTTGTGCTTTGCACTCCAAATGAGCTAATTGTACACAGTAACATTTGACAATAAACATTTCTCAGGACACTTTTGTTTTGAACTGAAGGAAACCCAGCTTGAACAAACTTAGGCCAAAAGGGAAATACATTTGTTCACAGAAACATACCACCAAAAGTCACACGCACAGCTGGCTTTATGGACAACTGTAAACAAGAAAAGGAATATTTCCCGGGCTGTCCCTCTCACATTGTCAAATTTAGTCCTTCTTTGTGCAGACGCACTTTATCCACCTTGTAGATGTCATGTCTACCAGCTGCTTCCATGGTCATCATCCTCCCCTCACCAACTGAGAAGAATTAGCTCTTTTTCTTAAATTCCAATTTTAAAATTCCTGGAGAAAATGTCTGAGTGGCACATCTTTGAGTACATACACAACTCTTTCTGATTAATGATGGCCAGGGTGGGACTTGTTAGCTTTTACTAAAACCATAAGGTTGAAGGAGTGATGGGGATGGTGGAAGGAGAGGGACAGTTGTCCAAAATAATGTAGGACAAAATAAGAGATTCTACCTCCATGTGTAAACTTGAATCTATTACCAAACTTTTCTCACTTTGTACATTTACTTATGTTGATAATTCTTATGAATTTAAAGGAATATATATTTTTCCGTATAATTATTGTTTTTAATCATGGAAGAAAATACTAACATGGTATATGAAGTAGAAAGCCTATATCACAGACAGACGTTTTAAAAACAGTGTTGAGCATATTTTTTAAGTGGGTAAAATAATGTCTTTTCACCTGGAAATAATTTACCTTTCAAATAAATAAAGCTTTTATATATGGAGCATTGCTATGTGATGCTAGGCAATGTTTCAACAGCTTTAGACATATTACATCATTTATTTGTACAAGAATGTAAAATATCATAGATCCATTTATAAGTGAGAAAGTTTAGACTTAAGAAGGTTTTATAACCTTTCCAGTGTCACTCAGTTAATACACAATACAGTCAGGATTTTGAACCCAGTTTCTCTAAACCCCTTTTATTTATTTATATACTGTAAGATATACAGTCATGAAATTACAATATCTTTTGTGTGCCTCTAAAACCTAGGAGGAGAATACTATTAAAATTTTACTTGCTTTAATAAAAAAAGAACTGCAAAATGTGAACTGGGATTATATCAAGTGTGACAGACATGAAAACAGTTGCTGAATAGGTCAATTTTCCTTGATGTGTTGTGTTCAAGTTTCATCATTTTACTAATATCTCACTTAACAAAAAAAAATTTTCAAGGTTTTAAAAAAACCGGAATAAGGGTGTCAACAAATCAATACCTCACTTTGTCTTAAGTCTCAGCAGTTATTTAAAAAAAAAATCTATGTCCATGACCGCCTGGAGGGGTGAGATAGGGAGGGTGGGAGGGAGGGAGACGCAAGCGGGAAGAGATATGGGAATATATGTGTATATATAACTGATTCATTTTGTTGTGAAGCTGAAACTAACATACCATTGTAAAGCAATTATACTCCAATAAAGATGTTAAAAAAAAATCTATAAATGCCATGGCCATTCACATAGAAATTGCAAAATTAATTTATCATTTCCTCCACTATGAGGGTCTACACTATTCTGACTTTCAGGCTTCCTTTTTAATGTCACTAGTTTGTATTCTATGTTAGTTCCTCTCCTTTCTTTAGAACTTTATTCTATGTTATCTGTGTTTCAAAGATTATTGAGTTATGTAAGTCTCAAATCTGTATCTCCCAGCTAGGCCTTAATCTTAAACAGAACCAAACACTAACTGATCATGTTATTCCCTTAAAAATTAATGCTCCTCTAACAAGTTTCTAATTCTTGTGTGTATACTGAAATGGATTTTGGGTGAAAGATGACTTTCTTGAAATTGCTTTTTAGCTATGCCTTAAAGGATAAGTATTTGTTTGTTTTTGCTTTTTTCATTCTTCCAGTAAACACACAATGATATCCCACAATCACTCATTGTGTAACTTGCTGAGCAGGCACTTAAAATAGTCAGAAAGTCATTGAACAAGTATTTGTCAAAGACCTACTATGTGCCATGCACAATCTAAAAGGCTGGGAAATGGCAGTGAACATGACAAATAAGGAACTTATATTTTAGAGAAGTTAGATGTAGAGTAAACAATAAATGAATGTAATAAGTGAAGAATGAATTAATAATAAAGACTATCAAAATATTAAAATACGAGCAACTTAGTTTTGATACTCAGAGAAATTCTTAAAGACATGATAAGCTCTAAATGGTGACAAGCATCCAACCACAAGAGAATCAGATGAAAACATGTCCCCCACCCCACCCCCAAAATACTCTGAAAGCTCAAAATTTCCTTTGTAGAGTGATTCACCAATTATCTCTAAATTGATACCAGATAAGCTTGGATAAGTAAACAGGGCATGGACTGTGTAGGACTTGGTAAGTCAGGCAAGGGTTTTAAGCCAGGGAACAACATGTTCTGGTTTATCATTTCATTTTGGCTGCTAAATGTATTGTGATACTGGGGCAACTGTGTAGAGAAAAGAATAGAGAGAAAGAAGACAATTAGAGGGCTATTGCAGTTGTTTGGGAAAGAATGATGGTGACTTTACTAAAGTGATGTTAGGGGTTAGCTAGCCAGTCTGTGAAATTTGAAAAGGGTGATCCTTTTGGTGCAAGTCTTGCCAAGACTCTTGTACCAACAACAAAAAAAATCCCTTCTGCCAAAAAGATATAACCCAACACCAAGAAAACAGGTAGAGTATGGGCTAAATTTTCACACAGACTTACCCCTTGGCTTGATGCCCTTGTCAACTGAACAATCCACATAACCACACTCTGTGGACATGGGTAATAGTTGAAAAGTTGTGAAGTGAATGGATTCAGAATATATTTTGAAAATAGAATGAAAGTATTGCTATTTGATTGGTTATAAGATTGAGGAAAGGATATGAATCAAAGGTAATATGTGAATTTCTGACTTGAGGAACTCAGCAGATGTTTACTAAAACTGAAAACAAAGTCAACAGGAGCATGTTTGGGGATAAAAAGCAAAGTTTTAGCCAAATTGTACAAGATGTCTGTTGGAAATCCAAGTGGAAACATGTAGTAATGAAGAAAAATTAATTTGGTCTTTTGGAGGATGGCTCACATAGTTATAGTATATAAAGTCACAGGATTAGATGAGATCACATAGGATAGTGACTAAAGTCTAGATGGAGAAAACAGGGGCTTCAGGACCAAGTCCTGGAACATGTCAACATTTGTGATTGAAGAGTGAAGGGGGGCTATCAAAGGAGACAGAGGTGAGGTGAGAGGAAAACTAGGGATTCAAAGGAAGAAAGTGTTTCAATGAGATAATTATGGATTTTGACAACATGTAGGTCATTGGCAACCTTGCAAAGAATAGACTCGGTAGACTGGTAGGCCTGGAAGCTCCATCTGAGTGGTGTGAAGAAGAACTATAGGCAAGAAAGCAGCATTGGGCTTCCCTGGTGGCGCAGCGGTTGAGAGTCCGCCTGTCGATGCAGGGGACGTGGGTTCGTGCCCCGGTCCGGGAGGATCCCACATGCCACGGAGCGGCTGGGCCCGTGAGCCATGGCCGCTGAGCCTGCGCGTCCGGAGCCTGTGCTCCGCAACGGGAGTAGGCCACAGCAGTGAGAGGCCCGCGTACCGCAAGAAACAAAAACAAACAAAAAAAGAAAGCAGCATTATTATCTACCGAAGATTTTTCAATATGTTTTTTCACAGAGGGAGCAGAGATATGGGACTGTAGCTAGGGTAGGATGGGATGGAGGTGGGAGGTGGTGGTCAAATTTTATTTTTGTTTTTAGAAAGGCAGATGGAAATGATTCCTAATAATTGAGAAGCTAGATGAAGGAAATGGAGGGGAAATTACTAGTAGTCAACCCCTTGAGAGGACAAAAGAGTCTTGAAAGATCTGTAGGGAAGTGATGTAGTTCACAGAATAGCCAGGTTTCAGTTAGAGGGAGAGGCTGAAGAGAACATTTAGAGCCAAGTTAGAGCAACTCAGTGCTTTGCTGTTGACATGGGGTGCTTTGCAAAGGGCACACTTGAAGGGTTTGGGAGTTAAGAGATTAAAGGAGATTAATGGGCATACAGCGGAGCGTGGGAATGCGAGTTCACTTGATGACGGATGGCAGAGGTGTCTTGGGCCTCTCTGAGTGACTAAGGAGAAGCAGAAAGTGAGGAATGATGGGATTAACCCTGATAGCTTCTTGAGAGAATGTGGGTAAACAGTTCAAGCTGGAAAACACAGGGTTGCCACCTATTTTCATTACTGCAGCTCTTATTTTTTGATGAGCAAAGGTGACTGAAACTTCCTCAGAGACCTTATTCCTTAGGTGACCTGGAGGCTGAGGCTCAGTTAGTGCCTCTCTTTTTCTGGAAGAGTAATCATATGCTGGGCCAGGGCACAGAGTGGGGAGACTAGAGATGGTGTCTTCTCAACAGCAGCATGGAGACATGGCTCCTGGAAAACAGAGGGAAGACTGTGAACACAAAATTTGTTAACTGATTGAAAAAATGAAGGGGTGACTGATTAAATAAATGATTGATTATTAGTTAATATCTCTTGTAAACAAACAAGGTAGTTCTCTGAGCTGAAGGAATAAAATATTATTTTCTTCCAGTAATAAATTCTCTACTTTTTACAGCTTTAAAGTTCAAAAATACAGTTTCCTACTGCTCTCAAAAATCATCTAATTACCTACCTGTTAAAAAAAAGCTATGGTATCTGTACTTCTTCCAAGAAGGAAGACATTCATTTTACTCTTCCACAGTTACCACTAATTACAGTATCATTTCCAATAGTCATCTTCATTCTCTACCTTAATTAGTGGCATTATATGAACTGCAATTTTTCACTTAAAAATGTTGAAACAAATTAGTTCGTTCTTTGCTTCAGCTAATTTTTTCCTTTGCTGATAGCAATTACAACAGATTTTAATTTTACATTACTGAAAGCAGTTTGGAATATAATTATAACAGACACTGTTATTTGCCTCTCCAATATTCATTCGCGTGTCAGAAATCAATTTCTGGACTGTTGGAAGTGTTTACTGAAAGAAATAAAAAAAACTGAAGCTTCAGTAGTTTCAAGAAATAGAGGCTTATTTTTTCACACAGCAAGTATTCTCTGAATAGTGTTCTGGAATATATAGGCTTCATAAATGAATTTTCTCAATATTTTCAAAACAATATTTGTTATTACAAATATCATATGTTCTAAATTTTCTTGTTTTTCTATTTTCCCTGCTCATGTACACATGCAAGACAAAATGTTTTTACCTGAAATAGTTCCTTAAGTAAAAAAAGGTGGTTTCTTCTTCCCATTTAGAAGTCTTTACAATTTTTTCCAGGTGTTTTAAAATATGAAATAGTAATTATTTATGTTTTAGAAGTTTTATGGTGTTAATATTCCATTTCGATGCCAATCTAGAAATATATTTCCCTTGCTATCTGGAAAATCAGTACTTTAAAACATTATTCAAAACAGAAGTAAAAACTGTCAAGGAACTTAAAATGTTTATATATTTTGACCAGTAGTAGTTACATTTAATAATTAACTGGCAGAATAAGAAAAATAATAACATTTATATACAAAAATATTGGTTATAATGTTATATAACCAAAAAGAATCTTTATGAGATTGAAAGTACAAAAATGAAGAATGATTAAATCAAGGCACATCTAAAAGGTTTATTTATATTAAATGCATTTAACCATTAAAAGTAATCTTTTATTTTTATTTTTTAATTTAATTTAATTTATTTTTATACAGTAGGTTCTTATTAGTTATCAATTTTACACATATTATTGTATATATGTCAATCCCAATCTCCCAGTTCATCACAGCACACCCCCCGCCCCTGCCGCTTTCCCTCCTTGGTGTCCATACGTTTGTTCTCTACATCTGTGTCTCAATTTCTGCCCTGCAAACCGGTTCATCTGTACCATTTTTCTAGGTTCCACATATATGAGTTAATATACAATATTTGTTTTTCTCTTTCTGACTTACTTCACTCTGTTTGACAGTCTCTAGATTCATCCACGTCTCTACAAATGAACCAATTTCATTCCTTTTTATGGCTGGGTAATATTCCATTTTATATATGTACCACATCTTCTTTATCCATTCATCTGTTGATGAGCATTTAGGTTGCTTCTTTGACCTGGCTCTTGTAAATAGTGCTGCAATGAGCATTGGGGTGCATGTGTCTTTTTGAATTATAGTTTTCTCTAGGTATGTGCCCAGCAGTGGGATTGCTGGATCATATGATAATTCTATTTTTAGTTTTTTAAGGGACCATACTGTTCTCCATACTGGCTGTATCAGTTTACATTCCCACCAACAGTGCAAGAGGGTTCCCTTTTCTCCACACCCTCTCCAGCACTTGTTGTTTGTAGATTTTATGATGATGCCCATTCCAACTGGTGTGAGGTGATACCTCATTATAGTTTTGATTTGCATTTCTCTAATAATTTGTGATGTTGAGCAGCTTTTCATGTGCTTCTTGGCCATCTGTATGTCTTCTTTGGAGAAGTGTCTATTTAGGTCTTCTGCCGATTTTTGGATTGGGTTGTTTGTTTTTTTAATATTGAGCTGCATGAGCTATTTATATATTTTGGATATTAATCCTTTGTCCATTGATTCGTTTGCAAATATTTTCTCCCATTCTAAGGTTTGTCTTTTCTTCTTCTTTGTAGTTTCCTTTACTTTGCAAAAGCTATTACGTTTCAGTAGATCCCATTTGTTTACTTTTATTTTTATTTCCATTACTCTAGGAGGTGGATCAAAAAAGATCTTGCTGTGATTTATGTCAAAGAATGTTCTTCCTATGTTTTCCTCTAAGAGTTTTATAGTGTCCGGTCTTACATTTTGGTCTCTAATCCATTTTGAATCTATTTTTGTGTATTGTGTTAGGGAGTGTTCTAATTTCATTATTTTACATGTAGCTGTCCAGTTTTCCCAGCACCACTTATTGAAGAGACTGTCTTTTCTCCATTATATATCCTTGCCTCCTTTGTCATAGGTTAGTTGACCATAGGTGCCTGGGTTTATCTCTGGGCTTTCTGTCCTGTTCCATTGAACTATATCTCTGTTTTTGTGTCCATACCATATTGTCTTGATTGCTGTAGCTTTGTTGTATAGTCTGAAGTCAGGGAGTCTGATTCCTCCAGCTCCGTTTTTTTTTCCCTCAAGACTGCTTTGGCTATTCAGGGTCTTTTGTGTCTCCATACAAATTTTAAGATTTTTTTCTTCTAGTTCTGTAAAAAATGACAGTGGTAATTTGATACGGATTGCATTGAATCTGTAGATTGCTTTGAGTAGTATAGTCATTTTCAGAATATTGATTCTTCCAATCCAAGAACATGGTATATCTCTCCATCTGTTTGTATCATCTTTAATTTCCTTAATCAGTGTCTTATATATAGTTTTCTGCATACAGGTCTTTTGTATCCCGGGGTAGGTTTATTCCTAGGTATTTTATTCTTTTTGTTGCAATGGTAACTGGAAGTGTTTCCTTAATCTCTTTCAGATTTTTCATCATTAGAGTATAGGAACGCAAGAGATTTCTGTGCATTAATTTTGTATCCTGCAACTTTATCAAATTCATTGATTAGCTCTAGTAGTTTTCTGGTGACATCTTTAGCATACTCTATGTATAGTATCATGTCATCTACAAACAGTGAAAGTTTTACTTCTTCTTTTCCAATTTGTATTCCTTTTATTTCTTTTTCTTCTCTGATTGCCATGGCTAGGACTTCCAAAACTATGTTGAATAATAGTGGTGAGAGTGTCCATCCTTGTCACATTCCTGATCTTAGAGGAAATGCTTTCAGTTTTTCACCATTGAGAATGATGTTTGCTATGGGGTGTCGTATATGGCCTTTATTATGTTGAGGTAGGTTCCCTCTATGCCCACTTTCTGGAGAGTTTTTCTCATAAACAGTGTTGAATTTTGTCAAAACCTTTTTCTGCATCTATTGAGATGATCAATTGGTTTTTATTCTTCATTTTGTTAATATTGATTTGCCTATATTGAAGAATCCTTGCATCCCTGGGATAAGTCCCACTTGGTCATGGTGTATGATCCTTTTAATGTATTGTTGGATTCTGTTTGCTAGTATTTTGTTGAGGATTTTGGCATCTATATTCATCAGAGATATTGGTCTGTAATTTTCTTTTTTTGTAGTATCTTTGTCTTGTCTTGGTATCAGGGTGATGGTGGCCTCATAAAATGAGTTTGGGAGTGTTCCTTACTCTGCAATTATTTGGAAGAGTTTGAGAAGGATGGGTGTTAGCTTTTCACTAAATGTTTGATAGAATTCACCTGTGAAGCCATCTGGTCCTAGACTTTTGTTTGTTGGAAGATTTTAAATCACAATTTCAACTTCATTACTTGTGATTGGTCTGTTCTTATTTTCTATTTCTTCCTGGTTCAGTCTTGGAAGCTTATACCTTTCTGAGAATTTGTCCATTTCTTCCAGGTTGTCCATTTTTTATTGGCATAGAGTTGCTTGTAGTAGTCTCTTGGGATGTTTTATATTTCTGCATTGTCTGTGGTTACTTCTCCTTTTTCATTTCTAATTTTATTGATTTGAGTCCTCTCCCTCTTTCTCTTGATGAATCTGGCTAATGGTTTATCAATTTTGTTTATCTTCTCAAAGAACCAGCTTTTAGTTTTATTGATCTTTGCTATTGTTTTCTTTGTTTCTATTTCACTTGTTTCTGCTCTGATCTTTATGATTTCTTTCCTTCTGCTACCTTTGGGTTTTGTTTGTTCTCCTTTCTCTACTTCCTTTAGGTGTAAGGTTAGATTGTTTATTTGAGATTTTTCTTGTTTCTTGAGGTAGGCTTGTATTGCTATAAATTTCCCTCTTAGAACTGCTTTTGCTGCATCACATGGCTTTGGATCGTCATGTTTACATTGGCATTTGTCTCTAGGTATTTTCTGATTTCCTCTTTGATTTCTTCAGTGATCTCTTGGTTATTTAGTAACGTCTTGTTTAGCCTCTATGTGTTTGTGTTTTTTACATTTTTTCCCTGTTATTGATTTCTAATCTCATAGCATTGTGGTCAGAAAAGATGCTTGATATGATTTCAATTTTCTTAAATTTAGCGAGGCTTGATTTGTGACCCAAAATGTGATCCATCCTGGAGAATGTTCTGTGTGCACTTGAGAAGAGTGTAATCTGCTGTTTTTGGATGGAATGTCTCATAAATATCAATTAAATCTATCTAATCTATTGTGTCATTTCAAGCTTGTGTTTCTTTAGTAATCTTCTGTTTGGATGATCTGCCTATTGGTGTAAGTGAGGTGTTAAAGTCCCCCATTATTATTTTGTTACTGTCAATTTCCTCTTTTATTGCTGTTAGCAGTTGCCTTATATATTGAGGTGCTCCTATGTTGGGAGCATATAATTTATAATTGTTATATCTTCTTCTTAGATTGATCCCTTGATCATTATGTAGTGTCCTTCCTTGTCTCTTGTAACATTCTTTATTTTAAAGTCTACTTTATCTGATACGAGTATTGCTACTCCAGCTTTCTTTTGATTTCCTTTTGCTTGGAATACCTTTTTCCATCCCCTCACTTTCAGTTTGTATGTGTCCCTAGGTCTGAAGTGGATCTCTTGTAGACAGCATATATATGGGCCTTTTTTTTAATCCATTCAACGAGCCTGTGTCTTTTGGTTGGAGCATTTAATCCATTCACGTTTAAGGTAATTTTCAGTATGTATGTTCCTGTTACCATTTTCTTAATTGTTTGGGGTTTGTTTTTGTAGGTCCTTTTATTCTCTTGTGTTTCCCACTTAGAGAAGTTCCTTTAGCATTTGTTGTAGAGCTGGTTTGGTAGTGCTGAATTCTCTTAGCATTTGCTTGTTTGTAAATCTTTTGATTTCTCCATCGAATCTGAATGAGATCCTTGCGGGGTAGAGTAATCTTGGTTGTAGGTTCTTCCCTTTCATCACTTTAACTATGTCATGCCATTCCCTTCTGGCTTGTAGCATTTCTGCTGAGAAATCAACTGTTAACCTTATGGGAGTTCCCTTGTATGTTGTCATTTTTCCCTTGCTGCTTTCAATAATTTTTCTTTGTCTTTAATTTTTGCCAATTTTATTACTATGTGTCTCGGCGTGTTTCTCCTTGGGTTTATCCTGTATGAGACTCTCTGCGCTTCCTGGACTTGGGTGGCTATTTCCTTTCCCATGTTAGGGAAGTTTTCGGCTATAATCTCTTCAGATATTTTCTCAGGTCCTTTCTCTGTTCTTCTTCTGGGACCCCATAATGCAAATGTTGTTACGTTTAATGTTGTCCCAGAGGTCTCTTAGGCTGTCTTCATTTCTTTTCATTCTTTTTTCTTTATTCTATTCCACAGCAGTGAATTCCACCATTCTGTCTTCCAGCTCACTTATCCGTTCTTCTTCCTCAGTTATTCTGCTATTGATTCCTTCTAGTGTATTTTCATTTCAGTTATTGTATTGTTCATATCTGTTTGTTTGTTCTTTAACTCTTCTAGTTCTTTGTTAAACATTTCTTGCATCTTCTTGATCTTTGCCTCCATTCTTTTTCTGAGGTCCTGGATCTTCTTCACTATCATTATTCTGAATTCTTTTTCTGGAAGGTTGCCTATCTCCACTTCATTTAGTTGTTTTTCTGGCGTTTTAAAAGTGTTTCCCCCAGTCCTGTTGAAGTCCTGCAATCAAATCACTCTAGCCTTCAAAGTCTGATTCTCTAGGAATTCTTCCTCCCGTTGCTGGACCGCTGGGTTGGGAAGCCTGACATGGGGCTCAGAACCTTCACTCCAGTGGATCGACTTCTGTGGTATAAGTGTTCTCCAATTTGTGAGTCACCCACCCAGCAGTTATGGGATTTGATTTTATTTTGATTGCGCCCCTCCTACCATCTCATTGAGGCTTCTCCTTTGTCTTTGCATGTGGGATATCTTTTTGGTGAGTTCCAGTGTCTTCCTGTTGATGATTGTTCAGCAGTTGTGATCCTGGTGCTCTCACAAGAGGGAGTGAGAGCACGTCCTCTAAAAGTAATCTTTTAAATGACTGAAGGCCTTGCACTTCTGGCCAAGATGGAGTAACAAGGATTGGATTTATCCTCTTGCAGGAAACAATTTAAAGCCAGGCACCATATGTGAAAAAACCCAGGTTTTAGATATCACACAGCAAAGAACAGTAATTCCTAAAAGACAGAAAACAAAATAGGTGAGCCTTACAACTATCTCAGCCTACTATCTGAAAAGAATTCCAGGTTACAAGACAAGGAAGGGGAATCCAGGCAGAGACTGGCAATCTTCCTGAGATGAAAAGACAGAGTTGAGAGTCCAAGGAGACCAAAGTAGCTACAGTTCCCTAGGCAGCATACATTAGAGGGGAGAGTTGCAAAAAGATAGAGCCCCAGGTATCTTCAGAGACGTCAACCGAATAATGATAAGCACATGTGTGTGAGGAAAATATACGAGTCTGGGGAAAGAATTATGTGAAAGAACTGGAAAGAATGATTGTTGAAACTCTCACAGGACTGAAAACTGTTTGTCTTCCATCAGTCAGAGTAGAAAATATTCAAAATTCATAAGACGCCAGGTACAGTACTCAAAAAGATATTGCCTTGGTAGCAGGACAAAATTAGCCTTAGGCTAATGACTGTTATGATCCCACCCCCAAAAAAATCTTTCCAAGAAAAAGGTCTCAAAAGTGTCAAATTGCTTCCAAGGAACTCAACTTCATCTCAAAAAAAAAGCTAAAGAATATTTACAAGAAATACTTGTTTATGAGTATATTCACTTAACTAGGTGAAATTTACAATAAAAATTTACCAGGCATGAAAATAAGCAGAAAAATACAACCCATAATTAAGAATGAAATAAATAGTAGAACAAATTGGCATGGATATTAAAACAGTTAATGTAACTATAATCTCCATATTCAAGAAGGTAGATGGAAGACACAGGATGGTAAATACTAAAACAGACCAAATGAAAATTCTAAGGAAGAAAATTATAATGTCTGAAGTTAAAAAATAAAATTAATATAATTAACACTTTATTAGACATTTCAGAAAAAAAAAACAATTAGTGAACTTTAAAACAGGAGAATAGAACCTATCCAAAATGAAATATAGACACAAAACAGACTGGGAAAAAAAAAGTGAAAATAGCATCAGTGAGCTATGAGATGACTTCAGGCAGCCTAACATAAGTGTAATTGGAGTCTCTGAAGAAGAAGAAAGGATAGCTAAGTTCAATGAACTCAAAAAAGCACATGAAGAAAACTACACCAAGGCATACCATACTCATACTGCTTACTTTTAGCTGGAGTGTTGGGAAACCGTTATGTAAGAGGAAAAAGAAAAAGAATAACAGCAAACAATGCAGGAGAAAACTTCTGGACAGTAGGCAGTGAAAAATATTTTTTTAAGTACTAAAATGAACAAACAAACCCTAAAGCAACCACTAATAATTAAAATAAAATAATTATATGTTTTATTATACATATTATTAAAATAAAAATTATAACTTTTTCTCATTATTGACCAGAAGAGGGAAAGAATTTATGAAATTTAATTCCCTAAGGTTCTTATTTACACCCTATATCTAGAGCTTGGCTTCTGCTAGACTATGATGTCATTACGTTTAAACTTCAGATGCCTGGCTTCTACTTTCTCAACCCTCCCACTCCCACCATGGGCCCTGATTCAAATTGAAGATTAACTCTCTTCATCATGTATTTGGACAAACTGTGGCCCAGAAAATAGAAAGACTAGATACTCATCAGTCAGGGATATTGTAGATGGAGTGTCTTTGTCAAAAGAAGGTTGGACTAGATGACCCCTAATTTCATTCCATCAAAAAGGCTCTACAATTCTAAGGGACTTGTCCAAAGGAAGCCATCTATTTAGAGGCAAAACCTGAATCAGAACCCAGCTGTATCTGCTCCCAGTCCAGAAACTACTGGAGGATGAATCCTAGTTTATCTTTGCTGGTGAGTTCACTAGCAATTTGGATTTTTCAGCCTAGATATTAAACATCTGTTAAGCACACAGTGAAAGCAAGCTCCCAAAGGGAGTTTGTCTCATCCAAGAACACCCTGGGAAAAAGTATTATCAGGACTCTCAAATTCCTTCCCCATCCACCCTACTTCTTAGCTTTCATCTCTAAGGAACTTCATCTGATCTCTTCATCAGAGAGAACATCATCAGAGCCCAGAGCTCCAAATTGGCCCTAACTTGAGATCTTTTAAGCAAGGCTTTCAAACAACCTTGTACTGGATACTGGCATGGAAGAAGAGGCCCATGTCTTTGACAGGCAAATCCACTCTGAGTTCTCCTAATCCTGCTGAGTCTTATTGCTTAAAAGGAACATAAACTCCTCTGACATTGACCTGGGCAAGTGCTGTGTATTTGGGAAGACGGGGGAAAGGACAAGCAGAAAACATCTTTAAAAGCATTATCAGCTTGCTTGATTTCTGCAGGCTGCTCCAGTTGGCCTGATCCCCATCTCCGGAGGAGGCACCCTTGAAACCACAGGCTGGCAAAGCATGGACTCCCTGGGAAGTGGTGAGCTGCAGGAACAAACTGCTCTTCTTCTCAGAAGAATCAAACCTGCAAACTCACCCTTATTGGAACAAAAAGCATTGAATTACTTTTTTTTCCTCCCACTTTCCTTTAATGTTACAGCCACTGAACTCATACTGCTTATTGACCAGGCCACTCATCTGCAAAGTGAGAATAAGTGTAAGCTCTTAAATTGTTGTCAGATTCTGATGATTATCTCTTGTAAGGGTATCTAAGTTCAGCCTAGCCATTTGAGTCTTCTCTCTCCAGCTAGGCCGTATGCTTTTGGAAGACTATATGTCTTTGTTTTACTCACAAGAGTCTTGTTACTGTTTGAGATAGGATTGGCATTCAATACACTCAATCAAAAGAAAAGTTACAGCTAATAAGAAAACAAAGGAGATAACATGAATTATAAAAGTTCCCCTACCTAAAAAGAATAGAAAAAGAGGGAAAAAGTAACAAACAACAGGTGGGGCAAATTAAAAACAAAACCATAGATACAAGCCCATTCTTTTCAGTAATCACATTAAAAATAAATGGTCTATATACCTCAATTAAAAAGATAGAGATGGGATTTAAAAAGCAACATCCAAGTGTATGCTATCTACATGAAAACCTACTTCGAATATAAAGATACAGATAGGTGAAAAGTAAAAGGATGGAAGATTTTATATGTGTGTGTGTGTGTTTTGTGTTGTGTGTGTGTGTATATATATATATATATATATATATATATATATATATAATCCAAAGAAAGTAGGAGTGACTATACTAATATCAGACAACACATATTTCTGATCAAAGAATATTACGAGGGATAAAGAACAGCATTTCATAAAGTTATCTGACAATCCAAAATAATTATTTAAATAAATATACAACTTCAAAATACATAAAACAGAAACTGATAGAACTGTAAAGAGAAATAGATAAATCCATAATTACAGTTCAAGATTTCAACACCTTTTCACAACATAATACACCTTTCAACACTCCTTTCACAATAGTTGATAGAATAAGTAGACAAAATCAGTAAAGGTTTAGAAGATTAGAAAAACACTACCAACCAAATTGACCTCATTAACAGTTTTAGAACACTTCACACAACAACAGCAGAAAATATATCCTATTTAAGTGTTTAAAAAATTTACCAATATAGGCCATATTATGAGCCATAAAACAAGTCTTGGTACTTTTGAAACAATTAAAATCATGCAAGTATGCCCTCAGATAATAATGGAACTAAATTAGAAATCAAAACTGGAAAATATCTGGAGATTACCCAAATATTTGAAAACTGACCAGCAGACTTTTAAATAATCTGTGTTGTAGAAGAAGTCAAAAAGGAAATTAGTATTTTAAATGGAATGAAAACAAAAAACACAGCACATCAAAATTTTTCAGTTGCAGTTTAAGTAGTGCTTAGAGGAGAGATTATAGCAATGAATATAGATATAATAGAACAAAAGAAAAGTTTCATATCAATGACTTCAACATCCACTTAAAGAACTATAAAAAGATCTAATTTAATACAATGAAAGCAGGAAAAGGAAATGATAAAAATAAAAGCAAAAATCATAGAATACATAAAAAAATCAATATTGAAATCACTGCAACCTAACCCATTTCTTTTGTGAAGGTCATTAAAATTGAAAAATTCTAGCCAAACTTACGAAGAAAAAAAAGACATGCAAATTCCCAACATCTGGAATGAGAGAGGTGACATAACTAAATATTCTGTGGATATTAAAAGAATAATATGGGAATATTATGAACAAATTTATGCCAGTAAGTTTGACAACTTAGAGGAAAAAGAAAATTCCTTGAAATATGCAACTATGAAAGATGACTCAAGAAGAAATAATGTAAAACTCCCTATATTTATTTAAAAATGAATTTGTAGCTAAAAATCTTACTATAAGAAAACTGCAGGCTTGGATGGTTTTACTGACATATTCTATGAAACACTGAATGAATATGTTGGACATTAACTACATTAACTCTTGTAGACGATATAAAAAGAGGGGATTCTTCCCAATTAATTCTATGAGATCAGCATCACCCAATACCAAAACCAGCCAAACACATTACAACGAAAGATAACTACAGAAAAATATTTCTCATAAACATAGAGGCAAATGCCCATTAAAAAAATTTAGCAAGTCAAATGGAACACTATATAATGATCATAATTCATTTCTATTTAGAGTTCATCCTAAGAATGCTGATTTATTTGAAAGTCAATGTAATTCATCATATTGACAGACTATATAATGAAAATCATATGATTGTCTCCACAGTTATAAAAAAAATCATTTGAGAAATCCAAAATCCACTACTGATTAAAACTCTCAGAAAACCAGGAGTAAGGAACTTCCTTAACTTGATAAGGGAACCAGTGGAAAACCTGCAGTTAACCTTATATCTATAGCTAAAGACCAAATGCTTTCCCCAGGACATCAAAAAAAAAAATCTGTCCTCATTACTTCTATTTAAAACTCTTCTGCAATTTTTAGCAGTTGAGTGAGGAAGTACAAGATATCAAGATAGGAAAAAAAGAAATACAACTGCCTTCATTCATGTTTGTGTAGCAAATGTTACAGTATATTTGAAAAAGCTACTAGAACTAGTAAGTCAATTTGGCAAAGTTTGCAAAACACGTGATCAATTTTTTAAAATCCGTCATAATTTTTGTG
Organism: Tursiops truncatus; assembly: GCF_011762595.2. Lineage (NCBI taxonomy): Eukaryota > Metazoa > Chordata > Mammalia > Artiodactyla > Delphinidae > Tursiops > Tursiops truncatus. The sequence goes on from NC_047037.1 coordinate 102,108,961, forward strand.
TAGTAGCAACAAACAATTAGAAATTAAAATTACAAATACATTACCATTTACACTAATAAGAAAATATTAAATACTTAGCAATAAATTTGACAAAAGATGTGCAAGATCTGTACTTTGAAAAAGGCAAAACATTGCTGAGCTAAATTATATGACTTAAATAAATGGAGATACATACAGTATCCATGTATTAGATAATTATTGTTAGATGTTACTTCTCCCCATATGGATATATAGGTTTAATGCAATCTCAGTGAAAATCCTAACAGACTTATTTTGAGATTGACAAGCTGATTCCAAAATTCTAACAGACTTATTTTGAGATTGACAAGCTGATTCCAAAATTCATATGGAAAGTCAAAAAAACTAGAAGAGCCAAATAATATTGAAAATGAAAAACAAATTTGGAAGATTTACACTATTCGACTTCTGGACTTAATACAAAGGCACAGCAATCAAGGCATTGTGGTGTTGGTTTCTAGATAGATAAATGGGTCAACAAAAAAGAATGAAGAGTTCAGAAATAGACTCACAAATATGGTCAGTTGATTTCAACAAAAGTACAGATGCTGTTCAATGGATAAAGAATAGTTTTTTTCAACAAATGGTGCTGGAATAATTGGATATCTGTATGCAAAAATTAAATGAACTTCAATCTTTTTCTCACAGCACATACAGGTTAATTCAAAATCAATCATAGACCAAAGTGAAAGACCTAGAGCTAATAAATTTTTAACAGAAAATGTAGGAGAAATATCATAATTTTGGGTTAGACAAAGATTTCTTAGGTACCTCACTGAAAGCACAATACGGACAAAAAATTGATAAATTGGACTTCATCAAAATTAAGAATTCCTGCTCCTCAAAAGAAATGGTTAAGATAATAAAAAGACAAGACATAGTGTGGCAGAAGATATTTTCAAATTATATATCTGATAACGAATTTGTATTCAGAATATATAAGAAACTCACCAGATACAATAAGAAGAAAACAGGCAATATAATAAAAATGCACAGAACATTTGAATGAATACTTCCAAAGGAGATAAATGGATGGCAAATGAATGTGGAAAGTTGTTCAGCATCATTAGTTGTTAGGGAAAGGAAAGCTATTACGAAGTAACATTACATACCTATTAAAATGTCAAAAAATTTAAAGCCACACAGCAAAGGGTTCATATTGCACAATTCCACTTATATAAAAATTATAGAAATGAGAACTAATTTATAGTCACTGAAAGTTTATCAGTAATTTGAGGATGGATGTGGGGCATGACATCTGGACTGGGACCCAAGAGGACAAAGGAGCATAAAAGAAACTTTGGTGATGAGAGGTGTGTCCTATCTTCACTGTATTTATGGTTTTGCTGTTGTATTATGTGTCAAAGCTCATCAAAATATACACTTTAAATATTTGCAGTTTACTGTATGTTAATTATATATCCTTAAAGCTGTAAAAGGAAAAGAACCTTAATGTTTTATGTTAACATTTAGTAAAAATAATATGATATGAATTTCTTTATGCTATACTAGAAGCAAATATTTCAAAACATTAACTCAGCCTGGCAATAAAATAATATTTTTAAAAAGTTTTTCTGTCTCTGAGTGTATTATGTAAATGTTATAAATGTTATGATTCTACTACCTTTAGAATCAAGACAAACATACTATGAAAAAAGGACCTTATGTCTCATCAGTATCTGTACTAAATGATTGTTCTCTCTCTTCCACTCTTAAATCATGCTCTTTTCCTTTGTTAGGTGAAATCTAGGGATCTTCGTTTTGTTTTTTGTTTTTCTTCTAATCTTCCACAATTACTCTTGACTCAGTATACAGTTGATTGTCTAGTTTTCTATCCCTTTAAAGAATAGAAGCTGCAAAGTCTGCTAGAGGTGCACACAGTCACTGAAGTGATCATTGACATGAGACAGCGTGACTATGGAAAGTGAGAAGATAGGTATAACAGTACTTTCATGGATGTTTATAAGAGTGAACCTGATTTAATGATAAAATGTTTGAAAGGCTGTTTAAAAATGCTTAAAAGTTAATTTGTATTTGCCAATAATGATTACAAATACATTGCTTGGCCTTGTGAATAAATAAATATCAAAATATCTGCAAGACTCATTCCCAGCAAAGAGTGCCAGATAAATGAGGAATTGTTCTAATATAACTGCACATTTTAGGAAAGTAAAGTGTTGGCTTTGACTCTCAAATACATTTTAAATGATGCTCATTCTAAACTCACTTTTTTCCTACCTTAAGAGAAAAAAACTCTTTAGGGAAATGAGAGCTAAGATACATTTTATTTTGCATTTTTACTTATTTTAAGGAAATTTATTTACTTTAATAAAGATGAAAAGTTTTGTTCTTTTTTAGTGATTATTATCATCAAAGTGTTTAAAAATCTTGTGTGGGGGAATTCCAATGGACAAATCTATTACAAAAGAACTTAAATACTAAAGAAAAAGTATAGAGATAACTATACTAAAAGAATATTTGAGGCCAAACCAAAGTTGATGAAAACATTAATAGAATAGTAGATAGAATATATATGGCCACATAATTTATACAAGTTCCTCAAGGTAAGTAAATTTTTTTTTTTTTTTTTTTTTTTTTTTGTGATATGCGGGCCTCTCACTGTTGTGGAGCACAGGCTCCGGACGCACAGGCTCAGCAGCCATGACTCACGGGCCCAACTGCTCTGCGGCATGTGGGATCTTCCCGGACCGGGACACGAACATGCTGCGTCCCCTGCATCATCAGGCGGACTCTCAACCACTGCGCCACCAGGGAAGCCCAGGACAATTCTTATTCATCAAAGTAGTCACAGGGTAATGATGTCTGCTCCATGGTGAGTTCACTCAAGATGATGCCAAATAAGTGAATTACAAAAATATTGTCTTGATTTTTATTTCAGTTTTTCTCAGTAATTTAGTATTTTTACCTGAGTTAATCGTAGTCTTTAAGGAAAGAAGCCATCCAAGTAAATTAAAGAAGAAAAAAAATCCCTTCTGGTAGAATTTAGAGAACAAAGAGTAAATGATTGTTGTAGCAGGTGCAACCTGCAGGTCAGAAAGACTTGATAGGTGAAACCCTCAGTGGGAATTGAAAATAAAACACATTGTATATAATTCTGTTGGCTTTGCTAATCCAAGGTCCAACATTGTCTTCTCAAAGGGATACAGAAACTGTAACTTATTCTGAGTGAGAACACACAAAATTGCATGATTGATTGAAAGCTGTCTGCACTACTTTTCAAATAAGTAACACAAAGAAATGAAAGCTTCCCTCCCTCTTTTATCTACCACTTTAAAGACCTTCTTTTCTAGGAATGAAGCTCCCTTGAAAAGTCTACCTAAGGCAGATGATGGAATCTTGACTTAAAATCACATGCAAAATTTCAAGAAGAATTATTAAAACTGCCCCAAACAGAAAACCTTCAGAAAATCAACAAAATGTATGCTTTCGTAAGCACTTTTAATATAAATTGCTTATTATTTAAAACATAAAAATGGAAGCCATTAGCTTTTTCATATGTCATGTCACAGTATTTGTTAAAAAACAAAATAAAACTTGTGATCTCTCCCCTAAAGCTATTCTTTTCAGAAACAATTTGCAAACATGCTACTCAATGCAGAGAAATTCAGAGAGGTATTATTAAGAAATATGGAATGGAAAATCCTGTCTTACCATCGGGATGAGAAGTTTGTTTTTCAAAAACTTTTAGTCTTTTCCAAGGGCATAATTTTTTTCCCTCTTAAATAGATAGTAAATTCATATTCCTGAAACTTTGCAAAACAAGTTTCTATCAGGTTTTGAGGTTCACATAAAAATCCAAGTGCAGGGAATTCCCTGGCGGTCCAGTGGTTAGGACTCCATTCTTTCACTGCTGAGGGCCCAGGGTTCAATCCTGGTCGGGGAGCTAAGATCCCACAAGCAGCATGGTGTGGCCAAATAAATAAATAAACAAATAAATGATAAAAAAGCAAAACCAACTAATACTTAAAGAAAAAAATCCAAGTGCATTATGAGAATGTCAGAGACAGGCTTGTTTAGATCAACATCAAGATTTAGTTAGCTGGGTTGGAGCTTTGTTATCTGGGTTAATAGCGGACCAACTCTACAGTCCAACTTTACCAATAAGACCCTAAACCTACTTCTTTTGGCCCATTTCTAGTTCATTTTAATATTAAAATGACTTATCTCTAGGTTCTGCTTTAGGCAATGGTCAAGAAAACTCATATGTAACTGACCCTCCTCCAGTTGCCAAGTATAAACCATTTACAAAACATCAAAAACAGTGGAAAGCAACCATAATCTGACAGCAGGGGGAATACATAATTTAGAATAAGGAATGTGGTAGGTGGCTTTATTCTTTATGTATGTAAGTATGTGTGCACCTGTGTACTTATTTTACAACTTTTGCTAAGGAGAGGCCCATCAGGTGTCGTGTAGCTCCCCTACTCAAATGCTTTAGTTTGAGGTAAACAACAACTGGAAAATGAAGGAGGAGTCCTAGAAACAAGAGAACAGAGACGAAGAGTCTCAATTCTCCTATAAACTCTGCCAACATTTCTGGCCTGTCCCCTAAACTACACATTTGCAGAATAAACTCTGAATAGCTCAGGCAAAGGTAAAAGGACTGAACTGAGATTTTGACATGTGCCTAAGGTATGGAATTATAGTTTGATTCCAACTAATTTAAATGTCTCATAAAACAATCTGCTTGGGAAAAGTACAACAGAATGTACCACAGTGTGCATGATGGAATCCCAAATTATTTGACATATGAAGAAATAGAAAAATGTGAACCATTCCCAAAGAAAAATATAATAAATATAAATGCATCTTGATATGAACCAAATATTAGAATTAACCAATAAAGGACATGAAAGAAAATAAACTTATAATAAATGAAGGCATGGAAAATCTTGGCAAAGCAATAGAAACCATAAAAACAACTAAATAAAAATTTTAGAACTGAAAAAATACAATATATGAAAAATAATTCACTGGGTGCATTTCACGGAAGACTAGAAATAACAAAGGAAAGAGGTAGCAAATATAAGACAATTGAATTTAATCAATCTAGAAAATAGAAGGAAACAAAAAGGAAGATTAGAAAAATTGGCAGAGCTTCAAGACCTGTGAGACAATATCAATAGACCTACCAAATAAGAAGAGAAAAGAGAAAATTGGTAATAAAATTTAAATGTTTAGAGAAATAATGGCTGAAAATGTCTTAAATATAAGTACATACATTTACAAATGCAAAAAGTTAAATGAAACCCAAGTAAGATAATAAAAATCATGCCTAAGTACATAATAATCAATTTGACAAAATAAAATGAAATAAGTATATTTGTAAAGCAACCAGAAGAAAAGACACATTATATATAGCTATGCAAAAATTCTAATGATCACTGACCGCACCAAGAATAATAGGGGTCAGAAGACAATGAAATAACATCTTTAAAGTGCTAAAAAAATAAAATCTATTAACCTAAATATGACATTTGGGACAAATATCATTCCAGAATAATGGGAAACTATATATATTTTAGATTTAAAAAGAAAACTAATTCACTAGAATTCAATATTCAATCTCAACAGACCTATACTACAGAAAATGCTAAAGGTGTTCTTCAGGTTGTAGGGGATGATACAGTATGGACCCTTGAATTTTAAGGAATAAATGAAAAAGTTGGATATGATAATTTCTTTTAAATGCATACTATTGACTAAACACTATAACATTATATTTTAGGTTTAGAAAATATGTGATATAATACACATGAAAACTCTACCGTAGAAAGAAAGAGGGTGGAATGAACAGACCTATATAATTTCAAGTGTTACAACATTATGTGAAAGCAGACCTGTGAAATGTTAAGAATGCACATTGTAAACTTAAAATGAACACTAAAAATTAATGCAGAAGGGTTTAGCTAAAAAAGTCTATTGGTAAACTAAAATGCAATTTTAAAAACTGTTGAATTCAAGGGAAGGCAGGAAAGGAGAAAATGAGAAAAGGTCAACTAGGGTAATAGACAACTAGTAGAATGGTAATCTTAAATCCAAACATCAAGAATTACATTAAATATTAATAGACTTTCACCCACATTAAAAGACAGAAGTTTTAAAAATATACATAACAGCAAGGTATTCACTGTAAAAGTCTTTCAATACTGGTTTATGTTTATTTTTTTAATAATGTGTGAAAAATGTTTTGTCTTATCTACCATCTAATAATTTAGACCTTTTGATACCCTATAGTTTATAATTTTTTCTCTGTGGTATATCTCTGACTGCTTCCTGGAGATACAACCAGTTTCCAAGATACAACAGTCTTGGAAACAAGACTTAAATTATCAATTTAATGCATGAAAATATAAGTAGATTTTTAAGCTTTAGTTGTAGCCTCCCAGAACAGGAGAACTCTTAGTATCAGTTACAGTGTTTTAAAACAACTGGCATTGTATTATTGCTTTGATTCATAGAGAAATATAACCAATAACTAGGGTGATTCACAGTAATGCAAATTTAGTTGTAGGTGATTATTCCTCAAAAGATTATACACATTTACAACAATGCTTAGTTTTAAGGAAGTTTTGGTATTCCATACAGATAAATGAATTTCAGGACATATCTGTTCATATATTTTCTATTTGTCTTAATGATCATCTTCCTTTTCAAAAATTCCATATCCTTGAAAAGGTCATGTATTTTTGTTTTTACTGTAAATTTCTTGTAGCTAGCAAAAGACCAGAATCCCATCACCTCAGCCCAAATAAAGGTGTTGTTATTCCTCTGTTTCATGGTATATGAACTATTATTAGTCTGTGTGGACCTGTCCATTCCTTGTCCCAGTGTAGCTAAAGAATGTTCAATGCTTTGAACAGTAAAACTACCTTCTTTCAAGATTATACTCACATTTTTTATTGCCAGCATTTATGGTTTATTTGCAGGCACTCACGTTGACATCTTCAAATACTGTAGCTCCTCCACAGATACATGCATATTAAAAGAGGAAAAAGTGTACATGCATTCCTTTTTGGTTTGCATTCCTTTCCTCCTCTCTACTCTTCTTGCTCCTTCACATCACCTTGGAACAGAAGCAACCTTCAGCAGTAATATCCCCCAGCTTAGAAACATGTTTTTATCTGGGTTAATCAAGGAATCAGATCAATGAATTTGGTAAAGTAGCAGGATACAAAATTAATGCACAGAAATGTCTTGCATTCCTATACACTAATGATGAAAAATCTGAAAGAGAAATTAAGGAAACACTCACATTTACCATTGCAACAAAAAGAATAAAATACCTAGAAATAAACATAGCTAAGGGGACAAAACACCTGTATGCAGAAAACTATAAGACACTGATGAAAGAAATTAAAGATGATACAAACAGATGGAGAGATACACCATGTTCTTGGATTGGAAGAATCAACATTGTGAAAATGACTCTACTACACAAAGCAATCTACAGATTGCTTGCAATCCCTTCAAACTACCAATGGCATTTTTCACAGAACTAGAACAAACAATTTCACAGTTTGTATGGAAACAAAAAAGATCATGAATAGCCAAAGCAATCTTGAGAAAGAAAAATGAAGCTGGAGGAATCACGCTCCCTACTTCAGACTATACTACAAAGCTACAGTAATCAAGACAGTATGGTATTGGCACAAAAACAGAAATATAGATCAATGGAACAGGATAGAAAGCCCAGAGATAAACCCATGCATATATGGTCACCTCATTTTTGATAAAGGAGGCAAGAATATACAGTGGAGAAAAGACAGACTCTTCAAGAAGTGATGCTGGGAAAACTGGACAGCTACATGTAAAAGAATGAAATTAGAACATTCCTTAGCACCATACACAAAAATAAACTCAAAATGGATTAAAGACCTAAATGTAAGGCCAGACACTATAAAACTCTTAGAGGAAAACATAGGCAGAGCACTCTTTGACATAAATCACAGCAAGATCCTTTTGACCCACCTCCTAGAAAAATGGAAATAAAAACAAAAATAAACAAATGGGACCTAATGAAACTTATAAAGCTTTGGCACAGCAAAGGAAACCATAAACAAGATGAAAAGACAACCCTCAGAATGGGAGAAAATATTTGCAAATGAAGCAAATGACAGAGGATTAATCTCCAAAATTTACAAGCAGCTCATGCAACTCAATATCAAAAAAACAAACAACCCAATTCAAAAATGGTCAGAAGACCTAAATAGACATTTCTCCAAAGAAGATATACAGATTGCCAACAAACACATGAAAAGATGCTCAGCATCACTAATCATTAGAGAAATGGAAATCAAAACTACAATGAGGTATCACCTCACTCTGGTCAGAATGGCCATAATAAAAAAATCTAGAAACAATAACTGCTGGAGAGGGTGTGGAGAACCCTCTTACATTGTTGGTGGGAATGTAAATTGATACAGCCACTATGGAGAACAGTATGGATGTTCCTTAAAAAACTAAAAATAGAGTTACCATATAACCCAGCAATCCCACTACTGGGCTTATACCCTGAGAAAACCATAATTCAAAAAGAGTCATGTACCACAATGCTCATTGCAGCTCTATTTACAATAGCCAGGTTATGGAAGCAACCTAAGCGTCCATCAACAGATGAATGGATAAAGAAGATGTGGCATATATGTACAATGGAATATTACTCAGCCATAAAAGAAACGAAATTGAGTTATTTGTAGTGAGGTAGATGGACCTAGAGTCTGTCATACAGAGTGAAGTAAGTCAGAAAGAGGAAAACAAATACCATATGCTAACACATATATATGGAATCTAAAAAAAAATGGTTATGAAGAACCTAGGGGCATGACAGGAATAAAGAGGCAGACATAGAGAATGGACTTAAGGGCATGGGGAGGGGGAAGTGTAAGCTGGGACGAGGTGAGAGACTGGCATGGACTTATATATACTACCAAATGTAAAATAACTAGTGGGAAGCAGCCTCATAGCACAGGGAGATCAGCTCCGTGCTTTGTGACCACCTACAGGGGTGGGATAGGGAGGATGAGAGGGAGATGCAAGAGGGAGGAGATATGGGGAGCTGATTCACTTTGTTATAAAGCAGAAACTAACACACCATTGTAAAGCAATTATACTCCAATCAAGATGTTAAAATAAATAAATAAATAAAAACAAAAGTTGTTCTTATCAGCAGTTACAGAAGAAATGGATAGTGAGATAATTATAATTCTGATGAAAATGAAATAATTTAATGACATAATAAATACTTTATTAAAAAGACCTATTACTGTTCAACACTCTAATCCTGGCCATTTGCAACTTATGTTCTAATTTTTGTCCTGTCTTTCACCTTCTTTGTAAGCATTAGAGAACTATTGATCATCTAATTTCTCCCAATCTTTATGGAGATATTTCAGTTAAGATGTGGTGCCAGAATGGTGGCTTGGCCATTTCCTGATGTATTATAGGTATTTCAGGCTATTGGCAAGCACATTAAAAGAAAAGAATCTTAACTCGATAAGGCACAATTCAATTAGTAATTCATATTATTCTCTGTGCCTCTTGTTAAGCACAGTAAGTTCTATTAATACTCCTATTTTGAGGACTTGCTAAAAACCAAATACTGTGAAAATGCTAAGGTTGAAAATCTATATAAGATGAAGTCTTTGAGTTCAAGGAATTCAATATCCACTAGGGGAACCGTAAGCTGTGATGAGTGCAATAAAGTATTAATGAGACAAAAACATAGTAAAGAGGAGGAAGTTCAGCAAATAATGAGAAACATCTATCTTTTAAGCATTGTAGTAGATGCTGTGTGATCATATTCTCTTAAGTTTCATGGGCTAGCTAAAGTATAGGAGAAATAATAGCATTAGGTAGCACTTAATTTTGTTACCTATTGCTGTGCAAAACCTAAGGAATTGTACAGTGTTAAGCAAATAGCGTTGTCTCACATATCATTACATTTTGCTAGGTGGAAAAATTTCTTATTTGGCTTAGGACTTAGATATATTTGTCCTTCTTCTATGACACACTAATTGTGAGATTTGAGTGTTAGTTTTCTCAAGGATATAAGGAGGGAATTTCATCAATTTTTGAGGTAACTCCAAACTCAAATATGCTGATAAATATTTAATAATCAATGTATCTCTTTATTCTTATTATTCCATTCATACTCCACTGCTATACTATTCCTGCAAGCTGTTGAGCTGTTTAAGAATTGCAAAAATTACTACATCATTCTCAGAATTAAATTTAATTATTAAAATTCTTTAATAGTTATTAATTGTTCCAATTCACAAATACTTGAAACCTTGTTTTCTTTACTTTTGCATATTTAGTTCATTGTACAGTATCTGAAACTTAGAAAATCATGAAATTTTCACTGTTGAATGAGGATTAAGTATAAACAGATGGTGTAGGCAAAATAAAATCAATAAAACTGTATTTTAAAATACCTTACATATCTGTTATCATCTCCATTTGCATCAAGCTTAAAAATTTTGCCTCTAACTGGTGGGAAGCAGCCACATAGCACAGGGAGATCAGCTGGGTGCTTTGCGATGACCTAGAGGTGTAGGATAGGGAGGGTGGGAGGGAGGGAGGGAGGTGAAAGAGGGAGGGATATGAGGTCATGTGTATGCATCTGGCTGATTCGCTTTGTTGTGCCACAGAAACTAACACGGTATTGTGAAGCAATTATACTCCAATAAAGAGCTATTTAAAAAAGAAATTTTACCTCTAATATATGAAAAAGGAAGATTTTCTTTCTATGTAAAAATGCTTTTCCCCCTGAAGTATGGACTTTAATACTCACTTTTTTATGCTTGCTGTAAAATCATTAGAAACTTTGAAGGTAACATTTAAAGTTGTAGATCAGTAATATTGTCAGTAAACCTGGCCCATAACTTTGCACTTGCTTAACACTTATATTTTACATTCTTAGTTTCTAACCATTCTTTTGCAGTTTCTCTCTCCCTCTCTCTCTCTATGTTTGTGTGTGTGTATATATGTGTATATATATACATAATACATATACATTAAGATATGTATTTATATGTATGTATATAAACTTTCAAAGAAAAAAACTTTGACAATAGTTTCAATAAATATATGTCCGTATTGTATTTTCACATTGATATTAATAGTAGTAATTTTTTTAAACAAATTTTTCAGTTGGGGGTTATCCTAATAGTGCTTAAATATCTCATGTTAAAAAGGAAGTCTTGGGACTTCCCTGGTGGCACACTGGTTAAGAATCTGCCTACCAATGCAGGGGACACGAGTTCAATCCCTGGTCTGGGAAGATTCCACATGCTGTGGAACAAGTAAGCCCATGCACCACAACTACTGAGCCTGTGCTCTAGAGCCCGCAAGCCACAACTACTGAAGCCTGTGAGCCTAGAGCCCGTGCTCCGCAATGAGAGAAGCCACCGCAATGAGAGATGCCACCACAATGAGAAGCCTGCGTACCTCAACCAAGAGTAGCCCCCGCTCACTGCAACTAGAGAAAGCCCACGCACAGCAACAAAGACCCAACACAGCCAAAAATAAATTAATTAATTAAATAAATTCATTTAAAAAAAGTCTTTATGTACTTTTTGAAATAATAATTCACTTTTGTCCATATATTTAACTGTAATTCTCATTTAAAATAGAGAAAGAAATATACTGTTGTAATTTTGATACATTACTTTTTCTATAAGAAAAGACATATAAATGTTTTATTTCTTCAAAAATGACACAGATCATTAGAATCACATATTGATTATGTGATGAGAACAAAGTGATGCAAAACACAAATTGTTTTATTGCCTCTATCCTTTAAGAATTCCATGATTTTGAATCACTGTCCCTGATTTGTATCACTTTAGAAAATATTTTGGACAAATATGTCTGTCATTCTCATTCATTACTCTAGTTTTTTTCTGTTGTTCAGGCTGACACTTAGAATTTTTTAAAATCTTTTTTATCTTTTAATTTTGAAATAATTGTAAGTGCACATGCAGTTGTAATAAATACTACAGAAGAATCCTGTACACCTTTTACCCAGTTTCCCAATGATGACACCTTGAAATCTGTAGTACAGTGTCACAACCAGAATTTAGACAGCAATAAAGTCAAAGTACAGAACATTTACATCACCACATGGATCCCTCATGTTGCCCTCTTATAGCTATACCCACCCTCAACTCCTCCCTCTCCTTAACTCCTGCTTCTGTTTATATATCCTTTATTTCTATAATTTTAGCATTTCAAAAATGTTCTGTAAATGGAATCACATAGTCCATAATCTTTTGGGATTTGCTTTTTTCACTCAGCATAATTCTCTGGAGATTCATCTAGGTTATTGAATGCATCAATCTTGTGTTCCTTTTTATTGCTGAATAGTGTGTCACGGTATAGATGTACCACAATTTATTTAACCATTCACTCTTGAAGGACATCTGGATTGTTTCTAGTTTTTGGCTATTTTCAGTAAAATTGCTATAAATATTCCTGTACTATTTTTTGTGTGAACATGTTTTCCTTTCTCTGGGATAAATGCCCAAGAATGCAATTGGTAAGTGATATAGGTAGTTGCATACTTTTTTAAAGAAACTGTCAAGCTGCTTTCTAAAGTAGTTATTTCGTTTTACATTCCTACTAGCAAAATGTTAGTAATCTAGACTCTCTGTATCCTCAACAGCATTTGGTTTTGTCGTTGTTATTCTAGCCATTGGGAGGTGCAGATTGATGTCTTTTGCATTTCCCTAATGGCTAATGATATCGAACATCTTTTCATGTGTTTCTTTGCCTTCTTGTATCCTATTCAGTGAAATGTGTGGGTTTTTTCTTTCTTTCTTTCTTTTGCTCATTTTCTAATTGGAATGTTTGGGATTTTTACTGTTGAGTTTTGATAGTTCTTTATGTATTCTAGATATTAGTTTTTTTGTCAGGTATGTGGTTTGAAATATTTTCTCTGACTTGTAGTTATTTTTATCCTCATAACAGAGTCTTTTGTAGAACAAAATTTTTAAATTTTGATGAAGTCCAATTTATCATTTTTTTTTCCTATGGATCATACTTTGGGTGCCAATCTAAGAATTCTTTCCTATCCTTAAGTCCCAAAGATTTTCTCTTATTTTTTTTCAAGTCTTGTAGTTTTACATTTTACATTAATTCCATGATCCATTTTGAGCTAATTTTTGTATGAGATATGACTCTTAGGTTGAGGTCCATTTTTATACCCATGAATGTTCAATTACTCCAGCACTATTTGTTGAAAGGTCTACATTTCCTCTGTTGAGTTGTTTTTGTGCCTTTGTCAAAAATCAGTTGGCAATATTGAATGGGTCTACTTCTGGATTCTTGACTTTGTTCCACTTATCTATGTGTTTATTCACACACTGATACTGGACCATTTGTTTACTGTAAATATGTTTTATATACATGTATGTTTTATATATATATATGTATATATAAAAATTGTTTCAGTTTCCAATTCTTTTACCTTTTCATATAAATATTAGGATAATCTGGCCTATATCTATAAAAATTCTTACTGGGACTTTGATAGGGATTGTATAAAACCTCTATGTAAATTGGAGGAAAACTGACATATTTACTATGTTGAATCTTGCAATCTGTTATCTTCTTCAATTACCTTAATCAGTATTTAGTCTTTTTCATATAAAAGTACTATACATGTTTGTGTTAGATATACACTAAGGTATTTAATTTTTTTGAGCAACTGTAAATTGTTTTTTGTTTTTGTTTTTTTTTTTTTGTTTTTTTTTTGGTGGTACGCGGGCCTCTCACTGTTGTGGCCTCTCCCGTTGCGGAGCACAGGCTCTGGATGTGCAGGCTCAGTGGCCATGGCTCACGGGCCCAGCCACTCCGTGGCATGTGGGATCTTCCCGGACCGGGGCACGAACCCGTGTCCCCTGCATCGGCAGACAGACTCTCAACCACTGCGCCACCAGGGAAGCCCAAGCAACTGTAAATTGTATTGTAAATGTCAGTGTCCTCATTTTCATTTTTATATATGAAAATATAGTTGATTTTTGTGATTATTTTGTATCTTGTGACCATGTTGAACTCACTCCTTACCTCTAAAGTTTTTTGGTACATTCTGTGGGATAGTCTAAGTAATCATACCATTTGTGTATATGGACAGTTTTATTATTTCCCTTCCTATTTGTATATCATTAACCTCAGTCTTGACTTATTGCACTAGCTAGAGCTCCCAGTATTATGCTAAGAGTGGTAATAGTAGACAACATTTCCACCTTATTCCAGGGGTAAGTCATTCATTCTTTCACATTGAGTATAATGTTGTAGGTTTTTGTAGATCTTTTTTATCAAGTTGAGGAAGTTCTACTCTACTTCTATTTTTTCCTGATAGTGTTTATCATGAATAGGAGTTGAACTGTGTAAAATTCTTTTTCTACACCAATTGATAATGTGATTTTTTTTTAATGTGTTACATTGGATTCTATTGATTAAGCTTCAAATATTGAAATGGGCCTTTCATTCTTGGAATAAACACCACTGATCATAGTATATAACACTTTCTATATACTGCTGAATTCTATTTGCTAATGTTTTAAGAATTTTTATATTAATATTTATGATGGATATCATCTGTAGTGTTATTCATTTTAGTTCTGTCTTAAGCCAAAATTGAGAAATAGTCTTTCCTCCTCTATTTTCTGGAAAACATTATGTAGAATTGTTGTTAATTTTTCTTTAAAATTTGGTAGAATTATCCAATAAAATAATCTGGACCTGGCAATCACTTTATTGTGAGTTTGTAAATTACAAATACTTTATAGTATATGGTTATTGAAATTATTTCAAATTGGGTGAGTTGTATTAGTTTGGGTTTTTTCAAGGAATTGGTCCATTTCATCTAAGTAATCAAATCTATGGGTTAGGAGTTGTGTGTAGTATTTCTTTTTGACTATAATGTACCCTTAACTTAATTTGTAATAGTGAAAAACTAGCAATAACAAATATAATTTAAATACTGATATATTCATTTAATGGAACTGATACTCACTAAGATCTCGGTAAGTATTGGTTAATGAATGGACTAACATATTGTTATTGGGTTGGCCAAAAAGTTCATTTGGGTTTTTCTGTAAGATGTTGCAGAAAAACCCGAACAAACTTTTTGGCCAGCCCAATACATAAAAAAGAGCAAGTTGTGGAACCATACATGTGTAATGGTCCTATTTTTGAACAAAGAAGATCAGTGTGTGTCCTTATACATTTTTTAAGGTTAAAAACCCTTTTTGATGTCTGCAGGTTCTGTAATGATATCTCTGGTTTCACTTCTAATATTGGTAATTTGTGTCTTCTCTCTTTTTTATCTGTTTCACTAGAGGTTTGTCTATTTCATTGACCTTTTCAAAGAGCCATCTCTTTGTTTCACTGATTTTTCTCTATTGTCTGTTTTCACTGTCATTGATTTCTGCTCTTATCTTCATTATTTCCTTTATTTGCCTGATTTGTTTTACTTTATCCTTCTTTTTCTAATTTCTTGTCATGGGAGCTTAAATTTATTTGAGACTTTTATTCTTTTCAAATGTTTGCGCTTAAGGGTACAATTTGCCCTCTCAGCACTTTTTTAGCTGTGTCTTACAAATTTTGAAATACTGTTCACTCAGTTCAGTGCATTTTTTAAAATTTCCCTTGAGACTTCCTCTTTGCCCCATGTGTGATGTGGAAGTGTTTTGTTTAGTTTCCAAGCGTTTGGATATTTTCTTATTTTTTAAAATCAATTTCTATGTGATACTATTGTGGCAGAAAGTACACTCTGTATGATTTCAAACCTTTTAAATCTCTTGAGGTTTGTTTTATGTTCCAAGATATAGTTTACCATGGTATAAGTTTCATGGACAGTTGAAAAATCTGTGCATTCTGCTGTCCTTGGGTGGAGTTTTCTATAAATGTCAGTTATATCCTGTTGGTTGACGGAGTTAGTTTTTCTATACTCTCTGATATTCTGTCCAGTTTTTCTATCAGTTGTTGAAAGAAGAGTGTTGAATAGTCATATGTACCAGTGTCATCATTTGCCAATTTGAATGAAGTTTAAAAAACTTAACTTCTCTTTATGTTCCTTTACCTTCCCCCTTTTATAATATAGTTGCCTGAACTATTTGCTCTACTGAAATTTAGAACCAAATCATACATTGTTAAAATTTTTGCTTCCACTATCATACATCAGTTAGACAACATGAGGGAAAGGAAGATCTATTGTATTTACCTATATTTTTGCTTACTGTGTTCTTTCTTCCTTCTTATAGTCAAGATTACTTCTTTTAACACTCCTTTCTATTTTAAGAACTTCCTGTAGCCAATCTTTAGGTAGTTCTGCTGGTGACAAATTCTCTTTGTTTTCTTTTATCTGAGAATGTCTTGATTTCCCTTTCATTCCTGGAGGATATTTTCACTGGATACGGAATTCTGGGTTTACCTTTGTTTTCTTTCAGCACTTGAAAAACGTGTGTCACTTCCTTCTGCACTCCATGGTTTGGGGTGAGAAACCCACTGCCATTTAAATTATATTTCCCCTATAGGCAGATTGTTTCTCTTTCTCTGTTATTAAGATATATTCTTTGTCTTTAGTTATAGGAGCTTGATTCTACTTGTTTTGGTGTTGATTTCCTTGAATTTATTCTGTAAGGAGTTTGCTCAACTTCTTGAATCTCTTGCCAAATTTGATAAGTACTTTTTCAGCCCCATTCTCTTTCACCTCCCCTTCTAGGACTCTGATGACACCGATGTTAGATTTTTGTTGTATTCACACAGGTTGCTGAAGCTCTATTCATTGTGTTTTTTCAGTCCATTTTCTCTCTGTTATTCAGATTGAGTAATTCCCATTCTATTTTCCAATTCACTGATTCTTTCTTGTTCCCACTCAGTTATTTTATTTTTTAGTTCCAAAAGTAGTATTTGATTTTTCTTTATATCTTCTATTTCTTTGCTGAGACCCTATTTTTTCATTTCTATTTCAATGTGTTTGTAATTACTTATTGAAGCCTTTTATGATAGATGCTTTAAAATATTTGCAAGAATTCTAACATCTCTATCATTTTGTTGTTGACATCTTTTGATTGTCTCTTTTGATTCAGTCTGAGATCTTCCTGGTTCTTGGTATGCTAAGTGATTTTTTATTAAAACATGGACATTTTGTGTATTTTGTTATAGGGCTCTGGATCTTATTTAAACCTTCTGTTTTAGCTGGCTTCTTTTGACACTGCTCCAGCAAGGAATGAGAGACTGGAGCTTCATTACTGTCAGATGGTGGTAGATGTCCAATTTCCCCTCTTTGCCTCCATTGACCCTGGAGAAATAGGGGGTGCTTCTCCTTATGATGGATGGGGATGAGAGTTTTCACTCCTCAACAAGTCATCACTGATATTTTACTGGCTGGGAAGGGGTAGGAATGCCTTGTTACTGCTCATCATGTGGCCTCCACTGATGCCACAGAGGGCACTGTGAAAGTCCTGACTCTCTACTAGGTCTCCTTTGAAAATACTTCAGTGGGAATGTGGAGTGTTACTACTGGGTAGGGGTAGAAATACAGGCAGCCTCCCTCCCCACGTGGTCTCTACTGATACTGATGGAAGGTGGGGAAGAGTCGTGTTACCATATGATGGATTGGTACTCAGGTTCTTACTCAGAATGCAGCCTTTTCTTGCATGAGCCTATGAAAGGGTTTGGGGTGCCTCACTACAGACTAGCAAGAGGTAATATCTAGGTTGCCCACTTGACCTTTGCTGGCATGAGTGGGAATGAAGCCACATTTTTTTCTGTGGTGTTCATCGGAAGTGGAGCAGTTATCTAAAAGTTTCTCTCTTGCTGTGTTGTTCCTTCCCTGGCCCTTTGGCTAAAGGGATCAGGCTTTTGTTACTTTTTTTTTTCCCCCACTTCCTTTGGCATTTCCAAGTTGCTGAGTCCTCCATTTTCAACTCTGGGATATATGGGACACAAAGAAAATGCAGAAAACCCACCACTGTCTCCCAAGGTCTTAGGTTCCTAGCTGGTCTGCCATCTTCTCTCCAACTTTCAGTCTTCTTATTTTACATATATATATATATATATATATCCCCTACGTTTTAAATCTACATAATTCTACAAATAGGAAAAACTACATTTAATCCAAGTTCCTAGAATCAGAAGTCTTTAATAATATTAATATTTTAATACAAACTTGAGATGTACTCCACTCTAAATATTTGCTAATTCAGAAACACTGAACTCTAAAATTAGAAAAAAATTTATTTTATACAGACACACCTGCATGTTTGCTCTCATATCATATTTAAGCCCAAGGACATATCATTGCTAAGTTAATATCAGAGCTAGAAATAGATACCAAGTGTCTTTTTCTCCCTCTTGGGTTATGTTTTACAGCAACAGCTTATAAAATATTAATTCATTAAAAAAGCATCTATAAAAATATAACCTCAGTGAAGTCAAATACTTAACCCTGAATGTCCAGAACCCATTATAGTTCCTGGAACATGCTAAAAGTTCAACAAATAATTGTTGAATGAATGAAGAAAGTGTACTGGGTATTGTGCTATGCATTTTATACATTTTCTCAATTAAACCTTCTAAAGTGGTATTATATATCTCCATTTTAAAGATTCAGGAAACAAAGGTTTAGCAAGGTTCAATAATTTGACCCAGGCCACAGGGTTGGTAAGTGGTGAAGCAGAGTTCAAATCTTTGTCTAACTGCAAAGTTTATGTTCCTTCTTCTGTGCCAAGCTGCTTCTCACAGAGAGAATGAAAAGAAAGAAAGATCCATGATTGTGCACAATTATCCTTTAAAACTCAAATTTGGGATAATGGGCCAGCCACTGAACCACAGGAGCTTGCCCGGTGAAAAAGTTCTCTGCTATTTTCTGAAAAGTAAACAAACAAACAGAACCCCAGAATCACTGAGAAACAAAATAACAACTATAGCATAAACAGTGTAATGGCTCCAAGGAGAGAACAAAAAGCATCCAGAAAGGTAACATAATGAATGAACCATTTACTATCGGTTTCAAAAAGTAACCATAAAAAAACTAACACACCATTGTAAAGCAATTATACTCCAATAAAGATGTTAAAAAAAAAAAAAGGTAACCTTAAGGGCCCATAAGCCTCAGCAAATAAACATTGTTTTACATATAACCTCCTGGGATTTGGTGTGTGATTCTACTGAATAGCAGTCACTAGTCATTTTTAAATTACCCTAGCAGAATTTTTCCAAGGTTTAACTTTCTTTTACTTGTATTTAAGTTTTTCATTTTTTTTTCCTTTTTTTATTACTACTGAACATAAACCGGTTAAATGTCACTAGTATCCTCTTTCATGAAAGTTTGCGTGATGATGGCGGGGAAGGGAGGTGGAACCACATAAAGTTTATCTAGGTAATCTATCATTTCCCAAGTCCAAAACCTCATCATATTTTCCAGCAGCCCATGTGATAGCTGTACGTAAATCCAGATTCAATCAGTGCTTCATGTCAACTAACACAATCCCTTAAGCACAGCTTATGTGAGTTTATATTACTCCACTAGCGACAGACAAAAGCATACTTTCTGCCAACGGTAAAACACTTTGAGACAATCTGAGCCATGGATAAAAGATGCTTTCCTGTTCAATGGCTATGTTTTTGAGATAGCATTTATCTCACAAACAAAATTACAAATTGGATTAATCATTTATTCTGGAATAGGCAGTAAAATTTAGGGCATCCTAATAAAACATATATCTACAAGATGAATGTTTTGCAATATGTGCTTTAAATAGTTGTCTTTTATGATTTATTTGCCTTCCAGTGCTTATGAACCACACCAGGGGCAAATTGTTTTCTGTGTGGTTTAAAAATCATTGGTATGCAAATAGGATATGAGCTGAATTTAGCCAAGCAAAATGAGGCTATGCTCATTAATCAAAGTAGATTGTGAAAATTTGGCAAAGACCTTGAAGATGGAATTATTCTTGGTACAGTAAGGACTTTTAATGCCATACTTTGTTTTTATCCTTTCCCTTAATTATAGGGAATGCAAACAATTATACCTTTATATCCCTTTGGCCCATTTATACTCAAAGACCCAATTTCCTACTATTCTCACCCTCCTTTATTCTGCTTTAGTCACCTTGTCCCTTATTGTTCACAAAGGACCGTGGACACTCTCACCCCAGTGCCTTTGCACTGCTGTTCTCTCTGACAGAATGTTTCTCCCTAAACACCCACGGGGTCAGCTCACTTCAGGTCTCTGCTCAAATGTCCACATATTGACCAAGATTTCCCTAGAACTCTGTATAAAATAGTGAACACCTCCTTTCCCTATCTGGTCCTCCTGATTTCTCTTACACTGCTTTATTTGATTTCTTTGCCTTTGTGACGGACTCTATATTCATTGACTTATTTGTTTATTTTCTCTCTCTTCCCACATTCTACTTATCTATTGGATAACATACCACTCCAAAACCATGGCTTAAAAGCAATAAGAATCAATTATTTTGCTCATGAATCTGGAGGTTGGGTGGGATTAGCTACAGTACTGGGTTCTCTATCAGAGCCTCCCATGCAGTTACACAGTTACACATGGCTGGAGCTCAGAAGCACACTCACCTCCTCACATTTTCCACACCTGAAGACTTGAATATTTGGGGGCTGGAAAAACTGGGGCTCCTCAGTCATCTCTCTATATATCTATGTGCTCTCTCCCCAGCGTGGCAGTGTTAGGATAACTAGGAATCTTGCATGGAGACTCAGGATTCCAAAGCCAGTGGAGAGAGAGAAAAGTTATTTTGCCCTTTGTGACATTGTCTTAGACCTTATGCAGCACACAACTCTTGCTAAGTTTTATCCATTGAGTGAGTCACAGAGGCCTACCCAGTTTCAGTGGAAGGGAGAGAAACTCCAGCTCCTGATGCTCATGTGGGAAGGGTCTACAAGAGTAGCTGGGACCAGAAATATGCTGTAGTCAATTTTTAAAAAGACAACCTCTCACACACCATTACAAATTAATGTCTTCATAGGTAAGGGCTTTATCTAGGTACCTGTTATATCCAAAGTCATTCTTTTTTGAATGACTAAATATATTAAAGAATGAAAGAAAAACCTAAATAACATGAGTAAGAACCAATTGTGCATGACCAATGCTTATTTTAATAGCAATGGAGAGGAGGTTTTGTAAATGCCCATAACTATGTGCTTAAAAGGTGCTATGATTCTTTTCAAGAAGAATTCCCCATTAAATCTTTTTATTTTTTCTTTATTAACTCAACATAGATCGACCAAATTCAGGTTGAACCAGTCATCTCTAGTTTGAAGTGGATATTTCCACTTCAATCTTGATTTTATAAATAATTTGAGGACCGGAATAGACCACACAGAGAATATGCTACAATTTTTTTTCCCTCCAGTTTCCTTAATTTTTTACTGTTTCTTGTAGGAGGTTCAGGAACACTCCACAATTAATTACTCACTTTGAGATAAAGTCCTTGACATGAGGACCTTGTTTTTTATGCCTCAGAATTATTTACTTAGTGCTTAGTACAACCCCTAGCACAGAAAAGGTTTTTAAAGTTTGTTAAAGGGGCAATAGGTGAAAATTATTACCAAGTTTATAAGTACAGATTGAAGAAATTTTAAAAGTCTTAAATTTCCAAGGGAGCATTAAATTCATAAAGAAATTTGATATATACTATTTTTATTTGCATTAGACTTGTTTATGTTTTAAACTGTGCTAGATATAAAAGTTTTAACTGCTTCTCAACTTTTCAGCTAAGATCAAGTGTTTCAAAAGTTTCATGATATGACTCATTTTTATAATCATTTATTGGTAAGATGCTAAAAATCAAATCACAGGAAGGCATAGCCTAGAGAGGTCAATTTAAAACTAGATACTATACTCTTTGAGAAAAAAAGTTCAGTTATTTTTTTCAGAGTTCATTTTATAGTCATTTAAAAAATTATCTTATATTTTGTTTCATAATATTGTCCATATCCCATAATATCTTGTTATTTTCTTATTCTAAAGTGCATTTTCTTTTGAAGTACTTATTACTGGTATATTTTAATCAAGTTGGTTTCTCTCAGTCAATAAGCTAGTAAGTTGTATAATCCATCTGAAGTCTAAATGCAGACACTAATCAGGACCTGGATGTGTAATGCATTCCTTGGTCTGATTCTGTGTTTAGTGTATGTGAACATCTGGTTAATTAAAAACCTGTCAAATTGTGAGGCTTTCTATTAGGTATACCTGCATTTTATATAGACAATAGATTTGATTTCTCTGACATTGCCTTCCAATGGCAAAGACTAAAATTAGAAAAGATTAGGCCAACAAAGGAGGTTAAGTGCCATCCATGAAGTGTTATAACACATTCCACATAGTACTTTACCTTTTAAGGAGAGGTCCATTAATTAGCCTGTAAAAATTTAGGAATAAATTGTCAAAAAAATTGAGAAAATGGAAAACATAAACTGTAGCTTTTAGCACTAGTCCTTTAATAAATTAAAAATTAATATAATTTGAACAGTCTACAGTAAAGCATGGCAACTGACAAAATAAATGAAAATAGTAATTTCAGTTTATTGAAAATTAAAGAGTTACAGAAAACCTTGGGGAAACTTCATTTCCCTTTTTTAAAAAATTCTACTTTTCTTACGTTTCTTTTAAAATTTTTGTGTGTGTTGTGACATACCCAACTGTGTGTGGCTTGTGTGCACATGTATTCTTGCATGTGTAAGTGTAGTGTACAAGAAATATAAAGTCATAAAAAGAGCAGAAACGTGGAGAATAAGGACTGTACTCTTGCATATATGGAAATAACTGCTGTGTGATGTTAGATAAATCTTCTGAACTTCTGAGATTGATTTTATGAGAGAGAAATATCTGCCATGATTTATTCATAAGGTAAATTAGCTTCAAATAATAAGAAGAGGAGGGAGTTTTTTCAAAAGCACAACACATTAATTAATTATCCATTTCAAAACAGAGTGGAATAACATCTTAAAAAGGGGTCAGATTACAAAAGCTCATATAATCAAAATTACTCTTGAAAAATCGCAGCAGTTTGTTTTTGCTTGTTTGCTTTCAGCATGTTAATTCTGGAAAAATAATTTGAAAAGCCAAGGCTACAAAATTAAACACAGAGATGTTTCTCTCATTCCAGGCTTTCTTTCTTTCTTTTTCCTGAATTTCCCTTCCCTTTTTTCTCTCTCTCCCTTTCCCAGTTTCAATGATCTTTACAGAGTATATAGCTATATTTGTGTAAACTAAATGGGTGTGTGCTAAGACTCTACTGTTTGACAAATAAACATCATACTGTAATTACACCATAATTATGTGGAACATAATTTCAGTTGACAGATGGTGTGGAAATTGATGGCAGTGTATCAGAGTCCATCATGATGAGAACCAATTTCTCAGTATTTGGTGCTGTTTAAAGGGAAAACAAAAATCTTACTTCATGCTTTTCCGTTATAGGCATTTTGGCCAAATAGAGGCTGAATATATTGTGCAGACATTATTTATTCCTGAATGATTTTCAACATAATATCTGTCTTCGTTTTAAAAATTGTTCTGTCTAACTTTCTCTCCCTTTATCCTGTTATTTTTTTTAAACAACTGGCAGCTCAGTTTTCTTATGGCCTCTGTTAGTAGTTTCAGCAGACTTAACAGTGCAGTCAATTAAAATGTCTTTGGCAAGCCAATAGGTTAAAATCCTATTACTGCTGATGGGTTATTTAGGGACCTTCCCTTGACACTTAAGGTATATAACTCAACATAATGTACCAAGTTCAATAATGAGATTAGCTGGTTATCCTGCACAATTGAATAACAAGTTGATTGTGTGGTTTAACTATAATTGGCATGTGATGAAGTTAACTACAAAAAAGATATGAACAACCAAAAGCTTGTCAAGATATGAATGTGCGTGTCCGTTAATGGAAATGGTAACTGAAATATTTATAGTGATTTATGGTTTAAAAATTGGTTCCATATCATTAACTTCTGTCATAGAACTGCTCAATGGGGTATTATTCTTACTACCTATAGATGAGGAAAGTGAGATTCGGGAAGTTGAGTATTGAGCCCAAGGTCACACTTTAAAGTGCAAGAGCTGGAGGACAAATCTATTTTTCTGATGGAAAACCTGTGTATGGATCATTTCTTGGGAAAGATATTGAAATATATATATATGTACATGTATATATATGCCCATAATAGATATTGACTTTTATAGAATATATTAGATATTGAATATTTATAATTTAGAATATACATAGATGCAAAAAATATTGTTGTGTGGGTGTGTATATATATAGAGAGAGACAAAGAGAGACAGAGACAGAGAGACAGAGAGAAATCAATATTATATGGCATTATGTAAAAAGTATGCATTTTGCAGTCCTATGGCCAGTGACAAAATCCAAATGCCCTTACTTCCTAGCTGTATAAACCTCCATGAGCCTGAGTTACTCTAAAATAAATAGGGAAAGTTAGAATAGTTATTGTATCTAATGGGAGTTACTTACAGTAAAGCATTTAGATTGTGTTTGACACATAATAAGCAATAAATAATAGTAGGAAAGGAGAGGAGAAGGGGGAGAGCACAGCAGAATTTATCCCTCTGTTGAAAAGTTTGAAAGTTAGCCAGTATTTTATCAGGTCAATGCTTGTGATAAAATATTTAAAAAATAAAAGAATATTCACAAATCTATTTTTTAAGATGTCAAAAAGTGTGATATCAACAAAGACTAGAGAAGCTAAAATTACATAGTGGGAAGAACCCTTTTTAAATGATCTGACAATTACTGCCATGCCTTAGAATCATTTGCTGATTCCGAGCACAAACAGAAAATTGGGCTTAAACAAGGGGCATGGACTCTCCTGAGGCAAAAGGAATCCAGAAGATCTTTTGACTGTTACATAGGCTGGTATGCTGGAGGATAACCTAGTGGAGCCCAAGTACAGCTTCCTGATCAGACATTTGTCGAGTGACTTGTTTGTGTCTGTGGTATTGATGATGGTGGTGGTGACTAGAGGCTTAGTTTGTTAACTTCTAAAATGCAGAATAAAATCTTCTGCCATGTGTGGACACTTAGGAGATAAAATCCCACTAGAGACAGGGGCTTGCTTCAAATAAATGGGTAGTCTCCAGGTCAAGACATTTGCCAGATATTGAAGCAGCAGATGTCGAGAATTAATAGAGCTAAAACGAAGCAAATCAAAAACCAGAACCTTCCAGTAAGTTATGTATAGTCGTTCACCAGTCAATCAAAGACCTGGGAGGGCCATGTAAGAGGAGCAAGGATAAACCAGAATTGACAAAGGCTTACTAAGTTGCAACCTCTACCAACCACCCAAATCATTCCTTGATTGGATTGAGGTGATCAGTTGATCACCTAATCTGCTGAACAGAGGAAAAGTAGAATTCTTTCTAGACAGGAACGAAGGGGAATAATAACCATAGTCTCTATAATTCTTCTAGACACTACAAGACTTACATTAAAAAATTAAAAGACGTGAATAAAGAGAAAATGTGATGGATAATTGAGAGAAGAAAAACAGATGATAGAAAAAGACCTGAAATAATCTGATATTCAAATTATCAGGCAAGAACTTTAATAAACTATTATGCATATATTAAAGAAAATAAAGAAAAAAGACAAAGCAAATAAATAATGAGAAATTTCTATAGAATTACAGTCTATATAATTAAAACGGTATTTCAGAAATTTTTAAAATTACAATATTTGAAATTAAGACATCATTGTATGGATTTAACGGCAGAATGGATATGGTAAAAGACAAGATTAATAAACTTGAAGCTAGAGCAATAGAAAACATTCAAACTCAAGCACAGACAGAAAAAACAGAGAAATGATCAAAGCTAATTATTATAGACCTTGAGTACATACACAGTCATGTAATATAGCATACATGTAATTGGAGTCCCAGTGGGAGAGAGCAAGGAGATAATAGGATAAAAGCAACATTGCAAGATTTAATATTTGGGATTATTTTTAAAAGTTAAGAGATAACCCACAGAATAAGAAACTCATTGAACTTCCTCAAACAGTATAAATATAAAGCTACCATTATACATGCAGAGGCACATCGCAGATAATTTGCTCAAATCAAAAAGAAAAAAAAGTAGACAAACTAGATTTTGCAAGTAGTCTGAGAAAAAATACACATTATATTCCTCAAAGAAGTAACAAAATATTGATAACTGACTTTTTCCTTCCAGTTTCACTGAGATATAATTGACATACAACACTGGTTTGACCTACATACACCTTGAAATGACTAACACATTAAGTTTAGTGAACATCCATCATCTCATATAGATACAAAATTAAAGAAATAAACAAATTTTTTTCCTTGTTATGAGAACTCTTAGGATTTACTCTCTTAACAACTTTCGTACATAACGCACAGCAGTTACTTAAATTTATCATATTGTATGTTACATCCTTAGTCCTTATCCTATAAGTAAAAGTTTGTATCTTTTGACTGCCTTCATCCAGTTCTCCTGCCCCCCCACCCCTTGCCTCTAGCAACCCCAAATCTGATCTATTTTTCTGCTGGTTTGTATATTTGTGTGTTTGTTTGGAAGTATAATTTACCTATAGCACTATGTTAGTTCCTGTTACACAACGTAATGATTCAATATTTCTGTACATTTTAAAATGATCACCATAATAAGTCTAGTTACCATCTGTCACCATACAAAGATATTACATAATTATCAACTCTATATTCTACACTATACATTTCATACCCATGTTTCATTTATTTGGAAGTTTGTATCTCTTAATCTCGCTTACCTATTTCTCTCTTCCCTCTGTACCCCTTCCCTCTGGCTGTTTGTTCTCTGTATCTGTGACTCTTTTTCTGTTTTGTTATGTTTATTAATTAGTTTTGTTTTTTAGATTCCACATATAAGCAAAATCATACAGTATTTGTCTTTCTTTCTCTGTCCAACTTATTTCACTTAGCACAATACCCTCTAGGTCCATCCATGTTGTCTCAAATGACAAGATTTTGTTCATTTTTATGGCTGAGTAATATACCACATCTTCTTTATCTGTTCAGCTACTGATGGACACTTAGGTTGCTTCTATATCTTGGCTACTGTAAATAATGCTGCAATGAACATGGGGGTGCAAATATCTTTTCAAATTAGTGTTTTTATTTCCTGTGGATAAATACTGAGAAGTGGAATTGCTGGATACTATGGTAGTTCTATTTTTAATTTTTTTCAGAACTTTCCATACTGTTTTCCATAATGGCTGCACCAATTTACATCCCACCAACAATGCAGGTGGGTCCCCTTTTCTCCACATCTTCACCAATATTTCTTATTTGTTTTCTTATTGATAATAGCCATTCTGACAGTGGTGAGGTGGTACTTTGTTGTGGTTTAGATTTGCATTTTCTTGATGATTAGTGATGTTGAGTAACTTTTCACGTGCCTATTGGCCATCTGTATGTCTTCTTCAGAAAAATGTCTATTCAGGTCCTTTGCCCAATTTTTAATCATATTATTTGATTTTTTGATGTTGAGTTGTATGAGTCCTTTGTATATTTTGGATATTAAACCTTATCAGATATGTCATTTGAAAATATCTTCTCCCATTCAGTCAGTGGCCTTTGCATATTTTTGATAGTTCCCTTCACTATGAAAAGCTTTTAAGTTTGATGTAGTCTCATTTGTTTATTTTCGCTTTTGTTTCCCTTACCTGAGGAGACATATCCAAAAAAATATTGCTAAGACAGATGTCAAAGAGCTTACTTGCCTATATTCTGGAGGTTTTATGGTTTCAGGTCTTACATTTAAGTCTTTAATCCATTTTGAGTTCATTTTTGTGCATGGTGATAGAAAGTAGTCCAGTCTGATTCTTTTGCATGTAGGTGTCCAGTTTTCCCAACATCATTTATTAAAGAGGCTGTTTTTCCCCATTGTATATTCTTGCCTCCATAGACTAGTTGTCCATATAAGCATAGGTTTATTTCTGGGTTTTCTATTCTGTTCCATTGTGTCTGTTATTGTGACAGTAGCATACTATTTTGATTACTGTAGCTTTGTAATATAGTTAGAAATCAGGGAGCATGATACCTCCAGCTTTGTTCTTCTTTCTCAACATGTTTTGGCTATTCAGGATCTTTTGTGTTTCCATACAAATTTTAGAATTATCTGTCCTAGTTTTGTGAAAAATGCCATTGGTATTTTGATAGGGATTGCACTGAATCTATAGATTGCCTTGGATCGTATGGTCATTTTAACAATATAAATTCTTCCAATCTATGAGCCCTGTATATCTTTCCATCTATTTGTGTTGTCTTCAATTCCTTACATCAGTGTCTTAAAGTTTTCAAAGTACAGATTTTTTACCTCCATAGTTAGATTTATTCTTAGGTATATTTATTCCTTTTGATATGATTATAGATGGGATTGTTTTCTTAAGTTCTCTTCCTGATAGTTTGTTGTTAGTGTATTGAAATACAACAGATTTTTGTATATTAATTTTGTATCCTCTAACATTACCAAATTCATTGATGAGTTCTAGTAGTTTCTTCAAACATTTAGTTTACCTCTTCCTTTCCTATTTGGGATCTTTTTACTTATTAATTAATTTTTTCTGATTGCTGTGGCTAAGACTTCCAATATTACCTTGAATAAAAGTGGCAAGAGTGGGTATCCTCATCTTGTTCCTGATCTTCAAGGAAATGCTTTCAGCTTTTCACCATTAAGTGTGATGTTAGTTATGGGCATGTCAGATATGGCCTTTATTATGTTGAGTCATGTTTCCTCTATACCCATTTTGTTGAGAGTTTTTATTGTAAATGAATGTTGAATTTTTTCAAGAGCTCTTTTTTGCATCTATTGAAATGATAATATGATTTTTATTCTTATTGTGGTGTATCACATTGATTGATGTGGATATTGAACTATCCTTTCATTCCTGGGATAAATCCCACTTGATCATGGTGTATGATCTTTTTAATGTATTATTGAATTGATATGTTAATATTTTGTTAAGGAGTTTTGCATCTATTTTCATCTGTGATATTGGCCTAAAATTTTCTTTCTTTTTTTTTTTTAATGATATCTTTGTCTAGTTTTGGTGTCAGCATGACCCTGGGCTGGTAGAATGAATTCAGAAGCATTCCTTCCTCTGCAATTTTTTGGAATAGTTTGAGAAAGATAGGTGTTAACTTTTCTCTAAGTGTTTGGTAGAACTCACCTGTGAAGCCATCTGGTTCCAGACTTTTGTTTGTTGGGAGTTTCTTTTAAATTACTGATTTAATTTCAATACTGGTAATTGGTCTGTTCATGCTTTCTGTTTCTTCCTGGTTCAGTCTTGGAGACTGTACATTTCCAGGAATTTGACCATTTCTTTTAGGTTGTCCATTTCATTGGCTTATAATTGTTCATAGTAATCTCTATGATCCTTAGTATTTCTGTGGTATTAGTTTTAACTTCTCCTTTCTCATTTCTGATTTTATATATTTGGGATCCCTTTTCTTGATAAGTCTGGCTAAAGGTTTATCAATTTTGTTTATCTTTTCAAAGAACCAGCTGTTAGCTTCATTGGTCTTATTTATTTTTATGTATTCTTTTAGTCTCTATTTCTGCTCTGATCTTTATAATTTTAACTTTTAGAAACTTTTTGTCTCTCCATCAAATCTGAATGATAGCCTTGTGGAGTAAAATATTCTTGGTTGTAGTTTTTTCCCTTTCATTAATTTAAATATATTGTGCCAATCCCTTCTGGCCTGCAGAGTTTCTGCTGAAAAGTCAGCTCATAGCCTTAAGGGAGTTCCCTTGTACAGAGCTTGTTGCTTTTCTCTTGCTGCTTTTAATATTCTCTCTATCTTTAATTTTTGCCATTGTAATTACACTGTGTCTTGGTGTGGTCCCCTTTGGGTTGAGCCTGTTTGGGATTCTGTGTTTCCTGGACCTAGATGTCTGTTTCCTTTTCTAGGCTAGGGAAGTTTTCAGCTATTATGTTTTCATATAAGCTTTCTGCCCCTTTCTCTCTCTCTTCTCCTTCTGGAATCCCTATAATATGAATGTTAGTATGCTTGATGTTGTCTCAGAGGTCTCTTAAACTGTTCTCATTTTTTTTACATTCTTTTTCTTTTTTTGTTTTTTCATTCAGCTTGAGTGATTTCCATTACTCTGTCTTCCAGTTCACTGATTGGCTCTTCTGTATCATCTAGTCTGCTGTTGATTTCGTCTAGCATTTTGTTTTTTAAATTTCAGTTATTGTATTCTTCAGCTCTGTTTTGGTCTTCATATTTTCTAACTCTTCATTAAAATTCTCACTGTGTACTTCCATTCTTCTGAGTTCTTTGAGCATCTTTATTGTCATTACCTTGAACTCTTTATAGATAGATTGCTTATTTCCACTTCACTTAGTTCTTTTTCTGAAGTTTTTTCTTGTTTCTTCGTTTGAAACATGTTCCTCTGTTGCTTCTTTTTGCCTAATTTGCTGTTTTGGTTTCTATATTGCCCAGCAATTCCACTCTTAGACATATACCCAATAGGAATGCAAGCATATGTTCATTAAAGGAAATGTATAAGAATGTTCACATCATTATTTGTTACAGCTCCAAACTGGATGCAACTGAAATATCAATTAAGAATAGGAAGGGTAAATACATTATGATATACCCATACAAAGGAATACAACACAGCAATGAGAATGAACAACTATGTCTGTGATAGTATGCCTATGTATCTCAAAAATCTAATGCCAAGCCAAAGAAGTCAGACATAAAAGGGTAAATACTGTGTAGTCTTATTTACAGAAAGTTCAAAAGCAGGCAAAAATAATAGTGTTATAAATTATAATAGTTTTAACCCTTGGGTGGGGAAAGTAGTGATGAAGTGGATGAAGTGACTGCTGTGATGCTGTTAAGATTCGGTTTATCTACTCCTAGTGTCTTGTGTGTTCAACATGATGTGAAAATTCATCAAGTTATATACTTGTGATTTGTCTATTTTTTCCTGTATCTTGCAAATGATGGGAACCTAAATTGTGTCAGAATAAAGAGAGGAAGGTATATCAGACCTGAAAAATATTTAGGGGAAAATATACTAGACTCTATTACTGACTGCAAGTCAGTGAGTTTGAAAGAAGTATTATTAGTATATCCCCTGTGTCCATCTTGGACAACCAGGTTGCTAGTAGAAACTTTTGCTGAGTTACAAAGCATGGAGAAAAAAAACAACTAGATTTGTCTTGACTAGAAAGTTGGGCTAATATCTTTAACTCTTCTAGAAGGAAATGTCAGATTCCACTGGATAGAAATGTATTTGAGTATATCATTGAAAAAAGTCATTGTCGGTGGTCAAAATAAATAGAAAAATATTTACCAGTGGGAGTTTTCCCTAAAGTATGGGGAGAAATCTCATTGGAATGTAGCATGAAATTGTGGTTTCTCATATTACCTTTGCCTCATAAACTGTAATTTTGATAAAGCCATATAACATGTTTATTTTTAGATAAATAATCTTTGTCTGTAGAATAGGTGGATTTGATCAGATTTTGTGTATAATCCTTTCTAAGTTTGAAACCTGTAATTCTCATACATTTCAGCTTGTCTCACTACTAACAATATACCTATAGCCAATTCCTTCATTAATTCAACAAGCCATGTCTTCCACTGAGCTTTGACTTTCCTTTACAATTTTTCTTTTTGTTCTCCTCTGAAAAAAATGCCTATTTAAAACATTTTTTCCTTCTACTAATGGAATACTAATTTATATCACTGTTATTTGTTTTCCCCAGCTACCTGCACTTCTATTTCCATTCCATACACTGACAAACCGTTTCTTCATAGTTCTATTCTGTCTATCAGAAGATTCCCATTCACACAGTTCTGAAAAGAAAAGCGATTGAGAGGAAATTAATTTCTTTTTCTTAGCTCCAGGCATTTACCAATAGCATAATGGTCATTAACATTCTTGTTGGCAAAGATTTCATTATACTCTGATAGTGATAAAACCATTTTGCCTGAAGTTAAAAGAAATCCTTGAATAAAATCTAGAATCTCTATTATGGTTTACATTTCACAATGTTTTGTCATGCATTTTGTTATATAGTGCTCATAAGAATGCTATACTATAGGGACAGAGTATGAAAAATACACATGCCCCAGGCCAGCTAATGACTAATAATTTGGTCCTCTTCTTCACTCATATTTTTTTATATTTCAAATTAAATTTTAATTATACAAGTAACACATGAATATCCTCATTATAAAACATTAAATATTATTAATAAGACTAAAATTTCTTTTAAAGATTAACCTTAATTCTGCTCCCTTAATTAGAAATAGGCATATTTATGAGTTCAATGTATAACTTTAGGCTTTTCAGAGTAAATACTTAAGCATATGTGGCCATAAAGTATATAACATATTTTTGGTTGTTTATCCACACACAGACACACACATATCTACACACAGTACCTACAGTGTGATTATACAACTGTGAATATATACTGTGATTATACAACTGTGAATATGTACTGTTTAGCAATTTATTTATTTATTTGCTTTCCTTCCAGATCAGTATTTATTTGCATCATTTATTTTAACTACAGTATAATATTGCATAGTATGGGTGTGTAAAAGTTTATCCAGTTATTCTCTATATGGAAGGATATTTAGCTTGTCCTAATTTCTGCTACTGAAATCAATGAATATTCTTTAAATATTTAAAAGTCCTTGTGTGCAGTTGTTTCTCCTGGTAAATCTTGCAAACTTGATGAATTGTATAAAATTATAATTTTTACTGCCACAATGACTCCCCAAATGTCCGTATTATATTAAATTACTTATGTATACGTCCACACATATCTACAATATTTTTTTTTTCTGTATGTACCCATCAGAAGGTAAACATTACGTTTTTTGTTGCTTTAATTTGCCTTTTCCTGATGACTGGTGAGACTGGACCTCTTTCATTTATTGATTGCATCTCTTTTTCCCTTCAAAATGCCTAGACTTCTATTACATTTTCATATTTTTTCTAATGATTTGCATTCATAATTCTTAATATAGTCTAAATATAAATCCTTTACTGATATGTAGTAAATACTTTCACAGTCTTTCAGCCTTATTTACATTGTCTTTTGCCATAAAGATATTTTACAATTAGGTGTGTACAGATTTTTAATTTACTGTTTTTTCTTTTGTGTCTTATTTAAGAAGGCTCCACAAATACCAAATTTATGAACATATTTCATGTTTTCTGAAAACAATATATTTAGGAACTTATTTAGACTTTATCCAATTGTGTGAAATAGGAATTAATTTTTTAATGGATTTGCAGTTTTCTGGGGATGATTTAATAGTACATCCTTCCAACATTTGTTTGAAATACACCTACATCATTTATGTTTCATTGGTATATTCATCTCTTCTTTTTTAAAAAAAAATTTTGTAGAGGAGAACTAGCATTTAATAAGGGTTTATTTTACAGTGAATACCTGATTGCATACTCTGTTTTAACAGTATCTGACTCAGTCTATGTGTTGTTCTTTGTACATTACTTGGAAGGATTCTGGAAATTTATTTATCATCATTTTGAAAAATTCATTTATTAGTTTTAGAAAGACACATATCACTCATTGAAAACAATGTTTATTTATTTATTTTTGTTATCACTTAATTTTTTTCCTTCTAGTTTTATTGAGATATAATTGACATACAAGTTTTAAGTTTAAGGTACACAGCGTAATTATTTGACTTACATACATATGGAATTATTGCCAATGTAAGTTTAGTGAACATCCCATCATCTAAAGTAAAAAAAGAAAAAGGAAAAAATGTTTTCCTTGTAATGAGAACTCTTAGGATTTACTCTCTTAACACCTTTCATATATAACATACAACAGAGTTAATTATATTACTCGTGTTGTATATTACATCCCTAGTACTTACTTATCTTATAACTGGATGTTTGTACTTTTTGACCACCTTTATGCTATTTCCCCTCCCCCGCCCCCCCACTTCCAGTAACCACAGATCTTATCTCTTTTTCTAAGAGTATGTTTCTTTGTTTGTTTTTTGAGGAATAACACTGTGTTAGTTCCTGGTACATAACATAGTGATTTGATATTTCTATACATTACTAAATGATAACCACAGTAAGTCTAGTTACCATGTGTCACCATACAAAGATGTTACATTATTATTGACTGTATTCCCCACACTGTACATTTCATAGCCATGGCTTCGTATAGTCTTCTCTGCTGGCACCAGAGCTATACCTTTAAATTCCAATTGCTTTGGGTTTTGATATCTGGTAAAGCCAGCTGACTCTGTTTTTCTGGAGAATCCTGACAAATGCAATTATAACTCTTTACTTTAAATATCTATTTTTTTCTTTTTTGTTTCAAGCTTGTCCCTGCAAATAGTGTATTGTGAATTATTTTTGAGCCTATTCTCGATTCTTTGTCTTTAAATAAATTTCAAGTAAGTTTTTATTTACATTAATTGTAGCTATTGATTTGTGTGACCCTATAGTTTCTCTGTTATTTTCTTTTCTCTTTACTATATTTCAAGTTCCCTGCCCTTCTTACCCTTTGTGATTTTGATAAATATTTTTTGTCTGGTTCATTTTATTCTACTGCTTTAAAGTTATGTATCTACTTCTATCCTAATAGTTCCCCTCATACTTTTATTGTACCTATTTAAACCTGCTTTAATAACAAATGATAGAGTTATCACTATCTATTATCCTCCTACTAAATGTGGAATAAAGCATGTTTTTACTTACAGCTGCTCTGTTCCCTACCATCCCATCTTATATGTTGACATCACTGGAATTTTTCTGTATTTGACCATGTGCTATATGAACTCACAGTACTTTCTATTCCCCCAAAAATATATTGTGTCATATTTTTATTTTATGTACAAAAAGTGTGCGCCAAAGAGACCCCCCTAATGACAAAACATGGCAATAAACTATCAGAAGAGATTCAAATTTTATACTTCACTCGTCATTTTCTTAAGAAAAAAGTCATGGGAAAATAATTAAAAATACAATTTGGAGTTATTTCTTTTATACTTTACAGATAAATGTATTTCTATTTTAATCTTCTGTATATCAATATTTTCTGGTAACAAATTTCTTTCTAGATCTGTAGTTTTAGACTGTTTCAAGACCAATGGGCTATTGCTGTTACTCAGAACTTGAGTTTTCTACTCAATTCCAGCATAGAACATACTATATGTACAAAACCAAAATATTTTGTTCTTACAAAATCAATTTTACCACAGGTATATTGAACATATTTTTTCCTAAAATTATTTTGTTTAAATTGGACTATGCTATTTACACCTGAATATCTATATGCTGATCAATATTACATATAGAATAATCCTGTTTTCTGTTCTGAAAATCATTGTGAATATGTTTTATTCCTTTTTGATTTTCATATTCTTAAGATCTAATTAGGTGTTGGCACTGCTTGGTTTATGTTTAATGTTTTACCTTCCAAACTTTTGTTTTGCTTTCTGGGAGAATACCTTTGCTCAAATTTGCAGATCACTGATTGGCTCTTTCTCTCTGAAAATTCTTTTAGTTTTGTTTGCTAAGATTTTAACTTAAGTTATCAAAATTCTAATTATTGTGATTCTTTTTCAAGGCTATATATCACTCTGTCAACATCTTTCAGAGGATTAAAATTAATCTAAAGTCATATTTTTTTGCTCTGGTTACTCTACTTCCTCAGAGATAAGTTCTTCTATATGCTTTTTGATGATCCTTAATCATGAGATTTTCTTCCTAAGTTGTGTTTTTTGTTCATTCCATGTTGTATTTTTTTGCACTATATTTTTCCGCTCAGTGATTGAGGGAAGGTCAGGAGCAGTTGCTGTGGACTTAGTGGAGGTGGTTTTCATTGACCTTAGAGAATGTGGAAGACCTATTTTCCTAGATATGGAAGTTTCCCAGACTGCTGAAAGTCTCTAGTCACTTCCCCACCCTTGGAGCCACATAGACTGTTCCTGCCTGGAGTTGTTGTCCTGTCCAATGGGGTGTGGGAGCAAAGAGGTGCAAAAATCCTTGCACTTGGCTGCACCAATCCCTTTCCCAACTGTTTACCTTATTGTTTGCTCCTCAGTCTGCATGTTCTTTTATCTTTCACCTCTGCTTGCGAAGTTCTTTTACAGCAGTCTCAAATTGGTTTAAGAACTCTGTTTTATTTGGGGTTGTGATTTCCATTTTCAATACAAACCTGACATGATCTCTGTCTTCCCAGGATTTCTCATAGTCTCTGATTTCATGAAATTGTTCTTACAGATTTTCTCATTTGTTGGATAATTTAAAAATGTTTTAAAAAGTCATGTTTAAGGATTTGAGACCAGGGGAGGCTGTAGTTTCTGCCCAGCCTACCGTCTTGAAACAGAAGTTGAAACAGCTGTTTGTCAACTTTATTAGATACTTATTAAATGACAGTGGAGATAAGCTGTTTCTATATAAATAAAAACATATATCCCTTTCTTTATACTTAAAATAATTGACTATGTATAAACATTTCTATAACATACTTTAATTATTGAAAATTATTTTTTATTTTTGTTTACGCATTCCATAACTGGATAATGCCACCACTCAAATTTTAAGAATAAAGGAGACTTACACGAGTATATAATAAAAATAGAGTTCAAAGATTTTGAAAGGCTTTCTTAACAATAACTTTATACTTTTGGACATGTGTGGTTTGTGAGAAGCAATATTTTCAATTTATATTGACACCAAAGTATTCATAAATTTATTATACATGAAAATTCAAAATTGCATTTTAATTAAATTTACTAAATATGTAAGACAAGTTCATAAATAAGATTTCAAATTATAGCATTTTCTTATAATAATTTATACAATTATATTAATAGTGATTATTATAATCTTAATACCAATTTACTTTTATTTAATTTTGGATTATACTTTATGCTATAATATGACTATTGATTGCTGAGTAAAAAAAAGGGTATCTGACTACAGTAGCTAACCTCAAAATTCTAGACATGTCCAGGTTGTTTATATGGCTATCTAAAATGGCCAGAAAGAGAGCAGAAGAATCTTGAGCAGATATGCCCTAAGTAAATGTCAGATTACTCTCACAGATGGAGGTAGGTGCTATACAGAATAGTAACTTGATATATTGTTAAGGTCTGAAAGGGAAAATCTATAAACATCCAAACAAACAGTGAAAAGAGCTATAGAACTTTCCTACTTCTTATGTTTTTGTGCAAAAAGAAGATTTGAATAAATCTCTCCCCATAAAATGTTAAGAAAGAGAAAGAGGGAAAAAAAACGATTTAAAAATATTGGAACATAATGGAGAAGATACCTCACCTTGAACGCTCACAGAAAAACATATTTCATACAATGCTTTGTTAATTAATAAACTTTATTTTTTAGAACAGTTTTAGGTTCACAACTAAATTGAGTGGAAAATACAGAGAGTTCCTATATACCCTAAATTCATACACATGCACAATATGTAGGTATATATTTTCAGTTCATTTGGGTAAATACCAAGGAGTGCAACATTGGAGAGTATGGCAAGAGTATGCTTAGTTTTATAAGAAACCACCAAACTGTCTTTCACAGTGGCTAAACCTTTTTACATTTCCAGCAGCAATGAATCGGACTTCCTGTTACTCCATGTCCTCTCTAGTATTTTAAGTGCTGTCAGTGTTCTGGATTTATTGGCCAGTCCAATAGGTGTGTAGTGGTATCTCAGTGTTTTAATTTGCATTTCTCTAATGACATATATGTAGAGCAAATTTTCATAACTTTATTTGCCATTTGTATATCTTCCTTACTTGTGTGTCTGTTCAGATCTTTGGTCCATTTTTTAAGCAAGTTACTTGTTTTCTGTTGTTTTTTTTTCTTTTCCATTATGGTTTATTGCAAGATATCAAATATAGTTTCCTGTGCTATACAGTAGGACCTTATTATTCATCTATTTTATATGTAGTAGTTCATATCTGCTAATACCAAACTGTAAAATATTTGTTTTATATTATGTTTTTGAGCTTGTTTTCTTACTGTTGCATTTTATGAGTTCTTTATATATTTTGGATAGCAGTCCTTTCTCAGATGTATTTTTTGGAAATATTTTTCTCCCAGTCTGTGGTTTGTCTCTTCATTCTCTTGACATTGTCTTTTGCAGAACCAAAGTTTTAAATTTAATGAAATTTAAACAATACTTTTTACAAGAAAATATTTTTAAAACTTATCAAAATAATGAAAAATTACAATATTGCAGTAAAACAGAAGGAGTATTTGCCATAAGATGAAAGAACAGATTAAAAATAAATAGAGTGAACTGAAATGAGTCAAATAACCACCAATACTCTCTTTCCAAGGGGGAAAAACAAAATCGGTCTAGCCTTAGATTTTAGTCTTCTTCTGTGGATCCTTTAATTATGGAAAACAAGATTTTGAAAGAGAAACAATTTGGAAAGGTTACATGGTTTACTTCTACGCTTGGTTCTGTCTAAAGACCTCAATTTATTTCAAGTACAGAAGCATACACAAAAGATCAATTCACTAAGTTGAAACTTGAGTTTTTCTTACTATGGAAATTAGTTTTACCAACTCTATTTAGTAGTTTCATAGGTAGGTGTTTAGATATTTGTTTTTTGTACAGAATAAACTGCTCGGAAGTAAGAATTTGCTACAGAGGCACAAAATTTAAACATTTTCAGAACTGTTTTGCATTTAAATTTTTTGACTGAGAATAATGTGATTCACTTGCTTTTCATACTATTCTGGAAATTCACTTTCTATAATAAATTGGAAGACATCAAAAAAGTTTTGTCAACAAACTTCTGGATTGCATAACTAAACCTCCCCCACCCCCCCCACTTCAACTTTACTTTGCCTTAAGGCTACTTTAAAAATGAGAAAAGCAAACCATTAGAAAATCAGGAAATCTCCAAACATTGGTTTTAATTTCTTTTTAAAAATATGTTGTTGATTAAAGAACTCAGTTCACTTTGATAAGAACCTGATCTGTACCAGAACCAATCTCTTCATTTTTATTCTACTATGTCAAAAGTAGAAAATGGGCCAAAGGCTAAAAAATTTGAGTAGAATGTTGGGGCAGTTGAACAATGTGCAATTTATTTGTAAGTTGGGTTAGTACAGGTAAATAAAAATGGTATGTACCTTAACATGGCAGCAATAAAGATAAAATAGTACTAATGTCGATTGTATTTACTCTTGTCATTCACTAGAGAGTAACTCACAAAACAGCATCTGAATATTTTGAATGAATCTAACAAGCAAAAATTTAGGCGTCATCATTATATACTTGCCCACTTTGTATGATTATACAGCTAGCAAAGGAAACATCATTCAAGTATACTGGGAAGCTATGAAAGCTAGTATGTGCATTTCCCTATGAGGAAGCACACACATTTTCTCTAAACATCCGTCAACCTAACATCTTATCAACTTAGCTGTGTAAAGTACAATTCATACTTCTGCATATCCCGTTAGGATGAGATTGTAAGGCTGGTTTTCCTTTTAGTAATATTATTTTTCTTTCATATTTATTCATATTGTCTTTGGAGATTTATGGGATAAAGGAAGAATTGTATACCTCCATCCTGATTTTCTCCCTCATTAGATGCCTGCTTTGTAATACAGTCTTATTTTGGGGGTAAACTATAAGACAGCCAGCCAATTAGATTTTCACACTAGGAAGTAAAGGAAAGTGACAAGTATGTCCAACTAACCTAGAAATTCATGGCATAGAATGGCATAAGTAGAATCAAACTGTGTATACATTTGCTTTCTGAGCCAGGAAGCTTAGCTTTATGCTGGATGAAGTTAATTGTTTATATCCCTAAAGTCCTATGCCAAGATGTTAGAGAATGGAACTAGTATCTCCTTCATTAAGCTTTCAGAAAAGAAAAATCTGGGGAAAGAGTTTTAGTGCCAGCATGGAATTCTCTGTTGCATGTTTTTTACTCAGGTAAAAATTAACTCCTCAAACTTCAGACAAAATATAGAAGAGAATTAAAGATAGGTTCATTTTTATTCTTTAGTGTGTTTCTCTGTGTGAAAAGGAAAAAATAGACCTTGTCATTCAAAAGAATAGTAATTCTCATAATATATTATCCTTTTCATTATCATCATTC
Source organism: Tursiops truncatus (assembly GCF_011762595.2). Classification (NCBI taxonomy): domain Eukaryota; kingdom Metazoa; phylum Chordata; class Mammalia; order Artiodactyla; family Delphinidae; genus Tursiops; species Tursiops truncatus. Next base: position 102,149,177 of record NC_047037.1, read on the forward strand.
CCCCGAGGTTGAATCTGCATAGGTTCATTAACTAAAAAGACTTTAATTTTTTTATGTCTCACATTAGAATTATTATTTCCCGTTTTGAAACATACTTGGAAGTCATAGCTATCTACAAAATGTACAATTCCAGCATAGAATCAAAAGTACAATATAAGGGCTTCCCTGGTGGCGCAGTGGTTGAGAGTCCGCCTGCCGATGCAGGGGACGTGGGTTTGTGCCGCGGTCCGGGAAGGTCCCACATGCTGCGGAGCGGCTGGGCCTGTGAGCCATGGCCACTGAGCCTGCGCGTCCGGAGCCTGTGCTCCGCAATGGGAGAGGCCACAACAGTGAGAGGCCCGCGTACTGCAAAATAATAATAATAATAATAAAGTACAATATAAGATCATCTCAGATTGTTAGAATCAATTGTAAGATAAAAGTTTTATTATTGCATTTGATATCTTAAGTTTTGATTATTTGATTATTGGAGAGTATTGCAACTTGAGATGTGAGAGATTGTAGTCTCTTAATTCTTCCCCTGCTTTTATAGTTGGAGTAACTGTGACCAATTTTATTGTTATAATAGCTGATGAGAGAAGGGAGCCATGGTGACACAAGGGAGATATCCCCTCAATGCCACCTCTGCCAACATAATCACATAACCATCTGTTTGCCCAAGCCATCCAAAAAAGAAACACTGTATGTCACAATGATGGGTTTTCTGTATTACCACCTTAACAAGCCATGTCTTTGTCTTTCTTTCCAGACAGGTAACAAGTCTTAGGATTTTCCTATGTAGAAATTTATAAGTAAATTTTCTTTTGGAAACTAACATTATACATTATAGTATGAAATGTAAATAGTTTTATTTAAAATAACTAAATTTTCAAATCCAACCCCTTTATTTTTCTGATGAGGACAGAGAAGCCCAGAGAGGCAGTTCAACTTGCCCACAGTCACTGCTAACAACCAGTTAGTAGCAGAAGGTGGTTGGGACACAGCTCTAGTCCCAAACTCTGACTGAGGGGCCCAGAGTGCTTGATACAGCTTCTTCTGAAGGCCAGTCTTGGACTTCTTAACATACAATTCCTAATAGCCAGAAGGAAAGTGTACATTTAAAATTTGGGGGCAGATCGGAACCAAGATGCCAGAGTAGAAAGACATGCTCTCACTCCCTCTTGCAAGAACACCAGAATCACAACTAGCTGCTGGACAATCATCAACAGGAAGACACTGGAACTGATCAAAAAAGATACCCCACATCCAAAGACAAAGGAGAAGCCACAATGAGACAGTAGGAGGGGCACAATCACAGTAAAATCAAATCCCATAACTGCTGGGTGTGTGACTCACAGACTGGAGAACACTTACACCACAGAAGTCCACCCACTGGAGTGAAGGTTCTGAGCCCCACATCAGGGTTCCCAACCTGGGGGTCTGGCAATGGAAGGAGGAATTCCTAGAGAATCAGACTTTGAAGGCTAGTGGGATTTGATTGCAGGACTTAAACAGGACTGGGCGAAACACAGACTCCACTATTGGAGGGCACACACAAAATAGTGTGCACATCGGGACCCAGGGGGAGGAGCAGTGACCCCAAGGGAGACTGAACCAGACCTACCTGCTAGTGTTGGAGGGTCTCCTGCAGAGGCAGGGGTGGCTGCGGCTCACCGTGGGGACAAGAACACTGGCAGCAGAAGTTCTGGGAAGTACTCCTTGGCGTGAGCCCTCCCAAAATCTGCCATTAACCCCACCAAAGAGCCCAGGTAGGCTCCAGTGTTGGGTTGCTTCAAGCCAAACAACCAACAGGGAGGGTACCCATCCCCACCCATCAGCAGTCAAACGGATTAAAGTTTTACTGGGCTCTGCCCAACAGTCAGCTCTACTCACCACCAGTGCCACCCATCAGGAAACTTGCACAAGCCTCCTAGATAGCCTCATCCACCAGAGGGCAGACAGCAGAAGCAAGAAGAACTACAATCCAGCAGGCTGTGGAACAAAAACCACATTCACAGAAAGATAGACAAGATGAAAAGGCACAGGGCTATGTACCAGATGAAGGAACAAGATAAAACCCCAGAAAAACAACTAAATGAAGTGGAGATAGGCAACCTTCCAGGAAAAGAATTCAGAACAATGATAGTGAAGATGATCAAGGACCTCAGAAAAAGAAAGGAGGCAAAGATCGAGAATATGCAAGAAATGTTTAACAAAGACTTAGAAGAATTAAAGAACAAACAAACAGAGATGAACAATACAATAATTGAAAAGAAAACTACACTAGAAGGAATCAATAACAGAATAACTGAGGCAGAAGAATGGATAAGTGATCTGGAAGACAGAATGATGGAATTCAAGGCTGTGGAACAGAATAAAGAAAAAAGAATGAAAAGAAATGAAGACAGTCTAAGAGACCTCTGGGACAACATTAAACGCAACAACATTCACATTGCAGGGATCCCAGAAGGAGAAGAGAGAGAGAAAGGACCAGAGAAAATATTTGAAGAGATTATAATCGAAAACTTCCTTAACATGGGAAAGGAAATAGCCACCCAAGTTCAGGAAGTGCAGCGAGTCCCATACAGGATAAACTCAAGGAGAAATACGCTGAGACACATAGTAATCAAACTGGCAAAAATTAAAGACAAAGAAAAATTATTGAAAGCAGCAAGGGAAAAATGACAAATAACATACAAGGGAACTCACATAAGGTTCAGAGCTGATTTCTCAGCAGAAACTCTACAAGCCAGAAGGCAGTGGCATGGTATACTAAAAGTGATGAAAGGGAAGAACCTACAACCAAGATTACTCTACCCGGCAAGGATCTCATTCAGATTTGATGGAGAAATCAAAAGTTTTACAGACAAGCAAACGCTAAGAGAATTCAGTACAACAAAACCAGTTCTACAACAAATGCTAAAGGAACTTCTCTCAGTGGGAAACACAAGAGAAGAAAAGGACCTACAAAAACAAAACCCAAACAATTAAGAAAATGGTCATAGGTACATACATATCGATAATTACCTGAAACGTGAAAGGATTAAATGCTCCAACCAAAAGACACAGGCTTGCTGAATGAATACAGAAACAAGATCCATATATATGCTGTCTACAAGAGACCCACTTCAGACCTAAGGAAACATACAGACTGAAAGTGAGGGGATGGAAAAAGATATTCCATGCAAATGGAAACCAAAAGAAAGCTGGAGTTGCAATACTCATATCAGATAAAGTAGACTTTAAAATAAAGAATGTTACAAGAGACAAGGAAGGACACTACATAATGATCAAGGAATCAATCCAAGAAGAAGATATAACAATTATAAATATATATGCACCCAACATAAGAACACCTCAATACATAAGGCAACTGCTAACAGCTATAAAACAGGAAATCGACAGTAACACAATAATAGTGGGGGACTTTAACACCTCACTTACACCAATGGACACATCATCCAAAATGAAAATAAATAAGGAAACAGAAGCTTTAAATGACACAGTAGACCAGATAGATTTAATTGATGCTTATAGGAAATTCCATCCAAAAACTGCAGATTACACTTTCTTCTCAAGTGTGCATGGAACATTCTCCAGGATAGATCACATCTTGGGTCACAAATCAAGCCTCAGTAAATTTAAGAAAATTGAAATCATATCAAGAATCTTTTCTGACCACAATGCTATGAGATTAGAAATGAATTACAGGGAAAAAACAGTAAAAAACACAAACACAATGGAGGCTAAACAATACGTTACTAAATAACCAAGAGATCACTGAAGAAATCAAAGAGGAAATCAGAAAATACCTAGAGACAAATGACAATGAAAACAGGATGATCCAAAGCCTATGCAATGCAGCAAAAGCAGTTCTGAGAGGGAAGTTTATAGCTATACAAGCCTACCTCAAGAAACAAGAAAAATCTCAAATAAACAATCTAACCTTACACCTAAAGGAACTAGAGAAAGGAGAACAAACAAAACCCAAAGTTAGCAGAAGGAAAGAAATCATAAAGATCAAAGCAGAAATAAATGAAATAGAAACAAAGAAAACAAGAGCAAAGATCAATAAAACTAAAAGTTGGTTCTTTAAGAAGATAAACAAAATTGAAAAACCAATAGTCAAAGTCATCAAGAAAAAGAAGGAAAGGACTCAAATCAATAAAATTAGAAATGAAAAAGGAGAAATTACAACAGACAACGCAGAAATACACAGCATCCTAAAAGACTACTACAAGCAACTGTATGCCAATAAAATGGACAACCTGGAAGAAATGGACAAATTCTTAGAAAGTTATAATCTTCTATGACTGAACCAGGAAGACATAGAAAATATGAACAGACCAAATCACAAGTAATGAAATTGAAACTGTGATTAAAAATCTTCCAACAGGGCTTCCCTGGTGGCACAGTGGTTGGGAGTCTGCCTGCCGATGCAGGGGACATGGGTTTGTGCCCCGGTCTGGGAAGATCCCACATGCCGTGGAGTGGCTAGGCCTGTGAGCCATGGCCGCTGAGCCTGCGTGTCCGGAGCCTGTGCTCCGCAATGGGAGAGGCCACAACAGTGAGAGGCCCACGCACAGGAAAAAAAAAAAAAAAATCTTCCAACAAACAAAAGTCCAGGACCGGATGGCTTCACAGGTGAATTCTATCAAACATTTGGAGAAGAGCTAACACCCATCCTTCTCAAACTCTTCCAAAACACTGCAGAGAAGGAACACTCCCAAACTTATTTTATGAGGCCACCATCACCCTGATACCAAAACCAGGCAAAGATACTACAAAAAAAGAAAATTACAGACCAATATCACTGATGAATATAGATGCAAAAATCCTCAACAAAATACTAGCAAACAGAATCCAACAACACATTAAAAGGATCATACACTATGATCAAGTGGGATTTATCCCAGGGATGCAAGTATTCTTCAATATACACCAATCAATATTAACAAAATGAAGAATAAAAACCATATGGTCACCTCAATAGATGCAGAAAAACATTTTGACAAAATTCCACACCATTTATGAAAAAAATTCTCCAGAAAGGGGGCATAGAGGGAACCTACCTCAACATAATAAAGGCCATATATGACAAACCCACAGCATACATCATTCTCAATCGTGAAAAACTGAAAGCATTTCCTCTAAGTTCAGGAAGGAGACAAGGATGTCCACTCTCACTACTATTATTCAACATAGTTTTGGAAGTCCAAGGCAATCAGAGAAGAAAAAGAAATAAAAGGAATACAAATTGGAAAAGAAGTAGAACTGTCACTGTTTGCAGATGACGATACTATACATAGAGAACCCTAAAGATGCCACCAGAAGACTACTAGAGCTAATCAATGAATTTGATAAAGTTGCAGGATACAAAATTAATGCACAGAAATCTCTGGCATTCCTATACACTACTGATGAAAAATCTGAAAGAGAAATTAAGGAACACTCCCATTTACCACTGCAACAAAAAGAATAAAATACCTAGCAATAAACCTACCTAGGGAGACAAAAGACCTGTATGCAGAAAACTATAAGACACTGATGAAAGAAATTAAGGATGATAGCAACAGATGGAGAGTTATACCATGTTCTTGGATTGGAAGAATCAATATTCTGAAAATGACTATACTACTCAAAGCAATCTGCTGTATAAAAAGTAAAATAAATAAATAAAAAATAAAATAAAATTCCAAAAAAACCCCAAAAGAAACAAAAAATAAAATAACTAAATTTTCAAGTTTTAATTTTTACCTATAGTTTTATAATATTATTTTTTTCTTTGTGACATCAACATATCTTTTTGAGATTTTTTGAATGAAGCAAATAGCCACCTGTAGCAAATATACTCAGAATTTTATCACAAACATTTATTCTCATGAAAAAATTGATTCAAAGTGAAAAGAAAGAAGGCAAGTATACTAGATTCCATTAATTTATATTGCATGTTCTTTCAGCCCAATGCCTATGTTTTATAAAGAAAACTTTAAATTAGATATTGGGAAATGGACCAATGATAACTTGCAAAATAGTTTTATAATTAGGTATAGGTAGGGGTCAAATAGGCTAGTTCCCTTATGATCTTCACAAATGAAGTCAGATCATTATATTGTATATTATACATATTTTTATACACATATAATCTTTTTTATTTCTACTGTTATTCTCAATTGATTTATAACCTAAAGAATCCTCAAATATTTTGTTTTCAAAAATGTGTTTTCATAGCAGAAATTTATGTGATTTTTATAAAATTATCCCTTATATTGATTTGTATATAATTTATTTAGAAAGTACCTTTTGATAACAGAACTTGTCAAAAAATTTTATCTGCCTGAATCCCAGAAAAAAAATCAGTTAACTCTTGAGATCTCCCAGTTGAACTGGAAACAGCTTGTCAGATGTAGTTTCATCACACATTTTTAAAAATATAAACATGATTGACATTTAAACCAAAAAGAGTGATAATTTTTTACTTTAGAAAGGAATTAGGCTTCTTCATTTTGGCCTGAGAGACAATGAGACAGTTACTCTTGCTCGCTCCAAAAAAAGAGAAAGAAAAAATTTTATGATAACTCTTGCATAATGACCACTGAAAGAAAATGCTTATCAGGACATGCCATAAGAACTTTGGTTGTAGAACTTATCCAGTGAGAAGTCCTACCTAAGACTCCCAACTTCATAAATTTACTCATGATAATGATAACAATATCAATAATAATGATATCAGTATCAGTCATTAGTTTCTTGAACCCTTATATATATTAAGTACTTAATGTGCCTTGTCTTAACCAGAACTTAGGGTAACCCTATAATGTAGGTAGGCACTACTAACATTTCTGCCTCAGTGATGGGAAACTAGACCTTAGAGACTAAACGTTTTATCTTGACCACCCTGATAGAAGGCGTCATTGCCAGGACTTGAATCTAAGTGGCTCCGCATCAGCATGAGCTCCTGAGCACCATCCTCATTTCGTCTTCTGCAGAGATAACTTCGTATTTCCAGAAGCAGAGGTTAGTCAAAAACAAACACATTTTTGTTAAATTAATGTTCTAATATTCATCTTTATCTCTCATAATGTTCTTTCCCACAGAAATTTTATGAGTAACTGTAATTTGGCTGAGTTTAAGATGACATTTAGTTTCCTGGGTTTTAGACACCACCACCCTTGGGATCTCTCTATGCTCTCCATGCACACCAGCCTTTGTATTTTTAGTAAATATTGAATCTTGTAACTATTGTGGAATGTTAGTCCCAGCCCAGGGACATAAGCATGTAAACCACAGCTTTGAATTTTATAGAGCCCTGTGAGAATGAACTTGAACTTACCCACAAATAGGGTTTGGGCATATTCAAACACTTGATGAACTGAGAATCCTCATGTGGGGCCAGAAAGATGGAAAGGAAAATCAGGGTCTTGAAACAAGCAAACAAACGAGCCAAAACCAAACACATGAATTGAATTTGCTAGAGCAAGTGAAATTGAGTAGTAGGGTTCAGATTTGAAGGGGTTCATGAGACCAGGTGAAATATGAGGCTGAGCTTCAGCCTTCATCAGAATCATGTGAGGGTTTTTTTTTAAAGAATATAGATTGTTGGGAATTCCCTGGCTGTCCACTGGTTAGGACTTGGCGCTTTCACTTCCCCGGGCCTGGGTTCGATCCCTGGCTGGGGAACTAAGATCCTACAAGCTTCCTGGTGTGACCAAAAAAAAAAAAAATCAAAAATGAATATAGATTGTTGGGTTTTGCTCTCAGCTATTCTAATTCAGTAAATGTGAAGTGAACCAGAAAATCTTTATCTTTTAAACATCTCGCTAAATGATTCTGATCCACAGCCAAGGTTAAGAACCACTGGCATAAATGAAAGAACTATGTCCTAAAGGGCGCAAACGCTCTGCTGTGATAAATTCCTTTGAAAGAGCTTGTTCCAGGAAGCATAAGAAGTTTTACACTGACCTGAGTAGAGAAAGAGCACCTAAGTGAACAGTCCAGAAGAGGTCTGCAGCTACAGAGAAGCAGCTGATGGGCAGCATGGAGGTGGGGCCTAAGGACTTGGGTAGCAATGGGACAGAAGATCAACAGTATCAACGGCCCAGAAAAACAGTGAAGGCTGTGATACTAGAAAGCTACCTCCAGGAGATCAGGGACCTTCACAATCTTGTTAATTAATTATGTCCAGTATCTAGAATCATATCTTGCTCATAGTAGATGCTCAATCAATAATTGTTAAATAAATGAATAAATGAAACTAGGGCCAAGGACTTAGAATGTTGGAAGCATTACAAAATATCAAATGGTAACCAAAAACCCTTACCTACCCACAAATACATGCTTCTCCAGATACCTGGATAATTGATGGAGACGCCAGAAAAATATTGGATTTTTTTTTTGTTAATCATGCAAGTGAAAGCTTAGGGCTTTGAGATTTATAACACAATGCATTAAAAAAATAATACATTTGTATTCACAGATGTGATAAGGGGACAGTTAGATTTCAAATGGAACTTTCTGATATGTATTTCTTCCTTTATTGGAGATCTGGTCTAAACCACCTGACAGATGGGAACTCTCGACAATTGCAGTTAATGGCTAGACCTGTCTTCACCTAGTTGGTTAATTAAGTTTAAACCTGAGATATGGGTCTGAAATATGGTCTCAATTGACTGGTTCCTTGGAGAAATATATATTTGCCAGTGTAATCATAGAGAGCCAAATTCCTAGTAGACAATATTACTTGCTACAACAGGGATGAAGCAGCTGTTGTGTCTCCATTTATCTTTAGGATCTCAAACTAAAGGGGAATAAAATATAAGAAGTTCAAATTCAAGTTATACTTGCATATGTAAGGGTTAATATACTCTACTACCTGAGGCAAAATATCAAGGACATTCTCATTTCTACTCTAAGGAAAATTACATCATTTCATCAGTTTCTAAGTAAGCTCTGCTTATTTTTCCTCCACTAGTCTGTAAGTGAAGATTCTTAACGGATGGAAGTTTGCAAATTCTTGATTTCATATAGAATTTCTTACTTCTCTGAAATATATGTTTTAATTTGTCAGAGACATTAAAAGCTTTCTCTAATTACCAGTGTCTATAGAACTTAAATTATTTATTAATTAATGTAAGAAAGTAGACCTCCAAATAGAGGTTATTTTTTCACTTTCAGTCTGTATAATTAGATGTGACTGCTTTTTCCAATACCTTGCTGTAATTAGCACCAGACAGTAAACTGTCTAAAAGTAATATGTCCAGTCTAAAAAGTGCTTCTAGAACAGTACTAAAATTAAAAATAAAACACAGCATCTGAGCAAGACAATAAGTTCAGATTTGTGATTGACAGCTTTTTGGTTCTGAGTAAAAAATAAATCTTTTTCTCCAAATGCAAATATCACTTTCCAAATTTCAATTTCTTCTGTTTTAAAAATATTTGTGTATATCATGTTATTATCCCTTCTTTTCATCTCTCAGATTTTGCTGGTACTATACATGGTATTTTTACCTAGTGGAACTCAGTCATACCAGACAGAAATTCCATGAGGCTAGTCAAAGTATAAAATCATTGTCAAGTTCTTAAATCTATCTGGAAGAAAATTTTCCATTTGATTTAAAGTGAGTGAAATGATTATTTTAACAAAAATAACTTCGTCCAAAAAATGATGATCTCTTTTTGATTTGGACAATATTCCTCATTTGTTTTAATATCTAGAAGTCACCATTAGATTTAAAATTCCTTGAGTCTAACATTTACCTTATAAAGCCAATGTGTTAGAAACAGTTAACAAGAATTGACATGAAAATAAATAGTTCTAAATATAAAGTGATGCTTTCAAAATGTTATAAGAATCAGTACAAAAGGGATAGATTTTTTAAAAATAAATCATGAGGGATTAATTGTCTCACTGTATAAAAAACATGAAATTGGATCTCTTCCTCACACTAGTCATAAAACTACAAAAATAAATTCCAGATTGATTAAAGGCTTCAATGTAAAAACCAAAAATATTAGAATGAAATATTTAATATATTTATAGATATTTTAAAATGCTGCTAAAATACCATTAGTCTGGCAAGCCCATGATCCATGTGGTATGATTTGATTAATTCTGATTGATTCTGATTAAATTTAGTAAAATCTTTAACAACATTACATTTTAAAAAATCCAATTTAGAGAGACCCATAAAATCGGAGAGGGGCGGTCAATGCAGAGCAAGATGTAGTCTGCTTTTAAATTATCTGTTATCATTAAAGGAGTGTATTATCAGGTATGGACAAGGAAAATAAGGCAAAAAAGACACACTTCAAACTGATTCTTTCTTTATTGTCATGTTCAGAGCTGAGAGAAATGATTCCAAGTAACTGTTGACCAGCAAGTCAAAAGGGTATTCTTTCAAGTTATTTTGAGAGTATCTGTTTTATCATAATAGAAGATGTTAAAATGATGTAATCTCAAGTGGTGAATGGTGAAAGTGGAAATCAAGGCTTGGCAATCTAGAAACAAACTGCTCAAAGGCTAGATGTTGGAAACAAGGCCAGTGTGGACAGGGGATCCCCTGTGGTTTCATTTGACAGGTACTACGCAGCTCTCCTTGCTCAGCATTGATTCCCCATTGTCATTTCTGTCAGTTGAGGAAAAAATGTTAGAGGTATGAAAGCTGGAGTTGCGGGAGGTATAGAAATGTCAAGACAAATGGTGTGAATGGCTCAGAGATCAGGGTTAAAACCGGTGCTGAATCCATTCTTTGGATTATTTCACATTTATTTCTTTTACATTTTAAGTTCAGCCGGAAAAGAAGAAAAGCAGAATTAAAATACCAAAAAGAAAATAAATACACAACATTGATTATTAAGGTTATTTATGGAGAATCCTGGGAAACTTAGTGACCTGAGGGAAGCTTGCTTCACTTCGCCTCCAAACATAATGAGTTTTGCTCTCTAGACAGCAGGAAGTGAGTGAGACTAGGACTTTTCTCCCCTGAGAGTTGGGCAGCCTGAATGGGAGTCCCAGGGAGCTCCAGAGATCTCTGTAGCCACCTAGGGACTCTTGGAGGCAAAGTCAACACCCATTCCTTGTAAGCGTGCTGGGTTTCTTTGTCCCCCAAATGGTCAAGTGGGAACTGAAGGGGTAAAGCAAATCTTCCCTCACGCTGAAACTATACAAGTACAAGCCATGAGACTTTCTCTAGTTCCTTTATTAATGGTGTGGCAACTTGCCTGTTTCTACATAACCACACACATCCACTAGCATGGCAGACGGTTGTTCCAGTACCAACAACTAGCTGTGTTAGATAACAAGGAAAGTTGACATCCCATCTGAAGGGTCCAGCAGCCAAAGAAAAAAGTTCAGTTAGAACAAACACATGTTCAGACAAATAGAGGTGGAGGAGGAGACAGATAACAATCTGAACAAGAAATTATAGATGAGTTCTTAAGGAAATTGAGGTGAAGCCCCAAAAAAAGGTTTCTAGAGCTCAAAACAACAGCAAAAAATTATCCTAACAACAACCCAGTAGCTCTATTAAAGGAAAAAATAATAAATACTCCAATGCAAATTAGTGGTTGAAAGGAGAAATGCAAGAAATACCTCAGAACAAAGGGCAAAAGTACAAGATCATGAAGGCAAAGTTGGAAACTGGGGAATATGGTCATGTGGAATTGTGTGAAAAATAGAAGTTTTATAAAATGAAATATAAACTGATGATGGAAAAACAGGAGTTTAGCAATTAGAAGAATTTTTCCTGAACTGAAAAACTAAAAAGTTACCTAGAAAAAGATCACTGATTTAAAGACTATGCTGATGATGGGCTTCCCTGGTGGCGCAGTGGTTGAGAGTCCACCTGCCGATGCAGGGAACACGAGTTCGTGCCCCGGTCCAGGAAGATCCCACATGCCGCGGAGCGGCTGGGCCCGTAAGCCATGGCCGCTGAGCCTGCGCGTCCGGAGCCTGTGCTCCGCAACGGGAGAGGCCACAGCAGTGAGAGGCCCGCGTACCGCAAAAAAACAAAAACAAACAAACAAACAAAAAAGACTATGCTGATGAGAAAAGGCACACAGAACTAGGGATTTCTTGGTAAAATCTGTGAACTCTAACAATCAAGAAAAGACCTTCATCTAAGATTCAAGGCAGAAAGAATTAAGTGCCTACAAGGGAAAGAAACTGTGTTATCATCAGCCTTATCTGTAACCCTGAATATAGAAGAAAGTAGAATAGCATCTAAGCAATGTACTCAGTTAAGTTATCATTTGGCAAATTTATTTAATGATAATCAGAAATTCAGGGACTTATTATCCAGTCCATCTTCAGAGGAAAAGAGTCAAGAAAAGCCTGTGTCATTCAGATTTCTTATTAACAATAACAGTATATTCTGAATTTATAAGCAGGAAAAGAATTTAATAAAGGGCATTAGATGGGTCACAGAATTTTCAGGAAGCCCAGATTGTTAGGATTAAATACTATGTGCTATGTCTAAGATTACCCTAGATAAAAGATAACAGAAAAAGTCTCATTCAATATTCTATAAGTTGTGTATAGAAATGAATGGAAAGGCCTATATAAAAACATAAGAGCCAATGAAAAAGTTAACTCTGAGGAGAAGAGAGAGTGGGAATAAAACATGAAAGTGAATAGCCATAAACTTGGCCTATAAACTTGGATATTGCTAGAATATTTTATAACAAAAATATTTTAAAATACTGTTTTATAACAATGTAGACTATAGTAGAATTTTCTATTCATGATTTCAACATAAGAATACAAGAGATAAAAATCAATGCAGTGTCAGACATTTGTTTTGCCTTATGAAGATTAACGGCTTTTATTTCAATTAAAAAGTGGAAATTCTAAGCAAGGCATTCAGCTTGGCCTAATAAAGCAAGAGCTGCCAGGTAGCTTTGATCAGTGTGAATTAAAATATTGTATGTATTTGAGGGATAAGAAATTAAATGTGATGTGGCTTTTTTTTTTTTTAAACTCAGGCAGACTGTGATAAAGGACTGACATTGTCTTAATGGAAAATACATCCACTAGTATGCCAAGGTCATCACAACTTAAATGCCTCAGATTTCAATCAGTGATTTATCAAATATGAATACCCTTTGGGGAGAAATGTATAAAAACCTGAGCTCTGTGTGTAAACTATATCATGTGACTTGTATAGCAAATATATCACCAGTGTCCTTGTAAAATACATGTGTACACATGAGGGCAAGAGCTAAATGTATTGCTCATTTTGTAGAACTGATAGAGATAATAAATAAAATGGAGTGAAAATATGAATGTATTATAGTTTAAGAATGAATTCAATGATTTGTCAATGTTTTTAAGTTTGCTAACCTTTCAACTAAAATGTTCTTAAATGTGTCATGGGATTTCTAAGCAAATTTTTAAAAAGCCTTTAAAATTCTATAAAATGACACTGAACAAAGCATATCATCTTAGAAGAGAACTTGTTTATTCAGAGAAGAATCATTGGAATGATCCCTACATATTTACATAGAAGAAGTCACTATGGCTGGAGAATTGTGAAATAAGACATCTGTGGTCTTGAATATCTCCCAAAGCTACTTGGAATGCAGAGCTGATCAGTAGTTAGAAGGTGGACATATTTGAATTGGGGTAAATAAACCTTCTGAAAGGAAAGAGATTGAGACCATAACCATTTTCTTTTGAAGTTTAATAATTTGTCTGTTGGAATGTCGCTGACATTGTCGCTGGAATGTCGCTAACTGATATTGACTGGAAGGAAATTTATTAAGGACATCCAAAAAACTCACCATGAAGAAGAAGAAATCTATATTGCTAATCCAGGCTCACCATCAAGACTGGATGTTTTAAATGGAAGGTCTGGTTTCAGAAAATATATGGCTACAACTTGCAGTGGTCTTTTCTAGAGTCAATCTCACTGGTATGGGAGTATGAGTTAGACATATGAGAGTGAACAGGATGAGCTATAACATTGAAATCCAATGCCAGGATTGGTGGAGGGATCTGGGTCACCATAGATAGAACCCTTGCTGTGAACTGATATTTATTGGAATACGTGGGAATAGTGTCCAATAGCAATATCATATTCTAAGACCAAAAGCACCAGTGTCTTGTCAGCTTGGGCTACCATAACAAAATACCATAGATGGGATGGCTTGAATAATAGAAACTTATTTTCTCACATTTCTGGTGGCTGGAAGTCAGAGATCAGAGTGCCTGCAGGGTTGGGTTTGGTGAGAGCTCCCTTCCTGGCTTACAGATGGCCTCCTGCTTATAGATGGCCAACTGCTTATAGATGGTTGCCTTCTGCTTGTGTCCTCACATGGCAGAGAGAGAGATCACAAGCTGTCTGGTATCTCTTCTGACAAGGGCACTAATTCCATCATGGGAGGGCCCCACATTCATGACCTCATCTAAACCTAGTTGTCTCCCAAAGGGTCCGTGTCCAAATCCCATCATATTGGAAGTTAAAGCTTCAAGATATGGATTTTGAAAGGGACACAATTCAGTCCATAGCTACTAGGAACTTTCCAGATTTTGCCTGTTTCTCCATCTGAACTTGGCAATAAGAATGGCCCCCTGTACTGAGTAAACTCCTGGGTTTCATGGAATAATGGGGTACCAGAGAGATTTTGATTTTCTGACTAATCAGAAATGCGAGTTCTTGAGAAATTAATTGGAGTTTTAAACAGTGAGAACAACCCTTAAACACTTCTAGTATGGCTACATGGGGAATTTCATGGACCCATTCCCTGGGAAAACAATAATAAATGGATAAAAGTTATAAAACACAACCAGTTAAGTCTTTGGAATGTTTTTGTAAGAACAAACTGTACATGAAGACACTTTATTCAAGAAAACTACCAAATTAGGTGAGAATGAGACTCTGTGGCATTTCAGAAAGGACCTGCTCCTTCCCTCCCATTCCTCAGCTCAGCATGACAGAAGCTCCATTCCTGATGGGTGTTACCAAGAAGCTGGGAACCCCTCTCTCCCCAGCTCCCAGTCAAGGGCTAAGGTATCTCCATGGGAGGGGTAGGCTGCCAGCTTTTCTCACCCTGCTTCAGCTCTGTGTTGCAGAATGTAACTCCAGGAGAGTGCAGCCAAGAGGTTCAGTCTCCCTTCATCCACCTAGCCATAACTTATAGAGGCTATACCTCAGGCATAGCAAGCCAAGAATACTGGGGCTCTCATTACTTTCACTCTAGTTTCCTCATAGAGTGAAGGTTCCATGCCAGAAAAAGCAAGCCAAGAAGACCAGAGGTTGCCATTCCTGCTGAATGCCCATCTTGTAAACCAATGGTGTCATTCTGAGAAAAGAAGGCCACTGTCCTTAACCCTCTCCAGAGCAGCGGGTCAGAGATTTGCCAAGGAGGTGAGGCAGGCCACAAAAACATAGGTTGAAAAGCACAATAAACAATATAAAAAATGTACTAGCCTATTTAAACTAATGTATGAAAAAATCAGCAAATGTGAAGATAGATTTAAAGACATCATGCAGTCCAAAGAACAGAGAGGTAAAAAAATGAGAAGAATGAACAAAGCTAGAGAAATTTGGGACATCATTAAACAAATGAAAAGATGCATAATAGGAGTACCAGAATGAGAAGAGAGAGAGAGAAAGGAGCAGAAAAAAATATTTGCTGAAATAATGGTTGAAAACTTCCTAAATTTGATGCAAAATATTAATCTACATAATCAAGGAGCTCAAAACTCTCAAAGTGTTAGTTCATCAGGAAGATACAATAGTAATAAGTGTATATACGTTAAAACAGAGCTCCAAAACAGATGAAACAAAACCTAGAAATAGAAGGGGACTTCATCAATCTGATAAAGAACATCTATAAAAAACCCCACATCTAACATTATACTTAACTATGAAAGACTGAATTATTTTCATCTAAAATCAGGCACCAGGCAAGGATTTCCACTCTTGCCCAAGCAAGGATGTCCACTCTTGTCACTTCTATTAACATTTTTCCTGGATACTTCAGCCAGTACAATTAGGCAAAAAAAGAAATAAAAGGCATCTATTTGCATATGACATAATCTTGTATATAGAAAATCCTTTGAAATCCTTTAAACAGCTATGGAAACTAAAAAAAAAAGTTCAAGTTTGCAAAGGATAAGGTCAATATACAAAAACCGATTTTATTTTCATATAACTGCAATAAAAAAATCCAAAAATAAACTTAAGGAAACAATTCCATTTACAATAGCAGCAGAAATAATAAAATACTTAGGAATACATTTAACAGAATAAGTTAAAAAATATACTGTGAAAATTAGAAAATATTATTGAAAGTAATTAAGGAATACCCAAACAAATGGAAAGACATCCCATATCCATGTATTGGAAGACAATATTATTATGATAGCAATACTCCCTAAACTGATCTACAGATTAATAAAATCCTTGTATAAATACCAGCTGTTGTCTTCGCAGAAACTGACAAGCTGATCCTAAAATTCATATGGAAATTCAAGTGAAGCAGGCAAGCCCCAAACATTTTGAAACAGAATAAAAAGTTTGGAAGACTCACACCTTACTATAACAAAGTTTATTGCAAAACTACAGAATCAGAACAATGTGGTACTGGCACAGGATCAACATGTATTTTCAATAAAATAGAATTTAAATTCCAGGAAAAGACTGTCACACTTATGATCAATTGATTTTCAACAAAAGTGTCAAGAAAATTCAACAAGGAAAGAATAGTCTTTTCAACAAATGGTGCTAAGGACAACTTGATATCCACATACAAAAGAATGAAGTTGAGTCCCTTCCTTGTACCATAAGTACAAACTAACTCAAAATAATTCATAGACCTAAATGTAAGAGCAAAAGTTATAAAAACTCTTTGAAGCAAATATAGGAGTAAATCATTATGACCTTGGATTAGGAATAACCTCATATATGACACAAAAACACAAGTGACAAAAGTAAAAATAGATAAATTAAATTTAAAATGAAAAACTTTTGTGTTTCTAAAGATACCATAAAGAAAGTAAAAAGACAACCCACAGAATGGGAGAAAATAATTACAGAATGGGAGAAAATATTCACAACTCATGTCTCTGATAAGCGAGCTGTACTCAGGATACACACAGGATCCTACAATTCAATACTAAAAGACAAACAACCCAATTAAAAATTGGTTAAAGGGTATAAGTAGGGGGCTTCCCTGGTGGCGCAGTGGTTGAGTCTGCCTGCCGATGCAGGGGACGCGGGTTCTTGCCCCGGTCCGGGAAGATCCCACATTCCGTGGAGCGGCTGGGCCCGTGAGCCATGGCTGCTGAGCCTGCGCCTCCGGAGCCTTTGCTCCGCAACGAGAGAGGCCACGACAGTGAGAGGCCCGCGTACCGCAAAAAAAAAAAAAAAAAAAAAAAAAAAAAAAAAAAAGGGATATAAGTAGACATTTCTCAAGGGCAGATATACAAATAGCCAATAAGTATATGAAGAGTTGCTCAATATCATTAGTCATTAGGGAAATGCAAATCAAAACCACAGTAAGATATCACTTCACATCCACTTGGATGGCTATAATACAAAGTGTTGGCATGTGAAGAAATCAGAATCCTCATATAATGCTGGTGGGGATGTAAAATGATGTAGCCACTTTGGAAAACACTTTGGAAGTTTCTCAAAAGGATAAGCATAGGGTTATCACATGACTCACAGTCATATGTGTGTGTGTGTGTGTGTGTGTATAATGAAAATATATGTTCTCACGAAAACTTGCATATGTTCATAACAACATTATTAAGAGCTCAAAAGTGGAAACAACCCAAATGTCTATCAACTGATGAACAAAATGTGGTACATCCATACAATGTGTTATTATTCAACAATAAACCGGAAAACAGTACCCTGGATTAGTGAAGGGGGGGTGCATTTCTACCTCTATTAATGAAGGCACAAGAGGATGAGACATTTATAGAACAGAGAGAAATTGTCTGGAGAGTGTTGCCCAAATGGAATTGTTAAAATTAATCAAGAGGTGAAGCCAGGCCACAGCACCCTGACGTGAAAAATACTTGGGTAATAAGCTCACTGAAAGCCCTCTCTCCCCTTCATCAAATCTCCCACCAGTGCCATCTATTGACAGAATCCAACTAGAAGTCCAAGGTCAAGGGATATTTTTGCAGTCATCTATATGGATCATCTTCTCTGGGTGCAGAGTTGGGTGCAGAAGAGTGAGCATGGACCTGGAAAAGTACATGAAAATACTACAGCCTACAAAGTTTTTGTGACCAAAATTTCATGAGATAAGGGGAGTCGTATGGCACTCCCTTGTATGTATGGGAGTTGAAGGAAGCATTCACTATTATAGTGATTCACAATTGTGCCAACTAAAAATTGGTACTTGCCCTCTGCCTCTACAAGAATTAAGTCATAAGCTGCTGCAGTCACTGACCTTCAACACACTCTGAAAGGAGTTCAGGATAGAGATCAGGAATGAGGCACTCTGTGCTCTGGGAAAAACTGGCAGAAGAGGTCTTCAGATAGATATTTTCAGGAAAAGATTTTATAAGCCCAATTCTTCCATCTCCTCATATCTAGAAAAGCACTAAAATCATTAACAGTGACGTCTGCTCCTCGTCACTAGCAGCAAGCCTCTGCCAAAACGTGTGCTTGACTGCATGTACCCCCCTTCACTAAAGTCATATATAATGCTGACCTCTCCCCACCCCTCCACCTCTTTGGAGCAGTTTCTCAAAACTACCTGAGATTTTGTCTCCTGGGCTATAGTCCTCATTTTGCCCCAAATGAAACTTAACTCACAACTCTCACATTGTACATTTTTTTAGTTGACAATTGTTAGCTGGAGTAAGAATCAGCTAGAAGACTAAAAACATAGATAACTGGACCCCCTTCCAGAGTTTCTGGCCAGTTGGTCTGGAGTGGGACCTCTCCCTGTTACAATGTGCATTTCTAACAAATTCCCAGATGTCGTTGATGCTACTGAGGAACAAAATTTGAGAACCACTGAACTACAGAACCAGAATAACTAGATTTAGAATCCTGACTTTGCTTGAACTAGCCTTGAACCATGAATAATTCTCCCAATTCCTCTGATGTTCAGAGATTTATCTATTCAGATATTAAAATTCATCAATTATTAATTAATTCATCTTTTTTTGGAATGAGGATGTTTCTGTTTACCTTGAATAACTTTGTAGATATTATTGTGAAATTTCATGAGAAAATCCCTAGTACATTGCCTTGTACTTGATAAATGTGAATACACAGTACTTGTTTTTATTCTAATATGTTTTGAGTAATCAATTAAATTAATTGAACTATAAATAATGAAAAGCCAATGGAAATGTATAAAAAGCTATAATATGTAATATTCTAATGCAATAATAAATGTACATTTTTATCTACTAATCTTGAATTAAATTATTTGTGTATATAATTTTTACATATGGCAGCAAATATATACATAAGAGCTCTATGATATTTTGTGCTTATTGACTCTGTATGAATATTCTGAAGCCATGTTTTAATTATCTCTTGAGAAATGACTCTCATGCTTTACTTGAAGGCAAATGGTAAATGAAATTAATAGTAGTTTGCTCTGTGTAATAGGCAATAATGGATCACCTTTTGTAATAGGCTAGTAATGTTTCATTTATACTGCACCCTCTGGGAAATTAGATGTTCAGGGTAAGTAAAATTTCCAGATAATTAATGCTTAAACTCTGAAATAAAATATTTACTCTTTATCATTGTTTTGTAAATGCTCTGAGATATATAATTTCTTACATTTTAAGTTTTTTTTTCCAATTTTTCAAAATGATTTTTCAGAAGTCACATTAGGCACAATGGTGTTGTACTATGCTCTAACATCATGAAACCTGTAGGGGCCTTTAAGGCAAATTGGACTTAACACTCCCTTTATTCATTTTCCCATAGTTTATTTTGTTATTCTACCTCCTTATCCAATAACAGAGTGAAATCTGGAATAAGAGAAATAGCTGGTTTAACTCAAAATAAGCCCAGATTCTGGTTTTTTTTTTGGTATTCATAGTTTTATTTATTTATTTATGGCTGTGTTGGGTCTTCGTTTCTGTGTAAGGGCTTTCTCTAATTGTGGCAAGTGGGGGCCACTCTTCATCACAGTGCGCGGGCCTCTCACTATCGTGGCCTCTCTTGTGCAGAGCACAGGCTCCAGACGCGCGGGCTCAGTAATTGTGGCTCACGGGCCTAGTTGCTCCGCGGCATGTTGGATCCTCCCAGACCAGGGCTCGAACCCGTGTCCCCCACATTGGCAGGCAGACTCTCAACCACTGCACCACCAGGGAAGCCCAAGCCCAGATTCTTTTTGTCTTATTTTTGCAGTTTTACTACAGTCCTTCAGTTAGTCCTGAGGTCCCTTTTTGCAGCAGTTAATATGTACCCATACACCCATCACTGTCCTCTGTAGGTTCTAGTGTATACTCTCTAACCAGAGAATACCCAGAAACCGAGGCTGTTTTAAAGTGAATTAAATATATTCTGTGTCACAGATGATACACAGGGCTGAGGGTTAAGAATTTTAATTTGGAAGAAGTAACCTTATGATCTAGTTATTTACTTATAAGCTTAAGACTATTCTAAGATGATGTTGTCTCTAGTAGTGACCTCCACATAAAAGATGTGATTTTTTTCATTACATGATTTGGTTGTATTGTTTTAAATTATTTCATAATTTGTTATTAACTAGTATTTACTTAAATACTGGAATGTTTCAATTAGCATAGCAGCTATTTCTGACTTCTTGCCTTTATTTCTTTCTGCCTTCGATAAATCTTTGCACATAAGCTGCAAATAATGAGACTCTGGTTCTCGTGTGTGTGTGTGTGTGTGTGTGTGTGTGTGTAGTATCTCCAGCTCTTAAAATAATAATTTTTAACCCTGGTTACTCGATGGAATTTTCTAGAGGCCACTTGGCTTCCATTTATAATCACCTGCTTGCTTGGCCCAGGTAGTTTGATATAAGGGGTCTACATAGGGGCTCAGGCCTCAGAGGTTTTTAAACATTTCCAGTTGCAGCAATGATTGAGATTGCTGGACCTAGACTAATGTCTAGTACATAGTTGACGTTCAGTAAATATTTGTGAATACATGAACAAACATATAAATAAGGTATTTATTGAATGCCCTTTAAATGTGAGCTCTATAATAGCACTAGTGTTACATTGGTATGCAAAGTCACTGCCTTTGACCCACTCATAGTGATACAGAAATGGGTATAGTTCTAAGCATTTGTACTGAAATATCATAATCACCTTCATGCACAAAAGTGGCACAGAATCAGTCGTAATCATCTCACTCACCAACACACCATTTCCCCTTCCTGTGCTTTCTGAGCTGAAGATAGCAACACCACCTGCTCTTTCACTCTATCCAGAAATCCTTGGATCATCTTAAATACCACTCTTTCTTTGCTCTCATATCAAATTGATCCCTGGGTCCTATGTTTTTTGACTTCCTATGTAGTGTTAGAGGATCTTTATTTTTTCACTTTGCTTACACTATCACTGCCATAGTTAAATCCATTATGATCTGCACTCTGTTCACTGAATCAGCATCCTAATGGGTCTTCCAGCTTCCAGTTTGGACCATATGTAAGCCATTCTCAAATTGCTCTAAAGCACAAAACTGAGCATGTCTGTTCTCTCCCTGTCTCCTTAATTTTATTCAGAATAAAATCTACATCCTTCCATTTTATAGGACCCTACAATATAGGTCCCTTCTTGCCTCTCTAGCTTTATTTTTTAAGTGTGGCTTTCTTGCACCCCATGATCCAGTTCTAATTAAATACATCCTGTGCCTGTGCCTTGAATCAATCCATTACTCTCTAGATTAGCTTTGGTTATTCCCTCAGCTTATAAAGCTTATCTTCTCTTCAATCTCAATCTCATTTTAATAGTTAAATACTCTTCCTCCCTTAGTATTTATCTGAGACCCCACATCCTCCAGGAAGCCCTTACTGATCCCCAAGGAATATTTGTTTTGAAACTTTTGAATATATAACAATAATAGTCCCTCTATTTAAATATCCCCTATCCTTCCTGGAGCGCAACTTTATAAGTGGGCAAGACCAGGAGAACATCTCTAGTTTGATCACACACCTGTGTTCAAAATGAGAGTGAGAGGTATTCTCAAAACTTGTCTCAGGGATCCCAGTGAAATAGGGGCTACTTGAGGTCACTTGGGATCTCTTAAGTAAATTTTTGAAGCTCTACACTTGAGTAATGGAATCCACATTTCCGAGCTCCATAATCCCCCTCAGTTCTGTCAGCACCACATAATGTATATTTATCCTGTTCATTTCCTAGATGTTCGTAGCAGTATTTTTTCATGAGACTCTTAAACACTATTGTTTGAGTCTATTGACAAGGTATATTGTGGCACTTTCCACAGTGTTAAGGAGATCAGAGGACAAGGTTGGTTTCCTGATGTGCAATTCAATGAAATAGCAACTACACGTAGTCTGAAAGCAAGGAAATAGAAATCAATATGTATCAGTGCCAACCATACGATGGCATTATGTTGGTTTTTCCAGAATTCTTTAAGGTATGGGAGCTTCTCTCCATCTTACACATGATGACAAAATTAAGAACTGGAGAAACTCTGGGTTGATTTCAGAGCCCACACTTTTACCGTTAGAACATGCTGCTTCATAAGACAGTAATGTTAATGCATATGGAATCCTGTAGCCTCCTTCTATCTATCCCACAAGACACATAGGAAGCCAGCCTCCTTCTATCTATCCCACAAGACACATAAGAAGCCCATCTGTTTTAAACTATTGAACACTGGGGAGTTGGATTTAAAGTGGACCTCTGGTGGGAAATCTAGTGATGGTGAGGTGAGTAAAAACTTGGGACACCGTTAAGATTTCCATGTTATAAGCAAGGACAAACTTGATATATCTTTATTAAGATCATTGAATTAACTTTATTTACCTATAATAAAAGAGTGTCTGTGGAGGAAGCCTGGGCTACATTAATTGCAATATCTTTAGTCTCAAAGAATATGTCCCTAATCCTGTAACTGAAATATTTGCTTAAGCCTTTGGCTCCTTGTTGATCTCTGATGGTAAAAGCAGAATAGTTAAAAATCATAGAGAGACAATATCAGCTGCTCTGTGAGAAAAGAACGAGTTCCAGTCTAATTTGGTTTCTTAGAACAATCTTTAGGTATACATCATGTCCATAAATGCATTTCAATAAAACCATATCTTGGGTTGAATTGTGCCTCCCGCGTAAAGATATGTTGAAGTCTTAACCTCCAGTACCTTAGAAAGTGACCTTATTTGTAAATAAGGTTATTTCAGTTATATGAAAGGTCATACGTTTCATGTCATCTTCTTAGTGAGCACCCAACCTGGACACCTATCTAACTTACAACTCCTCTGTCACTGACATGACAGGTCCCTTTCCTGTATTATTTTTCTTCTTAGAACTAATCACTAACAGACTTACATTTTATTTACCACGTTATTTGTATCTCCTAGAATAATGTAACTGTGAATATAGAGCTTTCTGTTTGTTTTATTCAATAATGTAGTTATAGACATGAGGTGTCAGTAAATATTCATTGAAAATGTGAATGACCTTGTTAAGACTGAAGCCAAATTATAGTAAATTGAAAAATGTTAGAAGATTTCAGCAGCGCTGAGAAACTTGCACCCTAAATTTGCCCTGAACTTTCCTTAGCAACAAAATCAGACCTTCCCCCCAATCTGAGGAAACTACATTTTAGTTTTTAAAAAAAACCTTTAACTTTCTTATCATTGAGGTATCTCCTCCCATCCTTATCCTATCTTAATTGTGTGAGAAAAAGGGTGATGGAATATAAAGCTCTTTTAGGCTAAATGTATTGATATGTGTGCAATTACTTGGAGTTCAGCATTTAACATGTTAGCTCCAGCCCCTAGGAGGAACCTCAACAGTTTGATGTGCTGATGAAGGAAATCTTGGACTCATTAATGGCCTAGAGTTAATAAGGTTAAGATGCCATAACTTTCCTGGTATACTATTGATATATAGAGAAAGGGATCCAAAGGGTTAAGAAATGGGAATGTTGGAGAAAATGTATTATGTTCACCTTGATCAGCCATCTCTAACCATATGAACATTTTACTAACTGAGCTGGTGAAGAGGAATTAGCAAGCTCTCCATATGCTTTAATGCAGCTGTCCCCAACCTTTTTGGCACCAGGGACTGGTTTTTGTGGAAGACCATTTTTCCATGGACAGGGGTGGGGGTGGTGGTGGTTCAGGCAGTAATGTGAACGATGGGGAGAGATGAGGTGCGGCAGATGGAACTTCACTGGCTCGCCGCTCACCTCCTGCTGTGCGGCCAGGTTCCTAACAGGCCATGGACTGATCAGCAGTCCGTGGGTTGGGGACCCCTGCTTTAATGGAATATATGTACACCGGAGTGTAGACAGGAAGCCCTGAGAAGCCTCAGAGGCTGCCACATTAGTGGTTTTCTCTAGTGTGTGGGGAATGGTGGGGTATTCCTTTAAGGTGGAAGACAACTTAATACACATATTGCCATTCAGGAAGAAATAAGCCACATTTTAAAGCTTTGGGGGTTTGACTGTTGTCCAACAGTATGTGGTATTTAGAATGCCTGCCTAACTATTTTTGAGCAGCCATTGCCTGTATTTTCTTAGCGCCTCCCGGGTTTCCTTACATGAGCTTATCTGACAAGGAAATGCAGCTGTTTTGTTTGCCCTCTCTCCATACTGGACCATCTAAGTCAGTGTTCTAACTCATCCCTGATGGTCTGTGAGATATGTAGACTGTTCCAACAGACTCGATAATTACTCTTAAGGAATTTTCAGGTAGAATTGGTACTATTAGGAGACTCTTGGTGTCACCTTTGTTATCTTGAAAGCTGGTGCCTTCCCTGAGGCTCTTAATTTTTTGAAAACTTGATTCTATTTCAGCTGAAAAAATTGGTGAGACTATTAAATAAATTGAGAGGAGCTGTTTAAGAAATTGAAAAGTAATCGCAAACAACATTGGATAATTGTGACTTTCAGTTCTGTATCAGTTGAATTTTTGTGCTCTTTTCCCTGTGTATGTGGTGGTTCTACTTTTCTCCACTAAAACTTTTATTTAAAAAAAAAAAGAAGCTTTAGGGGTTTGTTGAATTTTAGATTGTTCTG
Organism: Tursiops truncatus; assembly: GCF_011762595.2. NCBI lineage: Eukaryota > Metazoa > Chordata > Mammalia > Artiodactyla > Delphinidae > Tursiops > Tursiops truncatus. The sequence goes on from NC_047037.1 coordinate 102,174,322, forward strand.
CTCTGTCTCATATACTGAGAAATCCATGATGACATCATCAGTTTTGAGTAGAATCTAGAGCAAAAGAAAACTTTTCCACAGACTCAGTCTGAGATGCAAGCTTCTACCCAATGACACAGCACAGTTAATAATGAAGAAAATCTGTGTGGCTGATAGGGATGCTAGATGGGGCTGCTGACATCAAGAGCAGAGGCCATACCTCTTCCTTCCATCACATACTAGGCCTATCTTATTCATAAAATCATAATGTTGGATATTAACAAAAGCATTTCATTGTAAGTGGAAATGGTATATGTGAGGCCAAGCTCTCAATGCTCTAGAATAATAAGCATAAGCAGATGGCAACTCACAAATACCTGCTCTTAACAATTTAACCATTTCTTACTCAGTCCACACACTGGGATTCATGGAGAGCTTATTAGGACCAATTGATGGAAGGGGAAAAGCATGGGCCTGCCTGGTTTTCAGATGGGTTTACAAAGTAGCATGTTCCATTTGGAAATGCATAGTTGCTACATTACAGCTCAACTTGGGGAGGTTGTAGAAGACAATGGTAAAGATAAATGTTTTCTTGACCAACTGTCAGTGTATATATGTTATTATAATAATTATATTGATATATATTATTATTATGTTATAATGTACCTATTTATATATATAAATAATATAATATTTATATATGTAAATTTATCATATTAATAAATATATATAAATAATATTATATATAATATATATTTTTTAAAAAGATCATGTGTGGTATAGATCTATATTTATTCATGGGTAGTGGCTAAGTCTTGTGGAAAGTCTGGAAAAATAAAAATAAAATTGGAATATTTATGACAAGGAGGATTGGGAAGATATGGATGGGCATCACAGAATGAGCAAAAAGAGAATGAATTCATGTTTCAAATAGATACCTTCCAGAGACATCACTGCAGAAGAGACGTTCAATAATCAGATGGACAAGATGAGCCATCCTGTTGATGTCAGTTCAACCTCATTCTCCAAACACCTCTCTGTCACCTCAGTGGCTGTGTACAAAGAACATAGGCACCTAGAGATATGGACTGAAAAGTCACTGAATTTTTCTCATCAAGGATGATCTGGTTACCACCTGCCCAACCTATCAATAGATGTTAGAGTTAAATTGCTTTGACTCTTTCCCTCAGGTATGAGGCAGTGATTTGTTTTTATGAGAATAAGTACATATTCCAAATAAGAACTTGCCTTCCCTGTCTGAAATACTTCTGCCAGAACATCCATTAGCGGATTTACAGAATGCCTTATTTATGGCCTTGCTATCTCACACATAATTGTCTCCAAACAAAGAACTCATTTTATGGTGAAAGAAATGTAACAATGAGCTCATGTACAAGGGTTTCATTGGTCTTACCATGACCTACTCACCCAGAAAAAAGGGGTTTGAGGGGATAGTTTTATGGTCTATTGAAGATCCACTTATGTCCTCCAGTTACAATGTAGTCCAATGTATCTTTCCAATTTCTCTTCCACTAGAATGTGTAAGTTTAGGAACCAAGGTGAAGATAGGCCCCCTTCACTGATATATTTAAGAACCCATTTGTTGAACATTTGCTGCTTGTCTCTACAGCCTTGACCTTGGTGGATGTGGAGGTACTAGTAGCTGAAGGAGTTGTGTATATATAGTCATGGTGCTGTTAGTTAGATAGCTGAGACTACTCGCTGACCATTTGGGGCTCGTCATGATGCTGAAACAGGATAGTGATTAAGATCAGTCCACTGGTCACAGTGTTTATTCCCAATTATGAAGGGAGAATTGGTCTGCTACTCTACCACAGGGGCAGATTCAGTGAATACAGAAGATTCACTGCGGTGCCTCTTATTATTCCCATGTCCAGTCATAATCATCAATGGGAAACTGTAACCATCCAATAAAGACTGGTCCAGTGAGGGCTTGGGTATGATAATAATAAATATTTGAACCACTCTACCAAATAGAGATGCTGTCAAAGGGTAAGAGATGTTGTCAGAGAATAGCACATGGAATGATTGGCTTAAGAAAAAAGCTATAATTATCAGTTTTTAGGCCTAGTGACCAGGTATACACCTGAACATCGTGGCAGTTCTAACTTATTTGATCATTCTCTGCTACCTTATCTGAAAAGTAAAGGTGATGGCTATGCTATAATTGTGCTTTCATGGGGGAGTATAATTGAATTGAGATTATTCGTCAGTGACAGTGTGTCTCCCCTGGACTGAGAATTTTTTCCTCTGAGCAAATCTCTGGAATGGATTAAGATTGGCAAAGGGGTAGAATATACTTAATAATCTCCATGTGCTCCACTCCATCTGCAGGTCCACTCTCCATGCTTTGCTACCTGCTGTGTGCTGTTGGAGCAGGTCAGCAAGAGGACATGACCTCTGGTTCACCAGTGAGCCAGACCTAGATAATCAGAGGCTCATCACACCTCCCCTGTTCTTGGAATGTGCATTCTGTTCTCCATTCCCACAGTGGGAGCTGTTCCAAGGACATAACTTTGAGTAAGTAAGGTGTCATTGAGACCATCTGCATGGTATATATAACTGAACCCCGTTAAGGTCTCTGTCTACACGCTTGAGATTCTGGTGGGTGGGTGTGGGAATCTACTTGTCCTGTGGCTGCACAAGACAAGCCTCATAGGTAAGTTCCTTGCTTATTAAACCTGCCACCTACCAATCTGGAGGGACTTGCCTCTTCCAGTCACTTCCAGGGTGAGTTTATGAACCAACAGAAGTACTTAGAGGCTAGCCTGTATGAACCAGCCAGGCCTCCCTAATTTCTGGCTTTAAGTGCTCATTTCTTAACATTTGTCAGGCTACTGAGGGACTAGGTCTCAGTCTAAATAATTGACTCCTTCTTTCTTTCTCAGTGTAATTTCACTTTTATTCAGTATGGGTTTATAGAAAGCAAAGATAATGATCCCAACCAACTCATATAAATATAAGATTTATTACTTTTAACCAGGCGGAAAAACTGTTAAAACAGGAATGTACACCACTCAACCAAAGACAAAATTCCTACCAGTTCCTGAATATATATGAAGGGCCTCCACAAGTACTTCCACCTCTACTGTTTTCCAAGTCCTTGAGAGTCTAAATTCCAACCTAAAAATTTCAGTCAAGAGAGAGAATTCAGAGCTCATCCTCTATTGGTTAGATGACATACTAACATAAGTGACTATTTGGGTCATTTTTTAGGTATCCTGGCATTCAAATGGCCATAACTAAGTCCAGATATGTGATGTTCTTTCAGTCAATGGCTAACAAAGAATAGATTACTTTAAAAACCCTTAGTTGAAAGTCTCAGGTAGGTGCTCTCACTGTGCCCTTGTCTGTGAGGTAAGCACCTTTGGAAACAGAGAATGGGCATAGCCCTGTCTTCAGAAGAACAGGGTATCTGCCTTTTATCTGTCGTTAAAACAATTTTCTTTTATCTCTTTTGACTAATAATCAAGGCTTTTCCCCTTCTTAACAAGATTTCCTTATGTCAGAAATTTGAAGGTGGCCTTGCTATCATGTGAGTCAGAATGTAAAATGTCGAACTTGGAATATGTCTTTTTTAAGCTTATAGACTGCCGTATGTGGCCGTTGGTAAGAGTAAAATTCAAGTGTTAGTGCCCAGCCTCAGAGGCATCCTGTAGCTGGTAACCTTAAACTGCAAGACTTAACTTGTTTTATGTAAATGCATACATTTGCCTTCTCTCTTCAAGAAACAATCTCTGAGATTCAAGATGGCAGAGGAGTAGGTGGACATGGAGTTCATCTCTCTCTATGGATGCATCAGGAATATGTCTATAGAGGCAACAATTCTCACAGAACACCAGCTGAAAACTAGCAGAAGACCTTGGACACCGGAAAGGACTATAAAGATCCCTGCATAACTGGGTAGGATGGAAAAAATGAAGGAAGATGGAGGAGGAGAGGAAGTGGGATGGGACCTGCACCCCAGGGCATGGGAGCTGAAGCAGAGGAGAGATTCCCAAATTCGGGGAAAATCCCTCTCCAATAAGGAAAACCCCTCTCTGACAGGGAAATCGACTAGGACAGAAGGGAAGCATTTGAGGCTGTTGGAAGAGGATGAAGCTGCAGATCTGTGGCAGATGGGACAGAGTGAGAAATACACAGACGGTCCATAATTTTGTCCTACGTGCACCAGACTGCGACGTGTGTTCACAGGTGTGCAACAGGGCTGGGAGCTGGTGCGTGGGGATTGGAGAACAGGCCCAGAGAGAGAACTGCTATTGGCTGTGGGGAGACGGACTGATGGGACGGGAGGGAGGAAATCTGCCGTAGGGAATGCCTATGGAGGAAGACTGGACTGCCATGAAAGCAGGGCGCTACTGCTGAGTCACACGCAGGGGGAGGAGCCACTATTGTAACCTCTCTCTCCCCACATGCCGGTGCCGGCCGATGACAATAAAAGAAGCCTGCTCAGGGCTGGCTCTTGTGCGCTGGCTACTGAGCAATAAAAATAGCCCCCTCAGAGCTGGCCCTCATGTGCCACCGGTTGCAGGGCAATAAAAAAATGGCCCCGCAGGGCTGTCCTTTGTATGCCTGCTGCCGAGTGCCAGAAAAACCCCAGCCAGGGCTGGCCCTCATATGCCGTATGCCAGGCACCAGGAAAAGCCCTCACTAGGGCCATATCTCTTGCACCCATGGCCACCTGCTTCCCTGTGCATTTGGTGCTGCCAGGGCTCCTGCCATCCAAGCAGTCATACCACCTCTGTGCCTGGTCCTTACAGGGGCAGACCCAAGAGCTCCAAGGCAGCCTCAGGACCAGACTCTTGTGTGTGCACCACACTCAGAAGTGGGGATAAAACCAAAGCTGAACCCCAGGGATGGGGTGACTAAGGAAGAAGATTGAAAATCTTTCCATCAACTGTACAAGCTGCAGAGTAAATCCCTACAATCAGCTAGGTAGACCCTGTGTCTATGGAATATCTGAGTAGACAATGAGTGTTCCCACAAATGAAAACAGTCTAGCTCTGGCACCTGTGGACATTGGGGGCAGCACACGCAGGAACTGGGGCAGATCAGTCTGAATTGTCCCCACAGGGCTCACAGCAGGTCCAGAGACCAGCCCAGAGGCAAAGGAGAGCCTCTTGGGGAGAAGGAGATGAGCTGTGGGTCACTGCATGTGCAAGGACACTTACAACAGAGACCCCAGGGAATCGTAATTATTACTATTAATTTTATTATGTTTTGATTCATTGTGTTGTTGGTTCTAGCTTTTTTTTGGGGGGGAGGTTTCTTTTTCTTTCTTTTTTTGTTTGTTATTGTTATTTTAGGGTTTTTTTGTTGGTTGTTTTTAGTGTTTTGGGATCTCCATCATTGATAACAATTTTATTTTTTATTTTTTTATACATTTCTATTTTTACTTTGCTTTTCTGTTGTCCTGTGTTTTTTCCCTTTTTATTTTACTTCATTTTATTTTATTATTATTACTTCTAATCATTTTTATCAGTTAGTTTTCTTTCCTTGGTTTATTCTTCAGTTGGCACACTGCTTTGGTTTTAGGTTATGTGTTTTTGTTAGTTTTAATCCTACTTGTTTGATTTCATTTTTGAGTTCTTTTATTTGTCTGGGTATTCTCTTGCATTTTGTTTTATTTGGCTCTGTTTTTGTTTCTTTTACATGTCTGTGTGTTTCCTTGTTTCTGTTTTTGTTCATTTGATTTGTTTTTACCATTTCTCTGGATTTTTTTTTTCTCTAATATATTTTCTGGGTTTTTTTTTTTTTTTTCTGTTTCTACATTGCTTTTCTGTTGATCTGTCTTTACCCTTTCTCTTTTTCTTTCTTTTTCTTATATCATTTTTGTTGGTTGGCTTTGTTTCTTTGCTTCATTCTTCAGTTGGCACACTGCTTTAGTTTGTTTTTTGGTTTTGGATTTTTGTCAGCTTTCTTCTTAATTGTTTGATTTCATTCTTGGGTTCTTTTGTTTGTCTGGTTGTTCCCTTACTATTTGATTTATTTGGTTCTGTTTTTGTTTCTTTTGGGTGTATGCCTATTTCCTTGTTTCTGTTTCTGTTTGTTAGATTTTAATTTTTAACATTTGTCTGGGGTTTCGTTAGCCTTTTTTTTTTTAATCCCCTTTATTGCTGGGATGAGTGACTTGCAGGGTCTTGTTCCTTCAACCAGAAGTTGGGTCTGAATCTCTGGATTGGGAAGACCAAGTCCAGGATGCTGGACCCCTAGAAAATTCCCAGCCCCAGGGAAGATTAATCACCAAGAGCTCTGTTGGAGACCTCTATCTGAATCCAAGATCTGGCTTTACCCAAGTGCCAGAAGCTCCCAGCGCTGGATGCCTCACACCAAACAATAAACAAGACAGGAACACAAACCTACCCATGTGCACACATACTACCTAAAGTCATACTAAGCTCACATACACCCCGAAACACACCACCTAAAACGGCCATGCTCATCAGAGGGAAAACACTCAGCTCCACCCACCAGAATGCAGGTACCAGTCCCTCCAATCAGGAAGCCTACACAAGACACTGGACCAACCCCACCACTGGGGACAGAGAACAGAAGCAAGAGGAACTATGACGCTGCAGCCTAGGGAAAGGAGACCTCAAATACTGTAAATTAGACAAAATAAGGAGAGAGAGAAATATAGGCAAAGGGGGCTGTAAGACAAAACCCCACAAAACCAAATAAATGAAGAAGAAATAGGCAAACTACCTGAAAAAGAATTCAGAATAATGATAGTAAAGATGATTAAAAATCTTGCAAATAGAAGAGAGAAAATACAAGAAATATTTAACAAGGACCTAGAAGAATTAAAGAGCAAACAAACAGTAATGAACAACACAATAACTGAAATTAAAAACACTCTAGAAGGAATCAAGAGCAGAATAATGGAGGCACAAGAACGGATAAGTGAGCTGGACAATAGAATGGTGGAAATAACTGCCATGGAGCAGCATAAAGGAAAAGGAATGAAGAGAGTGGAGGACAATCTCAGAGACCACTGGGACAACATAAAGTGCATCAACATTCGAATTATAGGGTTCCCAGAAGAAGAAAAAAAGAAAGGATCTGAGAAAATATTTGAAGAGATTATAGTTGAAAACTTCCACAACATTGGAAAGGAAATAATCAAATCCAGGAAGTGTAGAGAGGATAAAAGTGTACATAGGATAAAACCAAGGTGAAACACACTGAGACATGTGTTAATCAAACAAGCAAAAATTAAACACAAAGAAAAAATATTAAAAGCAGCAAGGGAAAAGCAACAAATATCATACAAGGGAATCCCCATAAGGTTAACAGCTGATCTTTCAGCAGAAACTCTACAGGCCAGAAGGGAGTGACAGGACATATTTAAAGTGATGAAAGGGAAAAACCTACAATGAAGATTACTCTATCCAGCAAGGATCTCATTCAGATTGGATGGAGAAAACAAAAGCTTTACAGACAAGCAAAAGTTAAGAGAATTCAGCACCACCAAACCAGCTTTACAGAAAAAGCTAAAGGAACTTCTCTAGGCAGGAAACACAAGAGAAGGAAAAGACTGTACTACCCAAAGCAATCTACAGATTCAATGCAATCCCTATCAAATTGCCAATGACATTTTTCCAAGAACTAGAACAAAAATTTTTTAAATTTTTAAAATTTCTGTGGAAACACAAAAGACCCCGAATAGCCAATTAAGAAAATGATAATAGGAACATACATATCTACAATTACCTTAAATGTAAATGGATTAAATGCCCCAACCAAAACACAGATGGGCTGAATGGATACAAAAACAAGACCTGTATGCATGCTGTCTACAAGAGACTCATTTGAGACCTAGGGACACATACAGACTGAAAGTGAGAGAATGGAAAAAACTATTCCATGAAAATGGAAATCAAAAGAAAGCTGGAGTAGCAATACTCATATAAGACAAAATAGACTTTAGAATAAAGACTATTGAAAGAGACAAGGAAGGACGCTATATAATGATCAAGGGATCAATCCAAGAAGAAGATATAACAATTGTAAATATCTATGCACCCAACATAGGAGCACTTAAATACATAAGGCAAATGCTAACAGCCATAAAATGGGAAGTCAAGAGTAACACAATAATAGTAGGTGATTTTAACACCTCATTTACACCAATGGACATATCATCCAAAGAGAAAATAAATAAGGAAATACAAGCTTAACTGACACATTAGACCAGATGGACTTAATTGGTATTTATAGGACATTCCGTGCAAAAACAACAGAATACACTTTCTTCTCAAGTTCACATGGAACATTCTCAAGGATAGATCACATCCTGGGTGACAAATCAAGCCTCGATAAATTTAAGAAAATTGAAATAATATCAAGCATCTTTTCTGACCACAGCACTAAGAGATTAGAAATCAGTTGTGGAAAAAAACTGTAAAAAACACAAACACATGGAGGCTAAACAATACGCTACTAAATAATGAAGAGATCACTGATGAAATCAAAGAGGAAATGAAAAAAATACCTAGAAACAAATCACAATGAAAACACGATGACCCAAAACCTATGGGATGCAGCAAAAGCAGTTCTAAGAGGGAAGTTTATAGCAATACAGTCCTTCCTCAAGAAACATGAAAAATTTCAAATAAACAACCTAACCTTACATCTAAAGCAATTAGAGAAAGAAGAACACAAAAACCAAAGTTAGCAGAAGGAAAGAAATCATAAAGATCAGATAAGAAATAAATGAAAAAGAAATGAAGGAAATGATAGCAAAGATTAATAAAACTAAAAGCTGGTTGTTTGAGAAAATAAACAAAATTGACAAACCCTTAGCCAGACCCATCAAGAGAAAAAGGGAAAGACTCAAATCAACAGAATTAGAAATGAAAAAGGAGAAGTAACAACTGACACTACAGAAATACAAAGGATCCTGAGAGACTACAACAAGCAACTATATGCCAATAAAATGGACAACCTGGAAGAAATGGACAAATTCTTAGAAAAGTACAACCTTCTAAGACTGAACCAGGAAGGAATCGAAAACATGAACAGACCAATCACAAACACTGAAATTGAAACTGTGATTAAAATTCTTCCAACAAACAAAAGTCCAGGACCAGATGGCTTCACAGGCGAATTCTATCCAACATTTAGAGAAGAGCTAACATCTATCCTTCTTAAACTCTTCCAAAATATAGCAGAGGGAGGAACACTCCCAAACTAATTCTACAAGGCCACCATCACCCTGATACCAAAACCAGACAAAGATGTAACAAACAAAGAAAATTACAGGCCAATATCAATGATAAACATAGACGCAAAAATCCTCGACAAAAAATACTAGCAAACAAAATCCAACAGCACATTAAAAGTATCGTACACCATGATCAAGTGGGGTTTATCCCAGGAATGCAAGGTTTCTTCTATATAGGCTACTCAATCAATGTGATACACCATATTAACAAACTGAAGAATAAAAACCATATGATAATCTCAATAGATACAGAAAAAGCTTTTGACAAAATTCAACACCCATTTATGATAAAACTCTCCCAAAAGTGGGCATACAGGGAACCTACCTCAACATAATAAAAGCCGTATATGACAAACCTACAGTCAACATTGTTCTCAATGGGGAAAAACTGAAAGCATTTCCTCTAATATCAGGAACAAAACAAGGGTGCCCACTCTCCCCATTATTATTCAACAGAGTTTTGGAAGTTTTAACCATGGCAATCAGAGAAGAAAAAGAAATAAAAGTAACACAAATTTCAAAAGAAGAAGTAAAACTGTCACTGTTTGCAGATGACATGATACTATACATAGAAAATCCTAAAGATGCCACCAGAAAACTACTAGAACTAATCAATGAATTTGATAAAGTAGCAGGATACAAAATTAATGCACAGAAATCTCTTGCATTCCTACACACTAACAACGAAAAATCAGAAAAGGAAATCAAGGAAACACTCCCATTTACCATGGCAACAAAAAGAATAAAATACCTAAGAATAAACTTACCTAAGGAGGCTAAAACCTGTGCTCAGGAAACTGTAGGACATTCATGAAAGAAATCAAAGACAATACAAACAGATGGAAAGATATATCATCTTCTTGGATTGGAAGAATCAATATTGTGAAAATGACTGTACTACCCAAAGCAATCTACAGATTCAATGCAATCCCTATCAAATTGCCAATGACATTTTTCCAAGAACTAGAACAAAAATTTTTTAAATTTCTGTGGAAACACAAAAGACCCCGAATAGCCAAAGCAATCTTGAGAAAGAAATACAGAGCTGGAGCAATAAGGCTCCCTGACTTCAGACTATACTACAAAGCTACAGTAATCAAGACAGTATGGTACTGGCACAAAAACAGAAAGATAGATCAATGGAACAGGATAGAAAGCCCAGAGATAAACCCACATGTGTATGGTCACCTTATCTTTGACAAAGGAGGCAAGAATATACAAAGGAGAAAGACAGCCTCTTCAATAAGTGGAGTTGGGAAAACTGGACAGCTACGTGTAAAAGAATGAAATTAGAACACTCCCTAACACCATACACAAAAAAAACTCCAAAGGGATTAAAGACCAAATATAAGGCCAGACACTATAAAACTTTTAGAGGAAAACATAGGCAGAACACTCTTTGACATAAATCACAGCAAGATCTTTTTGACCCACCTCCTACAGTAATAGAAATAAAAACAAAAATAAACTAATGGGACCTAATGAAACTTAAAAGCTTTTGCACAGCTAAGGAAACCATAAACAAGATGAAAAAGACAACCCTCAGAATGGGAGAAAATATTTGCAAATGAAGCAACTGAAAAAAGATTAACCTCCAAAATATACAAGCTGCTCATGAAGCTCAATATTAAAAAAACAAACAACCCAATCCAAAAATGGGCAGAAGACCTAAATAGACATTTCTCCAAAAAAGATATACAGATTGCCAACAAACACATGAAAGAATGCTCAACATCATTAATCATTAGCAAATCAAATGCAAATCAAATCAAATGCAAATCAAATGCAAATCAAAACTACAATGAGATATCATCTCACACTGGTCAGAATGACCATCATCAAAAAATCTAGAAACAATAAATGCTAGAGAGGGTGTGGAGAAAAGGGAACCCTACTGCACTGTTGGTGGGAATGTAAATTGATACAGCCACTACGGAGAACAGTATGGAGGTTCCTTTAAAAAACTAAAAATAGAACTACCATATGACCCAGCACTCTCACTACTGGGCATATACCCTGAGAAAACCAAAATTCAAAAAGAGTCATGTACCACAATATTCATTGCAGCTCTATTTACAATAGCCAGGATATGGAAGCAACCTAAGTGTCCATCGGCAGATGAATGGATAAAGAAGATGTGGGACACTTATACAATGGAATATTAGCCATAAAAAGGAAAGAAATTGAATTATTTTTAATGAGGTGCATGGACCTAGAGTCTTTCATACAGAGTGAAGTAAATCAGAAAGGGGAAAATACCATATGCTAACGTACATATATGGAATCTTAAAAATTGGTACTCATGAACCTAGTGGCAGGGCAGGAATAATGATGCAGACATAGAGAATGGACTTGAGGACACAGGGTGGTAAGGGGAAGCTGGGACAAAGTGAGAGAATAGCATTGACATATATATACTACCAAGTGGAAAATGGGTGAGTAGTGGGAAATTGCTGCATAGCACAGGATCAGCCCAATGTTTTGTGACAACCTAGAGGTGTGGGATAGAGAGGATGGGAGGAAGGCTCAAGAAGGAGGGGATATAGGGATATATGTATACTTATAGCTTATTCACTTTGTTGTACAATAGAAACTAACAGAACATTGTAAAGCAATTATACTCCAATAAAAATATAAAAATACAAAAATTAAAAAAAAAAAGAAAAATGTCTACATTGTAACTCTTGAATACTCACCAATAGCAATTCCATAACCTTCCTGAAATACATTCCAGTGCTATGAGGGAATTCTTGGAGCCTTAACCGAGATTCTCCTTGCACTGTCTTCAATTTAAAAAAAAATTTCTACTCACTGTTTTCTCATAACATTCTTTTCCAAGCCACAAGTCAGTTATTTTTCATATTTTCTTCTTTTATCTTTGCAATTTCAATTCTACTTTCACTCAAGTATATCTTCTGTTACTTATATATTTAGTAATATATTAGTTGTATATTAATTATTATTACTATTAATTTATATGAAGAACTATAACATTCTTACAAGGACTCTTTATATTTATAACTTTTGCTTTTTATACATGTACATACATTTGTCAACTTTTATATTTAAATTTAATTTGTCAACTTTTAAATTTAAAATCTAAAATGTTTCTTCTTTCTGCTTCTCTTTTTTCCACAGCTCTTTGCTCACGCCTTTAACTGTAAATAAATTCACATTCTGTTTACATTACTACTTTCCCACCACTCTCAGAAATCAAGGATGAGAATTTCTTATCAGTGTTTTGGTTCAGAGTGCCTCTCAGAGCCCAGCACAGAGGACTCAACAACTATTTGGTTCAGTGGGTGAATGGCTGTAAGACTAAATGTAGTGCTTTCGTGTAAGGCAGCACTTAGTTGCTAGACAGAAAATGCCAACTTCTATATCTGACCCATATTTAGCTTTATATTAAATAATTAGTCTGTAGCTGGACTTAAAGTATATATATCCTTATATATATCATGCTTTCAGTTAGAAGTAGGATGTTAATTTTCTTTTTTCTGTTTTGGGGGAGATTCGCCAGGCATCATGGGGATCTTATTTCCTCGACCAGGGATGGAAACTGTGCCCCCTGCAGTGGAAAGGCGGAGTCTTAACCACTGGACAGCCAGGGAAGTCCCTGATTTTCTTATTACAATAAAATAGAAAATCTTGCTCTTATGTTTATATAAATCTTTCTAAAATGTACTATGGAATTCACATAAACAGAGAACAAATCTATTTTGTAACCATTATTTCATTAGTGACTAACAGTGCTTTAAACAGAGTAGATGTTCCATAAGTACTTGTTGAATGATTTAATATATTGATTAATGAATACTTTAAAAAGGTGATAGTCTATACCTTTCCTATAGAGGTACTAATAGACGGAATGAATAGAACTATAGATAATGATAGGCAAAAAATAACTAAGAATGTATTTTAAAATACATATATACTTTTTGATCATTCATTATGGACCAGGTTCAGTAATAAGAATTTTATATGGATTGTATATGTAGCCCCGAAACAAGCCTCTAGGGTAGGGAACATTTACTTTCTATATAAGGAATATGAAACACAGAGACTAAGTTGCCTCATAACTGGTCTTGTCTGTTAGTATTTAAATCCACATAATTTGACTCCACTGACCATAATCTTTATCCTTATGCTTTGTTAATTCTCCAGGAATAAAATGCACTTAATATTTCAAGTAAAGACTAATGTACTACAGGCAAAACACAAGCCCATGTACTTGTGTCAGCAAGGTAAGTTAAGTTGAAGATATTCTTTCCTTTAATTTACTATATGTCTATTATGCTCTGAAATAAATTGTGCTATTTCTCTGCTCAGGGATACCTTTCATATGAAAGTAGTATACACTTCCAACAGACCCGCTCTGGAAAGTATTGAACACATTTGACAGATACAGCCCAAACTGGGATACAAAATATATCTTCTCTTCAAAAATTGTACATCATTTTAATGATATATCTGTATATTTTCTTTCCTGATTAAAACACTGCTAGGTTGTTTTTCAACTTTATTTTTCCACAAATAATCAATCAGAGTTCCACTTCAGCTCACAGATACACTATATAATTTTAAATTATTAAAAAACATTAGTACACGTAACAGGTACATATTATAAGAGGATTTGACTATAATACAGTATTAACTCAATCAGCGGCATTTAATATTTCCTCCAAAAATGCTACTTTGTGAGAGTTACATTATTTCTGAAAAATATGCTGCTATATTGATTGCATAAATCTATGGTGGACTATCGACGGATCGTGGTTTGAATTTACAATAAGAACATTAAATTTATCACTTGTCCTAAGTGTTTTCATTTAATGCTTACTTAGATTCTTTCATTTTTGGATGTATACTTATATATTTGACTGTCTTTCTTTTCTTCTGTTTTATGTGTGTGTGTTTATTTATTGTAGAAGACTATAGGATTGATTTTTTTGTGAATGCAAAATCAGTAAACTTTAGCTTGAACCTGTTTATGATTTTAGGAAATACATGCCTTCCTTTAAATTTGGGGGAGAAAGCATGCTTCCTATTACCTCGGAAAAGTATACAGAACCAAATATTTGTGGGAAAAGGTACAATTTAGGAATGTTTCTTAAAGTGCACTGAAATCGTAGCAGAGGAAAGTAATGAATATGGTCTCCACATTCTCAGTGGGTTGCTTGTAAATTTTAATGACATGCGCGATGTACTGAAATATTCCATGACCGACTTGCCACATTTACTGCAGCATTAATATAAGGAGCTCCTGGAACGGTTCACGTTCTTGCTTACTGATGAATGGAATTGTTTGTGTCTCAACTGGGACTGTAATTGGCACTCACCGTCCTCTCAGCTTTTCAGAATATTGACATTTCTTTTCAGAAAATTCTTAAGCATGGGAGGAACTAAATGAGGGCCGGAGGATCTTTTGAATAGGTGAGATAACATGTCAACTACCAACTCATTCACATTCTCAAGGGTTATTTTAATAGAAACTATTACCTTTCGCACAACAGAATTTTAGAAGTTAGAACAATGTCATTATATATTGTTTCTTGTTTCACCTGTAGTGGTTACAGTCAATTTTCAGCATTTTTCTAAAGCAATGCTTTCTGCCTAGAAATCTGTCTGCTAGTAAACTACATTTACAAGTCATATAAATTAAATAATTACATAGGATTTTATTCTAACTGAAATTTCTTAGATATTCAAGTTTTCTTAGAAATAAATGATTTTTTTCTCCTAAAAACAAATTCTAACAGCACATAATAATACCAAAATTATTTATTGAATATTTAGGTGTCAGGCACAATGCTAAGCACTTTAGACATATCACCTCTTAATTCTAATATTTATTTCATATTACTATCCTCATTTTACTGATAAAGAGACTGAGACTCAGGAAAAACTAAAAAATATTTTCAACAACCCATTTCTTTTTTATTTTTAACAGATCATTTTATTAAATTAAAAAAAATTAACGTCTTTATTAGAGTATAATTGCTTTACATTGTTGTGTTAGTTTGTGCTGCACAACAAAGTGAATAAGCTACACATATACTTATATCCCCATATCCGCCCCCTCTTGCGTCTGCCTCCCACCCTCCCTCTCCCACCTCTCTAGGTGGTCACAAAGAACCAAGCTCATCTCCCCGTGCGATGAAGCTGCTTCCCACTAGCTATCTATTTTACATTTGGTAGTCTATATATGTGAATGCCACTCTCTCACTTCGTCCCAGCTTACCCTTCCCCCTCCCCGTGTCCTTAAGTCCATTCTCTGCATCTGCGTCTTTATTCCTGTCCTGCCCCTAGGTTCTTCAGAACCTAGTTTTTTTAGATACCACATATATGTGTTAGCATACGGTATTTGTTTTACTCTTTCTAACTTACTTCACTCTGTATGACAGACTCTAGGTCCATCCACCTCACTACAAATAACTCAATTTCGTATCTTTTTATGGCTGAGTAATATTGCATTGTATATATGTGCCACATCTTCTTTATCCATTCATCTATCAATAGACACTTAAGTTGCTTCCGTGTCCTGGCTATTGTAAATAAAGCTGCAATGAACATTGTGGTACATGACTCTTTTTGAATTATGGTTTTCTCAGGGTATATGCCCAGTAGTGGGATTGCTGGGTCATATGATAGTTCTACTTTTAGTTTTTTAAGGAACCTCCATACTGTTCTCCATAGTGGCTGTATCAATTTACATTCCCACCAACAGTGCAAGAGGGTTTCCTTTTCTCCACACCCTCTCCAACATTGATTGTTTCTAGATTTTTTGATGATGGCCATTCTGACTGGTGTGGGGTGATATCTCATTGGAGTTTTGATTTGCATTTCTCTAATGATTAGTGGTGTTGAGAAATCTTTCATGTGTTTGTTGGCAATCTGTATATCTTCTTTGAAGAAATGTTTATTTAGGTCTTCTGCCGATTTTTGGGTTGGGTTGTTGTTTGTTTTTTTTTGATATTGAGCTGCATTAGCTGTTTGTATATTTTGGAGACTAATCCTTTTTCAGTTGCTTCATTGGCAAATATTTTCTCCCATTCTGAGGGTTGTTTTTTCATCTTGTTTATGGTTTCCTTTGCTGTGTCAAAGATTTTAAGTTTCATTAGGTCCCATTTTTTAATTTTTGTTTTTATTTCCATTTCTCTAGGAGGTGTGTCAAAAAGGATCTTGGTGTGATTTATGTCATAGAGTTCAACAGCCCATTATAAAAAGGGATTGGGCAGGGTTTGAATCTATGTCACTTTGGCTCAATTATATCATCTTCCAACCTGCATCCTGCTTTATAAATGACAGCGTATTTCCCCCATGTTAGTGTTGGTCAGCTGAGAGGAAATACATTTCAAAAAGTAATTTTTAAAGTTTTAAAAATATATGCTGGCCCAGAGGATTTTTAGGGCAGTGAAAATAGTCTGTATTATATGATAATCGTGGATGGATGTCATCATATGTTTGTCCAAACCTATAGAATGTACAACACCAAGAGTGAACACTAGGGTAAACTATGGACTTGGGATGATTATGATGTGTCAATGTAGGTTCATTCTTGGCAAAAGAAAAAAAAGTACCATTCTCGTGAGTGATGTTGGTAATAGGGGAAGATATGCATGTGTGAGGGGACGGAGTATATGGGAAATCTCTGTACCTTCTTCTAAATTTTGTTGTAAACTTAAAACTACTACTCCCAAAATCTTAAATGTATTTTCTGCAGTGTTGCCTCTTATATGTCAAGTATACTTCCATTAAAAAATTCCATTTTGCTTTGCATCCTTCTGCATACAAAATTGAATACCCATGCAGTGGTTCCTAGTATTCCATTTTAATCCTTTAATTACTGTAAGATTACTAATTACATCCTTTCTTTCACTCCTCAATTCTATTATTTTGTGTCTTCTCTCTTTTATCCTCACCAATAAAGTTTTGACGATTGTGTTGATCTGTTCCCAAAAAATCATCATCTCTTCCTGAAGAATTCAGCTTTTATCATTATAAAATCTTCATCTTTGTCTCCTGTAACTTTTTTTGTCTCAGAATATTTTGTCTGATATTAATGTAGCCATTTTAGCTCTCTTATGGTTACTGTTTGTATGGTGTATTTTTCTGTACTTTTACTTTTAATCTATTTATACCTTTGAATCTAAAGCTTTCTTCTTACAAACTATGTAGAGCATGACTTTGTTTTGTTTTTAATTGAATTAAAAATCTCTAATTTTTTTTTTGCTGTTGTTATTGTTGTTTTTTTTTTGGCTGTGCCACGCAGCTCATGGGATCTTAGTTCTCTGACCAGGGATTGAACCTGTGCCCCCTGCATGGAAGCACAGAGTCTTAACCACTGGAGTGCCAGGGAAATCCCTGTGTTTGTATTTTTAAAATCAATTTATGTTTAATGCAATTATTGTTATGGTTGGACTTACAGTTCACATTTTATTATTTGTTTTTGTTTCACTTTTTCCCTCTGTACCTGCATTATTGTGTTCTTTTGTGTTAAATACATATTGTATAGTTCACTATCTTTGTTCATTTTCTGAGTTATTTTCTTAGTAGTTACACTAGGTATTACAATATATATCTTAATTTATAATAATTTCTTCAGATTAATACTATTTAATTTCAACAAATATAGGAATTTTTTTCCAATGGAGCTTCATTGCCCACCTTCTTGTTATTATTTGTCAGATTATATATATATTACATCTTTATATTATATAAGTTCAATAGTACAGTTTTATAATTATTGTTGTATGTAATTTTCTTATAAATTCGTTAAGAAAAGAAGAGAGAAAATATGTATTTCCAGTATCTTTTATATTTACCTATCTAATTACTTTTTCTAGTGCTCTTTATTTTTGTGTGTATGGATAAGCATTACTGCCTGGTGACATTTCCTCTCAGCATGAAGGACTTGTGCATATCTTTTTAAAACATATCTACTAGCAATGCATTCTATCATATTTTGTTTATCTGGGAATGTCCTTATTTCACCATCAATTTTTTTTTTTTCCTGTACACGGGCCTCTCACTGTTGTGGCCTCTCCTGTTGCAGAGCACAGGCTCCGGACACGCAGGCTCAGCAACCATGGCTCACGGGCCCAGCCGCTCCGCGGCATGTGGGATCTTCCTGGACCGGGGCACAAACCCGTGTACCCTGCATCAGCAGGTGGACTCTCAACCACTGCGCCACCAGGGAAGCCCTAATTTTTTTAATAGATGTTTATTGGAATATAATTGCTTCACAATACTATGTTAGTTTATGTTGTACACCAAAGTGAATCAGCAATATGCATACATATGTCCCTATATCCCCTCCCTCTTGAGCCTCCCTTCCATCCTCCCTATCCCACCCCTCTAAGTCATCACAAAACACCAAGATGATCTCCCTGTGCTATGCTGGTGCTTCCCACTAGCTAACTATTTCACATTCTGTAGTGTATATATGTTGATGCTACTCTCACTTCTCCCCAGCTTTCCCCTCCCACCCTGTGTCTTCAAGTCCATTCTCTATGCTCTGTGTCTACATCTTTATTCCTGCCCTGCAACTAGGTTCATCAGTACCTTTTTTTTTTTTTTTGGATTCCATATATATGCGTTAGCATACCATATTTTTTTTTCTCTTTCTGAGTTACTTCACTCTATATGACAGACTCTAGTTCCATCCACCTCACTACAAATGACTCAATTTCGTTTCTTTATATGGCTGAGTAATATTCCATTGTATATATGTGCTACATCTTCTTTATCCATTCATCTGTCAATGAACATTTAGGTTGCTTCCACATCCTGGCTATTGTAAATAGTGCTGCAATGAACATTGTGGTACATGTCTGTTTTTGAATTATGGTTTTCTCAGGGTATATGCTCAGTAGTGGGATTGCTGGGTTATATGGTAGCTCTATTTTTAGTTTTTTAAGGAACCTCCATACTGTTCTCCATAGTGGCTATATCAATTTACATTCCCACCAACAGTGCAAGAGGGTTCCTTTTTCTCCACACCCTCTCCAGCATATACGGTTTCTAGATTTTTTGATGACAGCCATTCTGACCGGTGTGAGGTGATGCCTCATTGTAGTTTTTATTTGCATTTCTCTAATGATTAGTGATGCTGAGCATCTTTTCATGTGTTTGTTGGCAATCTGTATGTCTTCTTTGGAAAACTGTCTATTTAGGTCTTCTGTCCATTTTTGGATTAGGTTGTTTGTTTTTTTTATATTAGGCTCCATGAGCTGTTTGCATATTTTGGAGATTAATCCTTTGTCTGTTGTTTCATTGGCAAATATTTTCTCCCATTCTGAGGGTTGTCTTTTCATCTTGTTTATGGTTTCCTTTGCTGTGCAGAAGCTTTTAAGTTTCATTAGGTCCCATTTGTTTATTTTTGTTTTTATTTCCATTTCTCTAGGAGGTGGGTCAAAAAAGATCTTACTGTGGTTTATGTCAAAGAATGTTTTTCCTATGTTTTCCTCTAATAGGTTTATAGTGTCTGGTCTTACATTTAGGTCTTTAATCTATCTGGAATGTATTTTTGTGTTTGGTGTAAGATAGTGTTCTAATTTCATTCTTTTACATGTAGCTGTCCAGTTTTCCCAGCACAACTTATTGAAGAGGCTGTCTTTTCTCCATGGTATGTTCTTGCCTCCTTTGTCATAAGTTAGGTGACCATATGTGCATGGGTTTATCACTAGGCATTCTCTCCTGTACCATTGATCTATATTTCTGTTTTTGTGCCAGTACCATACTATCTTGATTACTGGCCTATTGTAGTATAGTTTGAAGTTGTGGAGCCTGATTCCTCCAGCTCCATTTTTCTTTCTCAAGATTGATTTGGCTCTTCGGGGTCTTATGTGTTTCCATACAAATTGTGAATTTTTTTGTTCTAGTTCTGTGAAAAATGCCATTGGTAGTTTGATAGGGATTGCATTGAATCTGTAGATTGCTTTGGGTAGTATAGTCATTTTCACAATATTAATTCTTCCAGTCCAAGAACATGGTGTATTTCTCCATCTATTTATTTCATCTTTGATTTCCTTCATCAGTGTTTTATAGTTTTCTGAGGACAAGTCTTTTGCTTCCTTAGGTAGGTTTACTCCTAAGTATTTTATTTTTTTTTGTTACAATGGTAAATGGGATTGTTTCCTTAATTTCTCCTTCTGATTGTTCATTGTTGGTGTATAGGAATGCAAGAGATTTCTGTGCATTAACTTGGTACCTACAACTTTACCAAATTCATTGATTAGTTCTAGTAGTTTTCTGGTGGCATCTTTAGGATTTTCTATGTATAGTATCATGTCATCTGCAAACAGTGACAGTTTTACTTCTTCTTTTCCAATTTGTGTTACTTTTATTTCTTTTTCTTCTCTGATTGCCATGGCTAGGACTTCCAAAACTATGTTGAATAATAGTGGTGAGAGTGGGCAACCTTGTCTTCTTCCTGATCTTAGTGGAAATATTTTCATTTTTTTCACCATTGAGTGTGATATTTGCTGTGGGTTTGTCATATATGGCTTTTATAATGTTGAGGTAGATTCCCTGTATGCCCATTTTCTGGAGAGTTTTTAAAATAAATCGCTGTTGAATTTTGTCAAAAGCTTTTTCTTCATCTATTGAGATGATCATATGGTTTTTATTCCTTAGTTTGTTAATGTGGTGTATCACATTGATTGATTGTATATTGAAGTATCCTTGCATCCCTGGTATAAATCCCACTTCATCATGGTCCTTTTAATATGTTGTTGGATTCTATTTGCTAGTATTCTGTTCAGGATTTTTGCATTTATGTTCATCAGTGATATTGGTCTATAATTTTCTTTTTTTGTGATATCTTTGTCTGGTTTTGGTATCAGGGTGATGGTGGCTTTGTAGAATGAATTTGGGATTGTTTCTCCCTCTGCTATATTTTGGAAGATTTTGAGAAGGATCAGTGTTACCTCTTCTCTAAATGTTTGAGGATTCTCCTGTGAAGCTCTCTGGTCCTGGACTTTTGTTTGTTGGAAGATTTTTAATTACGGTTTCAGTTTCATTACTTGTGATAGGTCTGTTTATATTTTCTAATTCTTCCTGGTTCAGTCTTGGAAAATTGTACCTTTCGAAGAATTTTTCCATTTCTTTGTGGTTGTCCATTTTATTGGCATATATTTGTTTGTAGTAGTCTCTTATAATCCTTTGTATTTTTGTGGTGTCAATTGTGATTTCTCCTTTGTCATTTCTAATTTTATTGATTTGCGTCCTCTCCCTTTTATTCTTGATGAGTCTGGCTAAGGGTTTGTCAATTTTGTTTATCTTCTCAAAGAACTATATTTTACTTTTATTGATCTTTGCTATTGTGCTCTTTGTTTCTATTTCATTTATTTCTACTCTGATTTTTATGATTTCTTTCCTTCTACTGACTTTGGGTTTTCTGTGTTCTTCTTTCTCTAGTTGTTTTAAGTGTAGGGTTAGATTGTTTATTTGATATTTTTCTTGTTTCTTGAGATGTGATTGAATTGCTATAGACTTCCCTCTTAGAACTGCTTTTGCTGAGTTCCACTGGTTTTGGGTCGTCGTGTTTTCATTGTCATTTGTTTCTAGGTATTTTTTGATGTCCTCTTTGATTTCTTCAGTGATCTCTTGGTTAGTTAGTAGTGCACTGCTCAGCCTCTATGTATTTGTGTTTTTTTACAGTTTTTTTCTGTAATTGATTTACAATCTCATAGCATTGTGATCAGAAAAGATGTTTGATACGATTTCAATTTTCTTAAATTTTCTGAGGCTCGATTTGTGACCCAAGATGTGATCTATCCTGTAGAATGTTCTGTGTGCACTTGAGAAGAAAATGTATTCTGCCACTTTTGGCTGGAAAGTGGTGTTCCTGGTCTATTGTGTCATTTAAAGCTTGTGTTTCCTTATTTATTTTCTTTTTCGATGATCTGTCTGATAGTGTAAGTGGGGTGTTAAAGTCCCCTACTATTATTGTGTTACTGTCGATTTCTCCTTTCATGGTTGTTAGCATTTGCCTTATGTATTGAGCTGCTCCTATGTTGAGTGCATAAACATTTATAATTGTTATATCTTCTTCTTGGATTGATCCCTTGATCATTATGTAGTGTCACTCCTTATCTCTTGTAACAGTCTTTATTTTAAAGTCTATTTTATCTGATATGAGTATTGCTACTCCAGCTTTATTTTGATTTCCGTTTTCGTGAAATATCTTTTTCCATCTCTTCACTTTTGGTCTGTATGTATCTCTAGGTCTGAAGTGGGTCTCTTGTAGACAGCAATATATGTGGGTCTTATATGTGTATTCATTCAGCCAGTCTGTGTCTTTTGGTTGGGGCATTTAATCCATTTACATTCAAGGTTATTATTGATATGTATGTTCCTATTACCATTTTCTTAATTGTTTTGAGTTTGTTTTTGTACATCTTTTCCTTCTCTTGTGTTTCTTGCCTAGGGAAGTTTCTTTAGCATTTGTTGTAAAGCTGGTTTGGTGGTGCTGAATTCTCTTAGTTTTTGCTTGTCTGTAAAGCTTTTGATTTCTCCATAGAATATGGATGAGATCCTTGCTGTGTAGAGTAATCTTGGTTGTAGGTTTTTCCCTTTCATCACTTTAAGTATATCCTGCCACTCCTTTCTTGCCTGCAGATTATGGGGAGTCCTTTGTATTTTATTTTTTTGTTTTTCCCTTGCTGCTTTTAATATTTTTTCTTTTAATTTAATTTTTGTTACTTTGATTAATATGTGTCTTGGTGTGTTTTTCCTAAGGTTTATCCTGTATGGGACTGTCTGTGCTTCCTGGACTTGGGTGACTATTTCCTTTCCCACGTTAGGGAAATTTTCAACTATAATCTCTTCAAATATTTTCTCAGAGCCTTTCTTTTTCTCTTATTCTTCTGGGACCCCTATAATTCGAATGTTGGTGCTTTTAGTGTTGTCCCAGTGGTCTCTGAGATTGTTTTCAGTTCTTTAAATTCTTTTTTCTTTATTCTTCTCCTTGGCAGTAATTTCCACCATTTTGTCTTCCAGCACACTTATTCGTTCTTCTGCCTCAGTTATTCTGTTATTGATTCCTTCTAGTGTATTTTTCATTGCAGTTATTGTATTGTTCATCTCTGGTTTTTTGTTCTTTAGTTCTTCTAGATCCTTGTTAAACATTTCTTGTATTTTCTCAGTCCATGCCTTCATTCTATTTCTGAGATTCTGGATCATATTTACTATCATTACTCTGAATTCTTTTTTAGGTAGATTACCTATTTCCTCTTCATTTATTTGGTCTTGTAGGTTTTTACCTTGCTCCTTCATCTGTGACATATTTTTTGCCATCTCATTTTTTTTTTTTTCTAATGAGTAGGATTATATTCCTGTCTTACTGGTTGTTTAGCCTGATGCTTCCAACACTGGAGTTTGTAGGCTGTTGGGTAGAGCTGGGTCTTGGTGCTGTGATGAGGACCTCCGTGAGACCTCACTCTGATGCATATTCTCTGGGGTCTCAGGTTGTTTGTTAGTCCAGTGGTTCAGACTCAGAGCTCCCACTGCAGGAGCTTCAGTCGGACCCCTGGCTCATGAACCAAGATCCTGCAAGCCATGTGGGATGGCAAAAAAAAAAAAGAGAGAACAATAACAAAGTAAAAAATAAAATTAGACCAGGAAACTAACAGATATGTTGTACCAGAAGGTACAACAGTATCACAGTAGTATAAAAGAGGAGGAGGTAAAAGAAAAAAAAGGGGGGGGGGGGAAAGGTCTTTACTGTGGAGGGCAGGGCCTATGCTTAGAACCCACAGGGATGGAAAATGCCCTGGGGCTGTTGGGGCTGGGGCTTAGGTTCAATAGAACAGAAGGGGTCCAGGCGTGTCCCCCACCCCTGGTCTCAGGGGGAAGGGGACCTTACCTGGGAGGCCAGCAGGTTTCTTGGGCTGAGTGGATGAGGCAAATGCCCTTCTCTCCTCTCCTGCTCCTCCAGGAGGGTCCCTCCCCTGCCTCTCTTGTTCTCCCCTGGGTCTCCCTACTATGCCCCCGGGACCAATGTGTCCAGGCGGAGGGGGAGACTTTGGAGGTAGGGGACTGTCCTGGGAGCTCAGCAGTCTCCCAGGGCCTGAGTGGGTGGGACAATCACCCTCTGCCCCTCTCCAGCTCCTCCCTGAGGGCCCGTCCCACCTGCCTCTCCTGATCTACCCGGCCTCAGGGGTGCCAATCCTGTCCGGTCTCCTCTTCTCCTCCCTCCACATTACCCCCACATCTTACTGGTTCGCTTGGGGGTTCCTCCCATCTCCTTGGGCATCAGGATCTCCCATGAGCAGCCGGCAGTGCCTTAGTTGTGGGGAGACGCTCTAACTCAGCATCTTCCCACACCGCCATCTTGACTCTGCCCCACCCACCTTATTTTTTTTTTATTTTTATTTTTTTTGCAGTATGAGGGCCTCTCACTGTTGTGGCCTCTCCTGTGTGGAGCACAGGCTCCGGACATGCAGGCTCAGCAGCCATGGTTCACGGGCCTAGCCGCTCCACGGCATGTGGGATCATCCCGGACCGGGGTACGAACCCGTGTCCCCTGCATCGGCAGGCGGACTCTCAACCACTGCGCCACCAGGGAAGTCCCCTCACCTTCATTTTTGAAAGATATTTTTGCCAAATATAGAATTCTTGGTTGGTCAATATATTTTTCTTTCATCACTTTGAATATATCAGTCCATTATCTCGTGGCTTTAATTATTTCTGTTGAGAAGGCTGCTATTAATTTTTTGTTGGTTTCCCTCTCATTTCTCATCTACTTCTTTCAAGATAACATGTTTGTTTTCACCTTCAAATGTTTGACTATAGTGTGTTTGTGTGTAGCTCCCTTTTTTTTTATCCTATGTATTATAGTTCTACCATTGAAATAAAACAAGGATAATATATATATCTATAATAATAATATAGTAATAAGATTATATAATATGTACATATGTTATAATCTACATATTTAAATACAATAATTATCTACATTTATACAATGAAATATTACTGAGTAATAAATACTGAACTACTGATACACAGCTGTGGCTGGGAAAGAGCTCCTGCAAAGATGGCTACAGTCAGAATTGGAGGACCAGAACCCAGTACTGTGATTCTAGATGGTCTAGATTTCAGATGCCACCAGTCAGTAAAGTGATGGAATTGGTGCCTTGCCACACTGGATTGGCCCTATACCTTTTGGAAGTGTCTGGGTAAGAAAATGATCTTTTGCCAAAGAGAATTGATTTCTGAAACTTGCTTTCTCCAGGGCAAGAAGTTATGCTAGTATCTGAAGCAGATATTGAAGCTGAAGACTTCAACTTACTCAAAGTCCTTTGGACATAGCTGATTTCAAATCACTCCCAGCCACACCCATAAAATACAAACTTTTTCCAAGTGTTTATCCTTTTTCCAGAGATGACTAGTTGACAGATACAGATTTCAGGATGTAACGTAGGAATGATTTGGGACTAGGAGAAGGAGTTGGCATATTGCACTTTGAAATTGCAATATGTTAATCACAATGTGAATAGGAAATGCATAGTCTTGAAGAAAAATATAAAGCAAGATGAAATGACTGCTACATAGAGATAAGTTAAAGTTATGTTTAAAGAGAAATAACTAGGGCTTCCCTGGTGGCGCAGTGGTTGGGAGTCCGCCTGCCGATGCGGGGGACACGGGTTCATGCCCCAGTCTGGGAGGATCCCACGTGCCGTGGAGTGGCTGGGCCCGTGAGCCATGGCCACTGAGCCTGCGCGTCCGGAGCCTGTGCTCCACAGCGGGAGAGGCCACAACGGTGAGTGGCCCGCGTACCGCAAAAAAAAAAGAGAACTACATCTTATGTGAGGTAAGGGGAAAGGCTTCAAGGAAGCCTTAGCATTTGAATTAGTTTAGAGGATTGAGTTGACTAAATTCGATTGGAACAAAGCAGCACTATAAAGGTACAGAGCTTTGATGTATACATATTGTTGTAATTAGACAGAGAAAAAGTAATGGTTATAATAGAAGCTGGAGAATCAAGTTTACTGAAAACCTTGAAGGTTAGCCTGAGGAGGTTGGAGGTAGACAATGCAAAATCTTTTCTATTTATTTAATTTTTAAGGGGCTATAGGGAGAGTGATATTGTTTGAATTATATTTTGGGATAATAATTCTTGAGGTAAAGTGATATATTGAAGGAGATTAGAAGCTCATATATGTAAGGGTTTGAAAAAAAATTAATGATTGTAATGTATTATCTGTCTTCAACCCAACATAATTACCACTACTTGAAGTATACTCTGCATTTACCAGAACATCTTTTATATATGGTTCCAGATTATTGTGGATGAGAGGACCCTGAATACGATTTGAAAGGCAGAGAAAGCTATTTTTCTCAAGAAAGAGTTGCAGCCAGAGGAATGGGAAGATGTGAAATTCACAAAAGGAAGCTCTTGATGACAACTCACTTCTCTGTTACAGAATGAGACAGTTGATGTGAGCTTTTCAGAGATTCTTGACAGTGTGGCAGCTTCCTTCCAAGCTTTTGAGAATCACTTTCATGCTTTAGGCTAAGATCAACAATGTTCTTCCCTAACCTTTGGTAGCAGCAACCTTACCTTTGGCATTGGCTTCCTGCATCTTCATTCCACAAACATCTCCAAATAATCATGAAAGGCCCTAGTAATGCACTAAGGCTTTGTACTCAGAATACATTTAGTTGCTCCTGTTTTCTTGACTTAATGATGATTGATGCAGTTTTGGTGCACTAAGTCTCAGGTAACAGTATCTAAAAGATGGGTATCTGGAATCTGTTCTCTAATCTTATCAGATTTGAATTTGGTGATAAACTTTATTGCCAGCGGAAAATGGAAAATGAAACACTAATAGTCTTTAGTATACAGTTGTGAAAAATTTATTAAATAATCACAGGTAATCAAATGCCTAAATAAGGCAGACTTTGGGAGATAAGTAGCAATAGCAATACGATATAATGGAGAAAACAAAGAGTGCAAGGACTGTGGAGTGGACTGGCATCTTCTAAATGTACTGGAAAACTTGAAGAAAGAAAATAGGTTCACCACTTTAAATATCCAGTGTAAGGTCAGGGCTCTGAAATAATTTCTTATTTATTATAGTCAAGGCCAACATTTGTGAAAATCAAATGCCAAGACTGACCTTCCTGTGGATACCTGAGTTATTTTAAAAAGAAATCAATTTATAGTTTCATTTGTTGTCTACTGTTAAAGTTAGGACATTGATTTGGAGTTGCTGGGAACAACATTTTCTAGGAATGTTTTCTTTGTTTGAGTCAAGGCTAGTTTACTAATTGGAAGGCCCCAGTCCAAGATACGAAAAGAGAAAAGGAGAAATCAAAGGTAGCCAAATGCATGGGACATGTGAAATTCTCAGTGGCTTCCAACTTCCCATTGAGGACCCTGTGTTTTGTTGCTGATGACTGAGACAAGACATGCATACTTCATAGAGCTTCTTGAAAATTACAGTAGCTTGCTTTCAAGCCTTTGAGAAGAACATACTTTGATGCTTTAAACTGAACTTTCCAATACATGCTTTCCTAACATTTGGCAGCAGCCTACCTAATCTTTAATTGGCTTTTCACTAACTTCCATTCTACCAGTTCTTACATCAATCATCTAAATCCATATTAAGCCATTTATATTTTGATTGCATAGAATGGTTTCTGTTTTCCTGACCATGTTTGGAATGATACAGTGATTAGGGCCTGAACCAGGGAAATGGTATAAAAGAATACAGTTTTTCACTTTATGTAAACTGTATAGTTTGTTTCATTAATGGATTAGAATATTTATAGTATCTGATGAATTACAAGTTAATCATACTTTACTATATTTTCCATTTGAGAAGTGCACTTACAATGTTTAAATTACATATGCAGTTATTTTTTGTATTATTACTTATGAAAGAAAATCCCTGAAGTTTACCAAGAAGAGAATGCTTTCATCCACATAATTGTTAGAGAAGTTATTCTTGTTTATAAATCTGAAGCTTTCTATATTTTGTGATGAATTAGCACAATCAATGTTAGATTTTCTTTTTCTTTTTAAAACGAAATCAGATCATGGCTTTGAAAGTTATGATGCTTAGGTACAATAGCCAACAAATATTCAAAATAAATATGAAAGAAGGGAGTAAAAACCTCAGGATGAAAAAGCATTCTGAATTAACATACTTCAACCAGATTGTTCACAGGACTCATGAGCAAACTCATTTACAATATTTTTTAGGACTTGTGCTATAAAATAAAATAGAGCAACAAAAATCATAAAATATGGAACAATGTAGGCCGTAGGTGAAAAGTAGGAATTTGGAATTGTCTCATATGAGTTTTAAAAGTCTACTTTGTTATAAAAATTATTTTATTTTAATATTAATACATTTTTTGTTGGTTGGTTTTTGTCAGTATGTCATAGGTTACAGGCAGAATCCTGTTCAGGGCATGAGGCCATTAGTTTGACTAAAGATCATAACCAATAACAAAGAAATTTATTGTACTAAACTTGATTATATAAACCAGTAAATCACTAACAATTATTTAGAGGAAAATGATAGATTTTAGAAACAAGCATTTTAACAAGTTTATTAGAAATCCTTCAAAGAACAAGAAATATCAACAGACATGGTCTTATTAATGACCATGACATTATACTCTAATTTAAAATAATTGAATTATTAGGGTCAAGTGAAGACTGTGATTTTGTATGATAAACTGTAATCCATACATCAAAGTCAGTTAGTAACTAAGTCAGTCATAACTCCCTTCAAACAAATGACTATATTGATTCTCATTAAAAGAGTTTAATAGGAAATCAAAGATATCAGATGTAATAAAGCTTAGAGATGATTTACAATTTCTAATGTAATCAGAAACTAACTATTCTAATACATAACTGTGCTACTAAATGTAAGCTGCTTAGAGAGAAACATGAGTAATAAACAAATAATATATATTTTTCTGGGTGAAGATGCTAATCACTATCATGTTTAAAAGCAATTATAAATGAACCTTGAAGATATTAAGCTAATGAAATAAGCTAGTCACAAGAGGGAAATACTGTATGATTCCACTTATATGAGGTACAAATAAATAGTAGTCAAATTCATAGAAAGAGAAAGCAGAGTCATGTGTGCCAGGGACTAGTGGAGGGAGGCATACAGAATTTCAGTTTTGAAAGATGAATAAAGTTCTGAAAATGGAGAGTGGTGATGATTGCCCAAAGTGTCAATTGCACTTAAAAATATTCAAAACAGTAAATTTTATGTTATATATATTTTACCAAAATTTATATTAAACCAATCAATCAACCTACCAATGAATAAATATCAACTAGAAGACATCATTCCTACTTTCGAAAAGTGTGTGGTATTTTTGAAACAAGGCAACAGGAGTCCAATAATGAAGAATGATGCAAGTCATGATATAAGACAGCATCTGACATATTGTTAACAAATTGATTTACAACTCAACTCAGCTCTTTCCTATAGGTGCACCAGATTTCAGCTGTGCCACACTCTTAATCTTGACTGACCTTGTTGGATCTGGGACTTTTGGACACTCTGTTAAGTTTGCTTCCAATACTGTGAAAAGGCATGCTGGTTTACTACAGTGTGTTGTATGATTTTATTGATTCTCTGTGCTATCATGGCATGAACAGCCATTCCATGAGAAGAATTGTCTACTAAGTTCTATGAGTTTAAGGAGAGATCACTATGGATTGGAATGAATTTGTGAAACTACATAAACAAAAAGATACTTAAAAGGGATCATAAAATATGAGCATAGTTTTTATATAGTTTTTATTGTATTTGTGCAAACTGTTGGAGAAAAGAGGTGAGAAAGCTTAAGGCATATACAGTAAATCAGTTTGACTTTAGCAAAAATGTTAATATAAAAGAACAGTGGAGATAAGTTTGGAGAGTAAGTTTAGGAAAACTTTGGGAGATCCATGAATGACAGGTGAGAGTACATAAAGAGAAGGCATTGGAGATTCAATCTCTGGTTGAATTTTGAGTTACATTTCCTTCACAATGGCCATAAAATCACATTTATCAATTGATGCTACCTCCCCTAGTTTTAACTTGGAACAAAGAATTGAAGGAATATTTTTATTTTTAATGATATTATTACTAAAAATCTAATTGTAGGAATGTAACCAAAATCCAAGAATGGATTTTTTGGAATGCATGTATGTATACAGCTTCAACATGTATAAATTCTTCACAGTTGAAGAAAATATTTGGTCTATGAGACCTAAATAACTAAAGAAAATTGTGTGTATTTTGAGCTATTACTTTTGAATGTACCACCAGGTCCTCTGCAATAATGTGTGTCTCCATAATAAAGTTACAAATAATGGAGAAAAAAGAAAAAAAGTCTTCGAGCAGAGATCTGATGCAGTATGTGTTTTCCATTAGTTAATCAGTTTGTGTGATTTCTTCTGTAATTCTGTTACATTTTGCTGGAATCTCAACTTAATGAAATGGAAAAATGACCAAGATGAGATAGTTTCCCTGCTAACCTGATCCAGTGTTTAATCACAATTTGTTAGCAATATATTGCAATTTATAAAATCCCTACCCTCTTCTGAGACCACCCTGATTTGATAATTGGAGGTCCAAATACCTTATTATTATATGCCATTGAAGTGTCATGATCAGAGTAGTCTCTGAGTTCTACAAGAAATGTTAGGTCTCGAGACATTGTGTATGATTTATGATGATTGTTTAATTCTCAATTTAACTAGATTCTCTAGGGAACTGAAAAGAAATCAGTCATCAAATCACCCTCAGGCCTCTGAAACAGAAGCAGGAGAATTGTGAGTCCCCTGTAACTGGCAAAGGCCACTTCCTCCCAAGTGAAGATATTTCAAAACTGGTCCTGGCAAAGTAAATATTTCGAAATGTCCTTGAATTTTGTCATGTCAACTACTTCAGTCATGAACCTAAAAAATAAAATTCATAACATAGGAGGCTTAGGCAACTGGATCACAATAAAATGATCTCTCCCATGGTTATTATCATGATTATTGTCTCTAACCATGATACTGATCATTTGAAAACCTATTCATATCCGTGAAGATATTTCTTTAATATTTTTCTTTTTAAGTTTGTTAGCTCTCAAAAGCCTCTCCTTTGTCTTAGAAATATCCTGAGCTCAATCGAGTACAAACCAGGCTGCTAATAATGAATTTAGTCACAATTCCTCAAGAGTTTATTGAAGGTGCAATAATAATAGGTGCTGCAGCAAAACATTTAAAAAGAACTTACACAGCCCCTGATATTTTGAAATGAATAGTTTTCAAAAGGTAAATATGTACATTGAAAAATGACACAAAACTTTCAAGATACAAGCATGTTTATTTTCAAGAATTTTTGAGTCTGTAATTGTTTTACAATGACACTAACTGATCTTGGGACAGTATCAGTTACTCATCAGACTTACTCATTTAGTCATTCCTAAATCTCAATACCAAATTTGACATACTTTACTAGGTTTTTCCACACGACCTTTTTTTAATCTCCCATATAGGATTTTCATATTGTACGATTATCTATGTATATTTCTGGCTATGTAAACTGAGTTCCTCAAAGCAGGTACTTACTCTGTTTTACTCATCTTTCAATCTGTAGTGCATAATAAGACGCTATTTTTATGTTAAGTATTAATTGAATGTTAAATGAGTGATTGAATAAATGAATGAATCAATGAACTATAGGATATCAGTTCAGGTCAAGCACAGTATGGAAATTTGGCCTTTGAAAGCAAATGAAATGTAAGCTAAGTCAAAAGCAAAATTATTTTCTCAAGAAATTATTGTGTACTGAGAAAACCCAAGGGAAATATCTAAAAACTCACTAAGAACAGTTATAGTCTTTAATAATATGGCTAGGAATAAAAAAGCAATACATAAAGTCAATAGTTTTTTAACATGTAAACAATAAGCAATTAGAAATCCCATTTATATTAGTAACAAAAATGATGGGACTGAGCAGTCAACATATCAAAAATTGTTCAAGATCTGTTTGAAGGAAATTAATACACTATGAAAAGATCTGATATAGCATTTTAATATATTTTCCAATCATATAATATTTTTTAATAGGATGCCTCAATATTCAAGAAATGACAGTTCTTCTTATATTAATTATGGTAGACATTAACACTGTACACCAAAAATTGTTTGTCATTTTTTTTTCTTCTGGGCATGTAGAGTTGATGTTCATGTTACCTTGAAGTGAAATATGGCCATGTGATTTTCTTTGGCCAATAAAATATGAGAAGTTACATATGTCACTTCCAGGAAGGAGTTTTAAATGCCAGTACATGAGTTAACATGTTTCCATTATGATATTTTTCTACAGGATTTATGGTAGAAAGTTTCAAGATGTAGCTTCTGTTAGCCGGGGTCCCTGAGTAGCTACTATAAGAACTGACAACCCCTTCCACATTCACTAAATTGCTATGAATTAAAAGTAAGCACAAGAAATACAATATTAGTATGTTGAGCCAGTGAAAATTGGTGATTATATTGGAAATTTGGATATATATTAAACTGAAACATTAATCTACAACAGAGATCAACAAACTTTTTCTGTGTAGGTCCAGATATTAAATATTTTTGGATAGTACCTAAGTGAATAAATGTGGCTGTGTTCTAATAAAATTTCATTTACAAAGACAGGTGAAAGGCCAGGTTTGGTCTATGGGGTGGAATTTGCTGATGCTTGATCTGAAACTTTAGTATGATTCCGACAAATTCACAACTAGCTTAAGTTGGTTCTGTAGCTCATATGGGGAAAATGTGTAATCATAGTAACAAGAAATCTAAAAAATAAAAGTAATTGTGCAAAACTAGCCTGAACAATTATGAAAATGTATTTGAAATGCCAACATAGATACTGACACATGAATGGCTAGACCAACATGTATAAGGGAATATATTACATAGTAAAGGTGTCACTACGTATCAAAGAGGAAAATATAGATTAATTGATAATATTTTAACAACTAAGCAGCTATCTGAGAAATATTTAGATCTATATCTGACTCCTCAAAAAATTTTCTCATGTACTAATATAAAAACCAACGCAAATGCACTAGAAGAAAACATGGGAAAGTATTTTATACAATTAAGATATAGAGGTAGAATTATTTCATATAATATCAAACCCAGAAATCATGAGAGACAATTGATGAATGTAAATTAATTTAAAAACTCCTATAAATTGCATGAACAAAGTCAAAAGACAAAGAAAAATTTTGGAAATATACTTGCAAAAATTATGACAGTTCAATTATTATTTACTTAGTGTATAAAATGTTCTTGCAAAGAGATAAGAAAAAGATCAACAACACATTAAAAAGATGGTATGGGGCATGAAAACAGAAGTTACCATAAAATAAAATAAGAATGGATTTTCAAAACATGAAAAGATGCTCAACTTCATGTTAAGATAAATGAAATAAAAACTACAGGTTTATGAAAGTTTAAACAGCTCTTTTTTTGTGTGGAACAATGTAAATTTCTATGTGGGACAAATAGCTATCAAAATTTTAAACGTACATTCCCTTTAACTAGAGAATTTCATGTTTAGGAATTTATCCTATAGATATTCTGATAGAAACTCAGATATAAGCAAGAGATGCTTTGTGTTTATTACAGAGCAAGACTGAAAACACCTACATGATTACAATAGAATACCACTCCTAGACATTATTCTGCATGTATTAAAGGGACCTCTATGAACCTACTAGAAGAATAAGTGTCTTAAGTACTGGTATGGAATTGTCTGTAAAGGAAAAGAGAAAGTTCAGAAAAGTCTGTGAAGCGTTCTACCAATTATGTAAAAAGTTTGCATAGAAGTAGAATATCTCTGGAGCAATATGCAAGAAACTGGAACAGAGGTAACTCTGTAGGGAACAGGTCTAGGGTCTGGGGAGGGACAGAGTGGAAAGTAGAGTTCTATAGATTATGTATCTTTTTGTAACTAATATGGTTTGTTACTGTAGCCATGCTTTATCAGTGAGAAGTAAATTATTTTAAATTATATTGCAAGCTTTTATTTTAGGAAAGGAGTTTTTCTACAACGTGCTATAATTTTACACCCAACTTTTACATGCTTCCAGTGATAAGAATTAACTAATGATGATTTAGATCTTTCCAAATTTATAATTTTAATATTTTTTGAGAAAAATTTGGTTTCCTATATCTGTTAATCCTTCGTCCTCTTCTCCCTCCTAAAACTATCTAAATCAAATTTAACTTCTTTCCTTTTGGCATTTGTAAAATACCTTTCTATCTCCATAAATCTATATTTCTTAGGTCTATGTTCTCAGTCCCTCAAGACAGTCTTCATATGATATGATTTTTAAGTCTCTTACATCATTCTCACTATCACTAATTTAGCTCCTGTTTACTAGCGTCATCTTAAAAATCTGCCATAATTTTTTGACCAATTAAAA
The DNA here is from genome assembly GCF_011762595.2 of Tursiops truncatus. NCBI lineage: Eukaryota > Metazoa > Chordata > Mammalia > Artiodactyla > Delphinidae > Tursiops > Tursiops truncatus. The sequence continues at coordinate 102,209,000 of NC_047037.1, forward strand.
GTACAGAGCTTAATATATTTTTAATCCCTTGAGAGTGACATTGCACTTTGATTATTGTAATTTAAAATTAAATAAATATTTTTTCATTGTAATATATTGTTAGCTCAGATTTATTTTGCAGTGAATTACAATTAGTAGGTTGTTTATTTTTTGGTGGAGTTTAAGGACTAATGATGTGTTTAGGATCTTGAGCAAGACAAATTGGGATTAAATCTTTGCTCAACTACCAGGAGGGTTGTGTTGGACAATTTACTTATCTTTGACATATTAAATTATAAAATTAGAAGATAATAGTATCTACTTCATATGGATTTTATTTGTAATAATTCAATAAAATATCCTCTGTGATCTTGATACAAGGTTGTGACATGGGATTAGGAAATAAGGCCTGTGAGATAGTGACATGAAACTAACAAAAATGTTTTTGAAGTAAAAATCTTTAAAATCTGAGACCTGCAGAAAATTTGACAACATGAAGAGAATGTTTATGTTCATTGTATGAAGATTGAGGAAAAAATGGGATCAATAAATTCTGTAATAGGAAAAAGTAACAAAGAAATTTAATGCTTCCAATTAATTTGACTATGTGTTCCCTTTCTGGAAGGAAAGACATAAATGTATTCCCAAACAGGTACGTAGGAGTCAGCAAAATTTATAAGGTTGAAAATGCAATCGAAAATTTGATAGTGGTTTCAGTAAGGTTGTGAAAAGGGTAGGAGGTGATGGAATCAAGAATATAGTTTGATGTTTTGTCCTTGATGTAAAGACTCTTCTTTTGCATATGAAACAGTACAAGTGATAATATTGAGATTTTTTTGTGGTAGAAAGAAGGAAATTTGAAGGATCACCATTAAATTGCCTTAATATTTGCTGTACAGCCAGATGGATACTCCTCTGAAATTTATGGGGATGAGCAAAGTGTCAACTGGAGCTAAGTGTTCAAGAGTCTTGAAGAGTCTGAAGGAAGTTGGAATACTAACTATTTCATTAGAGATGGCAAATGCAGAAATTTCAATAAAGAGTCAAAAAAGATGACTATAGAGATCAATAATGTAATCCAGGTGTTGTAGTGATCATATCCATATTTTTTACTTTCACAGGTTAAACCGCCTCTCCTATAAAGTGGCAATCAAAAAGTTTGATCTTTGATCTAAGAACATGGATCCTCTTAGGCATTTCCTAGAGTTTTGGATATCTTTGTCACTATTTAAAAACCAAGATGACTCCATGTTGGAGTCTACTCAGGATGTGCTGGATTCCTTGTCCATCTGTTTTAGCTGAGTTGTCCAGGAAATTACTAGATAAATCAGATTCTTATCTTCCTTGAGCCATCCTTACCTTATCAGTCTCTACCAATATAGTCATGCCAATTACCATGTAAATACTTATATATATATATTACTTTTTTAAAAAATCATGCAATTCTTGGGAGTTCCCTGGTGGCTTAGTAGCTAGGATTCCAGGCTTTCACTGCCATGGCCCGGGTTCAGTCCCTGGTTGGAGAACTGAGATTCAGCAAGCCGTGTGGCACGGCCAAAAAAAAAAAGAAAAAGAAAACAAAATCATGCGACTTTAAGAAAGACATTTTATTGTAGATTAAATAAAGACTGAATGGTAGTTAAATCAGCCATTCCCTTACAACAGTTAGAGAGTATCCTTCAAGACTTAATAATTCATAGGGACTGTGTACTCTACCACTGCTCTTTCTCCTCATGGTAAATTTATCTCACTTGGAGCCCTCTCTTGCTCACAAATAGCCCCCTTTTCAGCTCTGCATTTGGAAAACAATCTCCCTCTCTCAAAAGGAAAGTAACATTCCCTATGACTCATTATACTCCTTCAAACTTGAACAATGTCTCAAACTCTAATATAAGACATACACATTTTCTTTTGTTCAGGTTTCCAATGGTGGATGTGGGCAGAAAAGATACATTATTTTAAAAAAATATTTAGGCTTGCATCATTTGGAAACATTGTCCTAAACATTAGTCTGGTATGAATTATTATTTATTGAACCTGACTGCATTACAAGAAAATCTAGATAGGTTGTCAATGTTTTCCCTTAGTTGTTTTCTTTGCGACCCTAAGAGACTGAAACCAGCTCCTATGCTACAGTTTTAATTAAATTATTATAATGTTGTGATTCACTCAAAATGAATATGGATTGGGTTACGACGGCATATTTTGTAGAATACATGAAATGAATTGTAATGACTCTAGTTGCTGATTTCTTTCTTCCTCCTTTATTTATTCTAGGAAGTCTCTGATGAATTGACATGAGAAGAGTGGAAGTGGGACTTACTTAGCACATACATAGCCAGATGGGTTAACCAGGTAGATTATAGTGGGAGAAGTGTGAGCTACTCTAGGATATATGTAATATTTAGGAGATAGGAATGTTTTTAATGATTGATTTTTGAGTTTAATGATTCGGGAAAAATAGGAAGTCAAAACAGTTATGATGAGGAAGACTGGAAGGGCTCTAATCAATTAGGAAGAGTATTCTTGCTGCTGATTATAAGTCAGAGATGCCATGCTCTAAACAAATGTAAAGAATGCCATAAAGAAAGTTTATTATGTGACAATAGCATGACAATAGCTTTGAACCATCTGTAGAGAGCAAGAATAAATAGGGAGTGACCCTCTATCTTGTGTATTTGGGGAATGAACATGAAAAGGTAGCGATTACTATTGCTTTCATGGATGAGATAAATTAAGAGGAAATCTATTTTTTTTAAGGCTTGCATGTGGACTGAATAATGAATAAAAACTTAATGCTTGGAGACAACTTTTGTGTTCTTGAAAGAGTGGGAGTTCTGAAAAATACTGTTAAATGGCTGAAGTGACAGAGATGTAAACAGGGATTGAGGAGGAGGGAACAATTAGATAAAGATTAGCATGGGAGGACTAATGAGTAAAAACTTTATTACTATTATCATTTATGAACTTAAGTGTATGGGTGCATACAGCTGTTTGCCAGGCAACATCAGCCATCAGACATAGCCAGGGTTCAGCTTCCATCACAGATGCGTTGAGCAATATTCCCATCTCAATTTATACCTGGAATTTTGATTCCACTCCCCCTTCTCCAGCATGGTAATCTCTGGATGCTAGTTGTAACTCTCATTCCTTCCTAATTAGGGAGGGGCATTTCCCATGATCTGTACTTAGCTTTCCTCAGTAGCCTGGATGGTTTATTTGTCACTCTGCCCCACCATTGCCACTGAGCTCATTTGACTCTCTTTGAGTGTCAGCTCTTTTGTGCTAAAAGGAAACATTTTACCTGCAAGTAAGATATGCCCCTAGGTGACTTTACCTATTTTGACCTTCTCTATGTAGTCTCCTCCCAGGGAACTATACTTCCCTGTCTAGGAGTCTAGACCAAGTCCCCAAGGGCAAAGATGTGAGCTAGTAGTGTGACCATCTGTGCAACTGTCTTGGCATTCCTTACCAAAATGGAGCAAGATTTCTTCACATCTATTCTACCCAAGAGGGAGATTTCTGGCTTATGATGACTCCTTTCCAAGATCCTGGATCAGTCTCTAAATCCAAGTCTGTTTTAGGGATAATAGAAATAATGTTGTTCAAAGGATCAGTTCCAAAATTTCCTTCATCAGAGATCCTAGAGACAACCATAGAATCAGTATGTAGGTAATTCCATATTCCTGGCAATGGACTTAGATTAAGTTTCTATGCGAATTTTGCTGCATTTAGTAGAGGGACTAGCAAAAAATGGAATTATTAATCTTCTTGGATACTAAATATCAATGCTTAATATTGACCTTGAACATAACCTTAAACTTTACAAATGATCTCTCACAGAATTCTGCCCCTCTCAAATAGACATGACAATAATAAGTAAAAGTGTATTATAATATTTTATAGAGTATATGATATCTGTTGTTGCCATCTAGAACACTCTGTGACAATAAGTGAAGCCATGAATTTAGAGACTTGATACATTTTTAGTCATGGCTGTCCCTGATGCCTTACCCTATGTAACTGATTATTAACAACTGAAGATTTTCTGTAATTAACTAGTCCTCATGTTGTTGATCTGTTTCAATAGGCATTAAGTCATATAAAATATTCAAAATAGTTGGCTTAAGCACCTCACTTCAATTTCAAAATATTATCTACACGTGTTTAATACAAGAGAGGAAGGAAATAAGAACATGTCTTGATTCTCATTCTGGTTTTAGCCTTATATTTCTTAACAGACATTAAAAATTACTGAGATGAATGCAACAATTGTAATTTTTAATTTCCCCCAAATAGGCCTCTATCATTTCTCTAAGTAAACACTATCTTGACTTTAACCACTACATCCTTGCTTCACTGAAACAAAAACAGAACCGCAGAGCTGGTGTAACATACTTCTCCTGCTGAGTCCCCATCAGTCCAGGTGTTAAAAATTGGACTCTTTTTCTTTTTTTATCCCTTTGATATATGAAAACAAAACCAGAAGGAAGCTTGTTGAGGAAACTGTGTTTTAAACAGTAGTAGCTCAATCTGTTGATTTACAGGCTACTGATTTACAAGCTGTGAATGAATTGAAGCCTTCAGCAACAGGAAGCCGTGCCATTGGGAAACCCTAGAGCTCCAGCTGGGGACCTACTTGAATGCTTACAGGAAAACTCACTCCAGGAGCCCCTGCAATCAGAGTTGTTAACCAGAAGGAAATGTCTTCAGTGCTCTTACATGGCCCTTAATCAGATACTGACAGAGTGCCTTTGATCAACGCATTTGCACCATGAGGTTAACCAGAGGGTTCAGTATGTCCACATAGATTTCACAGTCAGCTCCAAATGTACACAACCAACAGAGAGACTATTCAAGCCTGATCCGGTTGCTGGCTCCCTCTCTGTCCTCTCAACCTCTGGGGGTTGTTGTGGGGATTAATGAACTACATTTTTCAAGCATCTTGCCATCTCTGGACTAAAACTGAGAGTGAAACATGAGGCGTTGTTATGGAGGCCTGCTTGTTACTTCTCTGTTATCTGCTCATGTCTTAATTGAAACCTTAGACAGTGGTACCAGCCTGCTGCCCTGTGTTAGGCCTTTAAGAACACAGTAGAGGAGAGAAAGAAACCTCAGGGAGGGATTATCTCACAGACAGAGATCACTGGTGGGTGAAATGGCCCTGACTGAGTTATTTTTCATTTACCAGTTTAGTTGGCATCCAGAATCCGTGACTTGAAATGAAACCACCCTGTAGTCTCGGAGTCGAAAAACAAAGTTGGCACAGAGGTGCCAGAGAAAGCAGCTCACAAGGTGCCTCCCAAAGGGGTTAAGGAGTTAAATATTTTTCTGTAGCTTTCATTGCCTGTGAAAGAGTTCGTGTACTTTGTTCTAGGAGACAAGATGGATTAACTCTATCTTGTTGTAGGGCAAAAGAAATTACTGGGTCTGCACTGAGCTTGATGTGGAGGAGCTATGAATAAGGTGATACCTAGAGTCTTTGTGTATATGTTAAAGCAACACATTACAGGGTGACAGTTTATAGCTGCACTCTCATATTCATTGATGCTACAGAAAAAATATGAAGGTAAATAATCATGAAATTTTGCAACTCTGAGGGTTACAGTTAGGTTTAAAATAGTCAGAAATAAATGAAGAGCAATAAAGAAACAGACCTATGAGTTTTCTTTCATTTAGATGTTGACATAAGATTGGCAATATGTATCCAAGAGCTACCAAAAAAAAAAAAAGCAACTGTTAGAAAGAAATCAGGTTTTTTTGTCTTAAGTATTTACCTCTATAATTTTAAACAGTAAATGTAAATTTCAAAATACAACTACTTTTATAGTACTTAAATCACTTGGATGTAAGTACTTATAGTACTATAAGTACTTACAAATAAAGTACTAATCACTTGGATGTAAGTGATTATAGTACTATAATCACTTGAAGAATCACCTTTCATGCTCTAGTTTCTGACCTGTAAAAGAAAATATGGAAAAATCATTGAGGCAAAATAAGAGATAAGTGGTTATGATTAGTTTTTGATATATTACCTTGAAACATAAAGTGATTAAAATTTATGGAAGAATTTGTTTTCCTTGCCTCCTTTTAAATTAGTTAATATTATTCCAATTTCGGGGAGCAGTTAATATTCTTAACTTCCAGACATCAATACTTATTTCAAATGGAGTCACCAGTGCACTTACTACTTGAGAATCCTTACATTGAAATTTTTACATGTTTATTACAATATAAAGTAAGCGAACGTTTAAGCTTTTGTCTCTAGAATTCACTTATTTTATTTTTCACTTAGATTCAGTTTCATAAGGAATCAATTGTAAAATCAAAATAAAATATGATTTTTTTCTAATTTATCAAGATAAAGCTTTAACGAGTTTTAGCAAAATCTTAACAGCACTACTATGATGGCAAACATGCTTGCTAAGTTAGGTTTTTGTGCAAGACTTTGAGATGTGCAAGGAGGTGGCTGATTGTCCTTTGGATGGAATATTGGGCATTGTGTAACTGACCCTCTGGGATTATTTGATTCTGTAGGAGTGTTCACCTGTGATAGATAGAAGTTATCTTTGGGAAAACTGAAGTAATCAACTGTTTCCTGGAATTGTGTTTCAGAGCTGTGTGAATGATTCCTGCTTAGGCAATGCAAATGGATTTTGTACAGAATATAAATCTCTAGAATTCTCATTTGAACTGATTTGAACAGGTTACTCTTTCTCTCACTTATTAGTGGGTTAAATCAAAATCTTTGACAAGTGTTCATTTCATATTAGAAATGAGAGTCACAACTTTACCTGTCTGAAAATTGTAGTTTAATAGACATGCAGCAGAAAAAGAGTTCTTTCAATTAAAATTAAAGCTAGTTTATTTTAGTTTTCCCTTATAATAATGTTATCACAATAGTTAATGTTAGATCTGCTTGTTAAAAATATTCAAGAAAAAAATGTGTAAAATTCTAGAATGCACATTGGGGAAGAATGTTTTTGTTTTATGTATTAGTGTCCTCAAGAGAATGTAACAGTGCTGCATTGTCGGCTCCATATAGAGATAGCAGAACATAAAATGGAAACAAAGGATGTAGCCAAATCTAACAGGAGGGACAATGCACAAATTTAAAAAAAAATTTAAAAAGACAGAAATCTTATTCCTTCCTACCAACATAAAAATTGATTTTAAATGATGTCAAGTATCATAACAGAGTGCACTCCAGAAAGGGTGAGACTAGGACATTTTTTATTATTATATAATTTTGCAAGGGAGATTTTTTTTCTATTTGTTTTTGTTTTCTTTCTTCAAATTTTTAAAGAACCATTATGCTAAACTGGCTAATTTGAAAATACAAATGTAATCCCAGGGTCTGTTAGTAGAACTGTGAACAAAGATTCTTCTCAATATTAAGCTTGGGCTTTTATTCTAACATAAGAATTTAATGAAATAAAAGGTTCTCCACAATTTATATATTGTAATAGAATTATAACATCCTTCCCTTTCACGCAATCTATGGAAAATAATATGAGTGAGGTCATCTTATACTGTTCTATTTTACGAACGAATACATGTTAGGTCAACGTCTCAACTGGTTTAATAAATTTGATTATGATATGTCTTTGTGTGGTTTTGTATGTGTCTTCTTGCTTGCATTTTATGAAGTTCTTGGAATTGTAGGCTTAAAGTTTTATCAAATTTGGAAATTTTTCAGCTATGTTTTCCAAATATTTTTTCACTCCTTTCCTTATAGGACTTTAAATCCAATAAATTAGCCTTCTTGAATTTGTCCCCATCACTTACTGATATTCTTTACACTATTTTTCAGTCTTTTTCTATGCTCTATTGGGCAGCTTTTATCGCTATGTCTTCAAGTTCACTAATATTTTGCTCTGTAACATCTTATCTGCTCTTGATATCATTCAGTGTATTTTTTATCTGAGACATTGTATTTTTAACTGTAGAAGTTTGATATGACTTTTTAAAAATATCTCCCATATCTCTTATTAACATGATCATATTTTTCTTTAACTTCTTGAACAAATGCTGTGTATTTATAGTAGCTACACTAATATCCTTGTCTAGTAGTTCTATCATCTATATCATTCCAAGTTCATTTCTAGTGAATGATTTTTTTTTTTTTTTTTTGCGGTACGCGGGCCTCTCACTGTTGTGGCCTCTCCCGCTGCAGAGCACAGGCTCAGGACGCGCAGACTCAGTGGCCATGGCTATGGGCCCAGCCGCTCCACGGCATGTGGGATCCTCCCAGACTGGGGCACGAACCCGTGTCCCCTGCATTGGCAGGTGGACTCTCAACCACTGCGCCACCAGGGAAGCCCATAGTGAATGATTTTTGTATGGGTTGTCCACTCCCATGTTCATGACTGGCAATTTTTTTTTTCCTAGATGCCAGAAATTGTGAAATTTTATTTGTACATTCTAGGGCTTTTTTGGGGGGTGGGTATTACTTTAAATATTTTTTATCTTTGTTTAAAAACATAGTCAAGTTATCTGAATACAGTTCAATTCTTCTGAAGCTGGTTTTTAAAGCTGTTTTTGTCAGGATCAGACGTAGCCCTTAGTCTAGCCTAGTTTTGCCCCATTACAGAGGCAATGATTTTCTGAGTACTTTACCTGACATCCTTTTTCTTCTCTTTCTCTCTTGAAAACATAACCTATTATTACCAGTCCTCTGTGAACGTTGGTTGTTGCTCTGTTTCTTCCTTTTTCCCACCTCATGTAGTTTTCTCACATGCATTACTTGATCAGAAATCAGCTGATAATTCCGGGAGAATCTGTTCCACACTCTAGAGTTCTGTCTGTGCAACTCTCTCCTCTCCTGTACTCTACCCTTTGAATTCTTGATATTTCACCTCCTCAAATACTCAACCCTATCTCTGCTACTTGGCTTATATTGCTTATTTTTCTTCCTTCCAAGATAACTGCCTTCTGCTGCCTGTTGTCTAATATCCGAAAACCATGGTTTCATACAAATTGTTCATGTTTTTATTTGTGTGAGACTGGAGAATAAATGTGATATCTCTTACTTCATCATGGCTGGAAGCATAACTCTGTTCTGTGGTCAATTAAAGTGAGATGAAGCTATTTTTTTTAATGTCTTAAATATTCCATGTTTACCAATTATAGAATATTAGGGCTAGGTACTAAAAACTGTATTTTATGCCAGGCAAGAATGAAGAGCTAAGCCAATAGCTCAACATAATGTTATATGTGTAACCCCATTTCATAAAGTGTAAGTCATTTGGTCTCTGTGAGAAGTGAGACCTGAGTGAAAAGTGAGAATCCTCAGGACATGTATACTGGGGAGAAGCTTTAAATAAAATTTCACTTTATATGAGGCAGTTACAGTTGGACTCTGGAATCTTGTTAGTTCAGGAAATATATCTGATTCCTATTGCCCATAGAGATCAGAGTGTAAAACACTGGATAATCTTCAAAATAACAGATTATTCAGAGTAAAGACATCAAACACTATTGCAGTGATGGTGAATAGCTATCTAGGCCTCTTGAAGACAAACAAACAGTAGTTAAATAAGTGGTAGATTTTGACTCTAGTGCAAAGAGAAAATGGCTTTGCTATTGCATACAATTAAAAAAAAAAAGGGGGGGGAAACAAAATTCTCTGGATTTCTCCATTGGGTAAGAGTGGTATATTAGGTTAGCAAGGAGCTGATTTTTGGAAGAGCGGTAGGTGAAAGGGGAGAATTTTTGTTTTGTTTTTTCCTTTGATGTTTAAAAGAAGTTTATGAAGTATATAGTAGGTGACATGGTTTGCAGTATCCGAGTACTAGAAATGAACTAGTTCTAGTACTAGAAATGTACTAGTTCATTCACTAGAAATGAACTTGGAATGATATAGATGATAGAACTACTAGACAAGGATATTAATGTAGCTACTATAAATACACAGCATTTGTTCAAGAAGTTAAAGAAGGACCAGATCCTTGTGAATGTTTGTGCAGGTTGTTCAGTGCACAGTCTGGGGCTCCTTCCCCAACATGGTCTATAGGCTTTAACCTGGAGCAGTGACATCATTTCTGGGAACTGTAAGAAATACAGAATTTCAGATCCCACCCCAGACCTACTGACTCAGAATCTGCATTTTAATAAGATCCCAGGTAACTTTCATGCTCATTAAATTTGAGAAGTGTCTGTGAGAACAGTGCCCTGGAGTTGAGACTTGTACAACTTACCTGGCACGATGCATCTGTCTGAGAGAACCCAGGTTGTTAAAGGGTCTTCTTTGATGAGCAAGGTGGCCTTCAGAACTGGGTTGAGGCCTCTGGTTAGACAGCCATATGTTTTTAAAGCTCATATACAGAAACCCAAAGAATCTACTCTTCTGTTTTGTTTCTTTTCCTTCTCTTTTCCCCAATACTCTCCTTTGGGTTCCATCTGCCAGCATGAACTTAAAGGTGTCAGCCACTTCACTGGAGGAAAAATTGCTGTAGTTCGTGCCAGTTGGAGAATATTATATGCATTCTCTCCCTCTAGCTATTTGTACTCTATAAGCCTCAATATGAAGCGCTGGTTTAGTTTCATCAAAGGCATTCAGTGAGAGTAGCCTGATAATTCTCAAGAAAGTAGAATATGTATCAATGGAATATGCAGTTTGTGTTGGTACAGACACGTGTTACTCATGTATTTTTTAAGTATAAATCTCACATTCTGAAATAATTATATTGTGGGCAGTTGGCCAGCTTCAGTATAGATAAAAACTTGATTGGATATGTTAATCGCTAGCTGGATGAAAGGAGGAACATTTCCTCTTAACACATTTTCCCCAGCTCTCTTGTTAATCCCCAGCAGTGTCTGGGGTAGAGACCTGTGTGCTTCGTTCACACTGCTGTCAAGCTGTCAGGTTTCTAAGTGGTTAATTAGGACAACAAGCCAAACTGAAGTGACTTTATTCACTTACTGAGATAGTGGAAGAGGCAAAAATAGGCACCAGCTGGCTAATTCTCCAGTTTTTTTCCACAGAACAGCACCAGACGAGGGTCAGGTGAATCAGCACACAGAGGCATCTTCTCACTGCTGACTGTGCTGGACAAAAGGCTCCTGTTGTTTTATGGACCCACAGTGATAGAGGGAGTGAGAGGGGAGGCGCTAGGATTTAGGAGTAGGGAAGTACTGAGCGGACAAAAGAGGACTCCAAAGAGAGGCACAAGGGCTAGGAATGCAGGTTGTCATGTGAACATGCGTCTTTGACTGTAACTCCCTCCAGGAATCTGCAGTGCACTGACCATGCATCAAGCCTGGTATGAAGAGAACAGACTCCCCCCACCCTGAGGGTTGCCAGGTAAAGCCTTGTAATTGCCGATGGTCAGATGTGAAAGATCACACGGAGGATTCTGGCCTGGAGCTGGACTCCTCAAATTCAGCCTGGAGACATCTGATGCAAAGATAAAAAGTACACTTGAGACAGAGAGTTCTGGGATACCTATAAAGCTTGAATGCATGGAACGCACATACGAAGTTTGTAAAACCAGAGGGTATTACTTCAGGCATCTCTAGGCAGCTCTACCTACCCGTTAGAATCCCAACAAGCAGGAGTTGGAAGTCTTACTGAAGAGTTCATACCAGCCTGAAAGGGAATATAAAACACTCGTTTCTCAGTGGAGATTGTAACGCCACTTACCCTTTTCAAGTGCTTGCTTACCTGAGGGTAAATGTTTATTGATTTTTAATGTTTACTCTTTGTTTGGAGCATCATAGATAAAGTCCTGACAATTTTGATATTGAGGTCAACTTATCAGCTGGTTTCAAGGAGAGATTTTTCCAGGTCTCTAGGTACCAGCTCTGATGAAGGGTGATATTCTTCAAGGTAAAACATTTTTATGCTACCAGTTTTAGCAATTTTAGATGATATATTGCTGATTCTATTACCGAAATGCCTTAGCAAGACTCCAAGACTACGCTTATAGGCATAGACATCACCTCTGTTCTTTTTGTGTTCTGCTTCCCTAAGTTGCAGTCTATCTTCCCAACATCATGTACACTTCTTCACTCTAACTCTGCCTTGAGCCATAGCTGCCTTTGCTAGCAGGCAGGTACCACCTTGAAATCCTGAGCACAGCTCAGTAGACTATCACTTTCTGCCTTAGTCTAAGGAAAGAAACAGCAGCATAAGCTTTACAATTCAGGGAGCACCTCTGAGTCCCCAAGACTTTTCTTAGACATTAGTAACAGGAGAGCATTCCCATAAATAACTTGCATTTTACGTTCCCTTAGGAAGTGGGGGATTAGGGATATTTACTCTGATTTTAAAACTCTCTCCTTATCTTGATTCGTGTTTTTTAATATCCTAGTGTCATGAAACAAGTCATACTGGTTATATTTGGAACCATTCAAAACTAATGAGAATTCTCATGAGGTGATGGCTAAGAACTCACATAGTAAATATGAATACCAAATGACTTAACAATTTTCAATGGTGGAATCAAGTGATTCTGAGACAATGGCCATGACCCTCTCAGTAATCTGATATACACAAAGGAACATAGACTTTCAATAGTCAACCCTGATTTGTAAATATCACTATACTAGGATGAAAATAAGCCTTCAAGTTTTCATTATACTTTCATAAAATCCTGGAACATACAGCATGGTCAATAAATGGACAAACATATTAATTTTCTATAGTATTTAGATGAGTAAAATAGGATATTAATGGCCTTTAAGAACTTTATTTCAAATTTCATTATTTAAAACTATTGGGGCTTCCCTGCCGCAGTGGTTGGGAGTGCGCCTGCCGATGCAGGGGACACGGGTTCGTACCCCGGTCTGGGAGGATCCCACATGCCGCGGAGCGGCTGGGCCCGTGGGCCATGGCCGCTGAGCCTGCGCGTCCGGAGCCTGTGCTCCGCAATGGGAGAGGCCACAGCAGTGAGAGGCCCGCGTACCGCAAAAAAAAAAAAAAAAAAAAAAAAAATTAAATAAAATAAAAATATTGAAATTCTTCCAGTGGAGGGAATATGTGATGGTATGACCCTCCGATTTCCCAGTTCATCAGAATATCCCTAGGACACCAAGTCTGGGAAATGGGCTTCAAAGTAGAGAAAAATCATGTGAGACACTCTACCTATAATGAAGAGGGTGATTTATAAGAAATTGAAAGTGTTTACCAGGGAAGAAATGTCTGTACTAGGGAAACAGTTTGCATATTGGCTATTGAAAACGTCTCAAGTTTTATCACAATGATAGCTATCAGAGGTCAGAATGCGCCCATGGCTGACCATATTCATTAAATGCCATTTATGTTTTCAAAGTGAAAAGTAGTTCAGCACAATATCCAAATATCCAGAGAAGGCTAATAAACTTGTCTGCTATTATGACTAGTCTAGCTGTCAATTGTTAAACCAGGAAATTTGCTCCAGAGGGGACTTTGCAGGTGAGAATTTAGACTCCAGGAAAGTGAATCAAGCACATTTTTGAGGGACATAATGTAGTTGCTACTCCTTAGGTTGAAATTGATGTAGGAAATAAGTGAAACTTGAGTAAATAAGGTAGTTTAAAAGAAAATATTCATGCCAGTTACTTGCATTTCTCATTCCAAGACGAAGAAAGCACATGTGAAATTAAATCTTTAGAAACGAATCTCCTCGTGGACACACCCTGAATTCTAATGTGATTCTTTTCTGCTTGCATTTATGTCGTGGGAACATCTCCCCAAGTCTAAGTCATTTGGTCTCAAGTAACACCCAGAAAGTCTCCAGCAGGATAACTAGTACTGGTTGCCGGTCTAATTGCCTCAGAATAGTTCAAGGAGAGAAATTTAAGGGGGAGTGCAGGCTCTCCGAATCATGACTCTACTGCTCTATACCCACTAGGGAGAGTTCTAAAGCATGCCTATTTACTTCCTTTCAAATGGATTGGAGATGTAGTTTTCCCAAAACAGAACAGTATAAACCCGTAATGCAAATGACATATTTGTTTCTAACTGTCTGATTATTTGACACACTTTGTGGTGCCTCCGTACTCTTTCATGGTGCTCCACTGACGCAGTCAGCAATAAGAAGGTAGCCATAGGGGCTTCCCTGGTGGCGCAGTGGTTGAGAGTCCGCCTGCCGATGCAGGGGACACAGGTTCGTGCCTCAGTCCGGGAAGATCCCACATGCCGCGGGGCGGCGCGTCCGGAGCCCGTGCTCCGCAACGGGAGAGACCACAACAGACAGAGGCCCGCGTGCCGCAAAAAAAAAAAAAAAAATAAGGTAGCCATAGATTTCTTCAAGTCCAGTATTCTGGTTACATAAAGAGGAGCTTTGATATGACTGTAGCCATTGTAATGAGTAATTAGAATCTTGATGAAGATTTTTCTCAGTTTTAAGCTGCAAAGAGAAGGGAAAGGAGGTGGTTTATATTTTTTATTCCAAATATAAATTATAAGTATCTATTTTCTTTTAAAATAATTATTTATTTACTACCTAAATAGTGGTAAATATCCAAGTATATCAGACTCTGGGCTAGGAGAACTAGAAGAAACAGAAATTGACTTTTTCTCTGTGAGGTTTCAATTTCATAAGGAAAATAAGACATATATGTAAATATAGGGACGATGATAATAATAGATAACTATCATAATGTAGAAAATTGTTAAATTTGAATTGCAACAGAGGAACTGTTAGAACCCTAATATTTATAATGTGTATTCTGTGTATGAAAAAATAGGCAATACAATTTCATATATAATTGGGTAAACTTTAAGTGAGGCTTTTTTTTTATATATATAGAACTTTTCAGAGTCTTTACTACGGTAATGTATGTGGTGAATTTACAAAAACTATATATTAAATTTACAAGAAGTATGTGTTCAGTTTTGGACACTTTGAATTTGCTATCCTATACAGACTCTGAGGAATGATGTCTAACACACCGAAAAAATTAGAATATGGCTTGCTTAGATTGAAACTGCATATACAGATTTGTGGTTTCATCACAAAGAGGTGTTATCATTATGAATTTGGAAAGAAGATATAAGAGTCAGGTAAAATCAAGATCAACTATATTTGAAGAATTAAAAAAGAAATTTGAACCTGAGAAATCAGATACATAGAGATAACTAGGGGAGGACTATACCCTGGGAAGCCAAAGAAGATAAATCATTAAGGAGAGTGGAGTGGCATCAATATTTGGATGACACAAAAATCGAGGGGGCTATAAGGACTCAGAACAGGTTACTGAATTTAGAAATTTAGTGACATTGGTTATTTTAAAAGAAGTTTTGTCAAACTGTTGAAGACAACACCAGGTGATAAATGAAATAATGAATATGCAAAAATGGAAACAGCATCACACACACACACACACACACACACACACACACACACACACACAAATCATGCTGCACATGAAGAAAATGATATAAACAAGGGTAGGCAGACATACCTAAAACATACTTGATCCAGTACTCTAAAAGCATGAACCTCATACCACTGTCAATTTAAAAACATAGATTTCTTAGACAAATCTCATATCTACTGAATCAGAATCTCTAGAAACAAAGACTGGGCATCTGTATTTTTACAAGTTCCATGTCTGACTATTCTGTATACTAAAGTTAGAGGACCACTGCTATTTATGTAATATCTTCCCAAGATAAAGTCAGTGCTTTATTTATAAATGTCAAGTGTTAGAAAATGGAAAAGGAATAAAAATAAATCCAATGATAAGTATTAGAGGATAGGTGTTTTCCTTCTGAAATACTAATATCAAAAGAGCATCAATGGGACTTCCCTGGTGGCGCAGTGGTTGAGAATCTGCCTGCCGATGCAGGGGACATGGGTTCGATCCCTGGTCCGGGAAGATCCCACATGCCGTGGAGCAACTAAGCCCGTGCACCACAACTACTGAGCCTGTGCTCTAGAGCCCATGCTCTGCAACAAGAGAAGCCAATGCAATGAGAAGCCTGCACACTGCAACTAAGAATATCCCCCTCTCACCGCAAATAGAGAAAGCCTGCATGCAGCAACAGAGACCCAACGCAGTCAAAAAAAAAAGCATCAATGAACTAACAATAAGACCAGCATTCTAAGGTAATATCTTCTTAAAATAGGCAAGGTCGCCATGGTAAAAATGGTGAGCTAAGAAATGGACGATTTAAATGTTTCTATTTTCATATAAAAGGATTATAATATATAAAATTTGAGTATTGACATAATGTCAAATTAAAGCAGATTCATGATTATTGAGTCTATGTCTACACACATAGGTAGCTAAGTAGTGAGAAAGAGAGAGAGGAAAGAATATATTTCCATTTTTTTCCCAAACACAATAAGAATGGAGGAGAAAAAACCCAAAAAATTTTATAGGAAAAAAAAAGAGACCCATTTATGAAAAGCAATTAGGTTTAACAAGTTTCTATTTTTTAAGTCTTCAACCCAGAACTTTTCTCGGGAAGATCAAATATCCATTCTTCATAAGGACCAAAATCCCTTCCTGTGCACTAACCCCAGCATCTGATAGATGTCAGATATTATATAACATTGTTGTCATTGTGCATGTTTGCATATAATTCAAGAACCAAAACATAAATAAACAAATGGGACCACTGTGTAAGTTCCAGTACAGGGTAATTCTGTGCTCTGGTTTAGAGATTGGAAACAGATGTAAATATTTGTAATTATGCATGTTTCAGTCTGCCTTTCATGCACAAAAACAGTTGCTTTAGAAATCCTGGGCGGGGCTGGCCCAACACAAACATTATTTGTCTTTCTGAAGTGTAGAATAAGAGATTAGAATAAATGCAAGCACATGCATCACGAAATGAAATTTGGGGGAGGTCACTTACTTGTGAACGTCTGGTGTCACTCAAACATGAAAGTTTTGAAACTACTTGAGTCATTTTCCTATGTTTATGAGCTAATATAATTATAAGGTGGGAAGGAACACGATGGAGGGCATTTGCTTCTTCCCACATCACATTTCAGCCATTTCAGGTAGATGATATTTGGGCTTCATTTTCTGACATATAAATATAACATCAGAACAAAATACTAAGCAACCCCCAAAAGAAGCATTAGTGTGCATGTTAAACTCCAACATCCATTTTTCCTTTTTACCTTTGTAATTGGACTCCAGTGTTTAGCTGATCATAATGCTCCTCACTAAACAACCTCATTTCCAATCCTCTCCTGTAGCTAATGGGACTAAGTTCTGGACAATTTCATGTAAGCGAACATATATCAGACTTGCAGGAGGTCTCCTTAAATGAATTTCCTCCTTCCTTCATTCATGCATAAATGAAGTCCCTTCAAGAACGGAAGCCACATGTTGAGGATGGTAGAGTATATCAATGGGAACGAGTGACTTAAACACTTGAGAACAGTGAAGCTACCCTACCAACTTTGAATTGCCTCCCTCGAGAATTCTCTTATGTGATAGAAATATCTTATTTAAACCACTTATTATTTGTTTGTTTATTCGTAGTTGGACCAAACTCTATACAGAATACAGATTAAATTCAACCAATCTGTATGGCCAGGGGCTATTCTACTACTTGAGGTTACAATGGTGAACAAGAATGGCCGTTTTGCTAACAGTTTAGTGCAGGGGTCAGCAAGCTACCACCCATGGCCAAATCTCCCCACTGACAGTAAATAAAATCTTATTGAAACACAGTCATTCTTATTTTCTATTGCTGCTTTCATGATACAATGACAGAGTTGAGTAATTGTGTCAGAGACCTCATGTCAGAGAGGTGTCAGAGACCTCATGACCCACAAAACCTGAAATAATTACTACCCGGTACTTTACAGAGAAAAAAAAATGACCACTCTGATCTAGCAGGAGATGAAGGCAGATAAGTAGAGACTTAGCCTAGTGTGTGTTATATATATTAGGAAGGGTTCTGGATGCTGTATAGAAGGCAAGGAATGACCTGGACTTCAGAGACCAGAAAATATTACCCAGAGATGGTGATGTTTAAGATGAACTTAGAAGGATGAATAGGTTAACCAGATAAATGAGTCAGTGAGAGCATTCTGAATTGAGGAAACTGTGCAAGCCCCAAAGCCAAAAATGACAAATGCTGTCAAGTGGATTGAATACTGAAAATTGCCCCATGAAACATGGAAGAATAACACCAACTTAAGAAGTGGCTACAGAGGAAGCCAGAAAGCAGCAGGATTGAGTTTAGTAAAACTTAGAAAAATCAAAGTCATGATTTCCTTTTCAGTGAATTTTACCAGGTATTTGCATTTTAAACTTTATTGACTTTTAGTTTAAAACAGAGTTACAACTTAATTTAGGGATGCAGTAAAGTTAGATGTAAAGTGGATGAGTGTATATAAGGAGAGTGAGACAGCAGGTGCAGAAATTGCCGTTGATCCAACCTTGCCCACTGGTCCTGGGTGCCTAAATTAAGTATGAATAAAAGCACTTGGGTTACTTATTGCATTGCAGATCTCAGGTTCCACCATTTAGAGACACTGATTCCGTGATCTGGGCTCAGGCTCAGAAATTGGGAATTTAAAGAAATGAAAAATGTAATTTCAGTTAAATTGATCCAGAAACTATTCTGTGAAATGCTGCTTTGGTGCAGAGCCATACAGCAGAACCCTCTGGGACACTTGGAAAATTCAAAATATTGGGTGATATCCTGATCTCGAGAATATAAATCTGAGGGTGATGCACTTGAATGTGTGGGCAGAGAAGCAAGGAGCAGTGTTTCTAAGTCGGCACGACTGAGTTCGGGGAGGACAACGATGATGTGGACGTGTAGCAACTGCCAACGCAGGCCTCTTGACTCTGTTTTCTGCTTTTTCTCCCTTTATGTTTCATGCATCTCTCACCTTGTTCTGGAGCTGTTCCTGACTTCATAGCTCGACATAAATAGAAACATAAAGTGTTCATAGAGGCTCTGAACAGAGTCACTGCTTGATTCAGGAATTACTTTTCTTTCCTGTAATTTCTGGTCACAGTCCTTTCATTTCTAGCTGTTAACTAATCTTCTCTGATAACACCTGACATGAATGTAGAATTTAGATTCTTAAGCACCTTCGGGCTTCCCTGGTGGCGCGGTGGTTGAGAGTCCACCTGCCAATGCAGGGGACACGGGTTCGTGCCCCGGTTCGGGAAGATCCCACATGCCGCGGAGCAGCTGGGTCCGTGAGCCATGGCTGCTGAGCCTGCGCGTCCGGAGCCTGTGCTCCACAACGGGAGAGGCCACAACAGTGAAACAGTGAGAGGCCCGCGTACCGCAAAAAAAAAAAAAAAAAAAAAAAAAAAAAAATCGCGTTCATACACATTATCCCATTTGATCCTATGAAAGGCTCTGCAAAGTAGGTATAGATTATGGTATTCACTTGCCAGACAAAAATAGGAAATTCTGACATGACTCTAGTTGATCAGAAAAGAAGCCCAGGCTTAAATCGAAATATTCTGACTTCAGTTCTACAGCTTAAGTGTTTATGCATATTTAACATACTAAAAGGATAACTGGTTAAGAAGTGACTCCTTAGAGTAGATAAAAGACACACACACACACACACACACACACACACACACACTATAGGTAGCTATTTTGCAGTAAAAGGCTCTTTCTTATCCATTCCCAATACAGCAGTCTCCCCAGTTATCTATGAAGAATAGATGAGGTTCTGGCAAATCTCAGCTGACTCTCCACTACTGAGACTTGCTCTAAATTATCTTCTCAACACTGACATTGAAAAGGCTCTTCTCTCTGCCAAGTCATGTGGGACACAGTGTGAGGTTTGTATACACCTATAAGTCTTACCTTCTAATTGTCCCAATGAATAAGCCAAGTTTTTCTCATGAATAGGTCATTTTTCAGTCCAGAAAAGAGAAACCATTCTAGATATTGCAAGCAGAGAAAGAGCTCATAAAAAGGGATGATTTTAAAGGTGTTGGAAGGGCTGGAGGAGCACATGTGAGAAATGAGTTTTAACTAAAGAAAATAAAAGTTCAGACCTTCTAGAGGTCCATAGCTGACAACATGCAGGAGCTTACACCAGCTGCTGGTGCTGCTGAATCACTGTGATTTACTTACACTGCTGAAGGCACCTTGACAACCTTTGGTCAGGAGGGACCCAGCTGTCACCATTGGGACCACCAATGTTCCTGGAGTCCCTAGTACCCTAGTTTCCTTGCATCCACTGCAAGAACCAGAAACTACCCTCTGTCTCCATCTTGCCTTCTAATCTCTAGCCAATTTAATCCTTTGGCAGAACCTAAATGTAAACCACCTGACAAGAGAGTCTGGGAAATACATTTTCCAGCTTCTAGTCTCTTGTGATGGAGAGAAGAGCACAGAAAGGCAGGTATGAAGATTAGTTTCAACAGAAAGTTGATGGCAGAATCTGGTTCATCAAAACCACCAAAAAGTTTAAAATAACCTTACACACCATATGGTGAGAAGACTGGAGATATAAAATAATATATAGCATTAGGAGAAATAGGAATGTAAAATTAAAAAGCTATAAATTTAAATCTTTATTTTTTGTGCATATATATTATTATAACTAAATTTAGGCATCTTTCTGAGTGTATATCAGGATATATATATATATATATATCTATATATATGTATATAGATATATATATTGCCAGAAAGATATTTGAATTTAGAAATAATTTGGAATTTCTGTTTCAGCTGAACACTTTACTTTTATTGGCCTAGAGGGAGACACATTTTCAAGGCATAGAAGTATAGGATTCTGGGTATTCATTTATAAGTTGATTTGTACAGTGTATAAAATTTGGCATTTTTCACAGAATTAGAACAAACATTTTTACAATTTGTATGGAAACACAAAAGGCCACGGATAGCCAAAACAATTTTGGGAAAGAAAAAGGGAGCCAGAGGGATCAGACTCCCTGACCTCAGACCATACTACAAAGCTACAGTAATCAAAACAATGTGGTACTGTCACAAAAACAGAAATAGATCAATGGAGCAGGATAGAAAGTCAAGAGATAAACTCATGCACCTATGGCCACCTAATCTATAACAAAGGAGGCAAAAATATGCAATGGAGAAAAGACAGTCTCTTTAATAAGTGGCACTGGGAAAACTGGACAGCTACATGTAAACAAATGAAATTAGAACACTCCCTAACACCATACACAAAGATAAACTCAAAATGGATTAAAAATCTTAATGTAAGGCCGAATACTATAAAACTCTTAGAGGAAAACATAGGCAGAACACTCTTTGACATAAATTGCAACAAGATCTTTTTTGATCCACCTCCTAGAGTAATGAAAATAAAAACAAAAATAAACAAACAGAACCTAATTAAAGTTAAAAGCTTTCGCACAGCAAAGGAAACCGTAAACGAAATGAAAAAACAACCCTCAGAATGGGAGAAAATATTTGCAAATGAAGAAACCGACAAGGGATTAATCTCCAAAATATAAAAAACAGCCCACGCAGGGACTTCCCTGGTGGCACAGTGGCTGGGAATCCACCTGCCAATGCAGGGGAGTGGGTTTAATCTCTGGCCTAGGAGGATCCCACACACCGACGGGCAGCTAAGCCCGTGCACCACAACTACTGAGCTCACATGCAACAACTACTGAAGCCCGCATGTCCTAGAGCCCGTGTGCCACAATTACTGAGCCCATGTGTCGCAACTACTGAAGCCCGTGTGCTCTAGGGCCCATGCTCCACACAAGAGAAGCCACTGCCATGAGAAGCCTGTGTACCACAATAAAGAGTAGCCCCTGCTTGCCACAACTAGAGAAAGCCCATGTGCAGCAACAAAGACCCATTGCAGCCAAAAATAAAATAATAATAATAAAAATAGCCCATGCAGCTCAATACCAAAAAAACCAAACAACCCAATCAAAAAATGGGTGGAAGATCTAAACAGACATTTCTCCAAAGAAGACATACAGATGGCTAAAAAGCCCATGAAAAATGCTCAACATCACTAATTATTAGAGAAATGCAAATCAAAACTACAATGAGGTATCACCCCTCACACCAGTCAGAGTGGCCATCATCAAAAAGTCTACAAAAAATAAGTGCTGGAGAGGGTGTGGAGAAAAGGAAACCCTCCAACACTGTTGGTGAGAATGAAAACTGGTACAGCCACTATGGAGAACAGTATGGAGGTTCCTTAAGAAAACTAAAAATAGAGCTACTATATGATCCAGCAATCCCACTCTTGGGCATATATCTGGAGAAAACCATAGTTCAAAAAGATACATGCACCCCAATGTTTATTGCAGCACTATTTACAATAACCAGGACATGGAAACAACCTAAATGTCCATCAACAGAGGAATGGATAAAGAAGATGTGGTACATATATACAATGGAATATTACTCAGCCATAAAAAACAATGAAATAATGTCACTTGCAGCAACATGGATGGACATAGAAATTGTCATACTGAGTGAAGTAAGTCAGACAGAGAAAGACAAATATCATATGATATAGCTTATATGTGGAATCTCAAAAGAGGGTACAAATGACCTTATCAACAAAACAGAAATAGAGCTAGAGGTAGAAAACAAACATGGTTACCGGGGGTAAGGCTGAGAGGGGAAGGATAAATTAGGAGATTGGGATTGACATATACACACTACTATACATAAAATAGATAACTAATAAGGACCTACCTTATAGCACACAGAACTCTACTCAATACTCTGTAATGGCCTATATGGGAAAAGAGTCTAAAAACGAGTGGACACCCAAACTAACACAACATTGTAAATCAACTATACTCCAATACAAATTTTTTTCAAAAACTTTGAAAGTGCTTAAAATCAAACTTACATGAACATGAAGTAAACATTTTAAGTCTTAATTCTTAATGAAAAACCTCCTTCAAACGTAGTATACATTTCTTGAACTCCAGTTACGTTTACCTGTGTGATCTCCATCTGCATTTACTATGCAACTCAGATTTGCAGTTTGGCAATAACTTTGAATTATTTACTTGACTCTGTTTGGTGCACAAGGATGCACTCAATTAGAAGATAATTTTTGAGATATTACTTTCCTCAGTTTTCATTCCATTATATAGGCACATGATTAAGTCTTATTATACATTTTAAAAAATAGCCACAACGAAGAAAATAGGAGTACATTACGTTTCATTATGTTTCAATTAAATTTCGTCAGTAGTGCTACCTTTTTTACCTTAAGCAATTCAAGTATTAGGTGCTGTAAGTGATAATATGTCCTAGGAAAACTTTCTTTTCGATGGACAATATAGATTGTACACTCAAATAAATAGAAAAAGGGGAATTGTGTGAAAATGTTTAACAAACATGTATTCAAAAAATATCCCTTCTAGATGAAATAGGGGATGAAATAGGAAAATCTGTCTATTAAACTCTACCCATAGCCTTTGATAAAATCAACAAGACAAAATAATGGAGGAAAAAATATTAGAAATCTCTAATTCTTGTGATAATACAGAAGTCATTATGCATTTGTTCCAGATGAAAAAGGTACTTTACCAATTAATTTGGCAACTTCAAAAGGCTAATCATGCAGGGTTGAGGGGGCATATGGGAACTTTCTGTACTTTCTACTCCATTTTTCTGCTCAATATGGTAGAGCTTGGGTGAGCACAAAAGGAGGAGAAAACAGATGTGCTACTGGTAAAGAAATATGCCATAGACCAGTGATTTTCACATATGAGCATGATCAGAATCACCTGGAGTACATATGGAACAAATTACTAGGTTCAGCCTCTAGAATCTCTGGGTACTGTTTAATGAGTTACGTAGATAGAACAAGAAGTGTTGAGTCATTCGATAATTATGAATGCTTTATTTTTAATAGTATTTGAAGTACTATAGGAAAGGTGACACAAAGCCATTATTTCATCAAAATATATAGGAGCAACCCTCCATATAAGCAGTTCACAGATTCAGTCAACCCTGGATCATATAGTACTATAGTATTTATTATTGAAAAAATTTTGTGTAGAAGTGGACCCATGCAGTTCAAAGCCATGTTGTTCAAGGGTCAACTGTATACTGCATTTATGCTGTTCCTACTTTATCCTATGTCCACAACAGACATTTATAAACAATTAAAGCACCCCATGAACTTTCCTGATACAGTATCACTACAGATAAATCAGAACTACAAAATTAAATAAAAGTTATTTGCCATTCCAAGCCTAGCGTAATAAATGTATTAATTAGATCAAATATAATCTTATAGATGATTTCTGAATAATCTTGAGATTGGAAGATACGTTGACAAATATTCACAGGAAATCATTATTCCAATTTTCATAAAAGGTAAAATGGGTAATGTATCAGTTCTCTATTGGCGATACAAAAATACCACAACTTAGTGGCACAATACAAAAATATTTATTATATTTTTCCTGATTTATTGATAATTAGCAAGTAAAAATTGTATATATTTACATTATACAAACTGATGTTTTGATACATGTAGACATTGAAAAACGATTATGACATCAAACTAATTAACATATGCATCAGCTCATATAATTATCTTTTATGTGTGGGTGTGGTGAGAACATTTAAGATCTACTCCTTCAGTAAATTTCAAGTATACAATATAGTAATATTAACTACTGTCACTATGCTCTATATTAGATCTCCAGAACTTATTCATTCTGAATAACTAAAATTTTGTATTTTTTGACCAACATCTCTCCATGTCCTTCACCATCCAGCCCCTGGCAACCATCATTCTACTCTCTTCTTCTATAAGTTTGATTCTTTTAGATTCATATGTAAGCAAGATCCTGCAGTATTTGTCATGGTGTGTCTGGCTTATTACATTTAGCATAGTGTACTCCAGTTTCATCTATCTTGTCTCAAATGACAGAATTTCCTTCTTTTTTAAGGCTGAACACTATTTCATTGTATGTATATATCACATTTTCTTTATCTATTCATCTATTGATGGACACTTAAAAGTTGATTTTATACCTTGACTATTGTAAATAATGCTGCAATGAACATGGAAGGCCAAATATTCTTCAAGATAATGATTTCATTTTCTTTGGATATCTAACCAGAAGTGGAATTGCTGGATCACATAATATTTTTGTTTTTTAATTTTTTGAGGAATCTGATACTGTTTTCTACAATGGCTATACTAATTTACATTCCCATCAACAGTGTATGTACAAGAGTTCCCTTTTTGTACATCCTTGCCAACATTTACCTTTAATCTTTTTGACAATAGCCATTCTAACAAGTGTGAGGTGATATCACAATTTTCATTTGCATTGCCCTGATGATTAGTGATGTTGAACACTTTTTCATATACTCATTGGCCATTTATATGTCTTCTTTTGAGAAATGTCTATTCAGGTCCTTTGCCCATTTTTTAAATGGGTGATTTGTTTTCTTGCTATTTGTGTTCCTCATATATCTCGGATATCAACCTCTTATCAGATGTATGGCTTGCAAATATTTTCTCCCATTTTGTAGGTTTTTTCTTCACTCTGTTGATTGTTTCCTTTGCTGTGCAGAAGTTTTTAGTTTGATGCAGTCCCACTTGTATTTTTGCTTTTGTTGCCTGTGCTTTTGAGAGCATATCCAAAAATTAATTGTCCAGACCAACATCAAGAAGCTTATTCTTGGGGACCTGATCAAGATGGCTGAGTAAGAGGATGCATAACTCACCTCCTTCCACAAACACATCAGAAATACATCTACATGTGGAACAATTCTCACTGAAAAATAACTGGAGACTAGCAGAAAGAAGACTCCTGGACAACCAAGACTGAAAGAAAGATACACATGGAACTGGTTAAGAAGGAAAGAGAAGTGGTCAGATTGGGACCTGATAAACTATATACTAATGATGAACTATTAGAAAGAGAAATTAAGGAAACAACCCTATTTACAATCATGTCAAAAAGGATAAAATACCTAGGAATAGACTTAACCAAGGAGGTGAAAGACCTACACTCTGAAAATTATGAAACATTGATGAAGGAATTTGGAAATAATGCACAGAGGTAGAAAGATATCCTGTGTTCTTGGATTGGAAGAATTAGTAATTGTTAAAATGTTCATACTGGGCTTCCCTGGTGGCGCAGTTGTTGAGAGTCCACCTGCCGATGCAGGGGACATGGGTTCGTGCCCCGGTCCGGGAAGATCCCACATGCCGCGGAGTGGCTGGGCCCGTGAACCGTGGCCGCTGAGCCTGCGCGTCCGGAGCCAGTGCTCCGCAACGGTAGAGGCCACAGCAGTGAGAGGCCCGCGTACCACAAAACAAAACAAAACAAACATTTGGGCTTCCCTGGTGGAGCAGTGGTTGAGAGTCCACCTGCCGATGCAGGAGACACGGGTTCGTGCCCCGGTCCAGGAGGATCTCACATGCTGCGGAGTGGCTGGGCCCGTGAGCCACAGCCGCTGAGCCTGCGCTCCTCAACGGGAGAGGCCACAACGGTGAGAGGCCCACGTACCGCAAAAAAAAAAATCAAAAAAACCAAAAAACACCCTTAAAAGGCTTATCCAGGTAAGCCAGTCTATAACTGGACCTTTTGAGATTTTGATTTTATTGCAGTGCCTTAAATTTATTTACAGTAAAATTTGCCACATTTAATTTAATTCCTTATTTCATCCTGTCAAGGCCTTTTTGGATACTAATTCTGTCATCCAGAACACTATCTATTCCTTCCAGATTCATGTCATATAGATTAATATAGATTATGTAATATAATATTACATACAATATAATGTAATATAGATTACATTAGTATATGAACAGTGTATATTCTAGAATAAGAAATAACCTTTTTTAACCCAAACCTCACTGTGACTTACAACTAAACTGTTGAATATAATAGTGATAATTACTTTTAGCACTATTTTTGATATTGAATTTCAATCAACTTAATATCATTTGCAAATCAATTTCTTTGGTCATCCAAATTCTCATTAATTAGTAAAAGAGCATTAAAAATTGGTAATATTCTGAGTCAAATAGCAGATATTATAAGTATCACTCTCTTATTATAATGTAATAAACTTAGAAATTTAATAGGGAAGCTTATACATACTATCAGTAATGAAAATAAGAAAAAACGATACCTAAGTTTTGTACTATTAATAGAGATTGAATTTTTAAAGATACAATGACTCATCAACTTAAAAATAATTGCAGTTAGGGACTTCCCTGGTGGCGCAGTGGTTAAGAATCTGCCTGCCAGTGCAGGCGACATGGGTTCGATCTCTGGTCCTGGAAGATCTACATGTCATGGAGCAACTAAGCCCATGCACCACAGCTACTGAGCCTCCACTCTAGAGCCCGCGAGCCACAACTACTGAGCCCACGTGCCGCAACTACTGAAACCCGTGCGCCTAGAGCCTATGCTCCACAACAAGAGAAGCCACCTCAGTGAGAAGCCGCACACCACAATAAAGAGTAGCCCCCACTCACTGCAACTAGAGAAAGCCCGTACGCAGCAATGAAGACCCAACAGAGCCAGAAAATAAATCAAAGATTTTTTAAAGTAATTGCAATTATATTTTACATAAAAATTGATATGTGGTCAAATGCATACTCAGAAAAGAAAATATAGAAGTATTATTTTTAATTTAAAAGAAAAGAGATATACTCCTGGCTTTAGGTTAAGATGTAGGAACCTGGAAACAATGTAACTCCCATTCTAACAAAAGGAAAACTCATGATAATCTATAAAGTCATTACTTTTCTGAATCCAACCAATCAATGAAATTTTAGGGCAACCACTTTACAGACTTTGAAAAATTTGGGGAGCAATAGAATCATTGAGAAATTATCCTCAACCATTGAGTGAGAATGATTTCAACCTCTGAGACCCAGGGACACAGGGCCTGCCTAACACTGAGGCTGGAGGAGGACAACAGGAAACTCCCTGACTCCACCAGAGGGTAGCAAGCCCAAAGTATCTAGCAACAGCAGTCTGTTGCTAAGGGAAAGACAAGAAATAGGCAGACCTTCTATGAGGCACATACACAAAGGGAAGACCTAAAGCTGAGAGTGAAGGAGACTTTGAGGAAAACTTT
Organism: Tursiops truncatus; assembly: GCF_011762595.2. Taxonomy (NCBI): domain Eukaryota; kingdom Metazoa; phylum Chordata; class Mammalia; order Artiodactyla; family Delphinidae; genus Tursiops; species Tursiops truncatus. Next base: position 102,236,958 of record NC_047037.1, read on the forward strand.
ATGGCCAAGCACACAAGTATAAGAAATTCTAGAGGATTTTGAAGTCAACTATGAACTGAAAGTAACCACCACAACAAAAAACCTGAAACCCAGCTCAACTCTGAATAAGATTGGCCCAACCCTAAAACAAAGAGCCAAGAAGATTAGGCCCAGAATATGATTTACCACAGTGAATGTTCTGTATGTGCTTAAAAATAATATGTATTCTGGATATGGAACTTTCACTATGGTAAGTCATATTCTGGGCCTAAAATACTAAACCCAGACAAATTAAAAAATTTAAATCAAACAAGTTCATTGACTAAAGTGGAATTAAATTAGAAATCAATAACTGAGATGTCTAAAACATTCTCAAATATTTGTAAATAAAACAGCACATATATATCCCATGGATTAATGAAGAATTAAAAAGAAAAATTTGCAAACACTTTGTATTGAATGAAAATGAAACATATCTATGTAAGTTGTAATGTCCTACCAAAGAAATACTTAAAGGCAAATTTATAGCAATAACTAATATTAGAAAAGAGGAATTATCTCAAGTCAATGATTTAAAATCCCCTTTTAAGAAAAAATATAAAAAGAGTAAATTAACCCAAAGGAAGCAGAAGAAATGAGATAATTATCATACAAGCAAAAATAAATTAATTTTAAAATAAACCATAAAATATTAATGAAACCAAAAGATTGTTCTTGAAAAGATCGATAAAATTGATAAATCTCTGGCCTCACTATCCAAGAAAAAAAGAAGAAAATTACTAACAACTGTAATGAAAGAAGGGACATCACTATAAAACCTAGGGACATCACTGTAAAACCTAGGGATATTAAAACTATGATAAGAGAATTATAAACAACTTTATGCTTTTAAACCCATTTAAGTGAAATGGACAAATTCCTTGAAAGACAAATGACCAAAGTTCACTCATAAAGAAATAACGTGAACGACCCTGTAACTATGTGTAAAAACTTTAATATTTCATTTAAAGATCTTCTCACAGACTTCTGGTTTCTGATTCAATGAAAGGAGTTTGGAAGTCACCACACCACCCAAAAAAATAGTAAAAAGCTAAACAGACTGAAAAATCAACAACTCTTTTGGGAATCTGTAAGAGAGGGGAGAAATAAACAAGCAAACACAGGAAGTCATGGCTTACTGGAGCAATAAGTTCTTTCCTGATCTGTTGTATGGGTTTTGAATAGAGAAGTCCTCTTTCCATTGGGGTGGCTTAGATGGGAAGATGTAATGCTCAGTATGTCCATAGCCATCATGGAATTTTACTGACAGCCAAATGAAACCAACATGCATGGAGAAAGCACAGCCAAACTATAGAGAGAAGGAGACAGAGACAGATGAGACCCTAAATCAGTTTCCTGCAACTCCAGCCAAGTTATACATTCCAACTGGTCTCCTTTTTCTCTTAAGCTAGTGTAAGATTTACTTTTATGATTTTTTAACTGTGTATGTGTCACCACAACCTACAAAGCAACAATAAGGAAATGCTTATTAGACTCTGAATGTAACTTTACATTTATATTTAAAATTTACATTTGTGTTAAAAACATTAAAATATGAATAGAGTTTGTATGGTGTGATCATGAGACTTTTCCCATATTTCTCTACTTTTTTATTGTTTTAAATTGAATATTTTTGTTTGTAGATTGAAATTAAGAAAGCATAAAATCATGCACAGAATGCTATATCCCATAATTTTTGGAACTATACATTTAATCTGATTTTTAAATGCATCAACATTTGCATGAATTCAGCCTATATTTTAATCTTATTGTGTGCATGCGTGAAATTATTTTTCAATTACAGCTATTTAAAAAAAGTCACTGTAGTAACTCCTTTCCTAATGTACCATGGGTTTAATGATAGTACCATGGGTACTAATGATAAGTCAGTAGGTTGTGGTCTCAATTACTTCATTATTAATTATTGCCATATTTTCTTTCATTTCATTTAATACACTATCAAGGATGGAATTGATCATTTTCATAGTTTTCTTAATCTATAATGATTTTTGATTCTTAGATAGTTTAATTAAAGCAATATAATTTAATTAGTCATCTATTCAGAATTCTTTGAGTGCTGAGTTGAATAACAAGAATGTATATACCTACTTCACTAAATTATTTTACATCCTCAGCTTTTATCTAAGGTTAATATAAGGAACAATTGTGTGAAGAATAATTTGTATTTTTAGTAAAAGTAATCAGTTAAATTATTTCTAAAAGTTGTCATCAAATATGTTATGAGTGGCTCATTGTAACAAATATCTTTGAAAATTTAGGTTTTTTTTCTGAAGTTTGTTTTGACATTATCATCTTAGCTACTAAATATGCTTCTAAACATTAGAAATTCCTTGACACTCTAAATTCTCTCAGCACTCCTAATATACTGCTGGGTAAGGAAGGATTGCTTTTCATTTTTTTCTGTCATGATCTTACTTAATTTTAAATATTTTAAAACTAGTGCTGAAATAGGAACTCATAAGCCTCTTTTCTTCTCACTGTGTATATTATTTAATTTATAAATTCTTTAGTAATCAGTTTATTTTACTCAGTGTTTCAAATATTTTCCAAAATTTCAAAAATAAAAGATTTAAAAAATTATATTGTAATTAGTAATAGATAAATCATTCTCAGTAGTCATATAAAATAGAGATAAACTAAAAGTTACCAATTTTATCATCAAGAGATAACTGCTTTTAAAGGTGTTTACAAATAATCTTCCTGTTGTATCTTGTATATATTCAAATATACTTGTGATATAAACACAAAATCAGTAAATTTATATGTTCTTTTAATCATTTGTATAGTCTTTTAATCCATTTTCACTTTCATACTATTCTATAATCATAAATAAGATATTTTAAAACAACATTTTTGCATAATGTCTTGACTTTGTATTAAGCAATATTCAGCACAAGCCAATTTATTCAAATAGGGAAAATTTCTACTTATTGCACTTTTCATACGTAACTAACAATATTAAAAGATCAATTTGCTATGGGAACTTTCAATGTACTACAGGTTTACACTGTTTATTATTTCTGTCATACCAGATTAATGTCTTTTCTATAAATTTAGTACCTTTATTAGCCTGTAATTATTTCAGAAAAACAGAGCTATTTACTCAAATCCACATGAGGAATTTTATATATCTGGATTTTTTTCTAAAGCCGTCAATTCTAAATGGACCCATAGTTCAGCCTTTCTCTCCTTCAGGGAAGAATTTCACTTTAACCTTGGTGCCATCCTGAAAACAAATTTCTCTCAATATCCTAGTCCAAAGACATTAAAAATTCTATTTGTCATTCTTCTACCCCTGCCCTTTCTCCTTAAATAACTTTATTACATGAGCTAATACTTGGCACCTATATTTCTCAGAATGGACTCTAAAAAGTCTGTCCTCCTAATTAACGCATGACCTGCCTCCTGTTCTCCTACGCAGTGCGCAGCTGATGAGAAGCAGAACAGTTTGACAGCAATGTGTGTGGTGACCAATGGTTCCGTGGAAAATAGGAGGAGCTCAGATTGTACTGTCTAGGATGTGATTTTACATCAGCCTGTTTTTCTTAATAAAGGGAAATCTAAACCACAAATTGGAGGCAGCAAACAGAGGGATCAAAAATGTGATTTTTATAGTAAGTGCTATTGTCATTATCTCACTGTTTGACTTCCTAAGAGGGACCGACCACACAAGTTTCATAGAAAGACTATTGTGAGAATGAATAGCCAATTGTGCACAGCACAGCACAGATATCAGGCAAGGTTTTGGATTAGGCCACTTGTAATTTTTTTCCAAGTTAAAAAAGTATGTTAAATTGGTATCCTGAAGACTAAATCTCATTCAATTTGATACTGCCTCTCTCACATCTTCTTGTTAATGCCCTGAAAGGCTCTAAATTTATAGTAAAATAAGAAGGATAGTATTTTTACTATTTAACTCAAATGAAGAATTTTGCAGGGAATGATGTATGAAAAATATGTAATAAATTTTAAATATGTTCATAGAATATTATGCAGTTATAGGTAGTCACTGTCATATCTTATTGGACATTTCACTACTACGTTTACTGATTCTGCCTCATTTTAGTCCTTTTTATCTGCCTTGCCCAAATATACAGCCACAGAGTTGTGTTTTTGTTTCTGTGAGCTTTTTTGTGTTTTCCAAGAAAATTAATGATATTTAGGAATTTAGGATGCTGTCAGAATAGTTTCTATATCTAAGGAAACATGGCCTCATTGATACTAGTTGTGGCTTAGAATTGCATCCTAAAATTATTCTGTAGACTTTCAATAGAATATTTTATTTCTCATGGATACTTTTAGTTAACATTTGGTTGTCACCTTAATAAGTATATTCATATTTAGGTTTAGAATGAATTTTTGTGTCTCCACTTTACCTTAGTTCTATACTACTGTTTAATCAGGAGCTGTGTGATATAATATTTACATTTGTTCAATAAAAAGCTAAATTCATTCTGAATCTCTTGCTGGATTGGCCTTATGTAAGGTAAGTAACTCTATATATGGAGTGGTTTTACGGATGTTGGGAAGGTTCTACAATCAAAAACTGACCTTCATCCCCTATACTTGAAAATTATTAATTTAGGTTAAATACCCTCTAGTGGAAGGACTGCTATAAGTCATAACAAAATTTTCAGATTTATTCTGAGAGCAGGGTAAAAATGCAGAGTATAAAAGTCCTGACACCCCCAGTAGCTGGGAGAAGTAAATGGTACACTGAAAAAGAATGTGATATACTCAAGTTTGAAGAAATAGGACTAAATTAGAATCTGTTTGCAGTTATGAACAGATGGAATGCTTTTTTACAGAATATGAACAAGAGAGGGGGATAAAGGAGCCAAAAATCAAGGATGTCAAAATCCACAGTAAAATAACTGTTTTTCAAATTTAACTATTTGCCTTTCAACATAAGCAGGTTTAAATAATAACCTTGCTGAGTTTCATGAAACAAAATTAAGAGAGAGATGACAGTGTCAGTCTGATAAAAATGGCCCCTTGGTGACATTTCTATACTCAAGATCAAGTTTTCTTTTTGTTAACCCCAATCAAATATAATCAAAGGCTACTTTGTTCTTACTGAATATTTTTGTTTTCCAAATAGCATAAGTCCAATATTTTCTCTAAATTACTTAGTGAATTTAAAACACAGATATGTTTGTCTTATTTAAAGTAAATTTTAATGTAATAAGAATGCATTTTCACCATGTCAAATCAACTCAGTCTGTGACAGCAGACTATGGCAAATGAAAGGGAGGTTCTTTTGCATCTTGTTTATAGGCACAATAGAGTGATAAAACTCTTACATTAAAAAAAAAGTTGGCAAACATTTCCAAGATAGAAAGGAAAATGAACTTTTAACTTAATTGTAGCGCTATATCTCACCAGTGGCAGAGTACATGTGAGAAAGAGCTCAAATCCAACTAAAACAATTAAATGTTCATACAACCTTATTCACTTTTAAAACAAAAGACTGTTTAAACAGACTTCGAAAAATAGGAAAGTAGGCTTCAAATTTTCCCTCTTAAAATGTTCTAAATTCATTCATGTGTAGTGTGTAATCAAACTCATTGCTTCTTCTTCCTTTACTATAATTTTTTATAAATGTTTGAACTCTGCTTTTTATATGGTTTAACATGGCATGATCTTTCCTTGACCACCCCATATTCAGTGTTCTCACTTTGTTATTATTCCTCTTACATGTATCATAAGCTTCCTTATATTGTTTATTATATTCGAGAGGATTTCTGCCTTAATTATTGAATTGTACTGAAGGTCTTTTGAGGTCAGGGTATTGATGTGTCCTCTCTCTCTCCATACCACATGGCATGTTTTTCTCCCTGATGGGTGATATTCAAATGTTTATTATTGAAAATACTGGAGAGGATATCAACAAAGTTGAGAGTTTAAGAGGTTTATATGTAGAGCCAATCATCACAAATGGGTCTGTTTAAAAACTAGATTTAACCTTGATAGAAAAATGTCTGGAACTAAATACCGAACACTGTTACCAATTTGTTTACTGTAAGTTGTGGGTGATTTATTTCTTCCTGAGACTATCACTTTCATGATGATAGTAAGAAATATTTAACTCTTCATGTTTTATTTAAATATTATTTTAACAAGTACATTCTGCAATAAACTGGAAGAGTGCGTACTCCAACTAACTTTATAGAGTTCAGTTGATATCACAGTCCAGACTATAAAAGAAGAAATTAAGTATAGATGGGTGGCTATAAAAGAGGACCAGTTGTACGTACAAATAAGTTAATCAGTAAACAAAATCTATCTATGCAGAAAGATCTGCAAATCAAGGAAATGACTTCCCTCTGAACTGAAGAAAGGATGTGTCTTTCAAAAAGTGGTCATACTGGCAAATTTATGATAAACAAGAGATATACAGTGTGTTCTTGAAGTTGTGGTAGAGAAAAAAAAATGTAGGGATATGCAGCACATAAAGCATGATGAGGTAGTATAGTGAAATTAAACCTCTTCTGAGAATTATAAAAAATTCTTTCATTAGAAAAGTTAAAATACATTTTGCTTTGTTTCTGATATTTGATAAAAGTGATGCTGAATGGCTAAAAGTTATAGACAACCTTGAAAGTCTAAGAAAAAGCAATGGTGAATTAGGATAAAGTGTGCACCATAGAACACTAATTTCATGAGAAACCACTAAAAGAGGTTTCCTGAATGGAGTTTCTCTGTCCAGTTATTTGAGGAGAGCTTACTATGTTTTCCATCTTGGAAAGAACAATGGACTAGCATATCAAAATCAGAATTATAGCAGAAAAGCACAAACATACATATACATATACACACAACTCGCTTTAATATTATTCAATTCCAAATGAAACGCTTTTGCAACCTAACGCTCATGAAAGTGTCAGAACTGGTATTCCATTAGCAAACTTCGAAAGAGTGGTACAATGTTCTCTTCTGAAGCAGGTGAAAAATATCCTGATTGACTTAGGAGTGTTTGATGACAACTCAAGATTGCTGAGTGCATACTTATTGTAATAAAGTGCTTATGATTTTAAAAAATATTTCTCTGAGCCTTGTATTATCTTTCAAACTAAAATGCCTTGGTAACATAAACTCATATTTATGTTTAATAGATTTAACAGAAAGCTTTATAGAAGCAATTAATGATTTCAAATCTTTCTATTTTACATGGAAATCCATACTTTTGAATATCATAGATATTCAGATTTAAGAATATAAATTACAAGCATCACTTGCCACAGGATAGAAATGGTCACGATAATAAGAACCTTTTATGGAGGGATTACTATCCCAGGCAGTGAGGAACTTCCTCTTCTCTAGTAAATGAGGTTCCAAGAATTTTTTTTTTTAATGTTAGTAGCAGAATTACTATAGATTTGAGTCTGTAGATGTCAGACTCCAAAGGTATGTAAGTTTTAAGCTTACCCTGGAAGGAAAACAGTAATCTCTAGGACAGAAGCCTTTTAAATGTCAACATAAAAAGTGTCACAAAATGTTGCAGTACGATTTACATATGCGGAGGAGAGAAAGGAGGTCATTTCAAAGAGAGTAATATCTGGTAATGTTAAGAATGTGATTGCTATAAATTAGCTAATAAAGGATCTAAGCTTTTTAAAAAATTCTGTGGACTGATATAAGATGTGTTTTTTTCCCCTTTCAATTATAAAAGAAATATAGCTTAAATTTGTATGGTGTAGTTATCAGTACATCTTTTTTCTGGTAATTTTCAGGTGTTTGTGCTTCCCCGCCGCCATTCCCTGCTGTTGCCATAGCTCTGACATGAAGATGGGAAAATGGAGCTAGAAGGAAACCAACTCTTTAGTGGGTCATTATTACCACAGCATCATGGCTGTTCTGAAAATTTGTTTCTGTCCCATTACAAACAAGGAATTGGCAGACTGGGAAGGTGATCCAATCGTAATCAGCCATGGAAGGAGTGATCTGTAATCAGGATGAGGCAGAGAAAAAGACACCGGGGGCTAGAATGCAGAGCACTTATATCATAGGACTCCGAAGCTGAAAACAGAAGTCTGTGTAAAACTTAGTAAAAGAATAGTCTTCAGAGAGTCAGAGAACCATCAATGAAAGCAGCCTGTTGATAGGTGCACAAAAGAAGCCTTTGTGTGAACACTGGCTAATTAAGTCTTGCAATTACCGAAAGAGCTTTCTTTTTTGTGAAGAAGAGAGACATATAAGAGTGATGTACAAGTTCAGATTGAAAATACTAATTCATATTCTGTGGGGGAAGGGCCATTTGCCTATTAAACAAAGCAAGGTCGCCCATTTCCCACTTTGAGTAGACCTGGGGAGAGTGGGAAGAGACGGGCTTCTAAAGTAGGTGAAATTGTTGGCCATGAAAAGTGCCTTTGACTCAGTTTCAATGGATTTAACCTTTATTAAATATAGACCCCCCCTATCAAAATAGCTATAAGCTGAGAGAATTACTTCCAATACACACTCCTTTTCTTAGCAGTCATAAAAAAAACAAAGCTTGATAAGCTCTTGGGGCTGAAGTATTCTTCTCCCATATGGGAGTTATTATTTCCAGTTCAATGTGTCTCAAAGTAGGGGTCAGGTCTCCCAGAGGCTATAGGGGTCTGAGAGGGTTAACACAGAACAGAACTACAGAACTCTGAAGTGATCAGTGTTGATGATGGTGGTGAACTCTGAGCTATATAAACCAGATGAAAAGGCCTCTACTTACCAGCCTAGCCTTCATTTCAAAGGTTCAAATATGGTCCATCTCCGAGAGAGGGCTCCAAACTGCTATCTGATGGCAGTGGCGATGAAGAAAAGTTTAGGGCAATCGGAGTGTACTAGTTTTTCTGTGTGGGAGGCATGTAGTCAGCATGAGAACCCGAAGCCAGGAGAGCAAAGAGGAAAGACTCAGAGAAGTTTCAAATTTGTGAAGGAAGTTGACAAGTCTCTGTGGAGGCATAAACTAAAACCCCAGGTGCTCCAAATATTCTGGCCCCAGAAAATGGGGACCACAATTCCTTTCTTTTCTCCCAAAGTTCTTGTCCAACTCTTTTCTAATGATTCCTCCTGTCATTAATCCTTTCTGTTGGCTCTTGAAATCTACCCAGGAACATTATATTCCAGGACAGTAACTTCATACAAGAAACGTCTCAGGAATCCATGGAATAAGGAATGGGGATTTTGTTCTTAACTGCCTAAGTACTGTCTGCTTTCTGAGTCTTCTCTCAAGCTCTTATCATTGGTGACAAACAAGTAAACTGATAGGTGGGACAGAGATTTTTGGTGATCATCAGAACCCGCCCTTTCGGCATTCACAACCTTTACTCATAGAACAACAAAGAGACCCCTTCTTTTTTTCCAGCCTTGTTGACACTTACAGTAATTACTCCCGGGAAAGTAACTCTCTGAGGCAATATTTCACTTCTCTTTAATTGCATGGGTACCAACTTACACACTATCAGCATTGATGAGCAGTGACACCCTGCTGTCAGCCAGGTAGTTTGATGGCAGAAAAAGCCACAAACACTTTAGTTTCCATCTTTCAAAACTCCTCATGCAAATGCGGGACAGTCATTAGTGCTGACCTTCCACTATTACTAGTTGTCAATCAGCTGTGTATCCTGCTCAGAGGCAATCTGCCTCATTCCACGCAGAAACATGGGTACATGTAGCACGATGGGAGCTACGGGCAGTCTAAGAGGGCATTGTTACAAAAATTAGCTTCCCAATAGAATACACTGGTGGACTCATGGAGGGCAACATGCTATAAGTGTTAAAAGATAGTAGTTTCCAAACTGTTCTCCAGTAAACACCAGGTATCAGTGTCAGGTGTCTGGTATCAATTCAGGGTCTGAAGCCACATGCAGGCTTATTAAACAAGAAAACCTTTATATGGGGCCCCTGAAAATAAGTTTTGCACAAGCACTTTACAAAGTTTCCTCACACTAAAGTTTGGGAATGACTGGCTAAGGTCACTGTGCATACATTCACAACCATAAAGCCAGAGACTAGGCTTTCCCATCACTAAATTCAAGAAACACTGTTACCTTTTTGTCTGTGCGAGATGCCACTGTATTTATAAACTTATGAACAAGGTATGCTATCTGCTTTCAAAGGTTTTAAAGTTTATCGACCTAAGAAACAGTCAAGGACTATAGATGGAATCTGTAACGAACTCCGTTTAAGAGGGAAATACACAGCAAACACTGAGAAAATGTCATTCATCTGAATGTATCTGTTGCTTTATCCCGTCTGTCATATGATGTACTCTTACAGTTATGTATCTTTAATATTTAGCAGTTGCTTATAATCAAGACTGTAGCACAGATTTTAAAGGATCTAGCCGTAAGCCCAGGATCAACTAACCTGGCAATCTGGGGAAAGTATGCACTTAGAAAACTTTGTTGTTTTCAGATATGTGCAAATATACGTGAACTATCTGGAACTTAGCTTATCTAGAAATCTGTAACTTTTCAAAAAATGTTTGTGTTTCTTTAGCAAGATGTAGTAGGGGATTTATCATGATCTTTTATTTCTGCAAGAAATCAATGACCATCCTAAAGACTGTTCAGGTTTCTCCCAGGAAAAAGAGAAATAAGTTATTAACCAAAAATAGAATAAGTATCCCCAAATATTCAAAAAGTGAATGAACTAACCATACCTGAAGCTCAGAGGTGCTTATGTAGTTTGGGAGAGTTTATTTTACCAGAGGATAATGGATGGACATCTTTATTTATTTATGTTTCTTTTTTGAGAAATCAAAATTTTAATTTTTGCCGGAGAATTATTCACATCATTCTCACCATTAAGACTATCTAAGTGATAACGAATAGCCAAAGAAGTTTATTTATTTTGACCAACATTATTAATGTCCTTCTGAACCGTGAATGTATAAGGCCTAATCCTTTCCCACTGTGCTGGCTATTCCTCTTGGGCAAGATCTGACAACTAAAGAGCCATTTGCGTGTTGTGGAGACAGAGCGCTAAATCTGGAAGGGCTGACTCAGCTGGGCAGGAGGCGGTAAGATTAATGGACACCAACATGGAGGGAAAAGCAGTCTGTGAGTGTCAAGGACCTTGGTGGGAGAAACATTTCCCCAGTGAAAGAGAGAACACACACTTCGTCCTTCCATTCACCCCACAACCAGACATCCTGTGGAACATGTCTAAGTCCCATGCATAAATTTCCTATTAGAAATTTATATCTCTATTCGGGAGTGATTGAATCAAGACCAACTCATCACACATTCTATCATAAACTTTAACTACCGTGATACATGCTTTAAAAAAAGGTCAATTGTATTTTCATCAATAACATATGCATTCTACTTGAAATAACAAGCATAATTGTAGCAGAGAATCTATCAAAGTACATAATGAAAACGAGATATACTCGAGGGCATTTTTTAAGTACAACTTATAAACTACAAGATATTGAGTAAAATAGTGAATAGCTATGCAATGGAACAAGATAACAATAGATTAAAAGGATATAAATGGCATACTACCTAGTTACTTTTGGTTCTTTAATATTTAGTTAACATTTGTTTAGTGTGAGAGAATGGGCAGGCAAGTGTTTTCCTGTCAGGCAAAATATGTTCCATTCTTAACACAAGTATTTAATTGTACTGCAGCCAGAGAAAACGTGACATTTTTCAGTTTCGTATTTACTGTTTGAACAGGATGTTTGACACCCTAATGTATCCCATTAATAGATTCCCAAAGAGTGACAGTGATAAAGCAACACTAAAGTGATTCAAATTGTGCTTAGCTAACAATTTGTCAGTATGGATGGTTCAATTTCAAGGCTTGAGTTAATTCAGTAAGTGTGTTAAAAATATTGGTTTTGCAGATACAAAATACAATTTATTTATTCTGTAAATATTTACTGATATCTACTATGCACCAGGTGCCATTTCCAGTCACTGGGCATCTAGTAATAAATAAATGACTAATAAAGTGTAGAATAGTGCTAATGTCAACAGGGGGAAAAATGGAGGGTTATACAATTCAAGGTCAAGTTAGATGCAATCTAGAATGAAGGTCATCATTCTCTATTCTTCCAGAAGACAAACAAGTCAATATTACAATTTTTGTATCTTTTACCTGGCTGCACCTTTGTTTTTGCTCTTGTCCTTTGTAAATTCAGTGTTCCATGGATAATATAATAGAAACTGAAGAGGAATGAACCAGAAAACCTAGAAATTTGGGTTCATCTCTCACACTAATTAACCTTGTGACCTTAAAGAAATTAGTTAAAATTTTCTGAGACTCAGTTTCCTAGGATAATTTATAGAGTTTTACTTAAGAGATAAAATAAAGCTTCATTTCTGGAAGGGTATATTATAAACTGCATAAAGACAAAACAGTTGTAGCTTGTTTTGTGGGTGTCCACATGAACCTTATCAATGTCACATCCAGGAGAAATGTTTCAGTTATAACAATTTACAGACAACAATCATCACTGTGTGTATATTAGGCGATTTCACTATATTTCACTTCTCACTTCTTACTTTTCAGACCTATTTGTCTGAGTAGGGGATAAATATTAGTTGTAAAGGGAAAAAAACCAATAAATACATTATTCAGCTGAAAAAGTTATATTCAAAATACATATGTATAGTAACTTAAAATACCTACAGGACCTCATGGTTTACAGTCCTCTTGTAAAGTTTCCCTTTTATGTTGTCTCAAAGGAACAGGTCAAGAATGCAAGGGCAGGGATCCCGTGGTGAAATTTAGTAGAGTTGTGGCTAATGGTGATATGAACAATTTGTCTTTTGAAGACGTGACAAGACTGAGATTTTCTCTATTTCCATAAAATATTTTTATTTGTCATCCTCCTTTTAAATACACGTATATATATACACATATATATATATATGTGTATATATGTGTGTGTGTGTATGTATGTATATATATATATATATATATATATATATATATATATATATATACATATCCTCCTCTATCTTGTGGGAATGCTTTTCTCAGCAAAAGAAGAGAGGATAGATAAATCCATTCCACCTGGGAAAAGTTCAAAAGTTTCTGTTGTTTAGTAAATAATGAAATGAAGTTATAAATAGCATCACTGCTTTCTATTCTATCTTTAAACTAATACAAGCATGTCCTTCCTCTAAAAAATTGATCCATGTTAGCTGTTTTGAATATGTCTCCTAGTTAGCATTTTAAACTTTAATCTCTAAACCATTATCTTCTTCCTGGCTCAGCAGGAAATTCTGCCTGTCATTAAATCAGTAACTCCTTATGTTTATGACTACCAAGAACTGCAAAAGCCAGACTATGTGTGGAGTAAAACTTGTCTAATTAGCATCAGTCTACACATTACCATATGTTGACAATAGCCATTCACAGGTTATATTACTTTGGCATCTGTGATGGATGACAAAACCTAGAATCATTCTTACTATTTTATCTTCTTGCTATAACTTCTCAAGCATTTCTTTTCTTGCCTTTAATTTTTTTTTTTTTTTTTTTTACATTTCCTGAATTACTCTTAACATCATGCCCTTTAGGTGCCTCGTTCTTGCTTCCTAAAGAGGGATCATAGGCAGTACTAAGTTCAAATATGCTAATATATTTGTATCATCAAACCATTTACCTCCCTACTTTACAATTCTGTCTGTTGTTTTAGATCTACTTCAGAATCCATAATTCATTGCTCAAGATAGCAGAAACTGACTGAGAATTGTATAAAACCCAAACTACCATAGGTACAAGGGAAATAGCTAAAGGAGAAAAAAAGGGAAAGAAAAAAGCATGGTAGAAGTGAACTATTCCTATTAAAATAACCTAATAGTTATTTAAACAAAGTCAACTCAACTAAAATTTATGAGGCTGTTTCCTGGATTCAAATTTCTGAAAATTCTACTCTGCCATTTTGAAAACAAGAAGTAAAGTATTTGGGCTTTTATTACCACAGTAAGGTGATAAATGTGTATTGATGTAACTCTTCTAGTGTAAGTGAAAGTACATTTCAAATACCAGGCTGTATGAGTATTTTTCAGCCTTATGTAATGGTAAGATAATGTAGAATAAAGGTGAGCTTATTTTTTAATCTGTCGATTAAGAACATTTTAAACAAAGATATAAACAAATCATTTGTACTTGCTAATTGCACAAGTGATTTTGAATGAATGAGATCAATTGTTTAAAAAATTAATAATTGTCATGGGAAATCTGTCATGTCCAGAATTCTCTCTTACATACTTTTTGATCATGTATTCTATACTAATTTTTATCATAATTTAATTTATGCTTTAGATTTTAACTCATTTATCTTATTTGCCACACATATCATGTATTTACAGCCCTTTAAACTTTTTATGACTTATTTTCAGTTTGCATCAAGCTTATAGTTTAGAATCTAGAACAGAGTTAACAAAATAGTTCTGTCTGTCACTGATTGGCTTTGTGGCCTTGGCTATCACTATTGAGCAATATATCATAACATATTTAATCTGGGCATCTGTTTCCTTCACTGTCATCATTCCAGTGAAACTTTTGGCTGGAGAACACAAAAATTAATAGTGTTTAATGAGACAAAAAAGACAAATATATACATTTTCCTAAATGATAATAGGTGACAGTGTTTAAATCATTCAAAAGTTTATTTTTAAATAATCACCCCTAAGTGAATTTTGATTAGAAACATTGGTATGGTTTGAGGACAAAACTAAGATCCTAGATTATACACTCATCAAAGGGCAGGCCAAAAAAGAAAGAAAACCTTTTATCTTACCACTTACAACTTTCCCTATTGACAAAGGTCTGACTCTGGTAGTGTTTTGCCCCCATCTTTGAAAAATTTACGGGCTCTTTCTTGGAGGTGTCAATTGAAAAATATGCACAACCTAAAAGTTGAGAATTATGTTTTATTTGGCAGACAAAACGGAGGACTTAAGCCTGGGAGGGATCCTCACAGATAGTTCTGAGGAACTGCTCTGAAGAGGCAAGGGGGGAGCGAGGATACACAGGAGTTTTTGCAAGAAAGACCAGATAGTACTGTTAATTAAAGAAAACCATATACCTCAAGTTAATGAATTTAACACTTTTCTAGGTATGGGAAGTTGCAAGAGTCTGGGCTCACTGAAATCGTTCCTTTGATATGCACCTTAACTACCTAGGGCCAGTGGCCTGGTTTCCTCCTTCCTGAAGCCCCTCAGGGTACATCGTTGTGGGGTGGCTGCAGTGACTGAGGGCTTGGCAGCCGGCAGCCCATTTGTCTCCACCCTGAGTTCCCTCAGGGCTCAGCATCTGGGGTGGCTTTAGTGGCTTGCTGGCTCAACATCTTTTGTTAACTGATATGGCAGGCAGCAGTTTTTCATTCACAGAAGGTCCAGTCCCCCTAAAACATACATTTTCCCTGGATTATTCCTCTTCTCTAGGTACCCTTCTTTGGCTGGTAAACACAGATTACAACACACTTTTAAGCCAATTGTTTTGTTTACCTACTCTTTAAGTTTTGGGAAGTCACAACCTGTACACAGGTGGATAATTATAGTACAAAGAATAGTTACAGAGCCCAAATATGTCATAAGTCCGGTTTAGATAATGAGTTACTTAGAAATTCCTGGCTCTGAATTGTTCATTGCCTATTTCTGTTTTATTGCGGAACCAAATTGTTTTCTAAAAGAAATGTGAAATGTATTCTAATTTTGAACAATTTCTACCTAAATCCAAATAGAAACCTATATGAATTTCTCTTCCACCATAAAATTGTCAAGAACACTCCACTTTTGCTGTGCTTCCATTTCCTAATTTCTTTTTTTTTTTTTTTTGTGGTACGCAGGCCTCTCACTGTTGTGGCCTCTACCGTTGTGGAGCACAGGCTCCAGATGCACAGGCTCAGCGGCCATGGCTCACGGGCCCAGCTGCTCTGCGGCATGTGGTACCTTCCCGGACTGGGGCACGAACCCGTGTCCCCTGCATCAGCAGGCAGACTCTCAACCTCTGCGCCACCAGGGAAGCCCCCCTAATTTCTTGACTTAATCCCCTGATGCAGGTTCTGACTTCTCACAAGTGCTCTAGTTGAAGTTAACCAGTGATCTCCTTTTGTAAACTGCAAAGGTTTTCTTCGTGATCATCACCTCTAATTTTTCCAAACTGTGTGACTTCTCCTTGAAATTGTTTCCTGATTTCACAGTCATTACAGGGTTCCAGTTCTATCCATTACTCTCTATTTGCCACTTCTGTTTCCTGGGTCCTCTCACTTCAGTCATTGTTGAAATTGTGCCACAGGACTCATGTTTTATCCCTCTGCTCTTCATTTATTTTTTCCCTTGGAGGTTTCATATCTTCTAATGATTTCAGCTATAAACTCCACTGAAATGATTTCTAAATTTACCAGAGTTCTCTGGTTCAGCCCCATATAAAAGTTGTTTTCAGTGGAATGTCTGATCATTGTCTCAACTCCCTATGTTGATCAAAGACATCAAAATTTTCCCCAGACTTGGTTCTCCCACAAACAGCTTTATTTTCTCCTGCTGGAGCTTTCATTTTCTAAGTTTTCAGCTCACATTCTTGCAATTTTTCCTGACTCTTTTTTTCCAGTCTGCTTAATTATTACATTCAGTAAATTCCTGCACTGCTTGCTGCTTTCATTTTCCCCTTTCCATTCCCAGTGCTGTTATCTTCTTCTAGTCTGAGTGACCTAGACTCATACATATATGGCTAATTTAATGATCTCCTCAGCTGTCTTCTTGCCCCCTTAAATATGCCCTATCTACTGCTGCCAGAAGAACCTTTCTAAAGCATTAGCTTTTGCATGAGTCACTGTATAAAAAGTTTGTCAAAAGTTCCACCAATCCTACCATGCAAAACAAGACCGAATGTACTCATCTTCCTAAATTTGTTTATTTTCAACCTCATTTCTTTCAACTAAAAATATGCAAAACTGTATTCAAGAAAACTGTTCTAACATTATTTTCTTAATATTTAAAAAAATGTATTTCAAATATCTGTACCTTTTTTCTTATAGAAAAGATCTATGATTTACTCATTAGTGTCTGACTATGCTATTTGCATAACTGAAACTCTATTTTTATGATGTTCATTACAGGAGGAATGAGTATATTTCTTTTTTTAATCTTTGTTTTTTTTGGTAAACATTCTGAGTTTCCAAGTGGATCTTAAGCACCTTGGATGCAGGAACTTAGTCATATACTTCACTGTTACATCAACTTCTTCAAAAATTCTTCATCGTTAAAGGTGAAAACAATAATAATAAAAAAGAGAAATGAGAAATTGAAAGAGAAAGTAGGAGGTTCCTACCAGTTCATAAAATTAATATTTCAACAAATTCCTCTGTAACTGCCCTAAACTAGGCCAAATTAAACTCAGAAAGCTGACATATCTCTTTTTTAAAAATTTTGAATGTTTGTTTGTCAACTTTATTGCTAATTGCTTCTCACATCTCATCTCTTTTTTACTTTCATATAGACTTTATATTGAGTGAATCAGATTGAGGCCTTGGAACCACCATTTTAAACAATCTTTTAAATTCTCACCCTTAGATCAATGTTTTCAAGTGGTTATTGGGTACATTCCTTTTTTTTGTCAGCTTGACTAAAGTTGAGGGCAAGATATAAACAATTTAAAAACAACATCCACAGAAACATAATAAAAAGAAAAAATTAAAATATAAGCTAATGGGAAGCTTGCCACCACAAAATAGAGAAATGTAATCCACATTGAAAGTGAGTCCAATTTTTAGTTTGTGAACCTTGCATTTATATTGATTTCCATCATAATTTTAAATAAAAAAATCTTAGGGAGTTTGGGATTGACTTATATTTAAATATAACACACTGTTATATTTAAAATGGAAAAACAACAAGGACCTACTGTAGAGCACAGGGAACTCTGCTCAATATTCTGTAACAACCTAATTGGGAAAAGAATTTGAAAAAGAATAGATACATGTGTATGTATAACTGAATCACTTTGCTGTATACCTGAAACTAACACAACATTTTTTATCAACTGTACTCCAATATAAAATAAAAAGTTAAAAAAAATCTTTCAGATTATGTTTTTATCCAGTTATTATTAAAGCAAACCAAAAATTTTAAATTTAGTTTTAAGTCATTTAAATCAATGTTTAATAATGAGTTGCAATAAATATTAAAAAAACATATGTTTGTTATAAATTAAAGTTTTACCTATACTCTATTACAACTATTAGTTGAAGCTCTGTGTAGAGGCTCCTTGGAACAAAGCAAACAAACAAATGGCAGTCTATTTCTTACAAGGACTTTACTTGAAGCTCAGGCTAATTAAAGATACAATTGCAATATAAGCTCTTTTTAAAACTTTGGATGTTACAGTAATTCTCTCTTTAGACTGTCATTATGTTTAAATTGTGTTTAAAGCACATCATGATGTTCTAAATCCATGCATTAGATCAAAGCTAAGCTCTCTCAAAATAAATCAGCTAATTTCAACATCAGATGTGTTTCTAGTTTGAAGGTTAAACTTCCAGTTTTAAGCTATCAAGGAACACTTAAATACTTTGACTCTAATCAACATAATATCATAGAATTCTAGATACGGAGTAGAACTTAGACATATCTATTTCAACCGCCTCATTTTACATGGCTGCAGTATTCAAAGAGATTAAAATGGAGCTTGCCCAATGCCTCACAACATTTCTGATAAAGATAAGAGGCTAATCAGGTGTTCTGGCTCCTAGTTTAATTCTCTTTTCACCATAATCTTTTTGGGGGTGAACAGTAAGAATCAATTCTGTATCTCACTAGAGTCAACTGGAAGCCTCTTTGGGAGTTCTTTGCCCCGTAATTGAACTGAGGACAGACAGTAAATCAAATATCTGAAAAGAGACTGTAATACAGGACATATAAAGTATTCTTACAACTCAACAATATAAAGATATAGATATTAACCCAATTTAAAAATGGGTAAATATTTGAATAGACATTTCTGCAAAGAAGATATTCAAATGCTAACAAGCACGGGAAAAAGTTGCTCAACATCATTCTTCGTTAGGGAATGCAAATTAAAAACACAATGTGACCATTCACACCCACTAGGATGGCTATAATAAAGAGGGCTGGTGAGGATCTGGAGAAATTGGAACCCTCATATATTATTTGTGGGGATTTTAAATATTGTAATTCCTTTGGAAAACAGCTTGGCATTCCTCAAAAAGCCCACTGCATCTAATCTCACCTTTCACCGTGGCTCCAATGTAGGACAAGCACAAGTAGACTTCAGTTATTATACAACCCAGGAATTGGGAGCTAGAGAGTATGATGTGTGCCCATACCACCATCCAGTCTCTCTGCTCAAGACTTTATCTGCTCTAGTGATGTAAATAAGGGCAGCAGCAAGTAAGATAACTACTGTGATGTCCACTTTTGGAAGTAGATGTCAGTCTCTGCAGGAAAGGGTTAACTCAGCAGACTTGTGTTGCTCAAATCTGCACATTCCCAAGAAAGAGTGTCTTCAGGACTGGCTGTTGGCTGGCTCCTGGGAGGTGAGTGTTGAGTCCTTGGAACAGTCTACCTAATAAGCGTGTTTTTTTATGCCTAGAGGCATTGAGATTCTAGGTACAGCTACGTTTAGATAATTCATGATAGCAATGTGATTTATGGTGAATGCAGGCTTCTGTCTCTGTGACTGGCATCTGAGTAGCTAAGGTCAGCCCACGTAGACGCTGCATGTCTACATGACTGACTGTTAGGACAAAACCTAAACACCAAGACTCTACTGAGCTTCCATGGTTGGCAACACTTTGTGTGTGTTGTCACAGATCATTGCTAGGAGAATTAAGCATGTCCATGTGACTCCACTGGGAAAGGACACCTGAAAGCTTCTGCCTTGATTCTCCCGCCTTGATCACCTCATGCAACTTACCCATTAGCTGATTTTAATCTGTATCCTTTCACTATCATAAATCATAATTATGAGTGTGACTTTTTAAAATCCCCTGAGGCCTTCTAGTGAATCATCAAACCTGAGGATGTTTTGGGAATGCCTAAAGAATCTGCCCTTAGTTGTGTCCCTCAACTAAGCCCTCAGAACACAACTACTGAGCTTATGAGCCTCAACTAGAAAGCCTGCATGCCGCAAACTACGGAGCCCACACACTCTGGAGCCTAGGCACCACAACTAGAGAGTGAAAAACTCACATGCCACATCTAGAGAGAAGACTGCATGCCACAAGGAAAGATGCCACATGCCTCAACGAAGATCCCATCTGCTGCAACTAAGACCTGACTCAGCCAAAAATAAATATAAATAAATAAATCTTTAAAAAAATAATAGGATAAATCTTCATATTTTAGATTAAGAAAATTAGATAGTTGCTATAAGTGAATAGCCACAGATTCGGAACCCCTTGAATGAAGCAGGGCTGGGTCTCCTTGAGGAAGTACCCTGCTACAATGACAAAAATTTATATGTTAATCTTTCTCCAGCCTTCCTGAAAGGACCTATGACCTTTTACCAGGATGACTGTGCATTGGGGAAGGGAAACAATCAAACTTTTCAAGGATTACTATGCATCAGCTCTGACTAGATACTAATTCTTACAGACCCAAAACATCACTGTGGTCCACCAGTCAGAGTAGGGGTTTGTTTGTGGAGGTCAAGTGATCAGTGGAGTTTGGACTGAGGTCCATATCCCAGTGGGTCCAGCAGATGCCTGAACCCATTCTGGGATTATTTCCCAGTTCTGGAATGAATACTTGAGTAGTTATACTCAAAAACTGACAAAAATCTCATATATATATATATATATATAAAACACATACATATATATATATATACACACATACATATATAGCTTCTAGGGCTATGTAGATATACATGAATCCTGAGAAGTGCTACCTCTGGGAGACTGGGGGTGATGAACAAAGCAGATATTAACCTTGTGTGTAATGCTTTTAAGTTTGTATTACAAAAAATTGTATTCATTGTTAGACTTTTAATTAAAATTAGAGGATCCTAAAGTGACTAGGGTTATTTAACTTGGGTAGCTGAAAGCTAAATGAGTTCTTAACAATCATTTTAAAATTCATCCATTTTTATAGGAGTATATATAAATAATTCCTCTTTATCACCCAGGTTACATCTCAAAGATGCGGAAATAATTTTTGTCTTAAATATTGTATGTCAGATAGTATCATGAGCTTCGTGAAGATGAATAGTAAAATAAATTGCTTATGAAAACTGGAATCCTCTTCTGTGGAAGTCCTTAAAAACACTCTTATAAGTCTGGGATAAGACAAGTACGTGTACTAAATTGTTATAGAATGGTGTACATTATAAATTGATGGACATTTCTAACCATTTCTTTTCAATATTTCATATGAAAAACAACAACAACAAAAAACCCCAAAATCAACCAAAAGAAAAACATACCCAGAACCAGCATGGGGATCCCGTCACACAGCCTTTCCAAGCAATTTTCATGAGCCCCCTTCCAAGGACTGTGGGGGATGAACCAGATGTCCAGTGCCCTCCCCTCTCAAACAGGAAGACACCTGCTTGTGGTCTAGGGAGGACTGAAGCTAAGTGCATTGACCATCACCTATGAGACATTATTTGCATGACCATCTTGTGCTTTGCAATGATGACCTGATAATTGTTTTACTTGGCCAATTATTCTATAACATTTTCTAAAACTCAACATAAATCCTGTAATATGATAAAACTTAATAAAATGCACATTTATTCACAAAGGGTACACAGTCCAAGTGAAGTGCAAAATGGCAACATAATAATTAAATCAACTTTCCAATGAAGAAATAGGAAAAACAAACTTGATACTAATGTAGTTTTTTAAATGAAGATTAAAAGCCCATCCAAGTTGGTCAGACTTTCCCAAGTGGTTTCTTTTTTTTGGATGGTTAATAAATTTTATTGACTATGCTGTTTGGAGTTGCATGGAATGTTCCAGAAGTTTCACAGAGTTTGGACCCCACCACCACAAACCTTCTTGGTCTACCTCCATGTTCTGGGGCCCAAAGGAATGTGCTTGGCTGTGATCTTCACTGAGAGAAAACAAACTTGAGAGATCTATGTCAAAGAGCCCATGAGAAAGATCCCAGATATCACAGACCACTAGTGCTTTTACAAGCAAAACCCAAAAGAACCCAAACTCCATTTGATCAAAACTTTGATAGAATCTTGCCCCAAGGACACTCTGTTATGCCCCAACTCCTTGGTTGAGAATCACCAGCCTCTGTACATTTTACTAAGCTTCCCTTCCTGTAGTTTGTGTTTTGAAAAGAACAGACTTTCCCTCTTGTTTTCCAAATATGAAACATAATAACATTAAATGTTCTTTTTTAAAGTACATATGCCGTTCCCCCTAAACCAAGGCTCTGTGAGCCCAGCATGTCTGAACCGGAGTGGGCTTCAATCTCTACTACTGAATCATATGGTTACTGCAAAGCCATGACTAAGAGTTTGCCCCCAACCTCCAAGGCTAGAGAAAACAGAATGGTTCCCAAGACCAAGTTGCACTAGCTATGGATTTATCCCAATTTATCCAAGGATCGCACACAAAAGATTGAGTGCAGGAACTGCAAAGCACCTCTGGCTTTGTTTAGAACCTACTTAGGCCCTTACCCTTGTAGAAGATCTCCTGCAAAGGTTTTCCTACCCCACAGCTTTACACTCAACAGTGTATACACACTTGAGTACCTACCATCTCACAGCTAAGCCACACCCCACGTGCAGTGATTCATGGTTAAGAGAACTGGATTACCACAGCTCTAGCCAAGTGCTAATCCACTGCAACAATTAGGAAAAGAGGGGAAAGATACCCCCAAAAAACTCTCAGCCAGCTCTGAATAAGGAAGCATGTTTCCATCCTGTGCCTCCTGTCTCTCAGAAGTACAGTCTACTCAAACTCCCCCAATTCCCACAGCCTCAAGTAGCCATGTTTCAAGGACTTGGCTTGTAGGGCCTGCAGTAAGCACTGCCAGTGAAACAGGAGGCTGGGCCACACTCAGGCGACTCACATTCCCAGTCTGTTGTTCTATTTCTGGGAAGGGAGGAGCTGCACAGTTAGCAATGGGGCTGGCTGGTCAAGGGATGACCAGGGGCCAGGCACACTGTCCCAAGGACAAACCTGACTCTATTGGCACTATTTATTTATTTATTTATTTATTTATTTATTTTCTCACCGCTGCAGCATGTGGGATCTTAGTTCTCCAACCAGGGATGGAACCTGCGCCCCCGCAGTGGAAGCGCAGTCTTAACCACTGGACCGCCAGGGAAGTAAGTCCCTGGCATCATACTTTAATCACTGAGCCTATTAGAACATGAATAATCAAGTGTGACAGACCGAAAGAGAGCCAATGATTTGCTCCTCTGCCATCACGCCCACAGAGTAACTTCTCCGAGGTCATACATTAGATAAGCATGGGCACAGGAAGGCTCATTCCTTATGCTCATGACCTTGCTTTCTTTCCCACTCACACTCACCGCCAACACAAGGCGGAGTGGGGGTCTGACCACCAAAGAATGGCCATGTTCCCACAGATCACATCCTTACCCTACACTGCGTCTCACCTGTGGCTTGGGGAATTCACAGAAAGACAAATGTCTTATAAACCGCAGAATTTTTCTTTTGGCAGTCACAATTAGTAACATTGCACGTTTCAAGGTTACAGAGGAGCCCCACGCTACACACATGGGGCAGGAACAGACGAGTGTTGCACGGTGCTTTACAGGAAAGCCACAGGAAGTGTTCCAGAAATTGACAACATCTGGAAGCAGGCACCCCAGGGCCTCCAGGAAACCCCTACCTCTCGGGCTTTCAGGACTCCTCATTGGGGGCCTTTTTCTTGGGCATGAAAAAGCCTCCTTTTCTGGACCAGAGCGGTAGGGATGTGCAGGTCAATGGCTAAGCTGGCCGGGTGGGGAAGGGGAAGGGGAGAGCAGTTCCTTCGGATCCCAGCAGAGGTAGACAACGGTATACAGTGGAAGGCAACGGGTTCAAGGTGACAGGAAAGGCCAATTCTTGGGGGCGGGGGGCTGCTCTCCTTCCCTCCGCTCTCCGATTAAAAACGAAAGCCCAGAATGATGAAGACTGCGCAGAACCAAGACGAAAGCCATCTCTCGGCTCCCGTCCCAGCGTAAGCCCTTCTTGGCCCCCGTCCCAGCGTAAGCCCTTCTTGGCCCGGTCCTCCTGCTGCTGGCGAAGGGCCTCCCGCCGGGCGCTCAGGCGCCGCTCGCGCTCCAGCTGCTCGCCGTGGTGAGCCTGGTAGAAGGCGTAAAAGTCGAGCGTGGTGCGGTTGGCTCCCGACGAGGCCTGAGAGCGGCCCTGGGTCCGAGAGGCGGGAGGCTGGGTGCGGGGCGAGTCGGGGTCGGCGGCGGGCGTCTTGGAGGACTGGACCCCGGGGCCGAGCAGGTCCTCGTTGCTGAGCAGGCCGCGGTCCTACCTGCGACGCTGGGTGGTAGTGCCCAGCACCACGTAGGCCTGGGAGACGTGCGTGAAGCGCTCGGCAGCCTTGGCGCTCCCCGAGTTGCGGTCCCGGTGGTAGAGGAAGCGCTGCCGGTAGTCAGCTGCCTTGATCTGCACCTGCGTGGCCGTGGAGGGGACGCCGAGCCGCTCGTACAGCTCCGTGCGCAAGTAAGGGCCGTCGCTCCGGGAATAAATCCTCGCTTCCAGGCCCAGACCCGATCCTGAGTTTGGTGGAAACCCCCGGGCCTGCCACACCCTCCATAGTAACAGCCGCGACCCCCAAATGGTGTTTTGATTAAGCCCAGCGATATTTCCCATTCTACTGGAGTACATCTGTAAACAGGTCTCCACATCCAGGGAAAGGCCTGATTCCACCCACACCGTTTTGTAAACCTTCGGAATTCTACATGTGGTATCTCTCAGTTATTAAATGGAAGCCTGTGCTTTTACTGTATCCCTGTCACTGTGCGGATTTCTCCACTTCAATATAATGCATCATTTTGTCTTAGACAAGCAACAGCATCTTCTGATTTAAACTGCAAAATATAACAGATGATAGAATTTACTAAAATAAGAATTGTGGGCCTTGAGAATCTTTTTTCATAACCTCTTCTAGGACACATCCACCAATGCAGCCCTGTTTTGGGTAGGCATCCATGTTTCTGTTTCAGAGGCAGTTTTGTACTAGTAACAGCTGCAGCTTAAAAGGAAGAAGCTCACGCACACATAAACCAACCCTATCATTTTACTTAGTCAGTGTTCTTACAAGAAAAAATTAATTTTGTTGGTATGTGACTACAGACTCTAAAAAAAATCCCTTATAAACGAACAGACCTTGTGAGGTTATGAAAACTTATTTCTAAACCTGAATAGTTTAATCAAATAACATTCCAACCTAGAACACTCATGGAAATATTATGTATTAACTCTTCATCTTTTATTCTGGCAAAACAAAACTCTGCTGTTGAGAACTTATTTCTCATGACTCAGAGGTAAGTCCCTAGATAATCACGATGTCACTTGAGTTTCAGAGCTCTAGTCTGACATTTAAAGCTCCCAAAAGACAAAGTCTGAATAGTTGTTTCAAGTGCTTCTTGGACTTGAAGTTGTGGCATTAGAGACCCAGGAAATGTTTATTTCTGGTAGGAATGAGTCAAGGTGGTATCCTATAAGACATTTAAAGAATGCTCTATTTATTTATTTGCACTTTCATGTCTGGGAAATCTTATTTCCCTTACACATGCATCAGGGAAAATTTATATTTGATAGAGTTTAAATATTTTTGAAAGGTTAATTCATTTTGAAACAAAGTGATAAATATTTCACTCTGTACAGTTTTATTCAAGGATGACTGGAATCACCTACATCTCCTGATATAAGATAAAAATGATATGTGGAAGCATCCTGTTATCCACAAACAGCTTCCGGTCTGTATAGTTGCGAGTTCTGATTTGACTGATTTGTGTCTGGCTTGATGCTACTTGAAAATAAAGGTTCAGCTCCTGCCTGTTCATACCTATTCCCTCTTAGAACCATCAATCAGGTCTTCACTAGCAGAAGTTCAGAAAGTTATTGAATTTATATTGTTGATTTCAACAACAAGGTACCAAAAGGAGTGGATGCAGATAAAACTGAGATAGCTATTATATAGGGCAGAAGTCCTAAATATTTTTGAAAGATTATACATATGGTATCACTCAGTTATTAGATGCTTTATCTTTTCCTGTCATGATGATAAATTTTCCCTAGTCCTATGTAATACACTATCTCTTATATTAGACAAATGAAGAATCCTGTTCAGTATATTTCTCCAAGAGGTCACCAGCCAGCTGTATCCCGTTCGCTGTCTGAAGATACACATTAAAAATGAGCTAGAATTAGCCTCAGTGAAAAACACTGGTCTTCACTTTATACCATGTGTTACTCTTGATAAAATGCCTTGTATGAAAACATTTTCACAACCAGCTCTGATAATGTAGATATAAATTAACATTCTCACATCTTTCCTTCATTCAAGCAGTTTTACTTCCATCACTGACTACGCTCCTGGTTGGAGACTGTTTGTAATCATTAAAATCTCTTTGAAGATGTTCGGTTGTAATTTTGCCGAACATTGTGACAAAATTAGACACATTTCAGTTCAACTTTATAAGTACCACGTGTCATTTTTCTAGCCATAAAGAGCCTTAATATGGCATCTATATTGCAAATCTCAGGGTGACTGGCTGGTCTGGCTGAAACAGCCTAGAGAAACATGCAGAACTATTTAAGAATCTAAACTGTTAGCTGGAAGCTGTCAAGGAAGAGTTGAGGTGACCTCATTGCTTTAGTTAGTGGCAACAGGATTTTAAAAAGAGGTCAGGGTAAGGTTAAAAGTAATAGATAAAGATAGTGTCTTAGGGGAGAATTTGTATATATGAAGATGCTTTTCCTTCAGATCGATTCTGGTATATGTCACTGCCTTCAATTTCATGTGTCATAGCTTACATTTCCATTTTCTGTCAAAAATCATGATGCTAAACATAGTAGTATATGTTGGCAACTAAAGGACCAGCACTGAGTGGCTGTATTTAAACGGTGGTCAGAAACCTTCAGATTCCATTCCTTCTGTGTCTCACACCCTGAGATACAACCCAGTTCCCCAAGGAGAGCCAGGTGGCTGCTACAGCTGCAGGTCTAATCATTGAGCAAGAAAGCACCATGACCTGCTGACAGCTGCAGAAGGAATGTTGCTAATTCTCTCTCTACTATTGTGGAAGTGAAACTGAGGTAAATCCTGGCCCAAACAGCATTGATCCCTACTGCTCCTTTTCCCCCTTCCTTCGGACCTCCTGGGACATCAGAACATTTACCATTCACATGTTTAGCTACATCAAACTAACTAAGTCATCAAAGAGACATTGGATCAATACTGGAGCAATGTGAAGAAAGGTAAGCAAATCAAAATTTCACTGACATAAGGGGTATCACATCTCATATTTTATAGCAGTGCATGAGAAACTTTAAACTGTCAAAGAAACTTCATCCTGGCACTGCTACCAGGTCAGTTTTGCCCCATGATGATTTATATCTCAGTACCTTTGCAAGCACTTCTGTTTGGGTTGGCCTGCTCTTAATGTCTTTGGGCATTATTTCAGGATAAAGTGATTCACTCTAAAGAAAACTGAGTATCCCTCTATTGGAAGAGAGTTATTTTTCAAGTTTAATAATTATACATTTTCATCAGACGAAAACTGAATATTTGTTTTCTGTTGTTGTTTGCAAGGTGGCCTCACACTTACCTGGTATGAAGCTATGAAGGGTTTCATAATAGCAACCAGATCTGAGATAATTCATATTCTCAGAGAAGTTCATTTTGTACTGTATAACAGACATAAAAAAGGCACACAATGCTAAATTAATTTAGGTTTGAAGAAATAAAAATTGTGTTCTGTACCAGCTGGATCCTGGGAAGTATGAGTATTTAATTCTATCCTCATTGATGAAACTCTGCTGAATCAGTAGTTCTGAAGAGACAAAACTTGCACACACTAATAGATAAAAAGTCTCTTGATAATCAGTGTGCCTGATATATTTTGCCACAAAATTTTTAAACTTAAAAAATCACAAAACAATACAAAATCATTTTAGCCTCTGTTGGTACAAAATGTTGTGCTATGATTCAGTGCAGTACAGAATAGTTTCCCAGCATGTATTCTGCAAAACAGATACTAGTGAAAAGTGTTCTGTGGTCAAATAAATTTGAATGATGTAGAATGAGCACAGTTAAACAGATGTTTCAGAGCTGCACTTTCTAGAGACTTTAATAAAGATACAAGCATAGAGATTCACCAATAGGAGGTATAGAGCATATAATATTTTCCAAATTCAGTTAGTCACAATCCCACTACTGCTTTTCCCAAAGCAGAGCATTTTGTGCAAACGGGTATCTTTCCCCTACCCCAGGAGCTCTTTGCGTTTTTATTTAAATATATGTAATTTGTAGGAATAATTATTAGCAATGCACAGTTATTGTGATCCTTGGAAATGAATAAACTATAACTCAACTTGATGTGATAACTACTATTTGTCTGCAGTAGAAAAAAAAATGAAAGCACAAATTGGCATGTAAAACCATTTACTTAGGGCAGCACAGGTAAATGACTATAAGAGTTCAATTTTCTTTTTTTGCATAGAGACTTCCTGATGAACCTGCTTTGATTTCTAACACATTTAGATTACAAAATTTTCTACAGAAAAATATTAGACAAAACACATAAACTGCATAGCTCTTATCATGAGCAGTTGTTCAGATACCAGTTCTGTTTTAATGGAACAGTGTGTTAAACAGTATGTGGGAGGGAAATTGATGCCAAATAAAATATCATTGACCATTCATAAAGCTATTGGAGAGTTTTGCAAAAGTTTGTAATTTCCAGGATAGAAAAATAGGTACAAAGAATTTTAAAGAGTTGGGTATAATTTGAAATTTATTTTTCTATTGATTACATTTCTAAACTCCCTTTAATTTGTTCATGCCAAATAAAAAGCCAACAATCCCTTTTGATGCTTCACAATAAAAAAATTAAAAAAAAAACCACACATAATCCATTATGACATTAATTTGGTAAATATTAATTCTAGACAATAATGCTTCTTTGGGAGGGTGATGAAACCATCAAGAAGTTATGTTTTGAAATCAGTTAATATAATTTTAAATGGTCACTTTTTAGATTCCATAGCTGTTACACAGTTGAAGAAATAAGAGGAAGAAAGTGAATCTATATGTAGCTTTGGAAATCTTTCTCAGTATTTAAAAAAATGTTTACGGTACTAAAAGACAGCCAAAGATTTTTCCTGAATAATTCTGAAAATGGACGCAGGTCAGACAGAGATTCTGGAACTAAAAAGCCTTTATAAAACTCCAAAATTATGAGCATCTGATTCTATCCAATTCATGTGAAGTGGAGTGCTCTGGTTCAAGAGTTTTCTTGTCATGCAATCAAAGGACGGAAACATTAAGATTGCAGATGTAGAGTGGTGACACACTGTAATTTCATACAGATCATAAGATGGTTTGGTGACATAAGAATTACTAGACCATGAGGCCTGGGGTCCATGAAATGGATTAAAGCTTTATTGCCCTTTGGAGTTCTGACAATGACAAATGCTCTCTCTGATGCTGGGATTATCTTGTCTGAACTTTTGTTTCCTTAGTTTCAGGTTACACTTTTTCCTTAACCATCTTCTAAGATCCCAAATAACTTCCGTGTTTTCTGTTATTGGAAGACATTTAGAAACACCCCCTTGTCTTATGCTTTCGCCTCTGGCATCATATCCATGCATAAGTCATTTTTAATTTCCAATATCCTGATGAAGGTTTTGAATGATAGACTTAATGATGTGATCACATGACCTAACTCCAAACTCCTATTCAAAACATGAAAGAAAGGAAAAGAATGAAAACAATGAGAGAGAATTTTTTTTTTTTAATGAGAGAGAATTTTAAATGAAAAATTCAGGCACAAAATATTGTGAATATTCGTTAATACAATTATTCAATTGCTGGCATCAATAAGCATACCTTTGACAGCAAGTTTTTATGGATGAGTCAAGGATATGTTATCTCACATGATACGTGTCTTTTCTACCATAACACTCATATAGACACACATGAAGACTTTCACGCATAAGATTTCTGATTTAAGTTGGAAATGAAGAATTTAAGTACATTCCAAAAAGTGTTTTGCAAATGTATTAATTTTTCTTTATTGAAACGAAAAAGGTAACACATAAGAAAAAGAAGAGGTTTTCTTTTTTTTTTTCTTTTGACTCAGAAACTGATGGAATTTTCTCTCTTCCTCTCATTCTGTCTTTGTCATTATCATGCATTGTGAAAACACTACTTCTGGTGAAATTAAGTGGGTGAAATATTTAATGAGAAAGGAGTTATATAGTACAACAATTCAGCAAAAATCAAGGACATTAACATTCAGTGTTTTTCTAGTACCTGATAAAAAGTGTGTGAAAATCTTGCAGATGGAAACACATTAAGGTATTACTTATTGCTAAAAATTTCCAGTAAGCAGGATTGGAAATTTTCTTCTAAAAGTTTTACTTCCCAACAGAGATTCAGACTGCATTTGAATGTATTTTCAATCCATTTATGCTTTAAAATTTTTAATAATTGAAGAGTTGTAGGTGTGAAATGAACTAACTCACCTGTTAGTTTTTCTGTTCTTCAAAAAATGCAAAACAACAATAGCATAACCTACCAACAAAATAGAAGTTATATCAGTTGGCACAACAAAGTGGCATAAACAGCAAAGTGGCATAAACATTATTTTTGGGAAGGCAGAGAGAGAGGTCAGCAAAAATGACTCCTTTTTCAGGTAGAATGTAGATTTTTAAAATTTTGGAGTAGAAATTTCCTGTGAATTGTGATTCATTATGAGGGGAAATTTTTAAGAGTAAGGGGGGGATAGTTTCAAAATGGCGGAGGAGTAAGAAGTGGAGATCACCTTCCTCCCCACAAATACATCAGAAATACATGTGGAACACTCCTACAGAACACCTACTGAACGCTGGTAGAAGACCTCAGACTTCCCAAAAGGCAAGAAACTCCCCACGTACCTGAGTGTTCGGCTGACAGGGTCTTGGTGCTCCAGCTATGTGTTAGGCCTGAGCCGCTTAGGTGGGAGAGCCGAGTTCAGGACATTGGTCCACCAGAGACCTCCCAGCCCCATGTAATATCAAACAGCGAAAGCTCTCCCAGAGATCTCCATCTCAACACTAAGACCCAGCTCCACTCAACTACCAGCAAGCTACAGTGCTGGACACCCTATGCCAAACAACTAGCAAGATAGGAACACAGCCCCACCAATTATCAGAGAGGCTGCCTAAAATCATACTAAGGACACAGACACCCCAAAACACATCACCAGATGCAGTCCCGCCCACCAGAAAGATAAGATCCAGTCTCATCCACCAGAACACAGGCAATAGTCCCTTCCACCAGGAAACCCACTGAACCAACCTTACGCACTGGGCGCAGACACCAAAAACAACGGGAACTATGAACATGCAGCCTGTGAAAAGGAGACTCCAAACACAGTAAGTTAAACAAAATGAGAAGACAGAGAAATACACAGCAGATAAAGGAGCAAGGTAAAACCCCACCAGACCAAACAAATGAAGAGGAAAACAGGACATTCAGGGTTTTAGAATGAAAGTCAAAATGTCGCTCACACCTACATCTCCATTTGTTTCTTCTCTAAAAATGGATGGCTTTCTTGAGCAAGCTAACAGTTCTTAGTCAAAAGGCATCTCCCACAGTTCAAAATGTAGTTTTCGTGGTAAAAGGAAAGCCAAGAAAGATTAAAAAATTTATGACAAGTGTAAATATGTTATAGACTACATTATGTATCATTGCATTTTTTTTTTTAATGGGCAGAGTACTTTATTTTTTTGGCTGTGTTGGGTCTTCATTGCTGAGCGTGGGCTTTCTCTAGTTGTGGCGAGTGGGGCTACACTTCATTGCGATGCATGGGCTTCTCATTGCAGTGGCTTCTCTTGTTGTGGAGCATGGGCTCTAGGCACGCGGGCTCAGTTGTTGTGGCGCATGGGCTTAGTTGCTCTGCAGCATGTGGGGTCTTCCCGGACAAGGGCTCGAACCCATGTCTCCTGCATTGGCAGGAGGATTCTTAGCCACTGCGCTACCAGGGAAGCCCTGTATCATTGCATTTTAATGGAATTTCTAAAAAAGGAAAATCTATAGAGATAGAAAGCAGAACAGTATTTGCTTGGGTTTGGGATTGGGAGTTGGGAACTGCAAAAGGGTACAAGAGAAATTTCTGAAGTGAGGAAAGTATTCTAAAAACTGGATAGTAGCACGATTATAAATATTTACTAAAAATCATCAAAACTGTACACTTAAAATGGGTGAATTTTATAGTATGTAAATTATATCTCACCTATGAGATATAAAAACAAGTCATGAAGAACCTAAGGGTAAGATGGGAATAAAGACACAGACCTACTAGAGAATGGACTTGAGAATGTGGGGAGGGGGAAGGGTAAGCTGTGACAAAGTGAGAGCGTGGCATGGACATATATACATTACCAAACGTAAAATAGTTAGCTAGTGGGAAGCAGCCACATAGGACAGGGAGATCAGCTCGGTGCTTTGTGACCACCTAGAGGGGTGGGATAGGGAGGGTGGGAGGGAGGGAGATGCAAGAGGGAAGAGATATGGGAACATATGTATATGTATAGCTGATTCACTTCGTTATAAAGCAGAAAACTAACACACCATTGTAAAGCAATTATACTCCAATAAAGATGTTAAAAAAAAAAAAAACAAGTCACAGTGCAGAACTATGTTTGCATTTAGGGAATATCAATATCTTCACATCAGTGATAAATGTACCAATTTTGGCCTTTGCTCTATTTATGAACCTACACTCTTGAGAACAGTCTGTCATTATTGTTTCTATATCTTCCTCTCAAACTGTCAGTACCTAAAAAAGTAGACTCCTCCACCAGAGCAGAGACTCTCTGTATCTGTAGTGTATTACACACAGTACCTGGACACCCATAGATACTCAATAATATTTCTGTTGAGAAAATATGATGCATTTTGAAGGGTAAATACGAGCACTAGGAAGAGTAAATAAATATCAATATTTCTAACTCACTAGTCAATATACTTTCACTTAGATCGTCTAAATATATTCAACTCTACTGTTTGGAATTATTTGGAAACATAGTTGAACACTGCATTTAGCAATAAATGAGACTAGTGACAATTTACCCTTGAGAAAAACAAACGAAGACTAAAGTTTGCAATGTAGTTTACATTATCTCAGACATTTTCATTATTCAGGATTTTTTCAATAAAGTTTATCTTTGCATCAACAAAGAAAGGGTATCTTTTACAAATTATAAAGTGAAATCAACAATATACAATGTAATTGA
The DNA here is from genome assembly GCF_011762595.2 of Tursiops truncatus. NCBI lineage: Eukaryota > Metazoa > Chordata > Mammalia > Artiodactyla > Delphinidae > Tursiops > Tursiops truncatus. The sequence goes on from NC_047037.1 coordinate 102,270,394, forward strand.
TTCAATAACTTTGCATATTTTAAATTTACTTTTTAGTGTTTGTGAGAGTTTCAATATTATCATTGTCCTTCCTATCTATTTAATATTACTATATCTGTTTAAAAGTGATTAAAATTTGATTTTGATTAAATGCTTATCATATATACTTATGATTAACTTATGATGAACATCTCTAAAGTAGGAAGAACTAGAATTTCGATATAGAACTATCAACATTTTGTGTTGTTAACTTATGAGGCATGTGGACATTTTGGATAGATTCATTAGGAATATTCTCAGATAAATCTAAGAGATTTGAATCTGAATCATATTACTTATAATAAAATATTTGGAAAAGTTACACATACAATTCAGCGAATACAAATTATAACCAAAACACGTAATTGAATACAAAAGTGAATTGCATTTAGAAATTGCAGACAATCTTTACAGTATTGAAAACCTGCAATTTGAAATATTATAGGCCCTGCGTATGGCTGACACACAATGAATATGAATAGAAATAAGGAAAAAGGAAGGGAAAGAGAGAGGAAGAAAAGCAATAAAGAAGAAAAGAGAGAGAAAGGTAAAATACAGACTCATCCATGTGTTTTTATTAGGAAGGAAAACAGTGGAACCCCAAGTAAAGCTGTGTATGGCCAACTTCATGATAAAAAACATGCTATTAGCTATATCATTAAGTGATGCAAAGATCCCTTGAAGGCAAAAATAGGGGCTGAGACAGATGTCCTTAATCATGAGAGTTCATACAAAAACATGCTCCATATGGTTCAGTACACAAGATGTATGGCTGAACTGGCCCAGGTACAAGAGGAATACACAGCTAGCAGTGGAGAAGAGGAAACAGCACAAGATCAGTGTCATTTTGATAATAGTGTTGATAGTATAACAGCTAATGAGAGCAGATCAACTAACAATGGCACATCTGTACATACAGGACTGAGTTTTTAATTTTTAAGTAGTGTTTTACAACCATGTAAATTTCAGTTGCTGCATACTCGTAAAACTAAAGAGGAGGCTTTTTCAAACTTCATCTTTTGATGTATGTGCCCATATCTTTACTAAGGGTAGAAAAAAATTGTTAAAATTCATTTTAGAACGAAAAGAAGAAATTGCATTCAGCCCTTTAGGAAACCGTCTGTCTTCTGCACATGTCTAAGTATCAAGTCATGTACTCTAGTTCTGTTATGAGATCAACTCCAGAGATCTGCATCTAACATTTTAATCTAATGCTTCCTGAAATAAGCAGTTACTGTTAAGAAAACCAATAAAAGTGCCTTTTGCCCACAATTTAATAAGGAGATTTCCACCATGGGTAAACAAATACAATCACAAAGCTACACAGGCTAAAACCCTGCATGAGAGCCATATTTTCTTCTCTAACAACCACACTGAATCAAACAGCTGGCCAACTTTTTTCCATGCACTTACTCTGTAGGATCAAATAGTTCTTTTAATCAGAATACAAATTTGCTGAATGAATCAGATCTTCTCAGAGCCTCACATTTTTTTCTTTTAATTGTTAAAAGATGTTGGAAACATTTTCAACCATTTCAGACTAAATCTAATAATTTATGTGTCCTACATAGCAGGAAACTGTGCTCATGGAGTGGCCATTTACCACACTTAGCATCTCCTCATTTTAAACAACATTTCCAGGCCTTTAAGTGTATGTAGTCCACTGTAAACCAGGAATATATGGCCTATAATTTAATACCAGGAAACGGAAATTGAGTTTTTTATTATTTAAGTTGGGACTGAAAATTAGCTTCCATAGAAAGTCAAGATATTCTATTTCACTGAAGGAAGCTTTCTACCTTATATACTTTTTATTATTACGCACTTCAAATGTCAAAAACAAAAGTCAGTTTAGTAGCAATGAGAAATAGGAGAAAGCTTGTTCTGTATTTTGAAAATAATTATTGATCAGTTTTAATGTAAAAAGTTATTATCAGAGTTGACCAAACATTTAACAATGGTTCCCAAATGTCTTCCCAAAATTTACCTTTTGTGCTCACTTCCTACAGAGTTCAATTTTGGTGAACATAAATCCTAAAACCAGGCTTTTCACTGGACCAAGTTAAGTAAATAGGGAAAAGAAAAGTGCTTTTTGAGTAGGTAAACTAAGGAAAACACCTTATCTATAATATTCCATTTTATTTTTCAAACTGTATTAGCTTGATATAATTATTTTATATACATCGTGAATAAATTGAATCTCTAGAATTCAGCCAGCACTGAGTTCATCTAATAAAAATACCTAAGGGTCTTGAACTCAGGTTTGTTTGACTCTAAATCCTGATTCCTTTCCACCACAGTACTTTTTAACAAGCATAAGAGGAAGTACTTACAGTGACATACAATATCTGATGATATTCATGTTTATTCACTTATCCATTCAAAGTAGTTACTTTTAAATAGCTCTTTAGTGTTCAAAATACCTGGGAACATATAAATAAATCTTTTACCCAATCCTCCAGAAGTGCAATAACTAAGGGTGCCCTTTAGACTGTTCCAGAATGTAGAAAACTAAGAAAAATGCAGTTTACTCAATGAATGTGGGTTTATTTAATGATTCATGGATTGTGGGAAGAGCAAATCATCTTAGCATCTGAACTCTACAAGAGTCAAAAAGGACTAACATTTTTTTTGGCTTCAGCATTAACTTCAACATTCATCTTCACTACATTCTTTTCCTTTCTATTTCACCAACATGTCCAAGGGCCTGAAATCATGCCTGACACAGAGTAGGTATCCTAAAACAAGCAAACAGGCAAAAAACACAGTATTTGTTGCTTAAATGCGTGGACTTTTTGTCTTCTGTTAGTACTAATAGATAACTCAGCTAATTTCATGCTTTTGTTTTTATTGTCTCAGTTGTTCAGTGATCTACAACCAAGTAAACAAATCACAGATGTGAACTTACATTACAGCAGTGGTTTTTACAAAATTTAAAGCCATTGATACCTTTACTAATATAGTAAAAATATAAAAAATACAAAAATTAAATGAAGATGCTTTTTTTGGAAGAGGAAAGAATTAGCAGAATTCCTCCCATGTGTCAAATAATCCAGAATTATTACAAACAGTCAAGAGGGGACTGAACTGTTTTCAATTAACTCCTTATACTCTGGACAGGTCAGTGCAAAAAACTCTGCTCAGTAGCATGAATAATAAATCATCTTTAATATTAATTCCTATAGAAATATATGACCATCTCAAAAATTATTTTACCTGATATACATACCTATATACATACCTATATATTCATTCTTTTTCACTTAAAAAATCAGTACATGTAGCAAGGACATACGGGGTTTTCTTTCATATGTAGCACTATAACTTTCAAATGATAATAAATGTATAATACTGAATTATACATTATACTAAAATACGGAATATTTATCACATATTAAAGAACGTTAGAATATGAAGGACCTATAGAAAGCATCTAGACCAATTTTCATTTCATATAGGTAAAATAAAGATACATTTGTTCACCTAAACATTATCAGAATTTATATAAATGTTCAGAGTTACAAATGTTTATTCTACTACTTTGAGCAACTACTAAGAAAATTGTACAGTGTTATACTCAAAAACATTAAAAAAAACCCAAAACATAATTCTAAATAACATATTAAGTTATAAGAAGGCAAGAAAAGAGAAAGAGCAGAATGAGAACAGTGAGAAAACACAGAAAAAAATAGTAAATTGGTAGACTTAAGTCACAATATAATTAATTTACAAATAAGTTATCTAAATACACCAATTAAAAGACAGAGATTGGCAAAGTGGATACTAAATCAAGACCCAACTATATGGAGTTTACAAAAAATTTGCTTCAAATATAATGACACAGGTATGCTATTAATAAAATGATTAAAGAAAATATATTACACAAAAATTAATTTTAAAAAACAAGAGTAACTAATTTTATATCAGATAAAGTGACTTCAGAACAAAGAAAATTAGTAGGGAAAAAGAAAGGTATTGCTTGATAATAAAAGGACCAATTTACCAAGAAGACATAATTATCCTAAATGTGCCTGCACCAACAACAGAACTTCTCAATACATGGAGCAAAAATGGACAGAACTGAAAGAAGAAGTAAGAAAATTCTTGATTATAGTTGGGGACTTCAAAACCCCACTCTAGGCAATGTAAAGAGAAATAGACAAAATTGAGCAATAATATAGAATATCTGAAAAGCACTAATAACCAACAAGATCTAATACACATTGATAAAAAATACTCCACCCAATGACAGCATTCTATTGATGGGTCCATGGATCATTTACCAAGACAGACCATACCTTGGGTCATGAAAGAAACATGAACAAATTTAAAAGAATATAAATCATATAGTGTATATTCTTTAATTATTATAGAATCAAATAAGAAATCAATGGCAGAAAGACAGCAGGAAAATCATTTGAAAATTAAACAACATACTTCTAAATAATTCATGGTTGAAAGAATGTCTCAAAGGAAACAACATATACATGGAATTGAATGAAAAGTAAAATAAAATGTATCAATATTAGTGAGATGTGCCTAAAGTAATGATAAAAGAAAAATTTATAGAACAATATTTTTATTTTAAATGGAAGGAAAGACTTCAAATTAATAATTTAAGCTCTTAGTTCAAGAAACTAGAAAAAGAAGAGCCAAAAAAAACACAACAAAACAAAAACAAAAACAACTCCAAAGAAAGTAGGAGGAAAGAAATAATAAAGAGAGAAAATACCAAGGAAAATCAAAATAAAAAACAATAGAGAAAATCAATGACACAAAAGATGGTTCTTCCTCAAAAAAGCAATAAACATGTTAAACTTCTAGAAAGACTAATGAAAATGAAAATAGTAAAGATGCAAATCATAAATGTTAGTAATAAAACAACTAGTATTCCAGACCCCATACTTATTAGAAACAAGAGAATACTACAAACTACTTTACACTCATAAATGTGACAACTCATTAAAATGGGTACATTTCTCAAAGACTGCAAATTACCAAAGCTCAACAAAAGTGAGATAGATAAACTGAATAGTCCCACAACCATTAAATAAATTGAATTAATAATTTAAGATCTGCAGAGAAATAAACTTCCAGGCCTAGATAATTTCACTGGAGAATTATATGAACACTTAAAGATGAATTAATATGATTTTATACAATCTTTTCTAGAAATGAAAGAGGAAGAAATAATCTTCAACTTATTTTATGAAGACTGACACCAAAAGCCCAACAAAAAAATTAGAGAAAAAATAAAGAAGTGAAAGAAAGGAAAGTACATCTACATGTCTCTCATGAACTCAGATGCAAAATTCTTGACAAAACGTTAGTGTTGAATCCAGCAATGTATTAAATAATTATATCCCATGAACAAGAGAGATTTGTTCAAGGTATGAAAAGCTGGTTCAATATTCAAAAATCAATCAGTAAAATCACCTATAAACAGGCTAAAGAAGAAAATCACATGATCCTACCAACTGAGAAGAAAAACAACGTTTGAAAAATTCTAACACCTCTTTATGAAAAAACTCAGAAAACTAAGAGTAGAGGAGAAGTTCCTCAACTTGATAAAAAGCACCACAACATATTTTACAGCTAACATCATCCTTATGTTAAAAGACTGAATACTTTATCCCTAAGACTGGCAATAAGGCAAGGATGCTTACTCACCACTCTTATTTAACATAGTACTAGAATTGTAGCAAGAAAAATAAGGAAGGAAAAGAAATTAAGGACATATAGATTGGAGAGGAAGATATAAAATTGTTATTGTTACTATTTTTAGATGACATGATTATCTACATAGAAAAGTCCAAAGCATATATAAAAAGTTAAAACTTAGCAGTAATAAATGAGTTCAATAAGGTAGCAGGTTATAAAATCAAAACACAAAAATAATCATTTTCTAGAAACCAATAATTAACATGTGGAACTGAATTAAAATCAAATTATCATTTATATTTGTGCCAAAGAAAGTGAAATACTTAGGTATAAATTAAACAAAACCTATGCAGGTTCTCAATGATGAAAATTACAAAATACTGATGAAAGACATCAAAGAAAACTTAAGTAAATAAACATACCATGCTCATAGATTGGAAAACTCAAGATAGTAAAGATATCAATTCTACACAAATTATCTATAGATTTAGTAAAAAAAATTTAAAAACCTATCAAATTTCACCATATAGTATATGCATTTTCACACAAGTTGCAATATTTACTTAAGAAGCAACATTTAATTATTTTATATCCTTGAAGATACTTACATCCCAATCTTTCTATATAGTCATTCTTAACCAAGGGAGGGCAGAGGACAAGGGAGTTGATCTCTACTCTGCAGCATGATAAAAATATCTCCCATTGAGACAAATGTTAGGCAGGTTTGCTTGCAGCCCATTTAAAAAAACTGCTTCTTTAAACACAGGTGTCCTTACCTTCAACACAACCCACTTCATATGCAGGTATGACCTTGCTCTCTTTGTCCTCTCTGTGGAAATCAGGGCTTGGGAAACCAGCATGTGAAAATGATAACACTCTGTCTATTGCTATCACTAGAATGCCAAATTATCCATTGTCTCCAACCCAGAAACATCATGTCTCCCATCAGTATCTGTGAAAGTGTGACAGGCTAACCAGTTGGCTTGTAAGAAGGGTAAAACCTCAGACTCCACAATTCTTGATAGGTTTCTTTCTCCTTCCCCTCCCTTGGATGCTTGTACTTGGAACTAGCCATGGTGCTATGAAGCAGCCCAGTCCACAAAGACAGGCCATGTGTGAGTGTTCCAGCCAATAGTCCAGCTATGTCCCCAAATGGCAGCCAATATTAATAAATAGACATGAGTGAATGGGCCTTTGGATGATTTCAACCCCCAGGCTTTGAGTCTTCTGAGGGCCAGACAACTTGTTTCTCTGCTCTATGCCATGTGTGAATTCCTGACCCACAGAAAACTTGAGATAATGACTTTAAGAGATTTAGTGTTTTAAGTCACTAACTGAAGTTCTGTAACCATAGTAACTGAAACTTGCCTTAAAAACAAATAAAAACACTTTGCTTTAATATTTCTTGATTTCTTATGTACATGCTCTTTTAGAAGAAAAGAATTTCTCAAAAAAATTTAATCTTATTCTTGACTTTGGCATTTACTAATCCTTTAAATATTAGTAAGTCATATATATATGATCCCTTCCTTCACAGCAGGGAGATATAATAAGATTCTTTTGTTACCCATAGTGATATTGCATTAAAATATTTATCATTCAATAAACAGTAAGCAGTTTATTTTATGGATTAGGCCATGAACCAGGTTATACATTAGATTAGACTTGTCTTAAAAAACACTCTTTCTAAATATTTGAGAGAAACATTTATCTAAGTGGAACTAAATTGTATATTATTCAGAGTATCCATGCCATATTAGTTGAAAAAGGTAATATTACTCATTTGTCCTCCAATAATATTTTTTAAATTAATTCAATAAATACTTACTGTGTGCCTACTTATCTATTGTGTGCCTGACACTGTATTAGACATTTGATAAATGATCCATCACTATTACACTAAATATTATGTGTCATGCTAGAGGCTTCCATGATCAAAGGATGCCTCAAACTGAACTGTAGCCAATTAAACAAAGAAAAAATTCCCATTTGTAAAATGTCTCTGAAAATGAAACTGGGAACAATTTAATCTATTTGATTCTGGAAGCACATACTAAACATTCATATGCTGAAATGATTTTATTACCCTAAGATATCATTGTAACATGATGTTAATATTTCATAGAGTATGAATATATATATATATATGATCTCTAGTGTCAGAAACATGGAACAAAATTGAATATTAAGGGATCTCTAGCCCAAGATAAATAATAATATTGGCAAATTGATCATTCTCTGAAGGAGAGTATTCAAATGAATTTTAACTATGGTCTTTTCCCATATTTGTGTTGCTGAGTTGCTGATATGAAATATATGTTTATTATATAAAGCATACCTATGGCAGTTAAATTCAGATAGTGTTATCTATAACAATTTGTATTGGCTTCCTCCCAAGGCTTTTGATTTGCCATGTATGAGAATAAATGAGAACCATATGAAAGTCAACAAGTTCTTGATAGTACATGACATTCTGTGTTCTCTCATCCTTGATTTCAGCAAACGTTCCAAGGTTTTGGCTTCCATCATTGAGGGTGATGGGCTTCAAAAATGTAAGGGCTTTTTTCTTGGCTTCAGATAAGAATCCCAAACTTAACACACTTCCATAAATCATTGGTGTGGAAATCTGTCAGAAAATAGCACAAGAGTACTACTTTTTCCTTGTGGTATTTGGTTTTTCCAAATTAGATTATTTGTTGAATGTTCAAGGGAGCATGTTTGCTTGAAGGGTTCACCATATGTCAGACAAATCTTATACTCTTGAAATGGAGTTCACAGAAGTGAAATCAAGGGTAACTGCCTGTTCCTTCCTCTACCACAGTAGTAAGAATCAAAGGATTCTGCAGAAATGTGTTCTGCTAGAGAGTCACTGAGTAACATCATGCACATTGAAAAGTGGCAAGTGGGAGACTATGCAAGATCTTAAATCCAGGATGCATTTCATAATTGTTCTTCAGATTTTTATCCTCATTAGTAATATTATACTGACAGGTAATAAAGTGTAGTCATTCAGAATAAGGGTCTTAGAGTTGATTTTTGACTTCAGTTCTACTTGATAGCTGTACAAACTTGTACGATTATTAACTACTCTAAGCCTCAACCTATAAAGTAGATAATAACACACTCATATCACAGGACTGTTGGGGAAAATTAAATAAAATAATATATATTAAGTGCTTAGAACACAATAATGCTTAATTGATAATAGCATTTGGAACAGGAAAACCTAATAATACATATATATGTACATACATGTAATAGAAATTATGAATCAGGTTTAAAATTCTTATTTATTGTTATTACTGTTGTCACTTTTATTAATTCTAATTTAAGTGGAAAATTATCCTTGTTCAAAAGAACAAAGAAGATAGCCCACTTAGTGGGAAAATTTGATTTAATTATGACTATTCTCCATCAACTTGTAACTTGGTTTTCCCAGAGAATTTCAGGGTGAGGACTTCTGTAAACTCCAAAATCTTTGTTTTATAGTGTATTTAACTCTACCACTTATTTTCCTGAATTGTGTCTAGATCCCCTGGGTCTAGAATGTGAATCCCAGATGCCCTATAAGAAGGATAGTTTTTAGTACGCATGTTGACGTTATTTGTACATAGTAAGAGAGTAGAAAGGATCAGAATAGTTTTGGCATTTACCTTGTTAAATTTTTATAGCTAAGCTCTGGTTCAAGGGTCTACTTAAATGACTTAACTGCACTAAGAAAAATGAGAGCATTGAGACCTATGAAAGGAGTCCACAAAATTCTATGAAAATGAACCAGTTCTAGGAGAAATCAGTATGTTTAATGATCCAAGATACACAACTGGAACATTAACTAGTTTTTATTGACCTGAAGAAAATTTATACTTTTTCTTATAAGAACAAAAAATATTCAGGGACATCCCTCTTTATTATATTATCAAAAATAGTTTTAATACTTTAAATCAAAAAATTTTGAATGCTTATTTTATACCAGGCATTGCAATGGGCAAGGGGACAGAGTGATTTACAACGCATAGTTCGTGTTCAAGGAACCCTCAGCCAGGAGCGGGGATGGGGCATAAAGAAGAGGCAACTTCAGTATAAGATGATAAGTGCTGTGTAGGCTCAATCACAGGGTTCTTTTGCTGCATACACACACACACACACAAAGGACACCTAACTCAGTGCTGGGAAGATAAGGAGACCTGAAGAATGAATAGAGATTGGCTCGGTGATTCTGGACAAATGAACAGAAAGTTCAAAGGCTCTGATGCATAAAAAAGAAACAAAAAAACATGTGGCATATTCAGAGAACCGCAAGTGGTTCAGCACAGTTGTATACAATATGAAGAGATAGTGGACAGACAGGAGAATATAGAGAGAAGTAGGGTTTTATTCCAGGCAGGTCTTATGTACCAATACTAAAGAGTATTCTGTGTTCTAGAAATGATAAGTTGGCAGCTGCAGGCTAAGTTCAGCACTTAGCTGTGTCTTCCTCATTATTAGATGGGTGATCACATTTAAAATATATAAAAAATTCTCACAAAAACTCAGATCAGAAATTCTCTTGAAAGGTCAGGAATTAACACTGGATTCTTGTAGCCTTATTGCTGAGAAGCTGCTTCTGGAGGAACGAAGGGTGCTTTTACGGGTCACCACACTGCACTTGCTTCACTCTTATATAACCTGCCAGACCCCTGAGGCATTTGCATTTGCAAGTATCCTGAGGAGAAACTACAAAACTAACTTTGCTTCAGTATATTAGTCTGACTGATATTGGAGATATCAGGGCTGGAGTCAGATGAATTACTTAAGAGATTCCTTCGGTAATCTAGACAGATAATGGGGGCCCAACAGAGGCTGTGGAGAGATGTAAAGAAGCAGACACCCAGAAGGAATTAGACCTGCAAGAAACTTTTTGGTGGGCATGCCGGTGAAGGATTGGGACAGGGGAGAACAGAAGGCTTGGAGAGCTTACAGATTGAAATACAGGTCTGACACCTATGAGAAGAAAGAGCAAAGGATGGGGATTGGATAGGAAGCTCAGACTGCAGTGCAGCTCTGGGAACACCTCAGCCAGGATGATTGCAGCAAGAGATTCAAAATTGCTTGTTGAAGGAGTCTGTTGCTTGAGAAGAAATGGCCTGGAACTAGTACCCTCACCACGCTTCACGACCTGGTATAAACTAGGCTGGGGATTTTGAAAACACAACAGTTTGAGTTTGTCAGCTAATTGCTCTCCTTCTAATAAATTCTTTCTTGATATGAGATCTGAACAGTGAATGCCCATAGCAGACACAGTTACCACTAATATATTGGATTCAAGTAATGAGAAAAAAGAGTTCAAAATGGTTGCCTGTAGAGAAGAAGAAATGGGTGGCTTTAGCAAGAGACTGATGTTTCAATCATAGCCTTTTGCTTCTAACACATTATATACGTGAGAAGAAGGACTTGTAGCAGAGATGGCTATGTGGATTCCAAAAGCTCTTTCCTTTTCTATGTGAGCACACTACTTGCCCCACACTCTCTTTCAGTCAAGTGTAGCGGTATGATTGAGTTCTAGTCCGTGGAGAGAGGTAGTGATGTGTGCCACTCACAAGCAGGGCTCATGACATCTGCCACAGACAATCCTCCCTTCCACTTTACTGGCTGGGAGCAAAGGATTCCAAGGCTTTACACTCCACAAGATGGAGAGAGTGTGGGATTTGGATCATTGTTAAGTGAGGCCACATGGAAAACGACTACTTTGGGTTATTCTCTGTCTAAAATTGTATTTTTTAGTATGGTAATCTACAGGTCCATCTATGTTGCTGCAAATGGCATTATTTAATTCTTTTTAATGACTGAATAAAGTGAGTCAGACAGAGAAAGACAAATATCATATGATATTGCTTATATGAGGAATCTAAAAAAACTGATACAAACGAGCTTATTTACAAAACAGAAACAGACTCACAGACTTAGAGAATGAACTTACGGTTAACCGGGGGGAAGTGTTGGGGGGAGGGATAGATTGGGAGTTTGGGACTGACATGTACACCCTACTATGTTTAAAATAGATAACTAACAAGGACCTCCTGTATAGCACAGGGAACTCTGCTCAATACTCTGTAATAACCTAAATGGGAAAATAATTTGAAAAAGAGTAGATACGTGTATATGTATAATTGAATCACTCTGCTATACACCTGAAACTAACACAATATTGTTAATCAACTATACTCCAATAAATAAAAAATTTAAAAAAATAATAGAGATAAAATTGTATTTTTCATAATTTAAGCTGTTGACGCTTGGAGATTTGTTATAGCAGCTAACATTAACCTAAAAAAGGTGGTCCAAGATAAAGATACATGTATATATACCACAAAAAGATATATAGATCTCTACATGATATCAGAGACACCTTTTTCCTTTGAATTCTTTTTTCTAAAGCTTCAGACTCACATCTTCAACAATTGTGAACTTATTAAGGTTTGGCTAGCAACATAAATTTAGCAGACTCATAATGTCAAAGTAACCTCTCCTTATTCCCTCCTTCTAACAATAGTGCCATCATTTCCACAAACATTCCAGACATTTTATGATTCACTTTGATTCTTACCTGTGGAACAACTCTCATGTCAAGTTGGTAAATTCTGTTAATCCTCCTTTCTTTCTGTGTCTTTGTATGCATCCTGTTCTCTATATTCTATTACCACCATCCTAGAGTAAGTGAAGAGCTTCTTGCCTACAACACTAATACAGATTCCTAACATCATATAGTCTACTTAACCTACAGCCGTTCCCAAATCATTTTTGCAAATGGGCACTGTCACTGTCCCCAGAGCATTTTGGGGATTACAGTAGCAATTATAAAACTGAAGGAGTCAGACCCTGTGGATCAGTTTCACATGATCCCACCCACTATCTCCAACGGCAGGCTCAGGACTAAGAACTACCAATCTAAGTCATTCATTTTCTTGTCCAAAGGGATTCAGACAGGGCTTGTGAGCCAAGTAAGGCTCCATGACTTCTACTGGAACAACTGAGGGACAGTAATTCTCTCACAGGAATTATAATGCAGAATTATATTAACTAGAAAACAAATACTGTACGCTAACACATATATATGGAATCTAAAAATAAAAATAAAAAAGGTTCTGATAAACCTAGGGGCAGGACAGGAATAAAGACACAGACGTAGAGAATGGACTTGAGGACGCAAGGAGGGAGAAGGGTAAGCTGGGATGAAGTAAGAGAGTAGCATTGACATATATACACTACCAAATGTGAAATAGATAGCTAGTGGGAAGCAGCTGCACGGCACAGGGAGATCAGCACGATGCTTTGTGTCCACACAGATGGGTAGGATAGGAAGGGTGGAAGGGAGATGCAAGAGGGAAGGGATATGGGGATATAGCTGATTCACTTCGTTATACAGCAGAAACTAACACAACACTGTAAAGCAATTATGCTCCAATAACGATGTTAAAAAAAAAATGATTTACAGTCAGGCCTCGGTATCCACGAGAATTGGTTCTAGGATCCCCCATGGTGTATATCAAAATGCGAGGATGCTCTAGTCCTATAGTTAGCCCTCCATATCCATGGCTCCACATCTGTGGATTCAACCAACCACAGATCATGTAGTACTGTACGTATTTATTGAAAAAAATCTGTGATAAGCAAGCCTATGCAGTTCAAACCCAAGTTTTTCAAGGATCAACTGGAGTTTGCAAATTAACCTAGTTGAGAGAAAAAATAGGATCAGTTAAAAAGAAAAAGAATAAGACATGCCTGGAACCAACTGTTCCTGATTTCTCAGCTAGGAAGTTTATCTCCAGACTTTTCACTCATGTGGTCTGAAAATTTCCTTATTTTCTTTAAGCTATTTATTTGTTTTTCGTCACTTGTAATTGAAAGAGAACTACCTAATACAGTTGTTTTTTAACCATAAAGATAATATTTACTGATTATTTTTCTAGCTGATTGATAATGACATTTAAACAAAAAAAAAATGTGGATAACATAACACCAATCCTTCCTCACTAATGGAGAAAAAAGAAACAGCACATTCTTCTTGACTTACATAAATTTCATTATTTTGCTGTTTAAATAAGCACATATTTGTATAATATTTAAAAAAGGTTCAAAGACCACTTCTTTATTCCAATCTGTAAAAAATATTTTCGTTATGTTTATTATAAAAATATAAATGTTTCCACTACAAATCATTTTACATTAGTAAGAGGCCATCTACATTGTACAACATAAACTAAATGAGTAATGTTTTGAAGATACAAATTTAAAGTACATACATATTGCCAATCATATCACATTTATACATGGCTTATTTGATACTTAGTACAGCTTAAAGTGGGCAAGTTACCAGAAATAAATAATATATGTAAAACAAATTTAAGATACAAAACAGATAATATGGTACATGACGTTGCGAATGAGTTGTGGTTTCATGTTTATTGAAAGCCAATGCAGTTTCTGTACAAAGAGATGGCCATTAACATTCTAGTACCTCTACTCCACGGTTAAGAATCGTACACTGTTATGTTTACATATGTACAAGGTAAGGATTGTGTAAAGTAAATTTATAAGAGGTCAGATAGAAAAATAGTGAAAAAATGAAGAGCAATATACTGCGTATACAATCTCAACTTTCAAATGGAAACCACAGCCAAAATAAGTGAAATAGATTCAACAATCCTCAACTTCTATTAATTCATGAAATGCACAGATTTTTTGCGTATGCACAGACGAGTACCTAAGAAAGTAAATGCTAGTCTGGAAAAAAAAATGAGATTGAAGCCAGATTCATATCTCAATCTAACATTCCACAACACAAAATGTTTGCTTAAAAATGTTTTTTTATCTGCTTCTAGCAGGCTTAAGTGAAATTTGTAATTAATTTCATAATCACATATATTTTTTAAAAGGTTCATGCTCTTATACACCCAATACATGATTCTAGTAGGATGATTTGACTATAAGAAATATTGCAGAAATTTGAGATATAATTGCATATATAAGGAACACAACCTAAGCCTTATTACACTAAATTTACAATAGATTAGCACTTGTGAATTTTGATCTGTGACTGTAAGCCGTGTTAGTGTTCCATTTTGCATAAGAACATAAAGGTTGCGGCATTGTTTTATCCATTCTATTTTGTGACGTATGCATTTCTTATTCCAATAACATGACCATATCAGCATTAGAAAGAATATAGATATAAGTAAAATGTTGCTTCACAATATATTATGGCTAGATCTCCACCAGGTATATATTTCAAATATTAATGAGTACGTTCATATTTGACCTTTATGGAACAGTAAGTGTAAATTCCTGCAATAAGAGATCTTTCCAGATTTTGAGTCCTGCTAGACAACCAGCAATTTTGAAAATATGTTCAATAAGTGTCAAGAAGTTCAATGCTTCTAAGATATACACCAAAACTACAATAGGTGCATTTCAGCAGAGACTCTTAAAGATAATAATGCTTGCTATTGATGATGACAATGTTTAATTAATTTAACAAAACCCCAGTGAGGCAGATGAGTAGTTTAGTTATCATCATTCTCTATAAATAGCTCAACACGTTTAAACAAAGATATTAAGTGGCATTTCAAAGCCAGTCAGCAAGTGATTTTTTGACTCATGCTTCAGCTTATAGGCTATATTGCCAATTAATGCAGCAATCTAAATAGGATTCCAATCCTTTCCAGTGTAGCTATTCTCTATTCAGGAGTTCTAACGTAGCTCTTTTACTAATGGAAGGAATTGATGGTCTCCTCTGGTGTTTACCAGAGCAGGGCAGGTATGTCATTGAGAATCCATTACACACAGCCAGTATATTACACTAAATTAGGAGCGTACAGTTTATTATAAAATGGAGAGAAAAAAATGGATGGAATAATTCAGACTGTGAGAGATTTGGTTAGTGTATGAACAAGGAAAGGGTTTGGTTTCCTTTTGTATGTAGATATAGATACATATAAGTGGATGGTTCAAAAAATCTGGAAAGAAACCCATCACTTTCTATGTTTCCTACTGCTGACAATTTGAGAGAGCATTTGGCACTTGACTGTCACAAATCCAAATTAAATCATCAAGGCATAAATAGAAAACAATAAAAACAATTCAAAAGAAAATAAATATGTACCTTTCTTCAAAATTAAAACATTTTTTACATGGTAATACTTAGAGAAGCTAACAATTAAAAATGTGTAGTACTTAAAACAACTACGAACTTCATCTCCATATGCCTTTTAACAGATGAAAGGGAACAATACAATGAAAAGGTAGTAAATATGGCCAGATAGTTTGAGGTATGAATTCCTCTATTTTGCTTGCTTTTAAAGAAACAAAATACCTGTTACAGAGTTCTTCTGTGTATAAAAATATCACATCTTTTCTTTTGTGGCTATTTGTAAACAGAGCCACCATGTTCATTATGTTATTTCACTTGTTTTGCTTTTATGACAGTTTATGATCAATGGCTCTATGCTAGTTCATCATTCTGCGCTGAAGAATTTTGATTTAATCCATCAACTAATATCAAAAAGCAATTACAAAACAAAATATACCCACCCACCCATCCACTAAATGATAGGGGAAAATAAAGAGTTTTTCAATTCCATTTTAAGGCATTTGTACTCGTATCTGAGTGTCTTATTGGGCTTGGAATGTCCACCAGTATTTCCAGTGTTGACATCTGTCTGCAGAGTGACGCCACATCTTCCACAGCCACCACCTCCTTCCAGAAATAGCACTTTACACTGGGACTGGACTATTCTTTGATTGTGTTTCTAGAGCTTTAATACTACTGATGATCTTCTTCTGTGGCCCAACCACAGTGACACCAACTTTTTTCATGTCACTGTAAAAAAAAAAGGAGAAAGTTTCTGGTGAGAATCATGGTTTCCTGGATAGTATGTAAATAGGAGATTTTCAATTAACAAAGCCTGTGCAATTATAGATCCCAATGCTTTAGACATAATTTTCTGATTTTTGCACCATTTGTATATTATATCCTGACTATTCCACCTCTATTCTTGTGGAAGAGTATAGATGGTATAGTGGGTTGAATAGTGTTCCCCTCAAAATTTCTGTCCATCTGGAACCTTACCATGTGACCTTATTTAGAAATAGGGTCTTTGCAAATGTAATTAAGAGAAGGGTCAAGATGAGATCATACTAGATTAGGATGGACTCTAAATCCAGTGAGACTATCCTTATTTGAGAAAAAGGACACACAGGGACGCAGAGAAGAAGACCACATAAAGATGGAGGCAGAGATTGCAGTTACTTTGCTGGGATCCATCAGAAACTGGAAGAAGTAAGGAAGGATTCCTTTTTTTGGACTTTGGAGCAAGCGTGGCATAGCCAATACCTTGATTTCCAACTTCTGGCTTCTAAACTGTGAAAAAATAAATTTCTGTTGTTCAGGCCAGTAAGTTTGTGGTAATTTGTTATGGCAGCCCTAGGAAACTAATGCAGATGGTCACATATTCTTGTGGGGCATTACCTGTGTCCCTTAAATCTGGGCCAGTTTGGGGACTGCTTTGACTGATGGAATATGTTTGAAGTGACACTGTATCAGTTTCTGTACTCAGATTTTAAGATACTAACAGATTCTACCTCTTATCTCCTGAGACACCCTCTCTAGGCCCCAGAGCTGCCATGTAAGAAGTATGACTGTCTTGAGACTATGATATCAAAGAGGTCATCTGTAAGCACTTGGTCTACAGACCCAGCTATATGAAGCTTCTGCACCATGGCAGACAAGAGTGAAACCATCTCGAGCCCTCCGGACTAGACCAGATGCATGTTAGATGAATACCTAATTCAATACCAACACCATAGCAGAAGAATCAGCCTCCTGAGCTCTGGCCAAATTCATGACTCACGACATTGTGTATACAATAAAATAGTTGTTGTTTTAGCCTTTTAGTTTTGAGGCAGTTTGTTGTACAGCCATAGATAACTGTAACAATTTCTTTAAAGTAGAAATTTCTTTCAAAGTAGAAAAAATGGCAAGGATATTTCTCTATTTATCAAAATTATTAAATTTAAAATAGTTAAAACTCAGAAACAAGGCATTAAAATAAAGATTATAAGAACATATAGAATTTCATTTGGGGGGAAAGACAGCTAAACATGTGCAAATGATTAATTAAATATTCTTGATTTAAGTAATTCATTCATACATTTCATCTCTTTCAGGTCTTTATTCAAACATCCCCCTCTTACGAGGTTTCCCTGATCCTCCTATTTCATATTGTAAACCCTCTCTGCACTCATACCTGCACTTCCTATTTTCTTTTTTGTTTCATTTTCTTCCAAAGCATTTATCATCATCCAGCATATTGCCATTTTTTCCTGATTCATTTTCTTTACTCTCTATCTTGTCCCACAAGAAGGTGAATTCCATGTGAACAAGGTTTCTTGTCGGTATTGTACTCTGCTTATCAACCACACTCTGAACAATGACTCTCATTTAGCCAGGGCTCAACATGTACTTACTACAGGGTGAATCGATAGTCCAAAATATGTTTATCTGGGGAAGCTGATAGAGGATTAAGTGTCACTTGGCAAGGAGTGCTAGGCAAACTGAAAGTGGAAAGAAGGAAAAGTACACACATGCAAATACACGCACGCACACAGATGGAGCCCCTTTATATAGAGCATTTAAAAAAGAATGAAAAATTGTGAATTCAATCTCACTGAATTGAACCAATTGATTTCTTAAGGAGTTCCCTGGGGCGGGGAGGGGGGGGTAGTGGTGATGTTGGTGGTGGTGGGATGAATTGGGAAATTGGGATTGACATATATACACTAACATATATAAAATAGATAACTAATAAGAACCTGCTCTATAAAAGTAAAATAAAATTCAAAAAAAAAAGGAGTTCCCAAGCAATAAAGGTGTGCAAGAAGACAATAGGTAACAACTTAAGAAGCAATTTACACATTATTTAAGCATCTGCTGCATAAAAGTAATTAAGGCTCAGTTGCATTCCTATCACCTAAGCTGGGGATGAAATCCTGATGCCCTACAGGTTACCCCCCTGCTGCCATTCAAGGGTCTGATAAATTCTCTATGGACAACTTGTATTTTGCCTGAAGTCCTCTCTGATCACAGTCTTCAGCTACCTTGCTTCACCAGGAAGGCTAGTGGGGAGCTATGGTGACATCAAGCTTGCCGTCCTTTGTGTAACTATGGATAATGAAACCTTCGCTTAGAGTAACGTAGTCTATTTATGTTGACCCCTGCTTTTGAGAATGTGTGCTCTACAGGATTTTGATTCTTTTATAAGGATACCATGGATCTATCTTTAAAATGAACAACAAACATTTCCCTACTCATCCTCAAACTATAACAAAGTCAGGTTATGAATCTAAGAGCTAGAAAACAGGACAGATATAAATGTATATAAATCAATAGCTCCTCACTGTTTTTGTATTTCTTCTCTCATCTTTCTTCCAATTCTATATCATATTTTTTTATAACTTCCTGAATTTTTTCTCTGTCTCTTCCTTCTCCCCTTCTTTACAAGCTTAAAAAAGAAAATGTAATCATGGAAAGCAGAGAAAAAAACAATGCTCCAAGGTAATATACTAATTTCCTGAGCTCATTGAGAAATTTAAACATAGTAATATATGCTATGATGCCTGGCCCTTACTTCCCCTCTGGAACTGAAGCACCAATACCCTGGCCACTGGAAAAAATCAGATGCTGCAATTTCGCAGACCAGTTTGGGACAACTCTGAAGGGCCAGCCAAGCTCTAGGACTCTTGTTTCAGTAGGTAGGACTGAGTCTTCTCCTTCAGTCCAAGGCCCCCTTATCACTTCTTTATGGATGTATGTCCCCAGGGCACCTGGAGAAATCTTCTGCATAAAACTGTTTCAGATTCAGTGTCTGGGAACCCAACATAAGCAAGTAGATACATAATTTTGTTTATATTTGATGCAAAGGATTATACGGGAAAAGGGAATTACAGTAAATATCCCTTTAGGTTATGCCTTAACTTGAGTTTTTATGTACCCTCTACCTTCTTTTCCCCCTACCAAAATGTGTTCTACCCACCACCCTGCCAAGTCCAAAATCTCTCTAAACATCCAGCTGCTGTAGTCTCAGTAACACTCCGCATATGCTTATCTTGTTAGGACTACCCTATTCAGAAAAGCAGTGGAAAAGTTCAAGACTAAAGAGCAGTTCAAAATCGAGACCAGAGGTTAATAAGCTATCTGGTACTTCAAAGGCAAAAGGATAGGTGATGATACTTTGAAAACAGCATCCAAGGGTGCAGGATAATAACATGTAGCAATTAATCTGTCTCCTACTCATTCCACACACTTAATTCTCTCTCCAGTTTCTACAGTCACTCTTGCCCTTTCTCATTCTCTCTTTCCTTCTCACACTAAACTTCCTAAATCCATCCTAGGCTATGAAATAATATTTTTAAAAAATATGTTGACTGACTAAAACTGCACATTTTAAAAAACTTTTATTTGAAAATTAGATGACTTGAGTAGCTGGCCTAAAAATGAAATCCCTAAACTAATTGAAATAAGTTAATATTTATTTGAGTATGAAACTCTTGACCTTTTCCTATGATTGATAGTCTGGATAGTAAAAAACAAATGTAATCTCCTTTTTAAAGCTTCTCTGTCTTATTCAAGGAGAATCTCTGGAGTTATTTGGTCAAGGGAATCATTTCTGAATTGACTCTGTAAGACACAAAGAAAATAGAGATTGGAAGGAATCAAATTCAAACAACAAGCCTAAGACTGCAAAAGGAAGAGTGAAATATCGAGTTAAATATTTTACAGCATTTAAGGTGAAAATGTTGCCTCACTAAATTTTTCCAGATTTTTAGTGTATTAAATATTTTTTAATTCTCGTTTTTATAATATAAACAAGAGTGGGTATGAAGTAGAGATTGCAGAGACCCAAAAAGTAAACAACTCTTTTCAAGGAGTTTTAGGTCAGTAGATGTTAATTCTATGTTGTCTCTGAATTGAGGAGAAAGGACAGAAGAAAGAACATTGAAATACAGAGAGATCTGAAACCATCTGGCTCAGTGTGAAGGGCAAACCTAAAAGAGCCGAATCTCTTAGGAAAAACCAGTTTTCATTCATCATGAATCTACACTCACAGGTTGTTTAAATAATCATAACAATTAAGTGAAAATATTCTAACCAGCCAAAAAGAGCTTAGCATCCAATACTGTACTGTTGAGACAAATACAACCTTAACTTGGAAGTGTAACAAAGGCTGCCACTTTACCTTTTTAAGCAAATAGCTTTCTGACTGTATTCATAGATTAGAATGTCTGACTATATTTAAATTGTGAGCTAGTAGTTAATCATATTAACAATGTTCTGCTTCATCTGCTTCAATATAGTTTTCCATTATCTAAAAGCTCTGAGTGTTGATATTTTACTGAGAATAAACATTTGCCTTTGAAAATCTGGCAATGGTGTAGAAAATTTTAACTTTGTGCTTGTTCTTTGCTATGCTTCTGTGCTCTGAAGCAGGTTTCTTGATATCATAACCCAAACTGTTTACATTACTAAAATAAGAACTTATAAAAATATTTAAATACATTAATATATCCTGGGACTGTGTCTGATCAAAATAACTACCATAGAAACCCAAAACACATTGTCGATTGGGTCAGAAGTCTATTCAACAGATACTACATTCTATTTTAAACAGGAATGCCAACACATATTAAGTAGACTAGTGTGAGTTTATTTTCTAAGAACAAATTCTCCTCTTCAATAGTAATATTCCCTTGCTATAGACCCTTTTGTGATGTTTGTGTTTCTGAATAGGATGCTATACCATAAATGGTAAACTTCTTTACCTATTTCTTAGGCACTTGTATCTTTATTAATTACACTACACACCCCTTTTTGACATCTCATCTATAGCTCTCGAAGGTGATTTTGTTTAAATGATTGATAGGATGACAATGAAAGTCCTTAAATATTCAACAACATTTAAATATTCAAATATTGGATATGACTTAAAGGAACTTGAGAGCACAAAAGGGTTTATTTAATGTAACAAAGATCAAAGATAGAAGATTTTGACTCAAAGATGGATACAGTTTCCAAACAGACCTTGCAAGCTACAAAATTGTGGACAACTTTTGATGTATCTGCCCCCCACAAAACCTCTTTCTTTGGAGCAGTCCTTTATCTTACCCTCAGGAAAGGACCCCTAGAGTCAAGTTCATGCTGTCTCACTCTTCCTCCTTTGAATAGAAATGATTAGCTCATGGCAAACATGACTTTGGAGAAGCCAGTCTATAAGCAAGACTGAGGCCATCAGAATGTCTCTCAGGGGGACTTAGAAGAAAGAGAGTTGGACCCTGCTCAGTTGAGTGGCATACCAAGGTTGTATGACCTAGGCTTGAGAGAGTCATTTTCAGCTGTGTGCATGGGAAAACAGAAAAAGTCACTGTGTAGAAAAAGAAAAAATGATGCAGTCTCATTGGAAAGTGAAGTAAATTGTCTCTCATTCACAGAGAGATGAAGAATATGGCTTTCAGTTTTTCACTTCCTGTTCCCAATTAGCATACCTGGTGAATGAGGATGAATTTTATAGCCATGGGTTTCTCATATCAAAGAATTCCTGTTACCAAATGATCCCTATTGTACCACAGGACCGCTGTCTAAGATGTATAGATATTATACTTGATTATTACTGGCTTTTAACACATGAAATCATAAATTAATACTAATTAATATATATTAATTATGCATATTCTCTCTTCCAAACTCACCATAAGCTTTTTTAAGGAAAACCATGTCTTAAACCTATTTATAACTTTATTTTCTAGCATGAGATCACTCAGTAATAGATGATGGTATGTTTATTTAATAGCTATGAGAACTACTTTTAGACTATAGCATGTTTCCCTATATACCAGGTTATCCACTTAGTTCTCAATTTTCCATTTCCATAGAGGTTAGGCTTTGTTAAAAATAACAGAGAATCACAGATGCAAGGATATACAAATCATCATGCCATATCTGCTTATGTTTTAAATTAGGGTCTTGGGTCCTTTGGGGTTGGGTGTGGCTATGTATCTGTTGGTCTATCTGAAGGAGATCATAGTTCAGTGAAGACACCTATTGTGGGGATCTAGCATGAGAGAGGAAGACACATTAACACACCTCAATCTAGAAAGTGTCCTTGACAAAGACCCAGGATCCAGCTCAGTGGTTACAGGAGAAAGTTAAGTACCTCAGAGATTCATCTATTATTTATAATACATTAATCCTAAACACATATGTCCACTAGAAAGTTCAGTCAAAACTTATTCTTACTCAGTGGAAATCTTGGCTATGGTGTCACAAGAACTGTACTCTACGCCTGTGAAGATTTCCTTGCAGTGCACTGTCCGGACACCATTAAGCCAGTCACCTGTTGTGCGGAAGGTAGTAATGTCGACGTTGCTTTGGTCCAGAAGAAGGTTTGATGGCCTGCAAGAAAAGAAAATAGCAATGGGAGAGAGATCAGGAGTCAGCAGAGTTGCTATGTGTCAAAATTTGACACCAACATCAGCAGGAACTTCCAGACTTCATGTAGCATTCCTGTTTATTTGTGAAATTTCTCTGCCATGAAGTCTTTATCTGCTCAAGCTGGCAGCTTGCAAGAATACTGTGTAGTCATCTTGTCTCAGTGCTCCCCTTCTGCACTCACGTCTGCTTTTTAAATTACTGAAACTTTGCCAGTGAAAAGCATAAATATATCCATACATACTTTTATAATTTAATTTGTTTAACCATTAGCAAAGATGGTGATAATTTAGGTTACAGTTATAGCTGACACAACACACTGAATACTCCTCTGTCTGCTTTGGTGGATGGATTTGGTTTCCAACATTAAATCCTGGCTACTGGATGTTCATCTGTAGACACTGTGCAGGTTGCTGTCTAAGGGACAGTTTGAACAACCTGGACTATACTTACAGCAGGACATAAAGTCAGCACAGACTTAAATAATGTCACAATGTCATTAAAAATAAAAATTACAAAAAGAATAGAAAAAAGTAGATGAGTGACAATAAGTGAAATTCTCAAAAATATGACAACATCAAATAGATTTATAATATATATACAGAAGTAGATGATAGATAGATAGACGTTGTGACTATGACTTTTATTGCACAATATAATCAGCATTAACAAGAACTTTTAGGATTGCTTTATATAATTACAGGTCTTACTATAGATCTATGACCAGCTGCAAGATCTGGTGAATCAAAGGAACAAAAGAAATGGAGGAAACCATATTTTCATCCCTGAAGAACCAAGAGAAGCATCCTATTGGTAAACTGCCTGGGTTGCCTTTTCAGCTCTCAGTGGCCTCTTTGACTGTCCTTTGACTCATAAGCCTGGAACCAGTCACCAGGTGGACACTTGATTGTCCTCTTTATGCTTTCCTCTTAGGATGGGAGCTTGAGTAAATAGTAGTTATGAAGGTCTTTGCCTTGAGATGAATAATAATAGTAACAACAACAACAGAAATACGGATTATATTGAACATTTATGAGCACTTACAATATTAAGCATAACACACAGATATGAAGGACTTTAATCCTTACATTAGTTAGGCACTGATGCTATGCACCTATAATATATGTGGAAGCTAAAACTAAAATTAAGCGACAAATCAGAGTCCTGCCCACATTTAAAAGGAATTTTTAATTGGGAGATTTCCATTGATATTTTTTAAAATTTTTATTGGAGTATAGTTGATTTACAATGTTGTGTTAGTTTCTGCTGTACAGCAAAGTGAATCAGTTGTACATTTACATATATCCACTCTTTTTTAGATTCTTTTCCCATATAGGTCATTACAGAGTATTGAGTAGAGTTCCCTGTGCTATACAGTAGGTCTTTATTAGTCATCTATTTTATACATAGTAGTGTATACTTGTCAATCCCAATCTCCCAGTTTATTCCTTCGCACCCCCCCAACCCCCGGTGACCACAAGATTGCTTTCTACATCTGTGACTCTATTTCTGTTTTATAAATAAGTTCATTTGTACCATTTTTTAAGATTCCACATATAAGTGATATACAAATGGCCAAAAAGCACATGAAAAGATGATTCACTAATTATTAGAGAAATGAAAATCAAAGCTACAATGAGGTATCCCCTCACACTGGTGAGAATGGCCATCACCAAAAAACCTACAAACAATAAATGCTGGAGAGGGTGTGGAGAAAAGGGAACCCTCCTACACTGTTGGTGGGAATATAAATTGGTACGGCCACTATGGAAAACAGTACAGAAGTTCCTTAAAAAACTAAAAATAGAGCTACCATATGATCCAGCAATCCCACTCCTGGGCATATATCTGGAGAAAACCATAATTAAAAAAGATACATGCACCCCAATGTTCACTGCAACACTATTTACAATAGCCAGGACAGGGAAGCAACCTAAATGTCCACCAACAGAGGAATGGATAAAGAAGATGTGGTACATATATACAATGGAATATTACTCAGTCATAAAAAAGAATGAAATAATGCCATTTGCAGCAATATGGCTGGACCTAGAGACTGTCATACTGAGTGAAGTAAGTCAGACAGAGAAAGACAAATATCATATGATATCACTTATATGTGGAATTTCCATTACTATTGATGATATTTCTCCAACTCACTCCCTAATATACAAGACACGCTTAAGTGTGAGGTTAAGATTCTGAAATCTGAACAAGCATGCCCTGAACCTGTGTGCTGTTGTTGGGAATACAAGAGAGGATTGTAAATTCATTTGGATTTTGATGGGGAGACATTAAATTTATCTGATAAAAATAAAATTTTAATTAATTAAAAATAAGTTTAACTATTTATTTGATAAAAATGAAAATTTAACACAATTTTAGTGCTCAGTTTAAGAAAACACTGAGAACATGACAGTTTGGTTCTGCCTATATTTGCATGCTCTGTGGAAAATATAGATCAATAACTAGTTCCTTCCCTGTCAAGATTTGTGAAGTGGAGATAGCTGAATATGGAGGACTTTTCAAACTTCATTCCATTAGACTAAATTCAACTGCTTCAATCCTCTCTACCTCAAGTGTTTGAATTATAAATTAAAAATTAAAATTATGGAGTTTGTAATTTGTATTATGTGTTATGGTTTAGTTTTAACTAATCCTCACAGGTTATCTAAGAGAAAGAAAGAATCAGAAATTAGGTACTATTTTACAAAGCATTAATTTTATTTCCTTTAGGGATACCTAGAACATCATAAAATATAACATTTTATACATTATTCTCTTCTGGAACATATACATAAATAATTTTCTATAATTCTTTAAATTACCCACCTGAAAAAGAAGAAAAAAAATTTTTTTAAATCATTGAAAATGTCTTGCTTATGTTTTTTTCCTAAGAACTTGAGGAATTACAGATATAGATATACAGCCCGGGGTCCAAAATGTATACATTATTCTTGGGTTGTTTTGTATGACCATCATGAATGACATAGCCTTGGTCATTGGCCAACATTAGATATAACATTGGACCCATTGGATAAGACTTGGAATCAGTAAACAAAATTGAGTAGCATTACATCAGATGTGAGAAAATTTTATAAGAAAAATGAAGTGAGACCTAGAAAGGAGACAATAAAGTACTAGACTATCTACAGGCATGCAAGCAAACACACATACACACACACTCACACCCCACAGCTTGAATTGCTACAGTAGCTGAAGCACAGAATCTAATGTTGACTCTTGTCGACTCTTGGTCCCATGAAGAGCAATACTTTTTTATTTATAGGTTTGTGGGTATGAAGAATCAAACCCCAGGACATTTATTCAGAATATTTATGAAGTATGCCTAATAGCAAAATGCAGAATTTTCCCCTCTAAATTCAAAATGGTTTGTATTTTTAAACTCAACAGTATAGTCAGACTCAACAAGAATTTAGAGAAAATTAGTATAAACAAATTGAAATAAAACAGGATGTGCGGATTAAGGATTAGAGTGACCCCAACTGAGTCTTTCTGTTTATTACTTGGATCAAAGTATAAGGAAGACAAAGAAGGACCTAATTTTAATGCCAGTGACCTAGGAATAACCAGCCCTGCAAAGTATCATTTTTCCACTTCCAGGATTTCTCTGGGGAATTCAAATAAAAATTGGTTCCTTTCCTCCTCCGAGAGGACATCTGGTGAGTTTATCAATGGATAGGAATTTGTCTCTCACTGTGAAGAGCCTGTGATGTCTCTTCATGCACACCAGGGGAATGTGGGCTTTTTGAGCAGCTGCAGGCATTGGCGTTTTTTTAGACCCAGCCCCAGACATTGGGTCTGAAGGGGAAATTTATAGGCTGGGTGATGTGCACTGTGAGCTCACACTTTTACTAGACAAATTAGATAGGTTTCAATCCGTGCAGCTGTAAACGATGTCCTGCAGAGTTCCACCTGATCTTTTACAGCTTTTCATAAATCAGTACCTACTGGCCACAGACTGCAGTCATTAAAAAGAAATCATGGAAATTACATGTTTGCTCAGGGGAAACAAAAAATAACTTTCTTCCCTTTCTTCCTCTCTCCTTGTATTTAGGTTTGTGAATTATTCTTTTGTGGATTTTCATACTGCTGCATTAAAGAGGTACACATATATTTTTTTCCCATCAACTCCTATTTTATCTGTAAATGGTCATACCAACTAGCACCAGATACTGGGGAACAAATGTCAATAAATAACTGCTAGTCCCAAGAATAGCTTCTCATAATGATCTTATTTCAATATTGCACTAGAATTCTAAACTCTAAAATTGAATGTTAAGTTATTCTTTTATAACATAAAAAGACTCCTTTGGGTTTACAGAGGGCTTTATTTTTTATGTATTAAAAATACTAATACACATTTCTTGAATGAATAAGTAGATGCCTACTGAGTCTAGGACTAAATATTAATAATATTGGAGGTGTATTCTATACCACTATAATTACCTGCTTTTTGTCTGTGGTTGTGAATAGTTTCAGGGACCATATTAAAACTTAAGGGTAATTTCTCAAAAGCAAAATGTTAATTATATCTACCTTTATTATTGCCTGATATATAAAATAGTAATATACTTTTTCAATACCTTTTATAATTTATTGTTAATATTTTAATTTCAAATGGTGTCATTACGTTTCAAGGGGAAAATTTTGTACTTACCAATTTTTTAAATGCGAATGTTTGATTTTTTTATCTCTAAAGTTAGAAATTCCAGATAGGAATAAATGAATTTAACTTGTCATCAGTAACTAAAAATAATTTTAAATATATATAGTTCCCAACAGGAGACTAGTATATAAATAACACATTAAGGAGGAGTAAAGTCATTGTGTTTATTTTGATTGTCTCTAGGCTTTAAGGACAAAAATCTTAGCAGTTATAGCTATTACATCTGGTTTAATTTCTCCCAGTGGTAAAATTACCTGCTTTGATTTTTAAGATTAAAAAAAAAAGAGATCACCTGGGTATTTGAAATATTTGCTTCCCTCTAAAAAGTTCCGTATCATATTTGTTCATGAGGAAAGTCACCCTGTCAGTTTCAGAATTGTAGGTCAAAGTCATTTTGAGAAACAGATTGTTTTTTGGTCATCAGACTTCTCTTAAAGGATATAATATTTGTCAAAACAGTAGTTATTCTCAAAAAGAATTATATTTTGTTCTTTTAGAGATAAGAAGTATTTTATTAATGCTAATTTAGTGCCATTAACAGGTAAAAATTACAAGTACTGCTTATTTTTGTTCCTATTTATTCTGTAGCTTAATAAACATAAATCCCTACAAGTTAGCAATCAATGCAATGGAACAATATATTTAAAATCATTTCAATTAAATTAACTAAGTATAATTGGGTCTTCAGAATCTTAGTCTAAATATTTTAAATATATTGTTTAAGTCTTTATACCATAAATTCCTTTACCTTCACTTTA
Source organism: Tursiops truncatus (assembly GCF_011762595.2). Classification (NCBI taxonomy): domain Eukaryota; kingdom Metazoa; phylum Chordata; class Mammalia; order Artiodactyla; family Delphinidae; genus Tursiops; species Tursiops truncatus. The sequence goes on from NC_047037.1 coordinate 102,299,036, forward strand.
GAACCTTATTCCAAATAAATTGAATGTATTATTTAATTCTTTATGCCAAAAATTTGTATTCTATAAATTTACAATAGCCTTGAAGAATCCAATGCCCTGGCATGTGAAAATTTTGTGAATTTGAAGAACACGTCTATTTCGTTTTATATACATAAATATCCAAAAAAGAAAAAGGCATCTTACTGCCTGAATAGAAATGAATTAATCCATCTGTTATTTTTCTCTATTTTTAGCCTTTTAAACTTTTTAATTTAACTACACTCATGAAAGTAATTTAATCAATTTATTTAAATCCAAGATATATTTTATACATATTGTAAAGCTAATTGTCTATTATATATACATAAATATATGTAATAAATAATCATATTATATGTATTACATAAATGTATATTATATAAAACTAATCTTCAAAATAGTTTCTTTTAAAAATAAATTTTGCTGGCTTCCCTGGTGGCGCAGTGGTTAAGAATCTGCCTGACAATGCAGGGAACACGGGTTCGAGTCCTGGTGCAGGAAGACCCCACATGCCACGGAGTAACTAAGCCCATGAGCCACAACTACTGAGCCTGCACTGTAGAGCCTGGGAGCCTGCGCACCTAAAGCTCATGCTCCAAAACAAGAGAAGCCACCGCAATGAGAAGCCCGCTCAAGGCAACAAAGAGCAGCCCCCTCTCGCCGCAACTAGAGAAAGCCTGTGCGCAGCAACGAAGACCCAATGTAGCCAAAAAATAATAATAATAAAATTAATTAATTAAAAAATAAAATAAAATGAATTTTGTTTATTTTTTAATTTGTGTAACAAATTTGTAGTATTTGTTGTGTAGTAGAGAAAATTTATCATTCTAAGACCATTTTCTATTTATTTTTCTAGCAATATTTTCTATCAAGAATATCTTTAAGAAAAATTTCTCCATTTCTTACCAAAAGGAAAGGAGCTTTACTTTTACCCTTTTATACATGTATATTATGACTATATTTTTCATTTTTTCTGAATTTCTCGAAAGCATTATTTTCACATTGCCTTTTCCTTTTCATCATCCAATTATAACTAAATCTCTTAAAATTTCATATCTCATCTATCACTCTAAAAGAATCAAAATAGTTATCTAAAGAGAATTCAATGTCCTTCTCATTGCTTATTGAGTGGCTTTTTTCCTCAGTTGTCTTTTTTTGCCTACGCTTTTGCACCTTTTGATAATACAGTTCATTCTATCTAGTTTTGGAAAATTCCTTGGGCTGTGGTTTCTGTAATGGTTGAAGTCTCATTCCTAACTCTGGCTGTTCCTGTTTCTACCTACCATTTCATATTCTTCTGCTCTGTAATTGGTACCGTTCTCCAAAGCTCTAAACAGACCACTTTCTTTCTCTCTGGGTGGAAGTGTATGCAGTGGGTTATTGTTCTGAGATAATAATTAATGTTGTATACATTTTTCCTTCTAGGATTGCCACCTACTGGCTTGACTGGCTCTGTAGTCCCCTTATAAGGAGCTTGAAATCTCCATTAGCTACCACCACACCCTGTTACACACTGTAGAAGCATTCACTCATTTCAATCAGCTTCTTGGCTCTTGTAGATTTTTGAGGTCATGACTTCTGCACTAAGGGACTGAGTCATTTAGATGCTTCAGAAACACTCCTGGCCACAGGGCAACACAGAAGCAGCAAGGAGAAGTTCAAAAGTTCAGTGTGGGAGATTGGGGGAGGGGTGTGTGTCTCAGTGTCAACCTATGTGGACAAACACCCTCCACTCTTCACTGATTAAAGTCTCCCTATAATCCATGGGATATGAGACCTTTAACTAGAAATTAAATTATTATTAGGAGAATACAGATGGATATATCGATACTTGTGGTGAAAATCAGCATGACTAGACCAAGATTTGTACCTTCTAAATACATTTCTAATGGTGTTTTTTAAAATTATGTTTGCAGAGAGAAGGCTCCAAATTGGATTCCTAGCTTTAATCTCTCTCCCAGTTTGAGATGTAAATTTCCAGTTTCTTGTAGGACTCACTCTCATTGTGTCCGAAATGCTCATTTGCCTCACAGAGCTGTTCTTCCTTCTGCCCTTCCTACCTCTGTCAGTGGGAGCACTGTTCTCAGAGTCCTCCTTGTTCAACTGGAAGTACTCTCTGTTACTTTCTGTCACTCTGCACATCTCACCAGTCACCATGTCTTATAATACTTCATTACAACTTTTTTTTTTTTTTTTTTGGCGGTATGCGGGCCTCTTACTGCTGTGGCCTCCCCCGCTGAGGAGCACAGGCTCCGGACGCGCAGGCCCAGTGGCCACGGCCCACGGGCCCAGCTGCTCCGTGGCACGCGGGATCCTCCCAGACCGGGGCACGAACCCATGTCCCCTGCATCGGCAGGCGGACTCCCAACCACTGCGCCACCAGGGAAGCCCATTACAACTTTTTGAATTTACACCTTTTCTTTTTATTTTCTCTGCTCTACCCTAGCATAAGTCCTTCCCAAGACTACTGAAATCACCTCCCTACTCCTTATCATGAACTATTCCCCTCCAGCTATTCTAGGTATAGATGCAGAGAACTATTCCACAGGCACAATGTAATATATCATGTAAGCATCTTCAATGGCTCTTCTTTTCCTCATGGACAAAAGTCCAGATTTCTAGAGATGACATTAAATCTTCCATTATCTGGTGAAATCATCTATCAGGTTCTTTTCTCATAATTTCCTTTCTTACGCTGTATTATAGCAGAAATGTATTATGCAATGTAAATGGAAGTATCCTAAGTTTTTGTGTGTTTTACTTTTTTGTACAGTGTTCCCCGAGCCTGGTATGATCTTATCTTGTTATCTGCTGGTAGAAATTTCATCCATCAACCAAAAGTCACTTCTCTGCAACTGCCTGATAATCTGAAAGCTAAAAGTAAACTCATCCTTCCTTCATGATTCCTAAAACCTTGTCTTCTTGCTCTAATAATTACATATTCTGAGGGATATTACAGTTGACTTTGAACAACACAGGGGTTAATTTATAGTCGGCCCTCCCCATTCTTACCTCTTATCTGAGGTTCCTCGGCATCCTCAGATTCAACCAACCACAAACCCTGTATTAGTGTAGTATTTTCCATTCAGAGGTATCTGTCTATAAGTGGACCCATACAATTCAAACCCATGTTGTTCAAGGGTCAATTATATAGTATTTCCGAACTTTTCTCTTCCTCCTATTTTCAAAGGCAAGCTGTTGCAGTCGAAGGCTGTGTCTCTTTACCTGTATAAGCACCACAGGGCCTAGTATAATGCCTCACACAAAGTAACTGCTAAACAAACCTTTGTATCTTCATATTCATAGAGTCAAAACTTCAAATTTATTCATGTCTCCCCCAATTACTCTACTTTTAGGAAAATAAATCAATTACCAGAAAACAAACATAACATAAAATTTAATATAACTTCCCTTCCCTTCTTACCACTTCTTGCAACATACAAGTAAGTTTTTAATCTGGTACACCATGACCATCTGCTTAAACACCTTCCCCACTTTCAGCAGTGATATTCACAAAGACACTCTCACTGTAAGATTCTTTGGAAATGTTTCTGTTATGAATCATCAACTCTAAGGAAGGCTGAAGAGTAAAATAATGCATTATAGAAAGATTTCTGTAACAGTATATGAAATAAAATTTGCCATAAAACTAACTAGACACAGGCAGACTCTGGAAAACAACATCCCTATAAAAAATAATAGAATGATGTTGTTTTTCCTAAAGGACTTTATAGGCATAATTCTATATATTGATCTAAATAACTAAGTCATTGAGAAATTTGAATCCTTGGTGCCATCCACAAACTCAGATTGAGACAGTCTCCAAGTGTGTTGAGGAGACTGTTTCTGGAGTTGAGTTGACAGAAAGGGAAACATGAGATTTGCTTAGGAGAAAATTTTAAGCTTTTACCATTATGACTAATGTCTGCAGAAATCTGTATAATGAATAGGAATAAAACTAGAATATTTTTCTAAAAATTGTATCTCTGTTGAAATGGAAATTTATTATTATTCCAGTAAATATGTATTTATGTGCTTAACAGATATGTATTGAATTTCCAGTATCAACATGGTAATACAAAGGCAGCATGGCATCTGATCTCACAGGGCTGAGTTAATTGGAGGAATGGATACATAAAAAGAAAATGCACACAACTGGATTAAAATTATGATGAAGAACGAGGGCATAGTGGCCCATGAAAGAATAATGGTGTTGACCTTTAAATCATGTTGCCAGAGAATGCCTCAATTAAGACAAGATGTAGAAGCTGCTTTCTAAGGGAAGATGAATGCAAAGAAGAATCTTAAGACAAAGAGAACAGCGTGTGCTGCTGTCCTCATGTCTGAAATGCGTTGACTTTCTGAAGGAACTTGAGGTTGGTCACTGAGGCTAGAGTACTATTTAAGTGAAAGTAGCACAGGTTGAAAGGTGGAAATTCCTCTCCCCCAGCAAAGCAGTTGCGTAAATCAAATAGTGTCACATCTCTGCTTTAAATGTCTTAATGGGTTCCTCATGCATTTCAAAAAATTCCAAAGTTTTCACCATGACCTGGGTAGCCTCAAGGGTTCTGGCTTCTGTTTGCCTTCTTGTGACAGACTCTTCCTTTCCCTACTGCTCTTCGGTTATGTTGTTGTCCCCCTGCCACTTCCTAGAACTCTCCAGACTCATTTGCAGTTTCTTTTTCCTGTACCAAGATCCTTTTTCTAAAAATATTTTTATGGAGGGGATGGTTCTTTATAAATCTGGCTTGGACTTCCCTGGTGGTCCAGTGGTTAAGACTCAGTGGTCCCAATACAGGTTCAATCCCTGGTCGGGGATATAAGATCCCACATGCTGCGTAGCACAGCCAAAAAAAAAAAAGAAAAGAAAAAATCTGGCTCTTTTCCTTTTTTTAGTTCTCAGCTCAAATATCACCTCCTCAGAGGGCTTTTTCCTCAAGCACCCTTTAATAATCTATCACAACCTTTTATTTATTTCCTTCCTATAATCTGTGCTTGTCTATTATCTACTGTACATCTTCTATAATGTAGGCTTCAGGATGGTAGGTACCATATTTGTCTTCATCACTGTACTCCAGCGTCTGCACATGCCTAGCACATAGTAGCTTAGCATATAATAAATAGTTGTTGAAAAAATGACTATTTGAATAAAAGAAATGACATTGGAGGAGCAGGGCTATTTAAACAATCAAAAAGAATGCAGATGTTTTTCCTAAGTATAATGGAAATTCAAAATTGGTTATAAAGAGGTGACTGAAATTATATTATATGTATATAATTTATCAATATATTTTTATCAATATATAATTTATCAATACATATATTGATAGGAAAATTCTGAAGGCTCTGTGACAAGATGCTTAGCGTGGGACAAGAATGGAAGCAGGGGACACATCAGGAGGCTACTGCAGTGGTCTAGATCAGAAGCAGAAAAAGTCATAGGAGAGAGTGTTTGCAGTGAAAAGGGAGAGAAATGGATCATGTTGACCCAGTGATCACCTGGATCAAAGTGTGGAGAGCAAGAAAGAGGTACCAAGACTGGCTATAATCCTGAATGGGTAAATGAATAGGTGCTGGTGTATTCAACCAAATTTGGAAGGCAGTGGAAGGATGAGGCAATCAGGAGACAATGAAAAGATAAAATTTGAATATTAAGTTTTGAGATGTGTGTGAGACTCTTATTGGAGAAGTTTGGCTGTGAAGGGTGATAAAAAAATAAGGAAGTAGTTGGCAGAGATGTGGGGCTAGCAAAGGTGATGTTGACAAATAACATCTTCTAAATTTCCTTGATGATAAAAATCCCCTGGCGTTCTTATCAAATGTCCAAATTCCATTTCCCTTTCCTGCAGATTCCAAATTAGTAGCTTGGGTTAGACGTTGACATTTGTGCATTTAATAAGTTCTCCTGATGATTCTTGTATTAGGGAAATTTGAGAAACAACGTAATAACAGACCATATTTTTATGGCAATAATCTTGCAGAAATAAAGAGCCTGCATATGCAGGAGAGAGAGAAAGAGCCTGGGTATGCAGGGGATAGAGAAAGAGAGAGAGAAAGGATTTGGCTCTGACACTGAAAGGACACTTCCTCTCTTCTAATTCGAGGTAAGAAGAACTTTCCTCTCTTGTAATTAGAGGAAAAAAGAACAAGATGGATGGGTGCAGGCGCCAGTTTGTTTTTGTTTTGCTGCTGGAATTTCCCATCTGATGGCTTGTATTTTCTCAATAAAGCATGTGGCAAGGGCATCACTGGAAAATTAAAGGGGAAAGGGAATGAGTTTAATCAGTTATGAAAAAGAATAGAATAATCGTTGTCAAAAGTGGGAAAGCAAATTTTCTAAAGAAAAATAAGATCTCTTGAGATTGTTGCATGGTAATTTGAGGTTGTTGTAAATAAATTTATAATAGCACAATCTGCCCACTGTGTATTTTAATGGCAATAAGTAAATATATAAACACAATTTCTAAAACTTTTAGATTTAATGAATTAAGATGGGTGGCACTTCTTAGAAAAATAGTTTCCCTAAAATTGCATGTTTTGTGACAAAATACAGGGGATATATTAAAGTATTAAAAAATACATATTAGGATAAAAATATTCAATGTACTTCAATAAGAATGGAATAGTGAATGGAAAAAAATTTGAATACGAGGGTATATCCTCACGTAATATGATCTGATATTAAGAATTTTCCCACATAGAATTGGATTTAAATATCTCTTGATCATATTACATGAGTTAGTCTTTATATTGATATTGATCCTATGGAAATGCTTTGAATGCTCTTTTATGATATGGAAAGAATTGAAAAGATGTTCTTTTTTGCTACGATTGCTATTGAGTAAAGATCAAAAGAAATGGCTTCAGGGTGCAAAATGAGGACCATATGTCCCAGGAAGGGCAAGTTTGTTATCCTGTTGGTTGTTAAACTGTCAGGTGGATTTCCAAAAAAGCCTGTACAGTCTGTCTCTGAAATTTAGGACAGAGATTCATCCTTGCAGGATAAGTTATCAATAGTTTTACCTACTGAATATATATTACTAAGTTCAATATTAGTGACCCCCCCCTAAAAGTTACTTCCAACAAATAATCTATGATTCTTATATACTGATATTAAGACTTTGATTCAAATTTTCTTTATTCATCTTATTCAAATGTAATGTAAAAACTGGATCATGTATGCTCAGTATAATTGTTCCTATTAAGGTAGAAAAATTATATACTCTATTATAAGTGCATTAGCAAGTGCTCTATCAATTTGAAAGTCACAACTCTTGATAATTGTCAGTAAAACCAACAGATGTGCATAAAAGAAACAAGAAAAGAAAACTCCTATAAGGGATTATATTAAATCTTTTACACATGAGTCACTGTAAATCATCATTATGTAGTATGTATACATATCACTTAATACTGTGGAGTTTTGTGCACAGTAGGTGTAGTTCCTTTACTAAAACTCTGTAATTCTCCTTTAAGAACACACATCATCAAAATGTAAAAGCACTCTTTTTCACTATGTGTACAATGAGAATATAATTGACATTTCTTAAAACCATTAAGACAACTCAATGATTCTTACCATGGAGAATTACGCATGAAGTCTAATGGACATTGTGCATTCAGGGCTGCCTTATGGCTATGATGTGTTGACATTTGTATGGCTGTCCAGGAACACTGACATTATTTTAGTCTTAGTTTTATCCTTCACAGTGTCTAACAAAGTAATTGGCACACGATATGGGTTAAACACATTTTTTTAAATTAAGTCAGGGAAAATTGCATTTCCCTAGCCAGTGCGATGGTTTGGAGGCACTGTTATTATTTTTGAAACTTTATTTTAAATGAGGAATAAATCAGGACTTTGCTAGAATCCCCCACTACTCCAGGAGATTTCCTTTTTTTGTTTGTTTTTTGTTTAAATAGGAGAGAGTGAAAAGGAGCTATGTGTCCAGGGTTTCTATTGTCCAAATACTCAAGCCTGAATGTATACATGCTTCTGGTCAAGATGGAAGTTAAAAAATTCCAGAATGTTATCATTATCATTAAGTAGCATGAAATTTCCTCCTGAAAGTTTAAAAAGGAAAAGAAAACACATCTCTCTAATCTTGAGGAATATAAGTACCAAAGTATGCAGCTGGGGAAGTGGAAGAAACAAATTAACATCTTGGAGATAGAAAATACATTCATTTCAGAGTGAGTGCAAGATGCAAAATCAAATGTGTCACCTTGCTGCCGCACTGGTGATGATCTTCAGACTGCCTGGGTTCCGGATAAGCTTGTCCAGAATGCTGACAATCTGCTCAAACTTGGGTCTGTTGTTTCTGTCTTTCTGCCAGCAGTCCAGCATCAGCTGATATAACGCAGCTGGGCAGTCCATGGGGGGCGGCAGTCGATAGCCCTCATCCACAGCTTTAATTACCTGTGTGAGAGGCAAAGTTTCCAGAGACTTAAGAGTTGGAATTTCTTTTACTTCTTCATGGGCAGGTCACACTTATATGACTATTTCAAAGTTAAGTGAAAAAGTGTTCATTTTAAATTTCTTAAAACGATAGCAGCTTATTAAATAAATATTATCCATGTCTGAAAATATTATATAAAGGAAGATTGAGGCAGAGAAAGTGGATTTAGGAAAGAAAAGTTTATAAAGTAACTTTCCAGATTAAAATAAAAAGAAATGTTCTATGATATAGGAAATTCAGTAATTTATAAAGAAATTATTATTTGGTAATACAGATTTCTATGGAAACTATACATGAATGAATGAATGCAGAAAAAATTACCACAGATTTTAGTTATATCACAGTTCAAATGGTACCTCTCAAATCGTAGTAAGTTCTTTTGGTAAAAGCCCACGTGCTGCACAGCTAACTGACTATTAGTCCATTCACACTTTTAAATCATGTAAAGTCATGATTTTCAAACTCTACTGTGTATCAGAATCATCTGGAGGACTTATGAATATGCAGATAACTAACCACTGATTCCATAGCTCTGGGGAAAGGCACGATAATTTGCATTCCTACAAATTCCCAGGCCATGATAAAGCTGCTGGTCCAGAGACCACATTTTGAGATCCTCTGATACAGAAAGAATTTGGAAAATAGAGATGTGGTAAAGAGAGTCTGATTTTCCCAGTACCATTATAAAACATGGCTTGTTTGAAGAAGTTCAGAAAGGTTTTTATATCCAAATACATTAAAAGCAATTTTATATGTGGTGAGTAGGAAATGACTAAAAGCATCTCAGCTTTCCTTCTTATGTGTGTCTTTGAGATCATGCTCACAGTTTCTGGCTAAGCATAAGAAAACATCTCCAAGTGCTGATCTCACATGCCAATAGCATCCTTTCACTAAGCATTAGCAAAACATGACTTATAAAAACAAAAATCCTTTTGAGTTGTAATAGAAAGTTAAAGATTATTTTCTCTATCCAGAGACTTCAATTTGTATAACTAAATTCATGTGCAAGTTTAATACACTATGAGAAACAACATGCTAGTGATTGGTTGTTTTGTCTGACTTTGGGAAATACTATATTTAAGTAAACAAAACGTTGGCCCAGATGCATTAATTAAGTCTACAAAGGATGGCAGACATGTGTATCTTACTAATGTTACATTGAAACAATTTTGTAGCAAAAATACTTCAAACATTCCCTGATATCTATTGGCTATCTTGTCAGGCACTTATTTTATAAAATTTTATTACAAATGTCTTCACTTTGTCTCATTTCTAAACCCGGGCTTGAGGGAAAAATGTAAATCCTTCAGAGCAACTCATTTGATATCTTTACAAGATTTGGAAGCAATTTCATTTCTTCTAAGTATTCTGTTTCAATGTCACAAACAGGGAGCCACCTGGTTTCATTATGCTCCACTTCCTTGCACAGCTTGATCTCTTAATCTGAACCCATAACTCATAGACTACAAATACTTACATCCTGATTGGACATCTCCCAGTATGGTCTCTCTCCATAGGACATCACCTCCCAGAGAACAATCCCATAACTCCATACGTCACTGGCTGATGTGAATTTACGGTAGGCTATAGCTTCTGGTGATGTCCACCGGATTGGGATCTTCCCTCCCTTGCAATATAAAATCGTATATACATACATGATCAATGACTAAAACATATAATATACGTTACCATCTGAAATCTGACTGAATTTGTCAGGGTATTTCTTTTCTGAAATGGAATGCGGGTTTCTTCTGATATATCTTGATATTCTTCTATTTTAATACCAAGGAGTGAGTGGCATACTATTTACTGCAATATTTTCTCAATCAATTTGGGAAGATTTTGAAATGATGAAAGGAAAAAAACATTTGAAAATTGCTAAAATGTTGACATTTTATGTCAATTATGGCACATTTATCAGACATCTGTAGCAAAACAACTTGAAGTAGATATGCTATATATTAGAATTGAACGAGGTATCTCAAATCAACCTTTATTGATTTAACATACATTTATGCATGAACAAACCACCTTAGAGCAGAATGTGAATTAAGTTAATATTTGTAAGGAACTTACACCACTCCTTGATACTCGTAAGTTCTTAAAGGTATTTGTTAATTAAATAAATTCAAAATAAATTTATGTATCTAAAAAACCTCTCTTCACATACATTAATCAATCATCTTAATTAATTTACTCAGTGCCTCACTCCATCATTAACCACTGAAGTCCCCTCCATGTACTAGGTAAACACCATATGAGCTAGAAAGATATCATAATTACATTCTGAAAACGTATAGTCTAGAGGAGAATATTGCTTCTATGAGTTATGGGAGATATAAAGGTATAACTCCCATAGAATTTGTTCTCAGTTTAATAAATACATTTAATAAAGATGTGCTGAGTAGCAACCATATGGGAAGTATTATGCTAGTCACTTTGGGTGAGACAAATATAAATAACACACTGGTCCTTCTGTTTGAGAAATATCAAGCAAATAGGAATGATAATTAGTTGCTGGAAATAACTAAATGCAGAAAGAAATAAGTATTTAACACTTTGCTTCTCAAACTGTACAATGCATATGAATCATCTTGGGCTCACTCTGATTAAAATGGAAATTCTGATTCAGTAGTTCCAGAATGTAGGCAGGGTCTGCATTTCTAACAAGCTCCAGGTAATGCTGGGGCTTTTTAGAATTGCAGACCCTGCCTACATTGAGTAGGAAGATAGTAGTGGAGACTGCTGTGCCGCAGAGCATGGAGCCGAGATTCTCACTAGAGAAACTGAGGAGGTCACATATGAATTGAGCCTCATAAGGTACATCAATTTTTGATACAACAAAAAAAGGGATGGATGTTCCAAAGAATTCACATCATCAAAATTTTATGCCATATTCATCAAAGTGTGTTCTATTGACATTGTATCTCATTGCACTTCACTGGTTCTTAAGTAATGTTCAAGGGTGACAATATATTGCTTTAGAGAAATGGATTGGCAATTTGGGAGGTAAACTATTAAACCTTATTATGCCTGAATTTCCACATCTGTTATTTGGGAAAGTAACAGTGCTGGTTCATAGCACTGTTGTGAGGCTAAATGACAAATTTCAGTAAAATCTCTAGCGTAGTTCCTGGCACACAGTAAAGCCTCAAGAAACATCAGCTTAATACTCCCATACTCTGAGGGAAATAGCATAAATCAAAGCACAGAGGAGGAAAATATATGTTCTGGAAAAACGGTTTCCAGGGTGATGATACTACAGAGAGTGTGGAGGCATGCAGTAGGAGAGGATGGGAAAAGGTCGAATTGGGATTTAATCACGGGTACATTGAGCAAGTGTTATCCCGTAGAGGAGAGTGGTATATGTGATTGGAACTATCTCAGTAAACTTGACACTTTTCTTCGATGTTTTCACACAAGTGAGCTCTTCAGAAAGAGTACTGCCAGGAGATCTTTAAAGGGCTTACACTGGGTTTTGAAGGATGCACGAAACTGTAGAGAAGTAGGCACAAAAAGGAGGACTGAGCACAGCCTTCTTGAGAAGGTAGCAACCTAAGGGTCATCCATGATTTATACCAGTGCAGTAAAATCAGGTTGGAGAGACGGGAGCTAGACCAAGAGGGTTTTGGGAGTTGGTGGGAAACACTACAGAGCTCAACGTGCACTGGAGTAAAGATTGTCCAAAACCAGAAAAACAGAATAGAAAACTCTATGGAGATGAGAGGGCATATGGTCTTAGAAGTTGCCCCTTTCTTTTCTCTCTCACTTACACTCACTCATTCATTCTCTTCTTTATAGTTTGTATATTTTTTCAACAAAAATTTAAAAGATACTTTTTCATATTTAAATTTGGAGAGTCTTTTTCCTAGCCTAATATTGCCCTTTCTCTACCAACATATTCAATGTTAATAATAATAATAATATTTTTAAAAAACCAAATTAACTTAATTGTACCTGCAGAGTCCAGATTTGGGTCTTAAGGAATCAGTATTTCAAATACTACCCCATAATTGTGATAAAAACAGAACTACACATGTGACATTTAACTATTATAAATCTATTCAGGATGCCAAATGGAATCATTGCGCATACATTCTTTCCCTTATTAAAGTACTCTGAGAATTAACAGAAGTCAAACAAATTGTACTCATGGGGCAAAGAAAAGATGATACTTTAAAATCTCAGCTGAATGTCTTATCTCTGCTACAGACACTTTGCCATTTCCTTTCCTTTGCCCAGAAACAAATTACTAAAAGCATAAAAGTGGCACTAAAACAAAGAAAGAAAGAGAGAGAGAGAGAGAGATAAAGGAAGAAAGTCCTTTCCATGTTGAAAACTTTGCATCTATTTAGTAAATATAAGGCACAGATACGTGTCACCTTATCAAGATTCCTTGAAATAAAAATACAGATATTAGGAAAAAACCCAAAACCAATAGATTGATGACAACCATGAACAATAAGCTCATTTTCTGTGTTTTACTTCAACCAGGATTACAATGGTACATGCTAAAGTTGTTTCATCTTCAGTGCTTTACCCCTGTTTTCCAGAGAGGACAGCCTTGACATTGAACATATTTTTTTTTGCGGTACGCGGGCCTCTCACTGTTGTGGCCCCTCCCATTGCGGAGCACAGGCTCCGGGCGCGCAGGCTCAGCGGCCGTGGCCCACAGGCCCGGCCGCTCCGCGGCATGTGGGGTCTTCCCAGGCTGGGGCACGAACCCGTGTCCCCTGCATCAGCAGGCGGACTCTCAACCACTGCGCTACCAGGGAAGCCCTGAGCATATTTTAATAAAATGTCTAAAAATAGTGAAATACTGAAAAGGGTTTTTTTTTTTAATTTGTTTTTAGGAAGAACATAGCTACACCTATGTCGAAGGAGCTTGGAAAGAATCTCTTCACTGGTGGTTCTGCATACAGACATAATGCCATTGGAGGGACCTCTGATGCCATAGCCACACCCATCTCTTTAGCGGGACCTTCACTCTTTCAATTCTTGACTAAGATCCGTGCAGTGTGTTTTCTAATGAAGCACATGGTTACAGATTCATGCAAATTATTTCCAGAACCATTTTCCCATCAAATGCTGTCTATTTGCTGTGTAAATCTTGTTAAAACATTGTTTCAAATGCACACAGTGGCAGAGTCCATGCCACTCTCTCGTTTTGTCACAGCTTACCCTTCCCCCTCCCCATATCCTCAAGTCCATTCTCTAGTAGGTCTGTGTCTTTATTCCCGTCTTGCCCCTAGGTTCTTCATGACCTTTTTTTTCTTAGATTCCATATATATGTGTTAGCATACAGTATTTGTTTTTCTCTTTCTGACTTACTTCACTCTGTATGACAGACTCTAGGCCCATCCACCTCACTACAAATAACTCAATTTCGTTCCTTTTTATGGCTGAGTAATACTCCATTGTATATATGTGCCACACCTACCTTCATCCATTCATCTCACTCAGGTTTTTAATCTAAGCTTCCCTCTGGCTCCTCACTGCATCAAAGCTTGAGTTGCTGCCCTTATAGGAAAGCATAAGGAAGGGGGAGATTTTGATTTTTTTTTCCCATTTTATTCCAAACATGTTATTCTGAACACATAATGAATGAATAAGTGGCATTCAACCAGCTCAACAACTAAGCCAGTTTGCAAAATTAAATGTTTCCTTACCTAGAAATTTCCACTGATCAACTTTTTAGTGTATTAGTCTTTTTCTTAGTGGCTGGGCTCTGTTCCAGGTCACTGTTTAGTGAGTTCATATACTTAAAAGTAAATATATTTATTTTAATTACAAGAAGAAAACTCTTAGTTTATATTTTCCCATATGATATCCATACAACGCATTCTAAATGAACAACGCATTCTAAATAATTGAACTCATTATTTAGAAGAAAGTGTAAATGAACAAGTATTGTTTGCCTTTACTCAATACTGTTATTGGAATCCCTAGGTAATTAGCTTTTAACCCTAGAATTTTAACCCTGGATCATTTAGCTTTCTCATTAGATGACTTTCATTATCTGCTTCCAGGTGTTTTAGACTGATTGGTTTTGCTCTGGGAATGAAGTGACAATCATATTCAAGACTCTCCTCCTGCCCCTAGCCAGCCGTCTTGGAAATGGCACCATCCATCACTGGATGAGGAAGGGAATAAAGATGACTGAGGATTATTCATTATTATTTAGGGATTCTTTTTGTCATTGGCAATAGATTTATAATATACATAAAGCAACAACTAAAGTGTCTAATCTTTAATAGAGTACTCAATAAATGTTTTGCCCTTTCTTCCATTCCAATTCCCTTCAAATAGCACACTTTTACTATTCATGTAAAGAATTTATTAAATGAAGATATAAGGGAAAGCTCATTGCCAACTACAAAGTATTATTCAAATTTATCATTCGTTGCTAAAAATACATCAGAGTAAGAAGAGTTTTGTAATTTATTTTACTTTTTCCATGATCAGTAAACAACCAGTCACTCTGGTTCAAATGAGAGAAAAATAAACCAACATATTCGTAATACACGCTTAATTCGAAATCAAACTACAGGAGAGATTCCAAGTTCATAATATTATTATAGAGTTTGAGGCAGGGTGAGTGCACCTATTATCACAGACTCTTTAAATTCAACATTGTAGTTTAAAATTCTTTATATTCAAAACTAGTAAAATAAATTCGAGTAGTAGCTTTTGTCCTATACATTGCCGTAAATAAAATAAGTGTGCCCAAACTATCATTTGAAATCATAGGCTATGAGAGGCTGAATACCACCAAAAATTTAATAAATATTTTTAATCTATGCACATGAATATTACTCCATTCCTTTGTAGGATGAAGCTAAGTAAAATGTTAAAACATCAAAATAATTATGCATAAGTGATACTCACATGCTGGCTGAAAATATGGGACATATTTATCTGCTAGGTGAATGTCTATTCATGAGTTTACACCCATGACATTTTAATAAACGCAATCAAAATATCAAAAGTAAAGTGATCACGTTTAATATTTAAATCTTTGAGTGGAAACGAACGATAACTTTCAAGTATTATATCAAAAGCAAATGAGAATAAAATTTAACAAGAATAAAAAGGTGTACTGTTTGTTACATTATGTTTGCTAGCCTGAAGTTCAACATTCTAGGAGACTTGTTGGCAGATGGCTAGTCTGTTGCATAATTTTTCACGAATGGCAATGTATTCCACATTATCCCCTGCAACTTGCAGTCCAGTGTGGACAGGAGAAATTGTAAGTACCTGAGAGAGATATTTGATCCCCACTCTCTCATTCTTTCCACATTCTTTATACATGTTGGGTAACTTTAGAATAAGGTCTCTATATAGTAGCACTATTAACATTTTACACCAGATTAATTCTTTGCTGTAGGGGCTGTCCTGTGTATTGCAGTATGTTTACTAGCATCCCTGGCCTCTACCCACTAGATTATATCAGTATCCTTCCAATTGTGACAGCCAAAATATCTCCAGACAATATCAAATATCCCCTAGGGAGCAAAATCATCCCTGTTCGAGAACTACTGCTTCAGATTGTTTGTGACAAATCCTGATCAGCAAGGGAAAATGATTCAAAGAGGTCCAAGATTTAACTGGATTTTATGTAGACTAAGTGGAATTCTTTCTTTCTTTCTTTCTTTAACCATTAGCACACTTTCCATGGATATTTTCATTCCTGTTCTAGTCTAAAAAAGGGCCAAGTTCATTAGAGCTAATCTTCTGATATGTGGATTTTGGTAAATATAATAGCACCTCTTTGAGATTTTTCCCTCTATTTTTTGTTTTCTTTTCTTTTCTTCTTTTTCTCTTGCTTTCTCCCTTTAATTTTTTTGAAACAGGGATCATTTTCTATTGCTAGGAAAACTTAAATTAAGCATCAATTTCTTTGTTAGATGGAAGCATCAATAACCAAAACTTTTGGTAAGAAATAGGGTTTTCCTACAAGAGAAAATGCTATCTAAGGCTACAAAACATAAATATCATTGACATAGTGAGACATTGGATAAGAGACCTAGAGGGCTCAATTTGGCTCTGAAATAAGGGTGAAAGAAGAAGCTGAGGCCCATAAATTTTAATTTAGTCACACTTCACGATAACTCTCTCTGCCTTCAAGCTGAGCATCTGTAGATCTGAGACTATCCAAATAAAATAAATTGAATATACAAGAGTCTGACTCATTAAATTTCCTACAAGTAATGTATTGCAGAATTTATTTATACTTCTGCTTCTGATTGGACCACAAAAATTCCTCTTCCTTCCCCACCTCCCACCCCAACAAATTTAAGCCAACATTGCTTGACTTATATTTTCTTCTTTTTCACATTCAGAAATTGCTTTTTCAGTTTATATGTGTAGAGGGCATTTTAAAAATTTAGATGTTTTCCAAAAAACTGCCAAACATATCCTTCAATGAGCTATCCAAAACTTTGGATTTGATGAGACAAATGGTGTCATTTGGTATACTGCCTTCTTGCCATAGTAAAACTATTCTAATACAACTGTTATTAATGAGCTAAAACTTTGAAATCAGTTGGCAATTGAAGTTTTGGTTGGTAAAATGCTCCTAGGTGTTCAGAAAAGTAAAGCGCCAGATACTCTAAAAATAATTTATGAAGATGTGTTTTTTACAATATTTTAACAGATCATAAAATGAAGCATTTACTTAAGGTGGTCTCTATGTCTGTATGTAAGCTCCCCAGATATTTACATATTTGAGAAAAGTCTCCAGTTGCCTGGAGCAAGCCCAGATTCACAGCATATGGAGTGTTTCTAAAACTTCAATTGCAGAGGGACCTCCAGTTCAAACTCAACAGAATCAGAAGCTAATGCTTGTTCCCCATATTTGCAATGCCAAACCCAGAGCCAGTTCCTCCCAGTGCTGATGTCACATCTATGACAGTCAGTAATTGGGGGTCCAGGGGGATTTACGGTCACATGTTCCATTTGGATTCTTAAGTTTAGTAGGAATTAGGAGTTGTCATTTCTAGGCTTAGCTTTGACTCTATTATCTATTTTTTGCCAAGTTTCTTAGCCTCTCTGTGCAGATATCTTATCATTCATAAACTGAGGGTCATGGGAAACATAAAACTTGATTTTATGTTCAGTTTCATCTATCCCTAACAGCTGTGCTAACTTATAAACCTTTGCTCTTTCAACTTTCAACTTTCTATCTTAAACGTACAGAAATATCAAGGATGCTGACATTTTTAATGTTAATTATTTTGGCTCTTGTTTAGTCCAAAGATGATCCTAACTTTGGACTAAACTGCATATCTATTGGCTGTAATATCTGGATTTACTTCCATAGAATTCTTACAGAAAAGTTAAAGGAGAATAAAAGGGCACAAGTAAAGATACTAGGGATTCTCTGGGCAGAGGCATTATGTAATTGCTAAACTCTAATCCAGGAGTAAAGTAGTACAAAACCTTGTTCACTTTGTCCAGAAACAGCAGTTAGAGGAGGAATCACAAAGTAAACATGTTCTTGGAAGATCCTGCAATTCAGTTCTCTAAACTTAATGAATTTAGACAGTTTAAATGAGACATTTGGCTAAAAGCCCTGAATTTTTCAGGTGCTTAACTGAAGTCAGCTCATTCACTGTGGGTTAGGGGGCTTCAAGTCTTGAGTTCTAAAGAAAAGGAGTGTAATTGCTGAAATCTCTGGACATTGAGCCCTAGTATCTTATGTCTGCCCCAATTTTTCTCTGATTATATACACAAATCTCTCCTTACTGATTTAGGAAATGCTTTGCTGATCCATATTTCACATTGCCTGCCTGTGAGCTCTGTCAGGTCATAGTTAGAGTGACAAAGGACTTCGGAGAGTTTATCTTAGTAAACCCAGAGTAATTGAGTGTTTAACCTGGAGGCAAATATTGGCTTCTCAGGTTAGAAGTGGAACTATAGAGATAAATCATTTGACTAAAGGATTTAGGATCTATCGTCAGGAAGTAAACTTCGTTCACTGCAGACAACAGTAGACAACAAGGTGAAGGGCAATCCAAGAAGACTCCCAGGGGAAGCATCTGTTCTAATTCCCAGTAGTTCAAATCTAAAAGTCATTGAGAGAATTGTTCCAGCAGATGTTGACTGCCACAAGAGATCAGAGACAGATGATCTCTCAGGTAGCAAAAGTCAATACTTTGAACTTCTGAAATTTTTCAACATTCCATGAGACACTTAAGAATTTCTTAAAAGTCTTCACCTTGTGTTCTAAGTAACTCTATGGCTATCCAGGAAATAAAATACAAGTAACTTTTCTGTTACTTTCAGAGTCAAATAATACAATATAAAATTAGGTCATCTGAGGTATAATGTATATCTTCAACAAAAACAATGAAAAACTTTAGGGATAAGACTAAACATACAGCCTAATATGGGTACAGCTCTTTTCAAAGTTCAAAGAGGTTTTACGTGTTAAACCTTGTGTTTTACATATACTGAATTCCTACTTTATTTTTTAAAGGTTACAGAAATTCATTTGAAAGTGAATTTTTAGCACTCTGAACACAAGTTTCCAAAAAAGCCATATTGATAAGTAAATAAATCAGAAAGACCTATCCAATATAGCAGGAATACTACATATTTACAATAAAAATAATGAAACAGAAGTATTAGATTCATTCTAGTAATTAAGCAAAAATGTACATAACTTGGATAGGCTTGGTTTTATTAATATGATATTAATATGATAACTGAAAAATTAGGAAAGATAACATGATAGTTTGAGAATCTCATAAATATCTGCTGAAACAATTCTGACTAGACATAATGGCAGTGGTTTCCTTGTATGTCTATGTTAGATAAAAATTGCTTGAAATACGGGGGCAGTTCCAGAGAAATGGCTAGCAAATGAAAGGGAAAAAATCATGGGAGTGGGCCTGAACCATGACATGTAAAACTGTAGTTGAAAAAGGGTCATAGGACAGGAATGAATCAAATTATTAGCCATTCCAGGCATCAAGTAGTAAGACTGGCTTGGGAAATAATGACTGCTGTCTCTCCCAGTGCCGGAGCAGCTGGGGCTGGTCAGTGGCTTCAGGGTACATGGGAAAAGCTTCAGGCAATGTGTCATCACAAATTTGAAATGTGGGATATTCACAAGTCAACTGGAAATAATTTTAGTAAGTGATTTTTACTAAGCTTCCAGGGCTCAACGCTACAGACTGGACCAGTCACTATTTGCTTGTCTTTAAGTCTGAGTTATATCATTAATCTGACTACTTAACTTGTCTTCTTGCAAAGTGAGCCTGTTGGAATAAGAGAAATTATTAAAATTATTCCATTGAATTGAAAAATAGTTAAAGCAAATGAATCTGGCCTATTAACCTCAATATTTACATTATTTTCTCCTTCACTCTCACTAATTCTCTGTTCTAATGTCATTTTATTAGAGAAACTCTCTCTGATCGTCCTATCTACAGTAGCATCTCCCTCATACTGTCCACATTCCTCATCTTATTTCTCTGCCTTGCTATATCTTCACCTGTTTATTATGTGAAATACCACACTAGAATGTAAGCTCACGGAATCAGGGCTTTGTTTTTACCTCTGGGTCCTCAGGTCTTAGAACAGTGCCTAGTATATTGTAGGCACTCAAATATTTGTTGAATGAATGAATGAATGAATGATGCACTGCAGAGAAAACTGTTCCTGCTAGAGACTGTGTGTAATATATTTACATAGAAGCTCCTCACTCGTGTGTATCACTCCAAAATTATAGTTGTGATTTTTCTCCACATAAATCTGGATGGATTATTTTCACATGTTGAAATGTTCGTGCTATCCATCTCTCTGAAATGGGTGGCTAGAAAGTATTTGATCCCTCATTAAACTTTGAGGCACCATTAACTGAGATTATAAAATCTTCTAGAGTTTTCTGATTTGGGGATATATAGCTTTACTTTGTGAAGCTACATAAGACAGAAGCTATGTACTGATCCTAAGAGACTAGAAAATGTTGACATTATTTATTTTGTGTCCAAGCTTAAAATACATTACTATATGAAGGCTACTGATTAGATATTTACTTATTGCTTTTTTTCATTCATGTGTAAATTACATATGACATATACTACTTATCAAAATACTATTATTCTCTTTTCATATCACACGTTTTTGGTATGCATAGTTTTTAGTCCTTGAGAATTCTACAGAACTAAGGCTCATGCTTTCTAATATTCATATTCTTCAAGTGGAGTTATCCTGAAACAGAGTATTCAGCCACTTAGCTTTTAATCACTTGCTTTAGCCCCTTTATTTTTCTTGTCTTGCAAATGAAATTAGACAAGACAAAGCAGTAGTAGAATATTTCTGGCATCAACTTGGCAGACTCACAGAGAAAAAAAATAGAATAAGTTATTATGTAAAATAAGATTTCTTTTTCCTATTACTTAACACATAATGCCTGTAGTAACTTTTCATTTGGTTTTATCTTCTAAAAATTAAATAGGTTTTAATTGGCCATAGGGCAATGTGACACAAGACAGAACTTTTTTCATTCAATATAAAAATCCACTTGGCAATTACTCAGTATGCATCTCCATAATAGAAATAAAAAGAAAAATGTTAATAATGAAGAATGTAACCAAGAATACATCATTTGGTTTTCTTAAATTTCCCAGATCAGTTTATGTGGTAATTATACCCCTAAAATGAATTTGGGGACTTGAGAACAGGATTGACTTTACATGACACAGCATATAAATTAGGTAAAAGTCTATATTTTCTTTAACTTGATCCTGTTTAAAACAGCAAATTGACCACTATCATCTTGGAATTTTGGATTCCATCTATTTTAACATACAAACATAATATATGTATTCATACACACATAAAAATGCTAACTTATTAAAAGTGAAATTTCATAAGAAAAAGATTGAAAAATTATTCAGTAGAAAACAGTTCTCACCAATAATACCATGCTTCTGATAGTATAAAATAGAGCAAATCAGTAATTCAGTCCAAAAAAATGGGAAACATGCCATAATTATACTCTGAAATTCACATGATGTATAACTAAAGAGAGGTAATCCATTTTTTTGTTTGTTTTTCTCAACAACAAAAATTCTCTGATGTTTTAAATTTGCTAAATTTAAATTTAGCTAAATGCTCCAATCATATCCATCCCAAGTAAAATCCAGGGCCTTTTATGATGGTTTGCAACCTTAGGTATGTAGCCACAGGTATGCTTTCAAGACCTTTCTTCAAAACATGTTATATCACATAATACTATATCATAAGTCAGATTTTATATCATTTAATAACTACTCAAATATTTATTTAGTTTTTAAGGTGTTATTTTCCTCATAAAGTATCTATAACAGTGGTTCTCAAAGTGTTATCCAAGCATTTCTTGGTGTCCTCAAGAGCATTTCAGGGGGTCTGCAAGATTGAACTATTTTCATAGTAATACTAAAACTTTACATCTTTCTCATTCTCATCATGTCATGAATGTACAGTCGAATTTTCTAAAGGTTACAGGATGCATAATAATATTGTAATAAAAAGTGTCAGTGTTTGGAATTTCCGTATAACTCAGTAGTGAGAAATCGAGAGAAACAACTGAAAGTGTGTATTGAAAAAAAATTCCAATTTCCTATCTAATATTCTTATGGAAAACACAAAAAAGTGTTTATTATTATCTCAGCTGACTTTTTCCTTTCAGGCATACTATTGAGGATATAAGGAAGGAAAACTCAGAGTACACTTAAGACAGTATCAAAAGCAGCAGGAGAAAATGTCTGATACATTGTTTTAAGTTGTAAGGCTAAGGGTTTTCTCAACTCCTCAGATGTCCCCTCCAGTTTAAGAATCTTTAAATACAGAATTAGTGGATATAATTTCTATTTCACTCTTCTACCCTGCCTGTCAACCACAGAGGTGTTTTAAAAATGAGAACAGCAGACACCCTACATTCATTCAGTGGCATTGAATCAAATGTCTCTCATGATTTCTTAGTGCAATTACCCTCTATCTAAAGGCAATAACTTTCAGAGGAGCAATCGGAAAAGTATAATGAATTGAGGCACTGAATGCTGATTTCTGAAATGTGTTAAGTGTGATTAAAGTAACATGACTGGTAAAGCAGATTAACAAGAATGTGTATCCAAAAAGAATGCCTTGGCACGCTATTTTAAATGGTGAACTTGTTTTTCTGAAATAAACATAATCATAGCATGCTAATTCAAATAAATAAGGCGGATGTCTAAGCTGAATAATCCTGTTTTTGGTTAGAAAAAAACCCAGACTTTACAACAATGTACTACTTTCCTTATTTATTAACTATAAGCTTATTGAAACCACAGATTTTATCTTAGTCAAGTCTGCTTCCCAAAATACTATATGCCTAAACAATTTTGAGTGATAGTATCATTTACAATCTAGTTTTAAAGATAATTTCGAAAGAGGAATTCCCCAAACATTTTGGACAATAGCAGTGTTCCTGCAGTAAGTACACATTCCCAAAAAGACAGCTTAGTATGACAACACTCATTTCATTGTTTCAGTGTCTTTGTTTAAAAAACAAAATAGAACTCCTATTACTGTATGACCATGCCTCATATTTTAGGGTAAATTATAAAATTATTGGACCAAACAAGGCTTATTATGGGAAATTAAATCAAAGATGTCTAAATTATTCTAGAAATGCAGATGCAAATTACAGCTTCTCAGAGGGAAGTCAGGACTCCCACAGATAGTTTGAGGAGTTCCAAGAAAATACAAGGATGAACACTGAAGAACTCTAATCAGCTATTTATTGGTAGTGAATGAGCCCGTTTGGTTAGTGTGGCTTTTAAGAATCTTCTGGGAATGAAGCATAAATGCAAAGATCCTATTGCACTTTTACTTCACAAAGGCTAAAGAGGAATTTTGACACATCAACATCATTCTACTAAGGTTGAAATAATCTTGTGGACCCCTTGGTCCTGACAAAGTAACAATCAGTATAAATGAAGCTCTGAAAGTTAACCGTATACAATCTCCAGAGAGCAGATGATGTAGGTTCGAATGAATCTTTCAAGTTTCTCCAAGAGAAATTGTTTCTTGGAGTATCCTAGTGCAAGAGTTCAGAAGTAACCTCCCCAAAACGTGCCACTTTGGCATATGAATTTTTTTGAGCCAAAGGCAATCAGGACCCTGCTCCTTCAAGAGAAGCTTCTGCCTCTCCCTTAACTACCTAGAAGAATTTAAATTGTCAAGGGAGGGTCCTTTCCCAGAATGAGATTACCAGAGATAAATTTCATCTGAGGGGCCCATCTGTATGGCAGGGCAAACATCTAATTACCCAACATCTACTCTTCTTATCAATTTGTGAATTACTTTCCTCCCCTTTGAAGCCTCAGGCCTTCTTTCCCACTCCTTAGCTCAAGATGGCATATATACCTCATTTTACCTTTCTGTCTTTGACCCTCTCATATATGTGAGATTCCATGCATACGAAATTAAATTTGCTTTTCTCCTGTTAATGTCTCATGTTGATTTGATTATTAGACCAGCTAAAAGAAGCTTTGAAGGGTAGAGGAAAATTCTTTCTCCCCAACACTAGAAATTAAGACTAGTATTGAGAACAAGGATGTGCTCATTTAAAGAACAGAGAGATTAGAACCTGAATGAATTACCGAAAAATAGAATATCTCAGATAAAGGCCTTTTTCCCCAAATACTTTCTATTAGAACTGGAAATATTTCTTGAATAAGGTGATTTTTGTAACAGGGATAATGCTAGCAAGAATACTTTTCATAAAAAAAAAAAAAAAAGAATACTTTTCATGGAGTGTGTTAATAGCTCGAGTAGTAGCAGAGGGTTATGAAGAATATCTTTAGAATGCAGAGTAGCAGTGAGTAGAATAAAAAACATTCTCTTCCAGACAACAAATATTATATATTATCATCTGTTGTGTATGTTGTCCCTTGGAGTAATAATTTAGTCATAATAATGTTTTGCTGCAGAATGGTGGCTGACTAATTTTTCTGGTGATCAGAGAAGGAGCACAAAAAAGCACTATCAAGATACCCATGTTTTGTAATTTTATCAAGTTTTCAGAGCTGTGTAGGAAGAGTCACTGTTCTAAACTTAATTCAACTAGCTGCAAGGTATACACTTTTCTTAAATTTCTCTTGCTCTTAATCTAATGAACTGTGTTCCTAAGAACAGCAACATCTTTTGCTGTTTTTTTGTTTTTTTGGGTTTTTTTGCGGCCTCTCACTGTTGTGGCCTCTCCAGTTGCGGAGCAACACTGGACCGGGGCACGAACCCATGTCCCCTGCATCGGCAGGCGGACTCTCAACCACTGCGCCACCAGGGAAGCCCAGAACAGCAACATTTTTATGCAGAACACAGTTTCTAAAAATACTTAGATTCATGAACAAAGGTAATCTGCTAGAGAGTATACCTGAAAATGGGAAATGCAAACAAGGGTAAAAGCCATTACGAGAGTTCCAACTTCTAAATCAACACGGCTAGGGATATATCTGAGACACAGAGCTTCTTTCTGTGTTTCTATCACTGTGGCTTTACTTGTAGATGAAATTCAGTCTTGCATATTGAGCTCTTTCTCAGAGTGAGATATAGTCGCCATGTGACAACCTTAGTGGCTGTTAATAGAGTTACTGAGGTTGACGACTTCTGAAAAGAATGAGAATTTTTGTTTGCTTCTTTGTTTGTTTAATCAGGAATAAACTCTTAGAATTAAACAAGAAGAAAGCAGCAGAAGCTGACTGTTTTTTTAAAAAACTGCTCATTCTCTTGGCTAGTGAGAGTATAATGAAATGGCTTCATTTACATATTGCCACTAAAAATGAAAAGTGATAACAAACTATATGTAAAACAATTAAGCAATTCATGTACCAAAATCTTCACATATTTGTCCATATTTTGACTCACCAATTTTCTAGAAATTTATCCTGAAGAGGTAATGATAGAAAGGCATGAATTATATATCAAGATGTACATCAAAGTATTGCTAATAATAGCAAAACATTAGAATTCTACCCAATTAATAGTACATTGGCTAAATAATGTACATGAATAAAATGGAGTACTATACATTATTTAATAATACTGTAAAAAAAATTTCATCATCCAGAAAATTCTATATTTTATATTTCATGTTAAAAAGGGCAGATTACAAAATGACACTGAATTTATATATAAAGAAAATACTGGATTTATTAAGTGGAAATCATTTTTCATATCAGTATACATATTATGATCTTTTTTTGTCACTATATGCAGAACTGAAAATATTTTTTATATGAAAATGCATAGAAAATATTATGAAAAGGTAAAATTAAAATGTTAAAACTGGTTATTTCTGAGTAGTGTCATTAGCCGTGATTATCATATTTTTATTTTTAAAAATTTCTTCCATAAAATAATTTCTCTGAAATAATAATATGTCAAAGAAATTTGCCAAAACCATAAGAAGAAATAATCAAATGCACTTTGAATCAAAGGAATGCAAATTAACAGATAAAATTCCTCACAGTTAGTAAGTAAATATTAAAAATAATGATAATATCTAATTTTATTAGGAGTGTATTGAAATGTGCTTTTAACATAGGCACAGACTCTTTAACACAGAAAATCTACTTTTAGGAATATATTATAGGGAAATCATCAGATTCAAACAACTATGAATGCAGATGTATCATATACACATTTGTAAAATATCTTGAAAAAATAGATATAATAATAATTTGCCCACTAATTAGGATTCGGTTTTAAAAATGATACAACTAGAAAATAGAATATATTAAACAACTAAAAGTAAAAACAAATATTATTTATTGACAGTGAAATATATTCAAGAGGTATATTGCTAAGAAGAGAAATGAAGTATACAACTTGCATTAAGGATAATCTAATTTTAATCATTTATTCATGCATATGTCTGTATATAGAGGTATGCAGAAAAAAATCTGGAAGAACTGACTCACAAAGTTACAAATGTTCTGTGGGTGGCATAATTATGGATGACTTTTCTCCTTTTTATTGCTTTGTTTTATAATTTTTATAATGTAAATGTGTTACTCATGTAAGCATTAATTTTAAAATGGTTTAAGATTATACCTAGTTGGATGGGGGTACTAAGAATTTATCCAATCTTTTCTTAAAAGTGGTTCAACCATGGCAAAAAGATAGGTCAATAAGACTTTAGACATGTTAGAACCTTGCTACCTTTTTTGGGAGAATCATTGAACCAACATATGGAATTTCAGAATTAATATCATTACTCACCTTATGGACAGTGACCATCTATTTTTCCAGAATAAGTAACAATATTTTACTTTTAAAGGATAAGTTTCATACGGGGGAAGATATAATTGACAAAGCATTTTGGGATGTGATTTCTATTTATTTGTCAATCAACATAATACAAGCTGCTAAACAAAGATAAAAGAAAAAAAAAATGAGTTACTCACTCTTGTTGTGTAAGCAGCTTCTGGGTCATCTTCTAGAACACGTGAAAGTCCAAAATCAGAAACCTTACACACCAAATTACTGTTGATCAAGATGTTCCGAGCAGCAAGGTCTCGGTGAACGTAGCCCATGTCTGAGAGATACTTCATGCCAGATGCTATCCCTCGAAGCATCCCTACCAGCTGGATAACCGTAAACTGGGCATCGTGTTTCTGAGAAGTATTTCAAATGTACAGTTAAGGTGTGTTTCTATTTCCTAAGATATGTCTTGATTAAAATTTCACATACTTAATTGTAGAGTATATACATTCTAGTTTTAAGTACACCAGCCAGGACTAAATAGATGCAAGAGTAAAACAAAATAGTATAGTAGCTACATTACTTTGTAGCAAGAAGTAGCCTAATATTCTTTTTTTTTTTTTTTTTTTTTTTTTGCTGTACGCGGGCCTCTCACTGCTGTGGCCTCTCCCGTCGCGGAGCACAGGCTCCGGACGCGCAGGGTCAGCGGCCATGGCTCACGGGCCTAGCCGCTCCGCGGCACGCGAGATCCTCCCGGACCGGGGCACAAACATCGGCAGGCGGACTCCCAACCACTGCGCCCCCAGGAAAGCCGGCCTAATATTCTTTAACTTCAGGTTCAAAACTAGAACTTTGCTGGTCGTTTGATGAGACAAACTCCTTCTCAGAAACTTTAAGGTCACGAACAAAAAAATAAAATGGATCCTGTGGCTATTTTAGGTTTGTATTTATTGGTTTGATTTGAATGCTTATTCTTTCTTCTTGTTTTCCTATATTTTATTAATTGCTTCAAATATGGTAGATTTTAAATCTTTAATTATCATAATAGATAATTAGTTCAAAATTAGTCAAAAATATTTACTGAATATTTGTTGTTCTACCCAACCCTGAGTTATAGGTCATAAAACTGAAAGTAATAGGAGATAAATTCAAATAGTCCTGGATTTAGAAAAGTTTCCAATCTACTCAGATTAAAATAGAAATATACAGTTTATATGATAGATAGATAGATGATAGATGCATGCATACATACATAGATATATAAAAAATAAAATTTAATGTCTAGCAATATCTAAACAATAATTTTAGAGGAAAATTTATTATAATTTTAAAAGAATATTTATTATAATATTTTGAACTACCTGACTTGCAAAATGTTTATTTTTGAAATATGTTTGTGAAAATAATTGTTACTGAAACCTTTATTCAGCTCATGAATATTAAAATAAAGAATATAATTTCTTATTCATAGAAAAATTAGTATTTTCCTCCATGATTATGAATTATACTATATATCTTATCTATCTATCTATCTATCTATCTATCCCTATCTATATAATGCTGAAAGCACCTTGAGGATAGGGTCTGTGTTTGTTTTTTTTGTCCCTTGTTTATAGTGACTGGTGATTGACAGTGTCTTTTTTTTTGACAGTGTCTTGTACTCTGTAAATCTAATGAACTTCTTTGAATGTAACATTTGTTGATATTAGTAAAACATAAATTTTCTAAATGTAAACAACTGAAATTTATATGTAAATATATGTTATATATGTATATATGTATGTATATATTATGATATCTAAGTAATGATATCTCTGGATTGAGAATACTTAGGCATTATAGCACATGCTTAGTTTGTGAGTGGACAGTATTATATGAGAGATAGAAGGTCTTCTATCTTACAGTAGATGGAGGTTGCTTTAAATAAAGAAATGAATATTTCTGTCTTATATCAATGTTATTTATGTCTTACTTTAGAATCTTTAAATTTTTGTTTTAACCAATGTGAATCTTGTCTGAATAAAAAGGCTGAAGAAAATTGCACAAATTTATTTTAAAAATATAAACCATTGACATTTGGATGTTACAAGATAAAAATGTAATTTTACAGTCTTCCTTTTGCTATTTAGTCCCAAAAAATTCAGTTTTCTTAAAACTTTATCGAATTGTTTAGCATAATATTAGAGGTTGTCTCTATCATTTTCAGCAATTTATTCCACATTTATATATGTGTGCAGATAGATAAAGATAAGGTGGAGATATGCGAATGTGTATACAATCTTCTACTTACACGTAAGAAACTGTCCAAGGAACCATTCTCCATGTATTCTGTGACAATCATAACTGGTTTACCTAGGTATAGGTAAATAATAAATGTATAATCATCAGTAGAGTTCAACAAATATCATGCAATGAACACATATAATACATTTTGATACACCTAATGCATTAAAAATATGAATTTTTCTCTGCCCTCCAAATTTTGCCAAATTACTATTAACAAGAAAACTAGCTTTCAATAGAAAAAAAAAATCGAGAAAGATTGGTTTTCAGAAAAGGGCCTATAACTTATATGATATCTAAACTGGCATTTTGGTATGGTTTTCCTTAAACACAAAATATGCCCTTTTATTCACTCTAATTGCATTTTAGCTGAACTACAAAATCAGATATTGCTTTCTTCAAGCCCAAGATGGAGTCATGAATTCCACAATCATTTACACTCTCTACAGATATATGCAGAGCTATATGCTAGGTGTTTTCTCTTGTGCTGGTTAGTCAGAAGCAAGTAAATCAAAGTCCCTACCTTCATGGATCCTATATGTGAATTAGACAAAACAATTAAGACTAATAATTATAATCTGTATTCAATTAACACATTAAAAATTATAAAATCCATGCTATGCTTAAAAGAAAAATAAAATTAAAATTGCTCTTGGTAGTAACTTGTAATAACCATTTTGGAAATATGGGCCTTAAACATCATTAAACATTTTAACAAGTATTTAAATGTATTTGTACAGTACTTAGTGTGTGCAAGGTGCTGGTTTAATTATTTTACATATACTAGCATTAATTATCATCATTTCCACTTTTTACATGAAAAAAACTGAAATATATAGAGGGTAATTAACATCACACAGCTAATAAGTATAAAGCCAGAAGTTGCAACCTGAATATATTATGCTGTTACTTTTGGAAATGTACACTGAGGGAAACATTTAAAATAGGAAAAAGCATTAGACACAAAGACACAAAGGTGCTAAGTATACTGATACATAGATCTACAAATAGAATAAATCTTCAACTATAGGTAATAACTGAGGCAATTCTTGGGTGTCAATTCTACACATCATTCCAAATTGAAAGAATGACTCTGAAGACTGTAGCACTTTCAGAAATTATTACAGTAAAATGTAACTCCAATTTCAAAGCCTACACATATTACCACAGCATAATTCACTTCCCTTATTGTTGCTATGATATTGTTTTAACTATAAATCTATCATTTTACAAAAAGAAAAAAAAACCTCCCTTCTCTCCCAAGTCTAGAAGACTTGCATTAAGTCTTGACTAAGCATGAAAAACCTTGAACACATAATAGATTTTAAACAAACATCCATGTACATCTAACTGTAGAGCAAGCATGATTTTTTTCATGTGTTCCTTCTACATCGTGGTTTGTGTGCCATTCTGATGCCAGAAAATAGCTTTCTTTCCTTGTTTTTCCTTTCTCCTTGTTTTTCCTTTCCTTTCCTTAATTCATACTGGTTGTGAATTATGGCTTAGTACCGTGAAGATTATATTGATGTTTACTATGCTTAATACGTGAATATATACTAAGCTGTATGTCTTATTTATTTAGAGGTGAGGAAATTATTTAAATTCTGTAAAATTTCTTAGATTTTCATATATGTAAAAATAAATTGACACAGCAATTTATTGTCAACTGAGACACTGATTTAGTTATATATTTTGGGTAATATATCAAACATTATACATGCCTTGGTATAACACTGGTGTAAAGCTTTTTAAACTTAATGTTAATAAAATTTTCCACACGTTCAAAAAATAATCTGATAATGTCTGAAAAGTCATTTTAGTCAAAACCGTGAGCCTCCAGACTTGCTTTTTCAAAATTTTAATTAAGCTTTGATTTAACAATATTCAGGAAAAAAGAGAAAATTCAACATTTCCTTGGAAACTTCTATTTCTCCTGAACTGGCAAGTCAAATACCTAAGAACTGATCCCAGAGATCTAATCTGAAATGAAATGAATGAACAATCAAATGAATGAAATCCTGCACATGCATGTTTTCCATACATCACTGTAAGTGTCTATATTTCTTCCTTAATATAATTCTTAGAAGAATAACATGCTCGCAAAACTCAATGCAGCCCTTGAATGTAGTTACAGATATATTGCTTCCCACAGTCAACTCTCAATTACAGTGGCCAGTTACCGTGTTTGTATACTACCCAGACCTTTGCTTATCACTCTTTTCCTTCTGGCTCTCAGCCTTATGACCATTTCATTTCTTGTTAGCATGTCTGGTAAAATGTTTGGCAAGGGAAATAAAAGTAGCTGAAAAATCAAACCAGTCAATTAAGCCAAAGCCCCATGACCATTCAGAAATCAGACCAGGGTGCATTTAGCTCTATAATTTAGGTATTTGTAAACACATCAGTTAAGATGGGCAAGTCTGAAAATGTGCTTTGCATTAAGTTCAAAGATTCAGCAAACCCAAATGTACAGACAAAAAGTAAACAGAATCAAATATTCTACCTTGGAAAGCAGGATCTTCACTTACTTTTCCTTGTGATTTTGATTATGATAAACAGAGTTAAAGGAAAAGCGCAATAGTGGTTAGAACTAGTTCTAATATGTATTAAATGTAGTTGGAAATTATTTATAAGATACCAGCTCATCTGCACATGGTGCAATGTATTTCTATCAAAGTTTGCACATTCTTTCATGTGTATTTTGATTTAGAAATGACATTATCAGCTTCTTCAAGAACCTATATCATTCACTGCCCTCAGAGATCCTTAAATACATCTGAGTATATATATTAAAATCAATGAAATTATTGTTGCTTGGCTGAAATGAAACTCCACCAAAAATCAGCATAACAAAATGTGCAGTGGAATTTTGCTTTTGTTCGTAAATTGATTTATGAGTATAGAAAAAATCATGATCTTTCATAATTAAAGGGTTAAAGGAAGCACATCAGTCTCTTACAATCGGTTCATTTCCCCAATGGCTCAGAGATATTTACTAATCATTTTGTTTGCTGACAGAACAAATGTGATTCAAAATGTCTAAGAATTCCAAGTTCAACACTATCTATTTCACCGCCTTCTTAATCACATAGTCTATTAAAAAAAAACAGCAGGATAATGTGATAAATATATAGCTATATATAGAAATTTTATTGCAATTATCAAATAAATGTTGGTCTTAGATTAAAATAGTTTCATTCAAACATAAAATGTATGTATCAATGATTTAAATGTTATAAACTATTGAAATGTAATTCATTTCCAAAGGAAATGCTATTAATTCCTACTAACAGTAATTGTGCCTTACATAGTAAGTCTGTCTGTTTTTAAGACTTGTACACACTCCAACATGAGTGGGATTTA
Organism: Tursiops truncatus; assembly: GCF_011762595.2. Taxonomy (NCBI): domain Eukaryota; kingdom Metazoa; phylum Chordata; class Mammalia; order Artiodactyla; family Delphinidae; genus Tursiops; species Tursiops truncatus. The sequence goes on from NC_047037.1 coordinate 102,331,396, forward strand.
TAAAATCAAAATCTTTGACCTTAGCAGCCAGTACTCATCATTAGTATCATGTAATCAAATCAGGGTGGAAGCAAAAAAGTATAAACAGGAGAAGCAAAATTGAAGAAAATAGACAAAATATGCCTTACTATTCTCAGGAAAGAAGATTTGAATCACTTTTGATTAGAAACTAGAAAATGTTTTGGTTATAGATTTCCATGTACTGTAACTAACTGACTGATAGAAATATTGTAATGAACTGAATTAGAGTATTTTTCTGTAGGTTTCACATTAAATCATATAAACATACAGGACAACCTTTTCCAAATTCCATTTTAATCAGGACACAATTCATGTTAAGAATGATCCCTATTACATCCACTGGTCTATGAGTTAACCAGGGCAGGGACCAACTCTAGTTTGTCTGTAGTTCTAAATCCAGCTCCTAACAGAGTGCCAGTTAGAATAGATCATACCATGTCTATTATTTCAGGCTAGCTAAGGATAGTCTCTCTCTTCAAAATCAGGCTAAGAAGTACTTTCTCCAACTCTTCCTTAACCAGCCATACTCTATTAATCTTAACACATTGAAAATTTTACATTAAGCTGACTTTAAAATTTTAAAATGTCTTTATGCTTAATTTGAAATGATATTAATACTTTTAAGGAAAGGACAGGAACAATATTTCTACTCTCCCTTGTATTGTCTATTAAAAAATATGACATGGACTTGAGACAAGTGTTGAAGAAAAGCTTTAGAGAGAGGCAAACAAGAAATAGAAATAATTTGGCATTGTCACTAAAGAATGACAACTTATTCCAGTAATATCTCCTTATCATATGTGCTGACAATGCAAACAAATGATTAAGCTTTTGGTGTGCAGTGGACACTCACACCAATACAGAAGTGTTTTCAGTGTTAGAAATCCTCTTAATGGTCTGCCCATGCTTTCCTCAACAGTACAAGGCTACAGTTAAGTTGCATTATTATTATTTTTTAATTTGTAGAAAATAATCCATCCCTAAATAACAACAAAAAGCATATCAGTCTCATCCTATATAATTCCTTCTATTGCACTAGGTGAAAAGTGACCAATGGAAAGTCTTCTTGGATGGAGTCTGAACATCTTTTGACTAATGGTGTGATGGCAGAAATATCAAACATTTGCTAAAAACAAGTTCCATCTTTTTGAACTTCAACTAAAATTGATAACACATGTTAGTACCAAGTTCTGAGCAGGACTGTGCCCCCAGCTTTCTGCTACTTTGAAGATCAGAGACTCTCTCACCTTCTCTTGTTTAAGACCATCAAGCTCAAAACCACACCATTAAAATTGTTTATGGCTTAATTCAAATAAATGAAAATATAATTATTGAATAAAGGGCTTTCTCTAACTTGAAAATGATACATTATAATAGACTTAGTGTTTCAAAGCACATAGTTAACAGCAATAATAAAAAATTATCTTTAAGCCAAAAAGGAATTGTTTTCAAGAATTTTCTTCTACACTCCCAGATTAACTGGTAAAATCTTCTCAAATTCAACCAGAAGTGGTCATTTAGATTGCATAGTTCTATTCCACCTAAGAACATATTCTTATGGAATCTTATTTGATCTTACAAGGACCTGGAAGTAATAAAGTAGAACTGCTAATTCCACGTTACAAGTTACAAGTCTCTGGGAGTGGTTTGATTTGTCAGATGTCTCACAAACCAGTAGAGCTGAATCAGAATTTGAACTCTGACCCTCTGATTCTTAATCCAGATACCAATATGATTTCTTTTCTTCTTTAAATACAACTTGTTCATTAAATTATAAGCTCTGTATCTCTAGGTGTGCGTGTGTGTGTTTCTGAACTTTGCAGGTAGATTGTTTTAGCAGTCATATACTCTCAGGAAACAAATAAAATGATAGGAGTGGATTAAATAATTTATTTGGTGACAAAATTGCCTTGTTTATATATTAAATACAACTTATTAACTTTATTCTAAGGCATTTCTATTTCCTCTAGCTGTAACAGGATGCCAGACTTAGAGCTTTTAAATATGCCACTAAAAGAGTTCAAAATCTAATTCTAGGTCTGCTACTCTATTATGCTTGCACTATATGAGATGACTGGGATTTATATAGTCAGATTTGGCAGTCTCTTGCATGCTTATTTGACCAAGGAGATATATGAAATTTAGAACTTTCACTCTAAGAATAAGGCAGCTGTAATTCATATTAGAATGTTACAGACTCCTACTTGAATAAGACATTTAATGTATAATACCTGTGATTTTTAAAGGTCCTTTTTTATCTTAATGCATTTTTTTCCTGCATTTTGGTCTCAGGGGTTGTTTTATGGATTTCTTTGCCAGGTGACCATAATTCATATTTGATTATTCCATTTATATCTAAAGAAGATCTTCTTTATATATATATATATATATATATATATATATATATAAGAGATATATATATATATATCTTTATATCTAAAGAAGATCTTCCACAATAATTATGGTTTAATTTTGCTTATCATTCAGTAAATGAACTTATAGGAAATAGCTAGCAAAACCAAACAGTATAATAATAACTCATAACACTGGTAACAAAAAAAATTGAGAATTTTGAAAATTGATAGTTAAAAGAAGAATGGATACATAAGTACAAGTGAGTTTCCTCTCCCAATGGGCTCAAGATCTGAAGGACAACCACTTGGTGAGAATGATATGGAGGAAAATAAAAGGTTAAATGACTATTAAAAACCCAGTGAGACATGATTCTATAATTCTAAGGATATTAAGTAGGATACTCTATAGATATGGTCTTGCCCTGAAGGAACAAATATTTCATACTTTTTCCCAATCCTTAGTATTTTTATTATTAAAATTTTTATTATTAAATATTAATAGTATTTTTATTATTCATTTTTAAAAATTAAAAAGACATTTTTCATCAGAACTTATTTTAGTGTTACAACTAATGTATCCTCACTTTTAGGAGTACAGAGGGAAAAATATGCTTCTAACAAGACTTAATATGGGCTTATAGTTTATGGTTAAGTTCTCCTACATTGTTAAATTCTTAACCACACTTATTATATTAAAAAACTCTAAAGGAAATCAAAGTATATTTCAATTATACCATGCTCTTGTGAGTAAGGAATTGCCTTTTTACTCATACAAAAATGATAATAGGTATTAGTGCCATTTGGAAAGTGCTCCACGTAATGTTAAAGAAAAATATCATTGTGAAAAATATAATGTGCAATGTCTGTTGGTAACCACAGAATATGTAAATATGGTGCCAATGAATTATCCCCTAAAGGATGCCAAATTCCCTGCCATATGCTGTCTTTCACTCTAAGAAGTCTGCTACTGCCAATTTAGCTTATTCTTCATCTTGTGCCCCAAAATCTTGAGAAAAACAACATCCCAGAGCATTCTCAAGAGGTTTTCATTGGGACTGGAGCCAAAAATCACATATCTGTCTCATGGGATCCCTTTTGAGCCTGGATGGAGAAATCATCATGGAAATAAGTTCAGATCTCTGTCGCAGGCTGTAAGCCAGAGCTTCCCCAGAGTAGTCAAGAATCCATCTGGGACTCTAGATGAGAATTATTTGAAATCCACAGAGAATGGAGAAAAGGGTTTGGGTCTAATGTGATTCCAATCTTTACAGCTCAGAAGCACTCCCAAAACTCTCATAATTTCCCTAAAGCCAGGGGGGTAAATATTTGGAAGCTTAAATGAAACTAGTGAACAGTAAAAGAAAAGGCAGCTAGCCAGGAGTTCCCAGCAATTTCTGTCAAAATTGAGTCATTGTTTTTTCCTTGCTACTCTACATGACAGAAAGTTCTACATGATTCACTCAACTGTAGTTTAATCAGCATATATTACTATAGTCCAATATTTAGATCCTAAATTTTTAAAGCTTTTTAAGGTCTACAATAGCACTGTCAAAATAATACTAGTTAAATGTCTTTGGTCTCTTGTCAAAGAAATACATGTTAACCCTAAAACACTGAGGTTTTGTTTTTGTTTTTTGATTTTTTTTTCCGTTTTGTTTTTCTTTGTTTTTGGTTAAGACTAACAGGTACTCATGAAAAAAAGACCAAAATTCTTAAATTATTGACTTTGGGTTTACACAACCTCTGCTCAACATACACAAAATCAGTCTTATGACTTCACTTACTTTTAGTAACAACTCCCTCCAGTCTAATGATATTGGGATGGTCAAACTGTCCCATAATGCTTGCTTCTCCTAAGAAGTCTCTCCTCTGCTTTTCTGTGTAGCCCACTTTCAGGGTCTTGATGGCCACTGAAATCTCTTTTTTTGAAGGAAGTTTTAAGCGACCACTGCACACCTCTCCAAATTCACCTGTTAGAATGCAGAAGAACAAAACAAGAAAAGGTAAGAAATTATATTATAAAAAAATCATCAGTAGGGAGCAACTGTTTTCTCTCAATAATTCCAATTCAATAATTGACCTGCAAGATGTACACTTGTAGGCCTCCAAATTATTTTGGAAGATGGTAATAAGAAACCCCAGGACATCCACACCCTAGTGGAAAATGGACCTTGTGATAAGGCTCATGTATTTTGAAGTACTACACTATGAATAATGACATATGAAAGAATAAGAGGGAAGTCAAAAGTTATATCTATTAGATTTTTTCATTCCTTGTTCTCATAGCTACCATTTCCTCAGGATAATCAACCAGCATCAGTGCCAATATAATGGGTTAAACACTGGATTAAATTTCAGATGTTTATCAGTATTCTGTTTTTACCAGGGCCAATTTAGCTGTAAATTCCAGCTCTCTGAAAATGGGAATAAAAGAATAAGCTATCAAGTCATTTTATGGAGTAGGGTGTGTTGTATTATTCACATACTAGTTGTAAAGTTCTCTGGGGCTCTGGAAAGAGAAAAATAATCTAACAGTATTGAATAGTATCTAAAGAATTACTGTAGAAATATTTTCTTAGATCCAATGTCTTCAATAAAAAAGTTGTCTTAAATGCACAATCAGAATTTGTTGAATATGGAGTGTTGCTGACTTTTATGTAGTCTAATTTAATTGATATAAAATTGCCTAGAACTAGTTTGGTCACTACCTTCACATACATTGTTATTGAGAAGATTCACCCATAACGCTTTCATTTGATTTTGAGCTCCTTGAGAGCAGAGACCCTTTACATTCATTTCTCTGTCTCTAATGCTGCCACAGTGATTGCCATAAAGTAGTGCCACATATTGATTTTTCCTCATTCAAGAAAGAAATCCTAATATTGTGTGGATTATTAGATGGGTTTTGTACAACATTTTAAAAAATAGTTTTTAACAGCAAATGAAAGTTTTTCTGAAAAGAAAAATTACATGATCAATTTTTAGGCTCTCTATGGAATGGAAAAACATTTTTGGTCCAACCTTTTCACTGTGAGTTTTTGTGCAGGGCCCATGCTCCATGGGTCAGCCAGAAAGAAGGTGTCAAGTAGTGAGATACTTCTCTATTTTTCATCCAAGTAAGTCCTTCAACCCACAAAAGCAGCAGGTTGTCCTAATGATTTACCAGCTGCATCCCTACAAATGACTTGCTTCTCTCCAGAAAGTTCTAAACTCCCTTAGACTTGACCCTCCCTTGCTCAGGAATCCAGTCTTGCCACTGTTTTCAAAACAATGACATGTACTGTAACTTGTCAAAGTCACTTAATGTCCAAAAGCAGGTATTCATACATTTATTTAATAAATATTCATCAATTGGCAACAGTATTACAGATACTATGAAAAACACGGAGATATAATGGTAATAAAGGCAGATCTAATTTCTTCCCCTCAAGGAAGTACAGAGATGATAGCAATATCTGCAGCTAGAGTGTTTTTTAGGATTATGGGGAGAATTAGGGGCAGAACTTGAGAACACTCAATGATCTTTTTTTAAATCAAAGGAAGAATATGCCATTATAGATGTGTGAGCATTAGGAGAAGTTATGATGCAAAGTAAATCATTGTTAAAAATTTGTAAACAAGACTAAGAGTTTCTTTCTTTATGCAGGGCTCTCAGAACATTGCCCAAAACCCCAGTTCACTCTGTGTAAACATTAAGTTTGGGCAAACCACAAGGAGGCATCCATCATGAATTTTCATATTCTGAAAAAAAGTTCTGCCATTATCATGGATCAATAGGGTGTAATGGACTGTGTTTTAAATTTGGAAGTCATGGCCATTTATTCTAAGTGGCAAGTCACTTGTTAGTTTACAGGACAGACAGTACAGAACTGTTAGATAGAGCATGGATTCTGGAGCCGATTGTCTAGGGTCTAATTCAGCCTCTGTCACTTATTTTGAGTGACTGTTTTAACCTCTCTGTGCCTTTGTCTCCTTATCTATAACATAGGGACACCAATTTTGTCTATTTCATAAAATTTTTGTGCAGTTAGAGGAATTAATGTACATAGAATGCCCTTAGAATGGACTTAGAAGAGAGCCAGACACATAGTAAGTGCCATCTAAGTGTTAGTCATTCTCTCTTCCTTGAGTTCAAACCTACTTTAAGAAGGATAAATATCAGGCTTCCCTAGTGGCGCAGTGGTTGAGAGTCCGTCTGCCGATGCAGGGGACATGGGTTCGTGCCCCGGTCCGTGGAGCGGCTGGGCCCGTGAGCCATGGCTGCTGAGCCTGCGCGTCCGGAGCCTGTGCTCCACAACAGAAGAGGCCACAACAGTGAGAGGCCCACGTACCGCAAAAAAAAAAAAAAAAAAAAAAAAGGATAAATATTTATCTACTTCTTAACGGTTAGATCAAGGAGAAGAATAAATACTAAAGTTCTTTTTAAAATATCAAATTCTGTATTACTGTAAAAAGAGATGGCTGTGATGATCACGGTGATAACAAGCTTAATGTCATATTGGACAAGTATTTGTAAAGGAAAGAATGTTGTGAAAGTACCTCACTAGGGAGATCAAGGGGAAGAGTTTGAATTTCAAGTGGCCCAATTAGTGTTTCTTCCTTTGTTCTCAGTGGGAGAGCTGGACATATGGACATGTTATCTACCTTCAAAATTCAGAAAATGGTGCTTCAGTAATGCTAGTATTTAAAAAAATCATAAAATTTAGAAATGTGATTATTTTATCTGATAAATACTAGAAATTGTCACAAATACATTATACTAGAGATAGAAATGTTACATATTAATTCAATTCTCTTTATAATAACTGTTCTTAAAAGAACAGTGTTGGAAAAATTAACAAAGACTGGACAAACGCAATGCCTGATTTTTCTATCTAGCCAATTTTACATGGTTCAATTAACTTTGCACCTGTGAGAAACAAACTTTAGATCCTGTCATTTCTAAATAAAAGCACAGCTACAAGAAGTTCATTTGAGAAGACACTACTTGATTTTTTAAATAATTAAGTGCATCAGTGTTTATTTGCCCTTTGAAATAAAATATGCTTTATGAGAATGGGTACACTGTATTTTGATTTAAGGTACACAATGCACAATTGCTCAAAATAAAATTTCTTATGCTAATCTCATTTAAAACAGGAAATAATGCACTTGTGTTTAAGTGGAATGACCCTCTACACTAGTCAAAGCCCATTCTCCTTCCACTGTTTTAATAAGAGAAGAATAATAAAAAGACACACTGAACAATGCTGTTGTGTCAGCTAAGCACTATACATGAATTATCTCAATTCATCTTCAAAAAAATCTTAGAAGGCACTATTGTGATCATTAGTGTCTAGCATAAACTTTGAAGTTGAAAAGTACAAGTTTCAGATTTTGGCTTCCTAATTAATATCTATGTGACCATGGGCCATTCACATTTTCAGCTTTTGTTTCCTCATCTGGTGAAATGGAGATAATAATACCTATTTAAAAGTCTAATAAAATTAAAATCATGTGAATGTATAGCACAGAATAGGAATTAAATATTTTCTACCTTCAGGAAACCTTGAAATAATGGTTGGATTGAGGAATAAAATTAGGAATTTTGGTCATTATGAATTCCTCACTAACAAAATTATACTACCTTGAGAAAGTTAATTCATGCCTCAATTTTAATTTTGTAATTTGCAATATGGTTATAATTCTTCTGGTTTTTCAATGTATAAATGAGAGTTTCTGTTATATCTATTTCTTTGTATAAAATTTTTGACAGAAAACTAAAGAGTTAGTCCACAAATAGTCTTCCTGTATATTTAACTGACTGTGAAAGTTCTGTCATTTAATAAAAGATTCAGCCTTTAACAATAGAAGATAGGTGTTTAGGAAGGGTGGGAGGGAGGGAGACGCAAGAAGGAAGAGATATGGGAACATATGTATATGTATAACTGATTCACTTTGTTACAAAGCAGAAACTAACACACCATTGTAAAGCAATTATACCCCAATAAAGATGTTAAAAAAAAAAGAAGATAGGTGCTAATCAATTTAGCATGATTACTAATTTTTTGTGGACAACATTATTTTTTTTAATTTTAAAAGGTATAGGAAGTGGGTAAGAGTATAAATGAAAGAAGGTGGTCATGAGTGGACTGTGATTGAAGTTGCTGTAGAAATGGTTACATGCAGGTTCATTATACTATTTTACAATTTCATCTATTTTTGTAGACATTTACAATTTTACAAAACAAAATGTTAAAAAATGATAGCCTTCAAAACCTTGATTTCATATTCTATCTTGCTAATGACAAATCATTTAAAGGCTAATCAAGACAGACTAGAATTGGGAGTGCATTTTATAAAGAAATCTTCCAGGTGAAGCATAACCAACCTTGAAGATATACATATTTGCAAACAAAATAGGCACAGTTTTATCGCCCTTAATGTGGCAAATGAGACTATTGGCTGCAAAACTCTGAAAATGCAGCATATGTCTAATTTTTTACAAATATGTTTGAAGAAAGAAAGGAAAAAGAGGATCTGTTTTAATCTTTAATGAGCGTCAAGGATTATTAAATGATTCAGTACAAATAGTCTTTCCCTTTATCTCATTGATCAGATACCATTTTTAATGAGTATGCTTTGTCTCACACTACTATGTTCTAGATACCTGGCTTTGTCAATAACATCTGTATATATAAGCTTTTATTAATGCAGAAGGCCCCAAATTTCAAGGTCACAATATGTCTGACCTTCTGGACATTGGTTGACCTTCTCTCATCACATTCTCCAGTTGAGTGTGCAAAGTCTTTTGCTGCATATGCTACGGCAACTTCCATGCTGGAGAACAGTGCACTCTTGTGGGACAGCATTAAAACCAGCATGACAAAGCCCCTCTGCACCATGGAGTAGTTGACAAAGCAAAACTATACAAATGAAAGAGTAATCAATATATATCTGGATTAATTTAGGCCGAATTAACATAGATGTACAGTGAATGTGTGTATTCTTAAGTCTTAGATTGTGAAAAAGGAAGTACTTATTCTAGTTTCCTTTTATGAATTGCTAGTTTCATATTTTCATATTATCTGCACATGTGAATTTTAGGAGGATATAACATTAAGAAAATTAGAAGAGAAGATTTATGAAACTATCATTTTATTTAGATAATATATGAATTACTCAGATTATCCTGCTTGAATAGTAAATACTACTTGAGTTATAAATAATTCTTTAGTACATAGAAAAAGAAACAGAAAATTATATGCACATTTGTGTAAAAAGGCATCAGTCATGTATAGAGTACTTGCAGGAAATGTGATCTGATATGATATGCATAATTCAAAAAGTTCATTTTTCATACTTTCACTCTATTTCCCACATAGACATAACTAGTTCGTGTTTGTTTTTAGAGCAATATTGAAGAATGAGATGACTGTGTACAATTATTGTACAATATTGTTTATTTTTACTTTTGAGTAGTAGTTTTATTAAAATGCACACTGCATATTCTGTGAATGCCATATGTTTATGTGTAATTTTATAAAATACTGTTATTTTATAAATATAATTTTTTGGAAATACTCAACTGCTATTAATAATATCTATAATATTTTAGAAATATGCAACTGTGACACCTATTAACACTCCATAGGTGTTTGTTAATGAATTTGTGATTGAGCAAATTAATAATTAGAACAAAAGTATGTCTATATGAAAACAAGCTTCAACACAAATACTTTAAAACTATATACCCTTACAAGCAAGTATTAAAATGAAGCACTTCACATTATTTAAACTATCCTCTCAATATAGTTGTGATGGAATTTGTATAAAATATGTCATTTTTTATTTTATTTTGTGTTGTCTTTGTTTTTTAATTCCAAAGAAGATTCTAGAATTACTTTTTCTCTACAAATCAAAATTTTCACTTAGTGGGCTCATTTAAAGTAAGACACACTTTTATCCTGTTATCTCCATTTAGCCAGATAGACTTGACACATGATCAGCATAGCCATGGAGAGATTGAGCTGCGGCGGCTCCCCGCTCTGAAATTCAATAAATAGAAAGCTGGCCGTGGTCTCTGAGGCTGTAGGTCTGGCACCTTTGAAATCATTACATTCCATTAAATACTCGTTCATTTATTTACTGCCTGCCTTTCATAATGAAATCAGAAAATGTCCCTTTTCATAGCAATATATTTTGGCCTGAGAACCTGAGCAGTCAATCCCAGGCAGCATTCTTATGCATAGCTGTAGACTTGTAATTAACATACTAGGTTGACAGTGGGATTACTGCGGTGGTTACCTGCTCCAACAACTTTGTCAATGGATATGTTGGTGGCATCCAATTCCTTAGCAAACTCATGAACTGCTTGGGTAGGGTCTTCGTAAGTGTGCGGGTCAACGTAAGTCCTGAGACCTGGAAGTTTTACTGTTTAAGGAAAGGAAGAAAGGCATTTAGGAAGAAAGGCATTTATAAAACCTTTACCGTGTGAATTTATGATAACATTATTGGTTTTTAAAAAAATCCCCATGACATTAAACCGTAATGAAACAGAAAGAGGTACCATAATGAACTTTCTCTATAAAAACACTAGAAGGAAAATGGACATTCAAGGAGGGGGTTCTTGAGGAGAGAAAAATGGTTCAGAATTGAATAGGTCTAGTAATTACTACCAGTAGCAGCAGTGGGTGAATGCCATCACACTATCACACGTTTGTGACTCTGTAAACAGTGCGGTAACCAAATATCTATTATAGTGCCGCATGTGACAATAAAGGAAAGCTTGTGACATACTTTCATAAGGCGGAATAGCTGATGTAATTAGAGGATATAAAACGGCATGTCTTTCATCTGACACTATTCTGCTTTTATTAACAGTCACAATCAAAATTCCCCACTGCATTTATAGATTTACGTTAAGCTGTGAGTTTACGTATACATAATATGGGTATTATATGTATATACTAATACAGTTTAAATTAACTGAAATCTTATTATGCAGCTTTTCAACATGGTTAAAAGCAATATAAGTGCTCTCTATAAGTTTAATAATTGTGGTAAGGAGCTAAATTCCAAACATAAATCATATTTATAGCTTATTAAATATAAACTTTCTTCATAGTATATTTATTTATTGAATTTTTTTGAAGGTGAAAAATTTTCATGATGTTCTGCAATTAAAATAGCACAGACAAAAGATACAGGAGAATCATTTAGGATTTCATATAATATTAATAAAATTCCTATCATTTGGAAATATAATTCATATTTGAAACAATTTGGAATGTTCAAGAAACTAACTTTCTCTGAAAGAAAACTAAATTTTTAAAAAGGAAACCTAAAATCTATTAAAGTACATAAACATGCTCTAACATTAAAGGACACTGTAATTTAACTGCCACAGTATATATACTAATAATATTGATTTTGATTTTAATTTTCATAATGGTGAATAATATTAGTAAAATTATTTTAGCAAGGGACATGGATTCTTTCTTTTTTTTCTATCACTTTTTCCCAGCTTTATTGAAATATAATTGACATAACATTGTGTAGGTTTAAACTGTACAATGTGATCGTTTGATACATATATATATTGTGAAATATTTACCACAATAATATTAAAACATTCCTCATCTCACATTATTACCTTTTTTGTTGTTGTTGTTAGCATGAGAATGTTAAAACTCTACTCTCATAGCAACTTCCTAGTGTACAATACAATAATGTTAACTAGAGTCACCATGCAGCACCTTCGATCCCCAGAAGTTGTTCATCTTCTAACTGAAAGCTTGTACTGTTTGACCAACATCTCCCCATATTCCCCATCCCTCAGCCCCTGGCAACCACCATACTATTTTCTGTTTCTATGAGTTTGATATTTTTATATTCCACATGTGAATTCATAAAGTATTTGTCTTTCTCTCTCTGGCTTATTTCATTTAGCAAAATACCTTCAAGGTCCATCCATGTTGTCACAAATGGTAGGATTTCCTTCTTTTATATGGATAAATAATATTCCATTCTATAAATATACCTCATTTTCTTTATCCATTCATCTGTCAGTAGACACTTAGGTTATTTCCATGTCTTGACTGTTGTGAAAAATGCTATAGTAAACATGGAGGTGCAGATATACCTTTGAGATAGTGATTTCATTTCCTTTCAATATATACCCACCAGTAGGATTGCTGAACCATATTGTAGTTGTATTTTTAATTTTTTGAGAACCCTCTGTACTTTTCCAACATTGGTGATACCAATTTACATTCCCACCAACAGTGCACCAGATCTCCTTTTCTACACATCCTTGTCAGCATTTGTTATCCTTTGTCTTTTTGAGAATAGTCATGCTAACAGATGTGAGACAGTATCTCATTGTGATTTTGATTTGCATATCCCTGATGGTTAGTGGTATAGAGCTCCTTTTTATGTACTTGTTGGCCATTTGTATGTGTTCTTTGGAAAGAATGTCTATTCATGTCTTTTGCCCATTTTCTAATTGGATTGCTTGGGTTTTTGCTGTTGAGTTCCTTATGTATTTTGGGTATTAACCTCTTATCAGATATATGGTTTGCAAATATTTTTACCATTCTATAGATTCCCTTTTCTTTTCCTTAATTGTTTCTTCTGCTGTGCAGAAGATTTTTAGTTTAATGTAGTAATGCTTGTTGATTTTGCATTTGTTGCTGGTGTTTTGGGGTTCATATCCAAAAATATCATTGCTAAGACCTATGTCAATGAGCTTTTTCTCTATTTTTGTTCTAAAATTTTATAAGTTCAGGTCTTATGTTGAAGTCCTTAATTCATTTTGAGTTACATTTTGTGAGTGATGTAAGATGATGGTGTAGTTTCATTCTTTTGCAAATGAATATCCAGTTCTCCCAACATCATTTAGTGAAGAAACTATCATTTCCCTATTGAGTATTCTTTGGCTCCCTAGTTGGCCATATTCATGAGTTTAGTTCTGGGCTCTCAATCCTGCTCCATTGGTCTATGTGTCTGTTTTATGCCAGTACCATACTGTGTTTATTACTATAACTTTGTGATATAATTTGAAATCTGGAAGTGTGATGCCTCCAGCTTTCTAAGATTGCTTTGGCTATTTGAGGTCTTTGTAATTCCATATGAAATTTGGGATAGTTCCTTCTACTTCTCTGAAAAATGCCATTGGAATTTTGGTACAGATTACACTGGATCTATAGATGGTTTAGGTACTGGGGCCATTTTGACAATATTAACTCTTTAGATCCATGAGCATGGGCTATCTTGCGGTTTATTTGTGTCATCTTCAATTTCTTTTTTTTTTTTAACATCTTTATTGAAGTATAATTGCTTTACAAGGTTGTGTTAGTTTTTGTTAATAACAAAGTGAATCAGCTATACATATACATATATCACCATATCTCCTCCCTCTTGTGTCTCTCTCCCACCCTCCTTATCCCACCCCTCTAGGTGGTCACAAAACACTGAGCTGATCTCCCTGTGCTATCCGGCTGCTTCCCACTAGCTATCTATTTTACATTTGGTAGTGTATATATGTCCATGCAACTCTCTCACTTTGTCCCAGCTTACCTTTCCCACTCCCCGTGTCCTCAAGTCCATTCTCTACGTCTGTGTCTTTATTCCTGTCCTGGCCCTAGGTTCTTAAGAACCACTTTTTTTTTTAGATACCATATATATGTGTTAGCTTACAGTATTTGTTTTTCTCTTTCTGACTTACTTCACTCTGTATGACAGTCTCTAGGTCCATCCACCTCACTACAAATAACTCAATTTCATTTCTTTATATGGCAGAGTAATATTCCATTGTATATATGTGCCACATCTTCTTTATCCATTCATCTGTCGATGGACACTTAGGTTGCTTCCATGTCCTGGCTATTGTAAATAGAGCTGCAGTGAACATTGTGGTACATGACTCTTTTTCAATTATGGTTTTCTCAGAGTATATGCCCAAGAGTGGGATTGCTGGGTCGTATGGTAGTTTTATTTTTAGATTTTTAAGGAATCTCCATTCTATTCTCCATAGTGGCTGTATCAATTTACATTCCCACCAACAGTGCAAGGGGGTTCCCTTTTCCCCACAACCTCTCCAGCATTTATTGTTTGTAGATTTTTTGATGATGGCTATTCTGACTGGTGTGAGGTGATACCTCGTTGTAGTTTTGACTTGTATTTCTCTAATGATTAGTGATGTTGAGCATCCTTTCATTTTTGTTGGCAATCTGTATATCTTCTTTGGAGAAATGTCTGTTTAGGGTCTTCTGCCTATTTTTGGAATGGGTTGTTTGTTTTCTTGATATTGAGCTGCATGAGCTTGTAAATTTTGGAGATTAATCCTTTGTCAGTTGCTTCATTTACAAATATTTTCTCCCATTCTAAGGGTTGTCTTTTCGTCTTGTTTACAGTTTCCTTTGCTGTGCAAAAGCTTTTAAGTTTCATTAGGCCCCATTTGTTTACTCTTGTTTTTATTTCTATTTCTCTAGGAGGTGTGTAAAAAAGAATCTTGCTGTGATTTATGTCATAGAGTGTTCTACCTATGTTTTCCTCTAAGAGTTTTATAGTGTCTGGCCTTCCATTTAGGTTTTTAATCCATTTTGAGTTTATTTTTGTGTATGGTGTTAGGGAATGTCCTAATTTCATTCTTTTACATGTAGCTGTCCAGTTTTCCCAGCACCACTTCTTGAAGAGATTATCTTTTCTCCATTGTATATTCTTGCCCCCTTAATCAAAAATAAGGTGACCATATGTGTGTGGGTTTTTCTCTGGGTTTTCTATCCTGTTCCATTGATCTACATTTCTGTTTTTGTGCTGGTACCATACTGTCTTGATTACTGTAACTTTGTAGTATAGTCTGAAGTCAGGGAGCCTGATTCCTACAGCTCCATTTTTCTTTCTCAAGATTGCTTTGGCTATCCGGGGTCTTTTGTGTTTCCATACAAATTGTGAAATTTTTTGTTCTATTTCAGTGAAAAATGCCATTGGCAGTTTGATAGGTATTGCACTGAATCTGTAGATTGCTTTCAGTAGTAGAGTCATTTTCACAATGTTGATTCCTCTGATCCAAGAACATAGTATATCTCTCCATCTGTTTGTATCATCTTTAATTTCTTTCATCAGGGTCTTATAGTTTTCTGCATACAGGTCTTTTGTCTCCTTAGGTAGGTTCATTCCTAGGTATTTTATTCTTTTTGTTGCAATGGCAAATGTGAGTGTTTCCATAATTTCTCTTTCAGATTTTTCATCATTAGTGTATAGGAATGCAAGAGATTTCTTTACATTAATTTTTTATCCTGCTACTTTACCAAATTCATTGATTAGCTCTAATAGTTTTCTGGTAGCCTCTTCAGGATTCTCTATGTATAGTATCATGTCATCTGCAAACAGTGACAGTATTACTTCTTTTCCAATTTGGATTCCTTTTATTTCTTTTTCTTCTCTGATTGCTGTGGCTAAAACTTTCAAAACTATGTTGAATAATAGTGGTGAAAGTGGACGACCTTGTCTTGTGCCTGATCTTAGAGGAAATGGTTTCAGGTTTTCACCATTGAGAACGATGTTGGCTGTGGGATTGTCATATATAGCCTTTATTATGTTGAGGTAAGTTCCCTCTATGCCTACTTTCTGGAGGATTTTTATCATAAATGGGTGTTGAAATTTGTCAGAAGCTTTTTCTGCATCTACTGAGATGATCATATGGGTCTTCTCCTTCAGTTTGTTCATATGGTTTATCACATTGATTGATTTGCATATATTGAAGAATCCTTGCATTCCTAGGATAAGCCCCACTTGATCATGGTGTATGATCCTTTTAATGTGCTTTTGGATTCTGTTTGCTAGTACTTTGTTGAGGATTTTTGCATCTATGTTCATCAGTGATATTGGCCTGTAGTTTTCTTTCTTTGTGACATCTTTGTCTGATTTTGGTATCAGGGTGATGCTGGCCTCGTAGGATGAGTTTGGGTGTGTTCCTCCCTCTGTTATATTTTGGAAGAATTTGTGGAGGATAGGTGTTAGCTCTTCTCTAAATGTTGGACAGAATTTGCCTGTGAATCCATCTGGTCCTGGGCTTTTGTTTGTTGGAAGATTTTCCTTTTTTTTTTTTTTTTTTTTGCGGTACACAGGCCTCTCACTGTTTTGGCCTCTCCCGTTGCGGAGCACAGGCTCCAGACGTGCAGGCTCAGTGGCCATGGTTCATGGGCCCAGCCTCTCCACGGCATGTGGGATCTTCCTGGACCAGTGCATGAACCCATGTCCCCTGCATTAGCAGGCGAACTCTCAACAACTGCACCACCAGGGAGGCCGTGTTGGAAGATTTTTAATCACACTTTCAATTTCAGTGCTTGTGATTGGTCTGTTTATATTTTCTATTTCTTCCTGGTTCAGTCTCAGAAGGTTGTGCTTTTCTATGAATTTGTCCATTTCTTCCAGGTTGTCCATTTTATTGGCATACAGTTGCTTGTAGTAATCTCTCAAGATTCTTTGTATTTCTGCAGTGTCAGTTGTTACTTCTTTTTCATTTCTAATTCTGTTGGTTTGAGTTTTCTTTCATTTTTTCTGGATGAGTCTGGCTAGTAGTTTATCAATTTTGTTTATCTTCTCAAAGAACCGATTTTAGTTTTATTGATCTTTGTTATTGTTGCCTTCATTTCATTTCATTGATTTCTGATCTGATCTTCATGATTTCTTTCCTTCTGCTAACTCTGGGGTTTTCTTGCTCTTTCTCTAATCACTCTCGGTGTAAAGTTAAGTTGTTTTTTTGAGATTTTTATTGCTTCTTGAAGTAGGATTGCATTGCTATAAACTGCCTTCTTAGAACTTCTTTGCTGCATCGCATAGGTTTTGGGTCGTCTTTTCATTGTCATTTATTTCTAGGTATTTTTGAATTTTCTCTTTGATTTCTTCGGTGATCTCTTGGTTGATTAGTAGTGTATTGTTTAGTCTCCATGTGTTTGTATTTTTTACAGATTTTTTCCAGTAATTCATATCTAGTCTCATTGTGTTGCAGTTGGAAAAGATACTTGATATGATTTCAACTTTCTTAAATTCACCAAGGCTTGATTTGTGACTCAAGATATGATTTATCCTGGAGAATGTTCCATGAGCACTTGAAAAGAAAGTGTATTCTGGTGTTTTTGGATGGAGTGTCCTATAAATATCAATTAAGTCCATCTTGTTTAATGTATCATTTAAAGCTTGTGTTTCCTTATTCATTTTTATTTTGGATGATCTCTCCATTGGCGAAAATGGTGTGTTAAAGTCCCCTACTATGATTGTGTTACTGTTGATTTCCCCTTTTATGGCTTCCAGCATTTGCCTTATGTATTGAGGTTCTCCTATGTTGGTTCATAAATATTTACGATTGTTATATCTTCTTCTTGGATTGATCCCTTGATCATTATGTAGTGTCCTTCTTTGTCTTTTGTAATAGTTTTTATTTTAAAGTCTGTTTTGTGTGATATGAGAATTGCTACTCCAGCTTTCTTTTGATTTCCATTTGCAAGGAGTATCTTTTACCAACCCCTCACTTTCAGTCTGTATGCGTCCCTAGGTCTGAATTGGGTCTCTTGTAGACAGGATATGTACGGATTTTGTTTTTGTATCCTTTCAGCCAGTGTATGTCTTTTGGTTGGAGCATTTAATCTGTTTACATTTAAGGTAGTTATTGATATGTATGTTCCTATTACCATTTTCTTAATTGTTTTGGGTTTGTTATTTCAGGTCTTTTCCTTCTCTTGTGTTTCCTGCCTAGAGAAGTTCCTTTGGCATTTGTTGTAAAGCTGGTTTGGTGGTGCTGAATTCTCATAGCTTTTGCTTGTCTGTGAAGGTTTTAATTTCTCTGTCAAATCTGAATGAGATCCTTGCTGGGTAGAGTAAGCTTGGTTTTAGTTTTTTCCCTTTCATCACTTTAAATATGTCTTGCCACTCCTTTCTGGCTTGCAGAGTTTCTGCTGAAAAATCAGCTATTAACCTTATGGGGATTCCCTTGTATGTTATTTGTTGCTTTTAATATTTTTTCTTTGTATTTAATTATCATAGTTTGATTAATATGTGTTGGCATGTTTCTCCTTGGATTTATCCTGTATGGGACTCTGCATTTCTTAGACTTGACTGACTATTTCCTTTCCCATATTAGGGAAGTTTTCAACTATAATCTCTTCAAATATTTTCTCAGTCCCATTCTCTTCTCTTCTTCTTCTGGGACCCCTGTAATTCGAATGTTAGTGCGTTTAATGTTGTCCCAGAGGTCTCTGAGACTGTCCTCAATTCTTTTCATTCTTTTTTCTTTATTCTGCTCTGTGGTAGTTATTTCCACTCTTTTATCTTCCAGGTCACGTATCCGTTCTTCTGCCTCAGTTATTCTGCTATTGATTCCTTCCAGAGAATTTTTAATTTCATTTTTTGTGTTGTTCATCATTGCTTGTTTGTTCTTTAGTTCTTCTAGGTCCTTGTTAAACGTTTCTTGTATTTTCTCCACTCTATTTCCAAGATTTTGGATCATCTTTTCTAACATTACTCTGAATTCTTTTTCAGGTAGACTGCCTATTTCCTCTTCATTTATTTGGTCTGGTGGTTTTTTACCTTGCTCCTTCATCTGCTGTGTGTTTTTCTGTCTTCTCATTTTGCCTAACTTACAGTGTTTGGGGTCTCCTTTTTGCAGGCTGCAGGTTCATAGTTCCCGTTGTTTTTGGTGTCTTCCCCCAGTGGCTAAGGTTTGTTCAGTGGGTTGTGTAGGCTTCCTGGTGGAGGGGACTAATGCCTGTGTTCTGGTGGTAGAGGCTGGATCTTGTCTTTCTGGTGGGAAGGTCCATGTCTGGTGGTGTGTTTTGGGGTGTCTGTGGACTTATTATGATTTTAGGCAGCCTCTCTGCTAATGGGTGGGGTTGTGTTCCTGTCTTGCTAGTTGTTTGGCATATGGTGTCCAGCACTGTAGCTTGCTGGTCGTTGAGTAGAGCTGGGTCTTAGCATTGAGATGGAAGTCTCTGTGAGAGCTTTTGGCATTTGATATTACTTGGAGCCGGGAGCTCTCTGGTGGACCAATGTCCTGAACTCGGCTCTCCCACCTCAGAGGCAGAGACCTGACACCCGGCCGGAGCACTAAGACCCTGTCAGCCACATGGCTAAATAAAACTTTCTTGGCCTTTCACAGGTAACCTGACTCGGACAGAATGAATAGAAATGGGTAGGTGGAACTCGTAGAGTCGCTGGCACCTCCAATGCGTCCACTCTGGGCAGCTCCTCCCGGATAGCTGCCTGTGACTTACACAGGATCCCCAGTTGGGACATGGATTCTTAATGGTGATATATTTTTTCATTTGGTACACTATATTATTGAAGGTGTTTTTAATATCCTAAAATAACAAATAAAATCAGACATTATCTTTTTCTGATATCACTTTTTTAAAAAATGTATTTATTTATTTTTGGCTGCGTTGGGTCTTCATTTTTGCATGCAGGCTTTACCTAGTTGCGGGGAGTGGGGGTTACTTTTTGTTGCCGGGTGTGGGCTTCTCATTGTGGTGGCTTCTCTTGTTGCAGAGAGCAGGCTCTAGGGCACGCAGGCTCAGTATATGTGGCACATGGGCTTAGCTGCTCTGCAACATGCGGATCTTCCCAGACCAGGGCTTGAACCCATGTCCCCTGCATTGGCAGGCAGATTCTCAACCACTGCGCCACCAGGGAAGTCTCTGATATCACTTTTTAATAGAAGAATCTTACTGGCAAAATTGCAGCTGAACATTCTGGAATTACTGAAGATTCTTTGAGCCAGTTTTGTATAATAGTTCATATGAAATAGATGTAGGGATTGTGATGACAGCAATTGTTCCTAAGAGCCTTCATCACAATGGACATTTGGCCAATGAGTCCAGGATTTCAGAGTCTGGGCTAAGACATGATTAGTTTGTTGATCTACAGGGTGACTTTGTGAATCTCATGTTACCTCACATAATAATTTATGTTCCTGGGAAGCTTCCATAGAGGTTTTGAGTAAAAAAATATAGGCATAAGAATAAATGGATTATGAAAGATGGGAAGTAAAGACTATTTTCCTTAGCTACTTCTTCAGATGGTTTTTTTTTTTTTTTTTTTCGGTACGCGGGCCTCTCACTGTTGTGGCCTCTCCCGTTGCGGAGCACAGGCTCTGGACGCACAGACTCAGTGGCCATGGCTCACGGGCCTAGCCAGTCCGCGGCATGTGGGATCTTCCGGGACAGGGGCACGAACCCATGTCCCCTGCATCAGCAGGCGGACCCTCAACCACTGCGCCACCAGGGAAGCCCTCTTCAGATGATTTTGAGACAGCAAAATGGGAGTGGGAGGTGAGGGAGCACATGGAAAATGTAGGAGAAGATAGGTCAGTGCCACTCCTCCCTCTGCCTAGTGTTGACCCTGACACTGCAAAAGACTGGCCACTCTCCATCCAGAGGCAGAGTGTAGATAATTTGAGATGACACCCATATCTAGGGAGTCAACATCCACCGAAATGGGGAAATAGTAAGTTTTTTGCCCTTTCTTTGGGCAAACTGTGAGTGGAGTAGCTTTTGAAGAACTCTACTTTTCTAGTTCTTCCACTTTGAATAGCGCAGCACAAAGAATCTGCTAAGCATCAGAGAAAGAAAGCTCTGGAAAACTTGCTCTTCAAGTGCCTAGCATTGAGTGCCTGTTATTGTAGTTAGTGCCCAGTAAATGACAGAGACTATGGCCATTATCAGTATCTTCATGTTAAGAATGCTTATTCACAAATATGAATATCACTGAGGTTTCCCAGAGACAGAATTTGGGCTTAGAAATGCCCGTTTCTTTGGAGCTCATGCATCAGTTTGCATGCTTCTGCTGTTTATTATAAACATCATTTCTTTCTATAAACACAGTCAGTCTTTAGTACAGTGGTCTACTATAATTTATTACCACACTAAAACTATTTCTACATTATCAGTACTAAAACACTTTACTGTTGAAACAAGAAACAGATTAAGGAAAGCTATCATACTTTTCTTGCTTTGGGGTAAGGAAAACAGTAAAAGTAACCATAGATTTAATAAAAGACGTTAGGAAATGAAGTCTTCTCAGAATCTTTTTGTTTAGTCAATTTGGTTACATTTTAAAGAAGACAGTCAAATGGAGGCTAGAATATGTGATCATCCAATTTTGATTTTCCACTAGTCATAGTAAAGTCAGGAAATAGTAAGTTAAGAAAATCTAGCATTCCTTTCCAAGGGAAAAAATAGCACTTTTAAAAATAAGGTGAAAATGAAATTTTTTTCCTGGTAAACAATCACAAATATTTTACCTTGCTGAACTTAAGGAAATCAATTTGGGAGAGACTTACTGGCAAAATAGTGGTATGGGGTTAAGAGATACGAATTACTACATATAAACTAGATAAGCAACAGATATACTGTTATCGCACAGGGAATTATAGCCATTATCTTGTAATAATTTTTAATGGCATATAATCTGTAAAAATCCTGAATCACTATGCTATACATCTGAAACCAATATAATATTGTAAATCAACTATACTTAAATTAAAAAAAGGAATTGACAAAGAAGATTATAAAATGAGTTGTTAGGAACAATGTCTCAAACATTTTAAATAAGTGCTGGCTTCAAACAGCCTTGAAAGTGTGCTTTAGAGTGACCATTCCGTTCCTGTCAGCCCTAGAGAGTATATGTATTACTAACTAATCTAAAAATTAAATAGTCATTCCCAAATAAAATCAATCAATTCATTGTGATTGATTAAAGTTAAGTAAATTGCTTTTCTATCTGCATGACATTTAGGGAAACAATACAAGTATAAACACACGCACACATCTCCAAGAAAAATGGCCTGTTCACTGTGGGAGCTTTGACTGCTGATTTTTAACTGCTGTCCCCAGAGGTTCCAGGAATCAGGTGATTCAGGATGCAAGCACATAATCCCTTCACACCAATAATTAAGAGCAACACACAGAGTAACTGGGCTGTGTCAAGAAAACCAGATAATAAACACATGCACACGTGTTAAGCTGCACTACTTTACAGCTCATTCTGTGCAAACACAGTAATTTACATTTCCATTTTACCAGCATGAGTTGCCCTAAGGATAGCAAAAAAGTAAAAAGGCCCGGCCAGAGAGGGCAAGGGGACAGGATCTTAGGAGGTGAAACACATTTCTTTCCTTTTGAAGCAATATTATAGGATTTGTAACAAGGCTGGAGGGAATAGTTCATAGCTAGAGCTTTTCAAAGTAATACAAAATAAATGGTCTGAAGTAAACCAGCTGTAGCATTAAGACGCAGAAAGTTTATGACATGCATATACTTTATGCCCTTGCAGCTAGGATAAAACACATTTCTTTTTTGTTTGGCTATCATAAGGATATTATACATTTGAAGAAAATTAAAGTTTCAACAAACTCCACCATAAAAAGCAACAGCTAAAGCAGATTGAAGTGATAGAGAAACCTGCTTACAAGTGGCACACAGAAATTTATCAGTGCTGCAAGTTCATGAGGTGTATAATTCCTGTATAAAGAACCAAATCAATATGGTCTTGCCCTAAAGACAATATTTATATCGATTGTCCAACTCAGATTAAGAACAACTTAATCCACAGGAATGCAACTACTCTGACTAATTTATGCATGGTGAATGTGACTCAGTGTTTTGTGGGATTGTGAAGAAAAAGCTAGATAAATATCCTGTGATTTGTTCATGCACTCTTTTAAGACTTTTGAGTTGGTAACCTAACTAATCTGGAATGAGATATTGATATTAGGAAGGTGACACTTGGGCTTTTTTGTGAATTATTCTACAATGACTTCAATGAGATGGACGAAACAAACAGTGCTCTCTGCAACCTCTGCCATTCTGTCCATCCTACTTCAATTTACATTTTGGAAAACTTTTTTTTTTTCAATCTACTATATTCCTCCTACATGGTAGCAACAGGTCATCAAGTTTTTACTGTCAAGCTACAACTTTTAGATGGAAAGCCAATTACTGATACAAAGTATGTTGAACTGAAAGTTATTTTCAGAAAGCAAAGTGAAAGCCAAAGAAACTAATGCTTACAAGACTATATTAATTACATTGAGATTATTTGAGAGCATATAGGCATGAGTATGGTCTCTGTACTAATTTCCATGAGAACATGCTACTCCCTTTAAGGCTGATGATTAGTAATTGCCACAATAACCAGCCATAGTTTGGAAAAGCAAAACACCTGGAATGATTTGTTTCACCAGAAGAAAAAAAAATGAGTCTTTTTATTAGATATAAACACTTGGTTTCTTAAAAGAGTATTTCTTTCAGAGAAATATTAAAAAGAGACTAAATTAATTGGTATTAAAATAAGGGGCAAAAGCCCTGACATTCCTACCAGTTGGATATCATGTACCTCCAAAATAAACAGTTTATTCTAAAGGCTCTCCCCTGGTTGGTTGACAAAGTGGAATAAGCCGTTTCACATAAACAGAGGTTGTTTATATTTACTTGGCAGTTAGGAAAGGGAAAAGGCTCCTATTTAGATTTTAGCAAATAGTTAGTAATAAGGAAATTGAAGATATGCTTTGCCTTTCAGCCATGCGGAGCCGACTATAGTATCTACTTCCCATCATGTGCATTATTTGAATATAAACCACCAGTTACCCTTCACGTTAGCTTAAGTATGCTGAAATGCAGCCATGTAAAAATTACTTAATGCAGAGCCGTGGATTCCCTTCTCTGTTTAAAATAAATTTGACTTGCTCGATTTTCCCATAAAACTACTTTTGAATTCTCTTTGTCAGGGGGGAAGTTATCCAATTACAAATCAACAACTGCTAAAGCTGAAATTGGTAAAGCCAAAACGGCAGCAAATAGTTTAGAAACTTACAATGTCCATTCCCAAAATGAAGTCTTTTTTCATCCGCACCATGTTTTGACTTGTTATAGCCACAGAACCTAGAGGTAAATCAAAGGAAGAGAACACAGAAAGAAAATATACTTAAAACAATTATGTATGTTCAGAATGTGCAAAGCACAAAAAATAAAGCATTTTGCACAAACAATTAAATGCTTTAGTGAAAGTTTAATGACTTCATATTTTCTAAATCCTCTAGAGAAAGCCTCTTTCTCTGGGGACCCTGGAGAGCTGCCTAATGAGGAGATATGGAGAGATGCTACCCCACTGTGCAGACCCCTTCAGTTCAGTTTTTATAATGGCCCTAGAAAGTGTTTATAGTATTTTTTTTAAAAAACGACTGCTGTTAGAATGAATGAAGGGTAAAGTTTCCATTGTTAGTGATTAGTGCTGTGCAGTGTTACCAGTGTTCTGGGTGAGAAAGTGTAAGGGAAATCTGGGGTGTATTTGATACACCCCAGATAAGGGATAATTGAAAAAAGAAAGTAAAAACCAAGAGTGAGGTCAAAAGAAGTGGTGGGTGTTGGAGACTGGGGCAAGAATTTAATGAAAAAAAGAAACTCAAAACTAAAGATGGAGAATCAAAAGAAAGGGAGGAAAAAAAAGAAATATCTACAATACAAGTGGAGACATTCTTATTGTTAAAATATTTTATTGACCACACTTTTCAGATTTTAGTGGCAATTGAGGGGAGCAAGCAATGCAATAATGAAAGTAAGTCATAAAACAGACTGTGAACTCACCTCCCAATCAAAATGTAGGTGACGACTGCGAGGAGAATAATTGCTACTGCCGCTGAAATGGCAATCATTACCACTTGGCTATTTTCCCCGGAAATGGAGAAAGCTGTGAGGTTGGAGAGCAAAAATAAGAAACGACCAGGCATTAACACATCATAACTAACATCTACGTGAAAATGTTTATAAATTAAGTCCTATTTATTTTGCTTTTACCTAAAATATGGTTTGTTGTCTGATACAATGTAAAAAGAATTCTTCACTGAGTGTAAAAAATAGACATTTTGTATAATTTTACTTGAAATTTCTGATTAATAAGATTAAATACTCTGCTTTCACTGACATCAATCAAAACTATTTGGGCATCTACTGCATAAAATATGCTGGACTGGTTTTCTCTATACTCATTGGCAAGAAACTCATCAAATAAACAATAATTATCAGAGAAATATAGGGAATAGGTAAGATTTCCCAGAACGAAACTATAAAAGCGTTCTCATTAGCTTGTTTAGTCTCCAGTATCTGTATTTATTTAAAAGGTGGTATCATACCTGTCCTATGTACCTCAACACATGTTACCAACAAATTGTTCCTGTCCCTGTATTTCCTACCTTTGTAGATGGCCCATCATTCATTCACTCACCAACATGAGGTATTGGCAAAAATTGTCCAGGAGCCAAATCTGGCCTGCCATCAGTTTTTGTATAGCTCAGAGGCTTAGAAAAATTTACATTTTTTTAATGGTTGCAAAAAGTCAAAAGAAGATTCTGTGATATATGAAAATTATATAAAATTTAAATTTTTGTGTCTATAAATAAAATTACATTGGAACACAGCCACATTCATTTATTTGTACATTGTCTATGGCTGCTTTTATGCTACAATTAGCCAAGTTAGGTAGGAGCAACAGAGACTGTATGTACACAAAGCCTAAAATATTTATTCTCTAGCCCCTTACAGAAAATGTTTACTGACCCTTGACCTAAACCAATGATTCTCTAACTTTAATGTTCACATAAATCATTTGAGGACCTTTTGGAAAAAGCAGTTTCTGATTCAGTCAGTCTGGAGTGGGGACTGAGACTGTGCATATCTTATGAGCCCTCAGTGATGCTGATGCTGCCGATTGCAGACTACAACCTTTTGAGTAGCAAAGATGTAGACCATAAATATAAAGTCACCTTGTCCTCTCCCTCTCCTGATTTTTCTATACCCAATTAATCACCAAACTCTTTTAAATATTTTAGTTTCTGTCTTCACTTCTCTCCTGGATTACAGTAAGAAATTCCCAATGGATCTCTACTTGCAGGCCTTTCCTATCTTCTACCTGGCCACCAGAGTATTCCTTCTAAGCCATGAGTTTGATTATGTCATTCTCATGCAGGGCTCTCCATCACTTTCTGGATAAAATGCATGTAAAACCATTTAGGATCTGTTCTCTGCCTAAATCCCCAGGCTCACCTGCTAACAAAATCCATAAGCATTCTAATCTCTACACTCTCTAAAATATACTCAGTTCCTGGAACATTCCCTCTCATGCACTCATACTTTAATATTTATAGTTTTTGTAGTAAATGCTGATTAAACAAATGAATCAGTGCTGTATCAAAAGAAAAGCTCAGAAGAGAAGGTTTAGTTATACTATCAGCTCTTCAGAAGCCAATATCACATCTTGAACCTGATGAAAAATCTAAGGTTGGAAGTTTTTCTCTAAGATAATGCAGTTTAGGGAATAAATGATGTAAATAAAGAAACATGGCAGATAGGCTGTTAAAAGTTTTCTAAGCATCTGAAAAAAGAACTCAGAGTGTGGCAGGATGGTATACTCATAATATAAACTGTTGCAAGCACTTTATTCTTTACTATCAGAAAACTATTGTTTACGCCACGTGGCAGTCGTGGGAGTGCCTGTTAGGATCTCCCTACTGCCAAGCCTGCAGTGGGCAGACAGCTCGCAGCTGCTGCACCTTCAGGATCCACTGCAGCCACGCTCTCCTCAATGACAAAACATGGCAAGGGGACTGCAGCCAGGCCATTTCTGCCCAATGCAGCGGTCCTGTAAGGGCAATCTTCATGCTGAGGCTCCCCGTTGGTTTGGTGAGACCCTCACAGCTGCATTGCTCTCTGAGAGTCCCCCTTCTTAACCCTCTGCCTTCTCTCTGTCTTCATACATGGCTGACCTACATCTCAGTCTCAGGCTCTGCTTGGCCATTTCTCTTCCTCCCCTTTTACCTTTTATCTGTATCCCCACACTCCCTGAAGCTCACACAATTCCACCTTAATATCTGCTTCACAGAAGACATGGACTGATACATTCCTCTCCACTGGCTATAGATCTGTGAATCATTTGTAAATAACTTAACCTTGTAATTCAACAATGCTCCATGAACATATAATAATCACTTTATCTCATGCTTTTCACTTTGCATAGTGTAGCAACTTATAAAGAGCAGCAAGTTCTGAATTCGCTGGTAAATTTTAGCCAGTTTGTAAAATAAATGTCAGTGAAACTGGTAGAGGAAACATGATAGAAAAAAGAAGAATTCTCTATTTCTTTTCTTGTCAAAGACAGGATTAAACTAGACCTCTCTACAATTTCCTCTAGCTCTAGATATCTATGAATCCCAGAGACTATCTAAAAGCACATAACCAAATCAGATCATTTTTGGTTACTGAATTGGCAAACATTTGAATGAATAGTATTGATTAAATTGTGTGTTATACAGTTGTCTAATAATTTTATGTGGCATACTGGCAAAAACTGATACCTATTATGTCAGGAATTCAGTTTGAATATGTTTTCCCACAAGCACACTGCTCCCCCTGGCTCTAGTCTCTTCCCATTTTTGTCCATCCTACACATGCTGTCCACTCTGCCTAAAGCAGACTGGCAAGGAGCTCGTTCTCGTGAACCAGAATGACTGGCTTTGTACCAATCTGCTGTGTGACATAATAATATGATTGTTGTGAGGATTAAAGGAGTTAATACAAGTTAAACACCTAGAACAGTGCTAAACGTGCAATAAGGGTTTAATAAATGTTATATATTTTTATTATTTCATTTTCCCGGTAAAGAATTGGCAAAAGTACTCCATATCCCACAAAATTACATATGAATATCTAATCTTGGTATATAAAGTTCTCTATATAATGATTCTATTCTACCTTTGTCAGCCTTTCTTAATGTCCCCTAAAAATAGGGTCCAAGAGATTAAAGTTGCTGCATACCCATTCATTAAAAACAACAAAAAGGCAGTATGAAACATTTAGGAGTGCTGACTAAATTGTCCCTGAGCTAATCTTCTTGAATAGTAATATCCAGTAGAATCCTCCATTTCCAGATCTCAGCTTTATCCCACATACTTTTGCTCTGGAAATTCCTTGGATGTTCAAATTATGTACGATTTATTTAAACACAAAACAAACACACACACACACAGACACACAGACATACACACACACCCCGAGTGCTTACTATACTATTATACCAGGTAATATTTTAAGCACTTTACAAACAACAATTAATTTAATCAACATAAAAACCCTATTGAGTCATGCACGATGATCTTTCCCAATTTACAGACAGGGAAGCTGAGGCAGTGAAAGTTGAAGCAGCTTGTCGAGGTCATCCCAATACATGGCAGCTCCCTTTAGGGTTCTTTCTCTAACTCCTACATTGTGCCTGCCTTTCTCAGGCACAAAGCACACACCCTGGATTCAGTTTCTGCCCACTGAGGCTTTCCAGACAGATGGACTGCCTGTTTTCCCAAACATGTCACACTGTTTCTTAAAGTCTGGGACTTCTTGCTTTGGTGGATGTCACCTTTGTTCTAGGAAGGTCCTTTTACTCATATACACTCTATGCTTTCTGTGGGACTTTTAGCATGACCTTTTTTTTTTTATTAATATGCAATAGCAGCACTGGATCAGTACTCCAAAATCTGGAGGCTCACTGACTCCACTTACTAGTTCTGCAATCTCAGAAAAAACATAAAACTCTGTGTCCTAGACCATGGCTAAAAGGAAATCATAGCATCTTAATAGCTTATAGAACAGGATCAAATGAAATGTTTACGCAAATGCTTTTCATACTGTCACAAAAATACATGGGTTCTAAAATCAGATCGATCATTTACCAATTGTATAACTTTAGAAATCTTACTTAACCTCCCTATGCCTCAGTTTCCTCTTCTGTAAAGTGATGATAATAAATGTAAAGCACTGACACATAAATAGTAAGAAACTTTCAAGCACTTAGGAAAATATATAATCCACTATGCCTCTATATTGTTACTGTAAACAAGATCAAAAAATACTAATTAAATTCCAGGTAGAAATACACTATTTTCTACTAAGAAACATTTATATGTGTTATGAATAAAACTTTATAATTAAAAAATAATAAAAACTAGAATAAGCAGCAAACCGTTAAAGAAAT
The DNA here is from genome assembly GCF_011762595.2 of Tursiops truncatus. Taxonomy (NCBI): domain Eukaryota; kingdom Metazoa; phylum Chordata; class Mammalia; order Artiodactyla; family Delphinidae; genus Tursiops; species Tursiops truncatus. Next base: position 102,360,822 of record NC_047037.1, read on the forward strand.
CCAAACATGAGCCTTTTTTTAATATCTTTTAAATATCAATCTATAACAAATAAGACTTTTAAATCCTTAGAGTTTTTATGAATATATCATTTTGATTTATAAAAACGGAGAGTTTTGATTTTTATCTTTTTTCCCCTTAAGACAAAAGGTAATTTTTAAACCTATATTTACTTATATTTAAAGTCTGGAAGAATTCTATGGTAAAGCAGTAAGAGTAAACTGATTTAAAAAAAAAAAATCAAACTGTGCAACTCAAAGATTTTTATAAAAGGAGAGGAGGGATATTAAAAAAGTTCCCTTTCTCTCTATGCTTTTTTCATCTGCTCTATCAATCAATGGAAATACAGCAAATATAAAACTTATTTGAAAAAGTCCTAAGACCCTGAAGTTTTCAAATGGGCTATTTCTTAAACCTCAGACACTGAAGTCTCATTAGATGATCATGCATAACACTACCACAACTATATCTGTGGTAAATCTGGAATCACATTAAAATTTTAGAATTTGTTGTTGTTGTTGCAAATTTATTTATCAGATAGGGTTAAGTGCTAATTAAGAACAAGAGAGGTTAGACTGATATTCCAAAATATGCATCAATATAATACATATTTATCTAATGGTGTTCTGCCCCTCTTGCCCCCCAATATGCCTAATTTCTACCACATGACATAATAAACATTTGATTTTTATATCTCTGTGATTTGTGATCTCTCTTGCTACAGCAAATCTAGGTTTTGTTGTTAATTCCAATAACTATTTAAAAGTTTGAAAAAATTCAATTTATAATCATTTCAAAACAAAGAACTTTCTTTGCTCCACTTAAAGTTTACAAAAAGAGTTAGAATTACAAATGTTAAATTGCAATTATATTTTGTTATTGTGTCATCTAAAATTTTTAATTTGTTTTAAACCTTGTTCACATGGATTTCCATGGTATTTTGCAGCATTTTGTTTCTAATGTCCTCAAAGAGTGATTTCTCCATATTCATTCCATCACAGGAGGATTAGGAGAGGTCTTGGAGTACAGTCTCCACATCTGAGACTTGAATCCCCTTCGATATCCAAGGGGGAATGGTTCTAGGACCCCCTACAGATATCAAAATCTGAGGATGCTCAAGTCCCTTACATAAAGTGGTGTAGTATTTGCATATAACCTAAGCACATCCTGCCCTATAATTTAAACCATCTCTAGATTACTTACAACACCTAATACAACTTAATGCTATGTAAATAGTTGCTGGATTGCCACAAACTAAAGCTGTGCTTTCTGGAATTTTTTTGTATATATTATATCTATATAATATACATTAAATTTTATTGAAGTATACTTGATTTACAATGTATTAATTTCTGCTGTACAGCAAAGTGACTCAGTTATACATATATAGATTATTTCTCAAATTCTGTCGTATTCTTTTCCATTATGGGTTATCACAGGATATTAGATATAGTTTTGTATATTTTTGATCCAAGGTTGGTTGGATCTGTGGATGTGGAACCTGTGGATCTGGAGGGCCAAGTGTGTAGATTTATGTTTTTGAGGATGGCAGCTCTCCTTTGAGTAGAAGAATTGTCATGCTTCAGCTGTGAGATAATAATTTCTAACACTAGATTCTTACACCCTGTAGAAGGTAGAGCTTGTTATTGTAAACAGCATTTCTAATTGTTTGACAAAAAGTGTGCCATAAAATATTTACTTTACCATATTAACTTAAACAACTTTTATAATTTTTGTTAATCTTGAATGTTTCTATGAGGGATGAAATTTGGGCATAAAATATTACCATACCAATAACAATGTGATTTTATACCATGAATAAAATATTTAGAAAATAGGAAATATAGATGCCAGGGAGAAATGGCAAATTGGAACTGTCAAAAGAGATTACTGTGTGTCCTTTCGGTAGAATGCTAGGCATTGTCAGACTCTCCCTGGATAATCTGTTTCTAAAGCGTGTTCATCTTTGATTGTCTTCCTGGCCTGTTTTGCAACTATGAAGTTAGTTGTAGACAATGAATAGTTATATATGTGATTTTTCTCATTACAACTAGAATGATATATTCACTAGAGATATGACTGTTTTATGTGCATTAGAAAAGATGAGCCCAATCATTATAGTTATTGCCTTATAGTATATTAACCAGTTTTGGACAGATTAACCAATTTGTTTAAGTACTCCTGATTGTCTACACACTCATACACACAGACACAACATATACAAATATGTATGTATATGTGTATATGTATCTGTTCTTCAAATTTCTCTTTAAATCAGTTTACTCTCTTACTAGTCTCTTCATTAATTAATAAGTTAAATAAAATCTTTAATTTGTGTTCACTTTATATTAATATCATAGCCATGATTTTCCCTTTTGAAACTTATATTTTAGCAGAGGGGTTTTCTAATATGAAGTGAATGCATTTAAAGAAAATCAGAATGTTACTGGGAAAATGTTTGCCAATTTTAGATAAATTTAGTGTCAGACACACAGGACCAACCAAATTACCTGTGAATGTGAATGAGGTGATGAATCAGGTTTAGAAAATCCTTAACCTCCAAGTAATACAAGATTAAATGTGTTAAGGATTAAAACAATATTAAGTTCCTCATGGATCATCACATTTCTTCTTTTGTAGTTCATTGAACCATACAATGAACCTGAAATATCTGAATTAACAGGTACTAGAAGTTAAAATGTTATCATATTAAATAATGACCCTCAAAGGAATTTATGGCCAATAGAAGATCAGAAGCATTCCAGGCATTAGAATATGTTCGATTTGTAAAAGAGAAACACACACACACACACACACACACACACACACACACACACACACACAGATGTACATTTACACAAACACAAGTAAACAGACCCAATGCTATGCAAAATTGTTAAATGTCCCCCAAGCAATATACTTTCAGTGTATCACATTTAGCTAAAACTTAGAGTGAGAATGAATTATCAGACACCCTTGCAACAGCCCTTTCCCCCATACACTATATTGAAAAAATACGTACAGTCTGGGCTAGTTTCGAACTCAAACTTGCGACTGTTGGTCCCAAATCCAGCTGCGGTCCGGGCTCGGATTTGGAATACATACGTAGTATCAGGCTTGAGGCTACTGATGGTAACATTTGTGCCTCTTGCCCTGAGAATTGTATAACTTGTCTCTTGTTCCTGCTTTGAGGTAAGAAAAATCATGTTAAAATCGAATCTTCCTAATGCTGTCAAATGGTAAAAAGGTGAACCACTCAAAACCAATTCTTTCAAATTTTTAACACAGCTCATAGGACAGATAAAAGAGATGACAATCATTTAACTTTCTGAATGTAATAGAGGCTTTTTTTTTTTTTTTTTGCGGTACATGGGCCTCTCACTGCTGTGGCCTCTCTCATTGCGGAGCACAGGCTCCGGACGCGCAGGCTCAGCGGCCATGACTCACGGGCCCAGCCGCTCCGCAGCATGTGGGATCCTCCCGGACCGGGGCACGAACCCGTGTCCCCTGCATCGGCAGGCGGACTCTCAACCACTGCGCCACTAGGGAAGCCCTAATAGAGGCATTTTTAAGCAAAAAAAATATTTACAAAATTTCCCAACTTGGATAAAATAATTTGTTCCCTGCACATAATGCAGGAAAATTTAGTTTTCATTTTTACCAATTACTGAATATGTGGATGAAAATAAGTTCTCTTCAAAGCTGAGGCTGAATGAAAGCTTCAGTCTAATTCCAAGAATAAACTTACAAAGACAAAAATACCCCCTTGAATTAAACTTAACAGGAATGTCCTACTGATTCTCAGAAAATATTTCCATTAACTGTAAAATATTAAACTTAAAAAGGTCCAGGTTTTATGTATAAACTCTACATTAATAACTTTCTTAGTATCAGCTATATTTGCATTGTGTTTAATCTAAGTCACTATGGTTTGTAGAGACTAAAATCTTCAGATAAAAGTCTAGAAATATTTCCCAAAAGGATTTACATTGTACTTTAGGAGATTCACACTGCACATTAATTGTAAAGACTTTTTATGTCAAGCCTTGTTTACCAAAATGGACTTCCAGGAATTGTGTTTTTCCTTTAACATACGTTAGTATATGAGCACTTTATGGGTCACCTAATTTCAAGTAATGGTGGAATATCCCTGTACCTGGTGTGGGACCTAGAGTGGGTGATATAGAACAATGCATATCCTCAACCAAAACTAAATAGAATATTACAGAAAAAATGTAGTGTGTTATGGATACTTTTTAGTTAAAAATGCTGGTTATGTATCAGATAGCATTTGAGTTAGTATATAAATAATGAAGAGGGCTGAATATATTTATTTTGTGGAAATCATTATTTCATGTGTTAAAAATAATTATTAATCATATACCCAGAACATGGCTCTGTTCATCATCATTAGTGAACTAAACAGTCAAGAAAGCTAGACTTTGTAGAGCTTAAATTCTAGCAAAATGCTCAAAATATTTCTAAGCATTATATATATATTCGGAAATAATTTTAAAATTTATGAATGTATGCTATAAAAAATGTTTATATAAAGTATATTAAAAATAATATTACACATAAATATGCATCAAATTTAAAATGCTTAGAGAATAATAGGTTCAGTCATTCTTTTCCTGCACTAATTAATATTGTTTTAAAATATGGATGTATATTGTGCTTTGTTAGTGGAGTTTGAAATGAGTTCAGAAAATGCTTTATGTTTGTAAAAGATATGAAGGTAGTTTCGTAGTATTTTTGAATCAGCTTCATAGATCTACAAGTTGGGTGTTCCCTGGCTCTACTATCCAATCTGAACTAAGGTGCATCATTAATTGTCTTTTTATTTTGTTGTATCATCCATAAAACATGGATTCTTATATTTGCCCAGTCTATCTTGTCACACTTTTAAAAAGAGAAGATCATGATCAAGTGAATACTTGACAGTACCACAGTGGATCACTGAAAGCTAGGAGATAACTTATTTATACTATGATTTTGGCACAGTGAGGTTTATAAGGTCTCACTTTCTTTCAGTGAAAGAGACATACCTTTTTCCCTGTAGGGGGCAGTATGAAAAAAAATGGGATCACATTTGTGAAATACATTAACTTCAATAAACAGAATAACTACATAGTGCAAAGGAATGTTTATACATTGTTTTTATTTTGGACAACTGACCATACCACTAATTCTCATATCTCTAAAATAATCCATTTTCATGTAGAGGAAGGTATGCAATACAGGGGAAAACATACTACATGAGGAGTCATGGCTGCCAGAATTCAAAACAAAGATCTAATGTTTATTAGCAGTGAGGCTGTGAGAAATAATAGATAATGCCATCAACTCTCAGTTTTCTTATTTGTAAAAGAACCTATTTGCCCACTTTCATCAGATTATCAGACAGCTCAAAATAATGTATGCAGAAGTAGTCTGTAAATATAAACTATATCAACTCAATTTGTTTTTATTTCATTTTAAAATACTTTGTAAACTGCAGCAGGTACACAAATATGTCATGTTCATATTGGTAGCTATAAAACCACCCAGCTCTAATGATAAGATTTGAATACATCTTGCTTTCAAACCTAGCCATAATTTATAACCAGGGAGAAATAAGTGGTACTTAGAGTGATGAAATACTATGCCTTAAATTCTACTTATAAATAATCGTGTACCTATTTTTTATAATTGCATTACTGAACCATAATTTTATGATGTGAGGTAAACTTATCTACCCACTCTCATCTACCTTTCCTTGTACAAAGTCAAGAAAGCTTTCCATCATCAGTTCAATAACACAATCGTTTCGTTATTAATTCAATGTTCCTATCTGTATTGAAGGAAATTCATGTGAATGTGAAGGTCAGGAAATGATGCTTAAGGCAATGAACTCAGGAATAATTCATCAATAGATTAAGGAATCGCTATATAATAGTTGGTAGAACAGGGGTCTCAGTGTGGAAGGACACAAATGTCATCTCTAATACCATAACTAGATGACTTAACGCTTGATAGTGACATCTTTTGCTATGGCTTATTGTTATAGAATGGAGGATATTTGACACAATGATTTCTAAACCTTCTTCTATCTATAAATCAAAGGTATCACACGACCAGAATTCTAAACAGAGCTCTTTCACTTGCTAGCAGTGTCATTGGTTTCTCTGAAAGAGCACACTCATGATTAGGTAACCTCTTTCCCTACACAACTCAACCCTTTAACATTATCTCCCCACCTTTTCATAGTATTTGACCTCATAGTCCAATATGATCCCATTAGGATGTTCAGGTTCTTGCCAGGATAAAGAAATGCTGTTTCTGGATGTCCGATCTTTCTTAATCGTCATGACAGGTGATGGAGCTGTAAAGAGAGGATGGGAGGGGATGATGGGATGAGGAAAATTAATCGGATTGGGAAGGGCAGTAAAGAAGAGCAGAGAGGCAAGGGAACAAGCAAATGGAGTCTATTGTCGTTCTAATCTTTGGCAAGAAGGACTATTTCCATTTCAAAGGCTCCTGAGTATTAATCTGGCCTCATATCAAGCCTCAGAAGCTGGATTATAGCCCTGGTACCTACAGGCCTATGGAAAATGAGCTGAGATTTTCAGCTGCTGGTGGACTAGTGGCAAGTGAGCATATGTTTTCAATCTGCTACTATAATGTAAGCCATGAAATATATTTGATATATTAAAAAAAGAACAAAACATCAGGACTACCTATTTGTTATAACGTTGCAAAGTTATGAATGCCAGATTCTTCAGCTCATTGGTAACATTTTCACATGCAACTCTGTAAGAAGACTGGAATCCATTACGCACAAGGAGTCCCATGGTATCCATAGGTAATAATAATATTCAGTGTATTGTAAAATAGGTAGGATTTAGGGCATAGTACAATAGATCTTGACTTCTGACAAAAATCTCTCATGAATAAAAATATATATCAGGAAGAAACAATCTCTGCTTTTACATTTTCATTTCTTAAAAAAATATATATTTAGTAAGAAGTACTGAGGAAATGAGTACTCTTTGTGTCACAACTCTATAGATACATTTTGAGACATCTTATTGGGTGATGACTCTATATTTGTTGTGTTTTTCTATGCATTATCAAAAGTATAGAATATGAATAAAAAACTGTTTGGATCAGATATCATAGGGTCACCATTTTTTTTAATGGAAGATTAAATATGTTTTAAGAGATATACTTCAAATCCTTCCATTAAAAAGAAAAATGCATACTATCCATCAAAGTACCTTTGGTTTCTTTTTTTTTTTTTTTAATAAATTTATTTATTTATTTTTGGCTGTATTGGGTCTTTGTTGCTGCGCATGGGCTTTCCCTAGTTGTGGTGAGCGGGGGCTACTCTTCATTGTGGTGTGTGGGCTTCTCATTGCAGTGGCTTCTCTTGTTGCAGAGCACAGGCTCTAGGCGCACGGGCTTCAGTAGTAGTGGCATGTGGGCTCAGTAGCTGTGGCTTGCGGGCTGTAGAGTACACGCTTTGTAGCTATGGTGCACGGGCTTAGTTGCTCCGCGGCATGTGGGATCTTCCTGGACCAGGGATTGAACCCGTGTCCCCTGCATTGGCAGACAGATTCTTAACCACTGTGCCACCAGGGAAGTCCTACCCTTGGTTTCAAATCTCAATCTTGCTACAATGGCCAACCAAAATACCTCACTGTGGGGCTCGGTGGCATTCTGCCGTAATGCAATGCAGCAAAATAAATTACAAACATGAAACAAACAAAAATGTAGAATTCTCAGGCACATCAACTGCTGAATTGTTTTCATTGCTAAAGGACATTTTTTTTATAGATTTTTCTCAAATCAAGGACTATTAGAACCCAGTATATTTGTATTCCCTACAACAGCTAGCAATAAAGTTCCCTATATGTTGATTTGATGTTTCTATGATTATTACTTGACAACTTTTGCATCCAACCTCTCACCTAAATTGTTCCTGTCTATAAATGCCTTTCATTTTTATTCTTCACTTAAAAATAGAGCTTTCATTAAACTTGCCTTGTGACACTTTTTTAGAAAGTGTAAACCTAAACGAAAGATCTATTGCAGTACATTTTCCATCCACCTATTTCTATTATTTGTAAGATCTTCTTATAAACTTTTGTAATTAAAGCCTCATAACTTTAATGGCCAGGGGATGATTACTTAATCTTTTTCCAAAGAAAAATGTAGGTGTTGCTTTTCTGATAGAAAAGTAAAATCATTTTCTTATTCACATCTTGCTCCCATTAACAATTAACATTCTTTCATGTAACTTGATGTCATTTACCTTTTATGTTCACTTTCTGTCTATTCAATATTATTGTTGTCTTTCTCAAACTGGCTTCACAACACCCCCAGCTCTCACCCCGAGGCAGTTTGCTGCTCTGAAACTGATTCTAAGCAAAGGATAAGTTATTTTGGTTATATTTAGTTGAAATTTTATAAACATATTTGAAGTTTATAAACACGTCACTGAGTTAGAAATAAATAACAGGTACATTAAATTTTTAAGAATTAATTTCTTTTTACTTACTCTAATACTTAGAAAAATCAATTTATTATTTAATCGTTAATAGAATAATTTCAGCCCCCATGTCCTTGGAACCAAATTTTGCTTTTTGTACAAAAATAATGGAGAAATTCCACCAACTTTCCTCCTGAAGTAAATGCATTAATAGAATAACTTCTAATGTGTGCTTACAGAGCATTTCAAAGAAGCTGAATGTTGGAACTCTTTCCTAGTAAACCCATGGAGACCCTCCCTACTTCGTTTCATACCACCGTGAACCTGGTTTCTTTTTCTTAACAGTTAAAATACATTTTCAAAGAAGGTTTGAAAATGAACAGGTATAGCATCTCTCCTCAGAAAAGAGGAGAGAGAAAATAATTCATTTCCAAGAACAGTTGTGAAGAAGATTGTATTAACTTTTTAATGAAAGCTTTCCAGGCTCTTTTGGGGATCTGCTTAAATTTTATTGCTTCTGCACTGGGCAAGACTTTATAACTGTTGAAATTCTTCAAAGGTCTTTGAGCAAGCTGCAGTGCCCTGTTGGACTGTAATAAATAGCCTTTTGTAGTTCCACACTTACTTAAGTAGAGGCAATTGCTCGACGCTTGTGCCACCTCTAAGTTAAATGAACCTTTTCGGATTGCTGCTTTTAGGCCCCTGTTAAGTCATTTGTTCTGCTCTTTTAATACACACCTCTTGTACTGGCTGCATTTCAGCAGTTTCAACCCAGTACACCAGCTGAAATCCTGTTACATTTAGGTAATGATCATCAATATTTTAATATTAATAAATAATTAACAGAAATTGTTTTTCTCTCCCCTAATAAATAATTTTAAGACATAAGAAAACACATGTAGCAAGAGAAAAATTCCATGGGCACTCCACAGTATCCACGCTTTCTAAAATGTTTTCTAGAACACTTCTTAATTCATGTCTTGAAGTATAATTTATCCATACTTGCTCATGTGTTGTAATACAATTTGTAACATTGATGAGAAACAGTGATTTTTTTTTTTTGGTTCGTTTTTAGGTATCTAAGAGTGATGTGTTCAAAGTAATTTTCAAAATTCATAGAAATTCTTATTTTTCTGTATAAAAGAATGTGATACAATTTATATCAATGATGCAATGTATATCTTACATTTGATTTATTTTATTCTCATTGATCTGTTTTTTCTAAATTTGTGATTTGAAGGAGTGGTGGGTAATAGTTGTACAGAATGAAAAAAAAATCCTAAAATTAGAGAAATGCTTGGAAGGAGAGTGAAAAGTTACTGAGGCAGAGGAAGCATAGGTTTTCCCTGGTGAAATACTGGTGTATAAGCTAAAATAGCAATTACTGATGAACACTTCAACAGCCCAGGATTAAGAGATTTATGCTGGTGACTTTTATATACCTCAAATGATATATTATTACAATGATTCTCTTATTAACAGGAAGAAGTTGATGAAATTGATGACTAAGTAGGTTGCTATGAAACGGGTCCAGGAATTTACACAGTTTAGTGAATGAATAGTTTTGTAGGGGAAGAAAAAAAAAGAATAAAAATTAAAACAGTAGGAAGATAATAATTTTTAGTAAGTTAATAACTCTAAAGTAATGTCTGGGTGTGTAACATACATTTTTGTTGTGTTGGTATTTGAGAGGGAGCAAATATTTGATCCTTAGCTTTTGCTATTCTGAGTATAATTGGATATACGTGCTCTTTGGAAAATAAAGAAAGGAGATATGATATACTTGTAAAGTGAAATTTTTATTTTTAACTAAAATGTTTCTTAAAAGAATACAAATATAAGAGAAAAACAGTGAAGGTTGGGAGGGAAGAAGAAGCCCATAAATCATACAGTTAATCACCCTCCATGAAGTTTTTCTGAACTTTCTCCACACCACTGAAAAATTCGGAACACTCTGAATACTGACAAATTTCTTAACTTGCGGTGTCACAGTGAACTTGCTCATGGCTCTCTCAATTCATTCTTTAAAATTTTTCTTAGGTCACGACATAGGACTCGACAGATATTTCACCCCATGTTATCTAGTAATATGTGTTTTGTGAAAGCTGGTATCAAAATGCTTTTCAATTGCTGTTCTAAGGAGACATACCTTTCTGGGAACCAAGGGTTGAATTATTCCCTGAGTATTTTCTTCCCTATTTCCAGGCCACTGTAGTGGCAGTTTCTTGAATCAGAGACATGCATGACTAGTCCAGAAGATAGACAGAGAAGTATAACCCTTAATAATTCATAATTGAACCCCAGTTATTTATTTACAGAGGAAGAGTAAGATTTTCTCTCAATATCCGCCTAGCCTGAGCCATTGATTGCATCTAATGTAATAATAGAAAAGCAAATTACAATGGGAAAGCAAAGATGTCAGGCTAAGAAAGGTTTCTATGTAAAGAGATCTGGTTAGAGATGGGGTTTGTGTAGCTCACAATTTGTATTTGAATCACACAATACTTGTGCATCCAAATCTACTGTCAGACGTGGAAAGGATTTATTATTTTAACTATGGTGTTTTTAAGAGGCATTTACCCTTATTCTGTAACTAAAATATGACCCATCCTTAGAATCAGGAAGTCAAAACTTCAAAGTTCAACTCTAAGGATCTGGTTTGGTTCGTTTGTTTTTATTGGGACTTTTCTCTTTCTGGGTCTGGGGATTTCTAATGAACCTCTAAGGTGTCTCTGTGGTTTAGAGATTGGACAAGTTAAAGTAATAAGAAAAAAAGGCTCAGTATGTCTTTTTCTAAGGGAGCCAAAGCTTTTAAAAATTATCTCCATGGGAAAATATCATCGAGTAAATGGTTGAAAGATTTTTCCTTTGAATCAGGCATGCCTTTAAAAGCATGCCTCTCTTATTATTTTGTACCATTCATTACAATGCCCACTTAAGAACATTTCCTTAGTTTTTTTCAGAAGTGGACATTTCTATAAAGTCCAGAAACACTCTTGAGTTTGAATGAGCATAATCATTCATAGCTTAATGTTCTCCATCTTACCACCCCTATCCTGATTTCCCCAACTTGTTCTCTGGAATTTCCTGTTTTGATCCCAGGACTCACCATTTTTACAGCCTACCAGTTTGAATTTCAGAGTTATACTTCTTTATATTTTCTCCCTCACCAATAACACTGTATGCCAATCAACTTCAGCATCTGAAAGTCGATGAATTTTCTTTCTACCCAGTTATAGTTCTTTCAGCCCTGCTTCAGTTCAAACCATTGCCATCTTTCACGTGCATTGGATTCTGTGTCTCTCATCTCAATCTTTCCAGAACTTCCCTCAATTTTCCACACATTTTTGATTTTTTATCATTTTATAAAGCAAATAAAACATTAACCGTCTTTTCCTTCGAAACCTCATAATTTCAAATCAGTTTTCCTAAACTTGTTAACTAAAAAATAAGTTTCAAAGTAAAGGTCTAGCAATCTATATTTTGAAGAATTTGATGTCAGAAATCTCTTAAGATCACACATTTGGGAAATTCTGGACTACAATAGGATATGTAATTTGAAATTAATTACATTATTATTTAAGATTCCTCATTAGACTGTAACATACATACCAGATTTATCATTTATTGCTCGCCTTTCAAACTAAAATTCTAAAGACAATTCCTTAGGCCACTGCCTACAATTGTACTTGTAATATACTCCCTGTCTGGAACACTCAATCTCTTCCCTTTTCCACTGGAAAAATCTCTTCTACTCATTATCCTTAGAAAGGCATTGCTAATATACAGCTTTTTTTGAGTCCCTTAGGCAATAGTTAATCAGCTCCTTCCTCTGTTCTGATATATAGTATAGTTTTTCATTCTCTTATTATTTAGCCCATCTCATTGTGTTGCAATTACACCATTTGCTTACTAATGTGTCTTCCCATTAGATTGTAAGTTCCTCAGAGTCTTTAGTGCCTAGCATCACACCAACTGTACATAAATCTATTTATTCAGTTTGGTTAGCTTTGCAAAAAAATGTACAATATATTTTGTGACTAGTTCCTTTGAAAGATAATCCTATTTAACTCCTGATTTATTATTAAAATAATAAAATTCAAACAAAAATGAAAATTATAAGATGTTAAACAGATACCTTTTTCTATAAAATTATATTGTTTATTTTGTATAGTAAAGGGAAAAATAATTTTCTAAACTGAATCAATAGTGCTGGGAGAAAAACATTCTAAAACGTATACATTGAAAGTAAATTTTGAGCAAGATCTCTCCAGAGGGGAAAATTCTGGTCAAAATTTTAGGCTTCTTAGTTCTAAATTTGTAAAATCTTTAAAATTTTCATTATTAAAATTTGAATATTCCAGAGTAGTTTTAAAGATTGGAGAATGCAGTTAAAATGTATAATCTCATTCCCATCTCAGCATGGAGCAATAAAAGAGAAAGAAAACAGTAGTAATAGAAGGGTTCATTTCATAGATGTTTATTGCATGAATTCATCAAAAGAGATGCTGTTTTTCATTTTTCAATTGATCTTTAACATTAAGTTCTCCTTCTTTTAATATCATTCAATATCTTCTTACAATCGGATCAATCTTCAATACGTTGTTTAAAAAAAATCTAGTTCTTCCTCTCCTTTACTCTCACACTACTACCATACTTATCACACTTCTGACACTTCTGGTCAGCAAATGTGTAGGTTTCCCCACACTAATCAATTCTGATTTGGTTTCCTACAATTTAACTGATTTTTGACACTATTTACTTGCAAGTAGTGTCATATTCCACACGTTAAAGGCTGAATCTCATAACACTGCCCCTCATCTCAGATGCTAATCACAATGAGAAGCTTCCCAGGTTACCCACAATTTCTGTGTGACTTGGCTACAAATTGGAGGTTCCCATGACCCTCTGCTCTGGCTCAATTAATTTGCTAGAGTGGCCACAGAACTCAGGGAAACACATTGACCAGTTTATTAAAGAATATGATAAAGGATACAGAAGAACAGCCAGATGTAGAGACATAGGGCAAGGTCTACGAGGCTCCTAAGTTCAGGAGCTTCTGTCTCTGTGGAGTTGGGGTGTGTTCACTGACCTGGAAGATCTCCTAACCCCATACCACTGGATTTTTATGGAAGCTTCATCACGTAGGCATGATAGGTCATTAACTCCATTTTCAGCCCTTCCCCCTTATCAAGGGAATGGGGTGGGCTGAAAATTCCAGGCTTCTAATAAAGGCTTGATCTTTCTGGTGAGCAGTCCTCCTCCAGAAGACATTCAGGAGCCCACCCAGAGTCACCTCATTAGAACAAAAGACACTCCTATCACCCAAGAAATTACAAGAGCTTCAGGTGCGTGGTGTTAGGAACTGGGGTAGAAGACAAAAGGACAAAAGATGTTCCTTGTACTCATCACTTAGGAAATTGTGAGTTTTAGTAGCTCTGTGCCAGGACCAGGAGGCAGAGAACAGTATATATATTTTCTATAATCTCCATATGTAATATGGCTTTGAAAATCTATGGGAGGTAATCATAGGTTTCTAGATATAATTCTTCACTGTGAAAGAGGTTAATAGTGACACATAGCTATTTTTAAGGGTTTTATTATCCACTAAGAGTTAAGTCTAAAATAAAAAAATCTTGTAGGTAGGAAATAACAGAAAGTAGAGCAAATAAAGATTTCTTTTAAAACTAGTTGTCTTTGAAAAATGCAGCATACCAGCAAAACTGTCATAAAATATTGAGATTCCTGGAGACATTATATACATTTATAGCATCAGTATATTTTAGAAAAAAAATAATGTTCCTTGGATTTGCTGAGATATTCTACAATATTCTTCTCTTTAAGTCTTTTGAAGAGCCATGAGTACTCTCAACATGCCTGTAGTCTCTGAGTCCAGTGAGCCCTAATCAAGGACTTCATGCATGTACAAGGCGATGAAAATGGCAGGTAGTTATTCATAATGTGTGTGTGTGTGTGTGTGTGTGTGTGTGTGTGTGTGTGGTGTTTAGCCTAATGTTCTCTATTTACACAGATAATGTGATGCTGCTGGAGGGTCTAGCTGTCTTTTAACAGGAGACAACTAAAATCAAATTACATCTAGGGCATTCTTTTCCTTCATCGATTACACATGAAGCATAAAGTTCTCTTAAAATTCCTAGACAGGTAGACATTGAGCTCTGCATGTATTATTTTAAACTATGCAATATTCTTTACATTATTTCTGAAAATCCATACTTCACACTTCTAAGGTCTGAGCCTAAATTTAGAAAAATGCATTCCAGAGATAATATACATGGAAAGGATAGAATCTTCCCTCCCAGAGAGCCGAAAGTTGTCTGAGAAATTCCTCACTTCATAAGATTTCTAAATATCTTACAATTTCCAGAAGATACAACTTGGCTTTGGGAATAGCAATATGTCTTAATCCTGAATTTTTCAAAGTTCTTCTTGGATAAGCTTCCTAGTTATTCTATTTAGAAAATCTGCTTTGATAGGATTTTTTTTGTTTTGTTTTGTTTTTTGTTTTTTGTTTTTGCGGTACGCGGGCCTCTCACTGACGTGGCCTCTCCCGTTGTGGAGCACAGGCTCCGGACGCACAGGCTCAGCGGCCATGGCTCATGGGCCCAGCTGCTCCACGGCATGTGGGATCCTCCCAGACCGGGGCACGAACCCGTGTCCCCTGCATCGGCAGGCGGACTCTCAACCACTGCGCCACCAGGGAAGCCCTGCTTTGATAGGATTTTAATATCCCAAGTTCCTAACCAATGTAGGATTGTAAGCATGTTGTCTTCATTCAGCAGCTTCCACAAAATAAAGACAATAGAGTAGAAACTTCAAAACCGAAGTTAATAATCCAAGTTTAAATACTAAATATGAAATCTTGGGCAAAATCAAATGATATACAACATTTAGTACAGGCAAAATTATTTTAGTATAGATGTCGCCAAAGAGTGAGAGGAGCAGCTGTTGAATACAGATAATAGGGATGTCGTGGGGAAAAGGGTGATGGTACAAGATCAAGACCAGATGAATGAAGAGAAAGCTTCAGTCAAGAACTAGGCTAACCACAGTGTGAGGTTTTGTTTGTTTGTTTCAAAGGATTGCTGAGGTAGTATGTCTGTTCTGACTCAAGAGTCCTTCAGGAGTAGAGTGGCCACGTTCCAGCACAGGACAGAAGGGACTAAATCTGGACTACGGTGGTATTCTCTGTGGAGCTTCTGACAAGCAGCCTGCTGCCTTCTAATTATGTGCAGCAGTGGACTTTACAACTTTATACAACTTACAACTTTAACGCACCTTTGGAGCAAAAGAGGACTGCCGTTGACCCAGCTTCCGCTTTACAGATAATGGCAAGAAAACTAGTCTGAAAGGCTACCCTCTTGGGTCTTGGGTTGTTTGGTTCATGTGTTCAAGTAGAACAGAAAGGAGGACAAATTTACAATATATTATGCATGTTATATTTAGAAAATAGACAAAATATATACTGGTCTTAAGTAAATTAAACTTTTATTCACAAATTATAACTATATAAGGAAAGGGGGCACTGATAGAAATACTCTGTATTTTCACAGGGGTAGATATGTTTATTAAAAGTCATTTAATTTTCCTTACAGTTAAGACAATTCACTATATATAAATGTTACCTCAATTTAAAAAGAAGTAAAATATATGATTTGCATAATTAGGTCTTAATATTGATATGTCACACTATTAACTATATTTTCCTATTTTCTGTTTTTTGTGTTTTTTTTTTTTTGCGGTACACGGGCCTCTCACTGTTGTGGCCTCTCACGCTGCGGAGCAGAGGCTCCGGATACCCAGCGGCCATGGCTCACGGGCCCAGCCGCTCCGCGGCACGTGGGATCTTCCCGGACCGGGGCGCGAACCCGTGTCCCCTGCATCGGCAGGCGGACTTTCAACCACTGCGCCACCAGGGAAGCCTTATTTTCTGTATTCTTTATGCTCTGGCATCTGGAGCCTTGCTGACCAGGGATAGGCTGCCTCTCCCAGGGTTAGCCAATTCCTAGAAATGGCAAAGACTGGCCCAAGAGTGTGCCTCTCATACTGCAAACTAATCAACACATTACCTTCTCCATCTGGCTCTTATGCTGTACCAGGAAATATTCCTCTGCCCCAATCATCCTAAAACCAGGTACCAGACAACTAGAGAAAGTCCTTATACCTCACAGTCTACTGCTGAAATTATTCAAACTAGCCAATCCTAACTAAGTATACTTACCTTATCTCCCCTTGCCTTGCCTTTCTTACAAAACCAGAGTAAAGGCTCTTGCCCATGCTTTTTCCTTGCTCCCTCTACCTCCTGACTGACCCTGGTGTTTCTCTGTGTGGTCCTCCAAGGTATGACATGCCCCTTCCTCTTGGGGACTGTAAATAACAAACTACCTTTTCAATAGCAATTATTTCCTTAATCTGCTGGCCTTACTATACCTGAATAATAATAAAAATTACATTTTAAAATAATCACTGTAGTGGAATAGCATCTAGATGTTTTTTCAAACAAATAAAAGACCTCTTCTTGACAGACAGCTAATGCGGTATCTAAGGAAATACCTGGTATGCACACAGTCTTGCAGTAATTATTTTTTTCTTACTTTATTCAAACCCAGAAACTGCTATGATGCACTGTCTTTGATGTTTAACCAACACTCAGGTTTAAAATCTACCAGTAGAAGCTTTGATAAAACACATTTTTAACCTATTATGCTATTTAAGGGAGAGGTACTTCTGCAATTATAGGCTTTCTGCCTGTTGGACACCAGTATCTCTGCCCATTAAATCCATGATTTTAGTCAAACTTCATTGTTAGATACTAGACACTAAATCCTAAGCTGACATCCTTATCTGGACCTGCTCCTAGTTGGTTTCATTGAGGCCCAAGGTAAACAATTTTGTTCATTCTTTGCTGGATCCTTTCATTTTTATAAGTAAGAAAAGAAGACAGAGAAAATGATATCACAGTGTGTCAGTCCAGAATTCTTTAAGGCACCACATATAAACACTCTTGTAGTAGGATTAGTTGGGGTTTGTGTCACAGGTAATAAATAGCTAACTTTAACTGAGGTACTGAAATTTGAAACACGTACACACACACACAGATTTATGCATGCAGGCCTTTGTATAAAATCAAGTCCAGTCCTACAATAACTTCACTCTCACTTATATATGTTCTTGGTTGAGTGAGAAATTGATTTATTCCTGAAGGAATGACAATTGCCCTTATAAGTATCATATCCATGAGTGAGCAACCATTACTTTACTCTTCACTGTTGTATGAATCATGAATTTTTATAACGCATTTTCCCCCCATAAATGTACACCATAGAAGTATATGTTGCATCTAAATAGTATTGATCCTGTGTGTGGAAGCAGAAAAAAATGTTGAGAAATTCTGCCTAGCATATGGCTTGTATAGGCCTGGCCTATATGGCTTGTGTATGCCTAGCAATTCTACCTTGAGTGCAACAGAGACTAACTGAAGCAGGGAGGGAGGTCCTTTTTAGCAATCATGTAGGTTGATCCCTTCCTTTAGGGAAGTAAAAGCCCAAACCTCCCATAACAGGAAATCTGCAAAGTCTGGTCAAACATTTGGAAATCAGATTTTCAAATTAACTCAGAGCTATCCAATTTACTTACATACAGAAATTCTCATTGGCTTGAAAAAAATGGGAAAAGGGAGTATTCCAGAAAAGAGAACATTTTTGATGGGTCATTATATAGAATGTAAAATGTTTTGATGACAATAAAATCATCTTTCTGAGTAGCCCTACTTCCATGTTGCTTTTATGCTAGGAACTTATTTATAATATAGATATACTCTTAACATAATAGTTTTTATTTGTTAATTCTAAAGAAGTCACCTGAAAAAATTTTAATAGGAAAAGGCTAAATACACTTAACTATACATGAATCCTAATATTCACTTCTGCATCATCCCAAACCCCTGATCAATTAAAATTTAACTAATTAATTACTAAAAAGAGGCTGTGTTTATTAATTTTTGTAGTCTAGCTGTCTGTAATTTGCAGGTGGGGAATATGCCAATTTGAGTGTTTTGCATATTTATATAAAGAAAATGCACATCAACAGAGACTTACAGAGTCTCCAAAAGCAATTATGCCTGCAAAATTTCTCTTTTGGCTGTAAAATTTGCATTGCCCACGCTTGCACTTACTAAGACACTTCCCAAGCAAATTCCCTCATTCTTTGTCCCCTATCACTTGATTAAGAAATACAAACATTTAGTTGCCCTAAATAATATTTCATTCTCCACAAACAGAGATTTTTAAAACTGTAAGCAGAAAACAAAGAGGAAATTGCAGAGGCAGACTACCTGCTGTTTAATTTCCATGATGCCTGTGGCCTGACCTCTTTAGTTCCAGGCACAGGATTAATTTATCTAAAGAATTTTTGTCAAATACCTTTTTAGCTAGCCATGAATTTGGGAGTAATGCTAATTCTCAAGTCCATCCAAATAAGGAAAATGCATCAATACATAGTTTTGCAATTATGCAAACTTCACACAATTGACCTTAGAATTTTGAGAGCTGGAGCAGATTAGTTTTTACATGCCCCATAAAAATTTTAGCACATTAGAAAAAATAGCCTTAAGTTGTTCCATTTTTGGATTGCATAAAAAAGCAAAAAGGAAGTTATGCAGATACAAATATAGTAATACTTGTTTCATTTGAGTTTGACTTTCATTTCAATGTTTATATTTGGGTTCCTGCATTTCTAATTCCCAATAGCTGACAAAAAATTGTCTTTAGTCTACATAGAACAGTTCTCAGACAATGCTGCATAATCTTCAGATTTTAGAGGAGAGACATTTCATTTTAACTGAGGTGTGGAAAAATTCTAAACATTCATTCCCAAGCTTGTGAACTGAACTTAAATCACTTTGTGTTGAGTTTTATTTATGAAAAAATAAATTCAATGTAAAGACTCAAATTAAAATTATATTTAAAAACTGAGTTAAAAATGCAGTGATGAGTTCATCATCATTACTTTTTGGAGGGCATAAAAATATTCTAAAACTTATTTATGGTGACAGTTGCATCTGTCAGTAAAATTACTGAGGATTATTGAATTGTATATTTGAAGTGGGTAGATTTCATGAAATGTAATATATACCTCAGTAAAGTTATACAAAAAAAAGAGAATAACCTGAAGTAAAAAGTATGCATTATTTACCAGAATTGAGAGGTGGTTAAATTAATTGCATGGCTTTGAATGATTTTGAACTTTTTCTTTTTTACTGTGCTCCATATATTTTATCTAATTTTCAGAATTGTTTGTTGAAAAAAAAACCCTGTATAAATTATTATACAGACAGGATAACTGGCCTGGTCTGTCAGATTTCTTCTAGAATTGAAAAACAATAAGCCAAAAATCATTATTATTCACATTGCACAGTCTGTGGTTTAGCTTTAGAAACATGCTTTTCAAGTTAAATTTACTTCAAAATGTACCTAGCTAGAAGAAAAAAATGAGGGAAAAACGCTAGAGGCAAAGCAAACCTGAGGTTGCGAAATCTGGCAGTCCATTCTCCAAACGCGACTGAGTTTTCCTATCCCTGTTACATTCTAGGGGGGCTCACAGTTGGTTTTCATATATGCGTTTACGGATCTGTGTACACATCTTGCTTTCCTGAATGGCTAAAGTATGGTACTTTACTCTTTGTTAACCTTAGAAATAACTGACTGTCAAACTGATTTGGGGCTCTATTGGCTTGGTTTAATCCTCTGAAAAGGGATCCTGAAATAAGAAGCCTCTAAGACCAGACGCTGGGTTCTAAACAATGTATAGAATTTGCAAATAGGTACATGTGGAATGAATATTCCATTAACATTTGTGCTCAATATAAAGCATCCAGTGCATAGGCAATTACACATAATAAAATGTTTGTGTTCTCTTCATTCATATTGTTTTTAAATGTACAGCCATAGGTTGGGAAGTGCTTTAGGTAATTTACCACTAGCTTTCTTGTGAAATGGTGGATCCTGAAATCAGATAAGAAAAAAAAAATCAACCCAAGTAAAACAAGTTTTGAACAACAAAAAATGAGCATGTCCTTATTGCAAAATCCATAGCAATTAAGCTTATAATAAGGGAAGTGACTACCAGAAAGACAGACACAGAAGGAAAATTGTGAGAAAAATTTTCCAACACATTCCATCAAAAGTCAGCAGAGTTTTACAGGAAACAATCAAATGATTGTAGAAAGAAAACATGCAACCAAAGAATTTATTCAGTTAACATCTATAATTTAACAAAATAACATGTTCAAAGTCATTTTTCTGAAGACAAATTAGAAGGCTCTATGGACTACAAATTGCTAACTAGCAATGTTCATGTAAGGAAATGACGAATCACATTGATAACAAACTATCCCAAGAGTGGCTGCTGCAAAAACTGGCAACTGACGACTTAATGTCAACTTTATTGGTAACTTTGAAATCTTAAACCAACACATTTTAACCCAAATATCAGTGGAAAACATGCAATATAGAGGAGACTATGTTTGTTTTATTAAATACGAACATAAAACCACAAAAAACTGATGGATACAAATATTTTACGAAATTTGAACACAAATTATTTAAATCATATGAATCATCAGATCCAACACCAGTGAGAAAACTATATACCCATAGCTGATATGGAATGGAAGAAAACTGATGAAATGTAAAACCTGAATGTACTAGTTTTAAAAATCCAACACAAAAAGACTTATTTATATGTACACTCAATATATAATATATCTACCATCATATATATGTGTATATACATGTACCCTATGTAAAGCTCAATTACTGATACTTTTATATATTAGATTCACACATTATTTCATTTAATTCTAACAGCAATCTTAAAAGATGGGAATTTTTCTGATTTCAAAAAACAAAGGAAACCTAGAATTAAAAATATTAAGACACTCAACTAAAACATTAGCAAATTGTGGTACTCACATTCATTTTCACAAACTTCTCTCATTTCAGTTTTACCATTCATACTTTCCAGTTACACTTCGTAATATAAGCAATGAGGTAATTTCTATTTAAATTTTATAGAAGATATAAATTATCTTCTATAAAAGTACATTTAAAAAAAAAAGTAGTGACTAGTATTTAATCCCATACTCTTTCTCTTTCCTACTACCCTACTGGATTAAGACTAAAGAAATATTCAAGTCGTTCCTCTAGAAAGACACTTGAGACAGCAGAATTTTATATATCATTTAATAAAGCAACAATCCTAGTTAGTCTTACAGCTCTCCTTATCATGGTTCTAAGGTCCTTCCTAAATTAATAATGTAATAAATACTATTTTACATGTTCCTTTTTGCATATATTTGATTAATTCTTTAGTAAAAATCATTAAATATCATAAAATGATTTCATTCCAGAGAGGCTGTGTGTCTATCACCTGTCAGGTATGATGGAATGGTTAAAGCAGTTTACAATGGTTAAAACAATGTAAAAGGTGGATGTGGAGCCCACCTTTATGGAGATGGAAAATATTCTCATCACTAGAATTGGGTTTCTTTACAAATTACTATCTGATACCTTCTGCTCCCCTATATGCATATGGAACTTATCATCTCAGTTAAAGACTAGCTGATATGAAGTACTCCAAACCATTCAATTCCTAATGAGCATATTTTCTTGGTGTCCCAACAGTATCCCTTTGGAATTTACTATTGTAGGGTAACTTTCCTATCTCAAGCTGCCAGCATTTCACTCCATTTGACTGAGGGCTTTCTTTGGCCATCAGAGTCAGCTCTGCCCAAGCACTTCAGGCTGGAAGTTCTAAGAATTAATACTCCTTCAATTAGTTCTCATCCTTGGGACAGCCTCAGTCAAGAACAGATAAAGCTTGGATATTTATACCTAGATGCCTTATCTTCTGTTGAATGGCATAACTCTGAAGCAAATGTTCTACACTGACTCTCACTGTTAAGCAGCAGAATTAAATTCCAGTCTTCCACAGGGTAACTTGACCAATACCTGACCCTTCATAGGTTGCCTTCCTTCCCTGTTTTATTTTCATACTCCCCTACCTGTAGAAGAAGCCAAACTAAGGCTTCTAGAAGAAGACAAACTAAGACACCTCGGGTCTCTGAAGATACTCAGAATATTGATGAGAGCTGAGACCATCTTGAACTCTATTTAGATTTTCAAGACATTTACACAGTTTGTTTCTATTCTAGTTAATAGCAAATACTGTCATTAGAAAGTCTCTGTATCCATTGGGTCTTTGTTTAGGGAAACCAAACACAGACACACAAACAGATATAACAAGTGCGGTTACCCAGAGCTAACATACACACACATATACACACTCCTACCCCAGCACCATCAATGCCTCAAACTCACTCCTGAGAGTTAGAAGTTATAACACAGATATTAGAAATTACTTGAGTAAGAGAACTACAGTTGCTACAGTGGGATAAAAAGATGGTTTTTGGTGTTACCTAGAACTTTAGTGGCATCATTTTTGTTCAATTAGACCTCTACTTTTCTATCTACTCTAGGTAGAGGTAACTCTTTTGGACCAAACGGTTAGTTTTTTGTTTTTTTGTTTTGTTGTGTTTGTTTTCTTTTTTTTAATCCTGTCCTTCTATGCTCAGAATACAGCATTCCCAAGTTAGAAAAGCAGAGGTGCTTTGTTATTTAGCCATTCTTGGGTATTTGTAGGCAAATACCAGACGTATCATGACAATGGGTCCTCAAACAGGAAGTAGGCATCACTGTGCACACCAGACCCACGACATTTTTTAAATGGAATACAGAGAACAGAGCTCCTCTGATCTGCTGAAACTTGATTTCCTGTTCTTTGATAACATTGCTAGAATATCTCATAGCTTCCTGTTAACTTTCAGTTATTAATGCCCAGTGTATACCATTATAAAACATCAATATCCTGGGTGAGAGAGAAAAAACTTTGCACTTTTATTCCTTCTTTCTCTCTTCTGATGTTGGGGGCACTGTGTAGAGACTGTGGAAAAATGAAAAAGTTTATACTTACTGTGCACACAATTGCACTGTATTTATTGAGTCCACTGTTTTCTTGGCTGATACCAGACATTGGAATTGTGTGCTGGCTCCCTACAGGCACTTGTGACTTTTTCAGAGGACTCTGTAGGTCTCAACATTGCAGGGACCCATTTTGAGCCATTTAAAAGACCTTCGAGAAATCTGGTCCCATCTGTTTGCAGTTCTTTTTGATTGTGGTATTGATTGTGGTATTTGATTATGAATTTTTGTCCTATTTTGTGATTTTATTTGCCAATTTCCAAGCAACTGAAAAATACCTTGCTGAACATCTTATATGTAACTAAATGTGTGTGTGTATAATATGTATAAATGTATATATTTTACCTTTAATTTTGGAAACTAATTTTTTAAAAATCTTTTTGTTGTCTTAATAGATACTAACATTTATTATATATAGTACTATATATGATACACATATCATAATAATTGCACTGAATGACTATCTCGTCTTAGAGTTACATTCTTGAACCCAGGATGAATAAAACCAAGTACTGACACCTTCTCCATCCTACACCTCTCAAAGCCTTACAGAACTCAATTTAGTTTTATGTTGGGGTAACATGTTACAGAAGCCCACAAACAGAAGCCTGTACTCGGATTGAAAGTGAGGTAAAATATATCTCTGAATAAATCTTTCCTGTCAATTCACATGGTGAGTGAAAATTAGAGTCCAGTAGGAATCAGAGAAAGAGGCAGATAAGTAAGTCCCCTCTGGGAGAGACTCATTCATAGCAGGGTGATGATGTCCTGGGTATCTCACTGTCTAGCAGACTTCACCAGAAGAGACACATGTCCCATAGGAATTGAGACAAGTGGGCTCACACAGAAATCTTTTTTGTTCTTACTTCCTCAGTTCCCACTTGTTGCTATAAGAACATTCTGAAATAACACTGCCATTTTACAATTACTACTCCCAAAGTTTTGTTTTGTAAGGTAAGACAGATATTAGGCAGAGATGCAGAAATACAAGGCTTACCTACAGATATCTACATACAATGGAGAAAATACTACACACATTTGTTAAGTTTTTATCTTGTCTAAGGAGCCAATTTAAAAAATAGTCTTGAAGAAGTTATAAATGAGCTACAAAATTTCTTTAAAAGTAAAGATTAAATGAGATGGAAAAAAAGAAAAGCCGAATTTATCTGAGTGTTAATATTATTTACCTTTGTAAGTCTTTACCCTTCCAAAGACTTGACATTAATTTAAAAAGTTGATCTCAAGAATAAATATAAATAGTACTCAGCATAAATTCTATTTAGTGCCAGAGACCTTTAATCAAATTAGAAAGTTACAAGAATAAGAATTGAAACCACTTTTATGTAGTGAAAAGACTAGAAAAGCAAAGTGATAAAATATTTTGGAGTACCACATATTTTCTTAATCAAGATGCATTTGTTGGATCAAATTACTTTTTTCTTGCAGCAGTTCTATGCAGACACATCCTTGATCCTTTTGTGGTTTAAACTGATTTTGTGAATACTCTTTTTAAAATATATTGCCAGTGCAAAGTGAGATAACATACCTTCTTCTGAGAGTCAAATGTTAAATTATTCTGTTTGTTTTATTTATGATTTAAGGTAACTGTCTCATTCATCAGTAATAATGCTTACCACAGTCTTCAGGAGACAGAGACTAAGCCTTTCAAATGAATGACTATAAAGTGAATAGCTTGTGCCAAAGGATGATTCATTTGATTTAAAACACATTTGTAGAACAAATTTTGGAACTGTGCACACTTGTTAATTTTCTCTTTTGTGATTTTCCTTCTCTTTTGTAGGTTGGCAATCAAAACCAACATCTAGACAGTGCCAAGTCTGATGAAGCGGTTAAGAGCATTCCTGGAAGTGGCATATATGCCAATGGATCAGCTCTTTGCAATTAGAAGAAATAAAAAGTCTGTGTTAGATATGAATAAAAGCTGTTGTATGGTTTGGGCTTTTTAAAATCTTTTTAAGAAATATATCTTGGAATACAGAAGCTTGAGCCTAAGCATGAGGGTGACAGGGGGACTGCCAGAAATAAGTCAACATGCTCCATCATAGTATAGAGCCATTCAGGACCAAATCTGTATATCAGGCCTCTTCAAGTTCTAGGTCATGACTAGTGAAGTTATGAGTTGTCTTAGGAACTTCTATTGATTCACGCTGTCTTCTTATTTGCAGAGTCTGCTGGGGCTGACTGATCCAAAAACTTCAGATGGATAAATCTTTGGTTTTAAGGTGGGCAAAAGTCAATCCCAATTTGATTTAAATCTTTCAGAACAGATTGATTATTAATTATGCAGAAACTTGTGGTAACATTTTCTTTCCTATCTCTCCATACCATCATGGTTTTACATTTTTAGAATTGAACAAAGCTTTTAGATAACTTCCCTGGCTAAAAGTGAATCATAGAGAATTGCGCTGTAGAAACAGTGAAGGTGATACTAAAGCCCACCACCAGACACATTCTAGTAACTCTTCAAACGTTGAATTATTTAAACACTGTTTCTCTTCAACATAGGTAATTAAGGTTGTCCAGGATATAAAAAGTTTTCACAAGAGACATTTCTTTCCCAGTCTTGAAATTTTGCTACTTGTCAATTTCAGTCTTTTGTTTTTTTCCTTTCATATCACTGTGCTTTTTACAATAAACTAAATACAAGAACATAGACTAGAACAAAGTCTGACCATCAACAGATTTCCCCTAAAAATTCTGAATGTGTCAGACTGCATAGCTGTAGATTACTGAACTAGAGAAGATACTGGCTGACAGTATTTAGGGAAACTCCACACATCTCCTTGATAAGATACCAGCTCACACTTCCTCTTAACTTATGAACTGTTTCTCAGTTTAGCGGGTAGAAGTGGGCCTAGGAAAATAGGATTCCTGTACAATGAGTACAAGAAGAGAATGTTAATTAAGGTCCTCTTCATTAAATAATTAAGGAAGCTAACCTTCCAGGAAAACTGAAAGACATGAGAACAGATAGAAGAAATTTTGTTTAAATTGCATAAGTAGGAGGCTATGACAATTGTGGCCATAGTACAGATCACAATGTCTTAAAATCATTAGCCAAAAACAAGTAACAACAACAAAAAAATCACTGGAATAAAAAATACGTGAACAACTATCATGAATGTTTTTTTCAGAACAGAGCTGTACCTGCACAAAAACTGATTTTACAGAGAACTGACTACCTTGAAACATTTATTTTCATACAGTTTAAGAGCAGATGTAATAAAATTTCCATACTGGCTTACTTAATTCCTTGGTAGTTCTGTTATTTTCTTACTTAATACCCACTAGTGAGTTGCAGAGGTTTTGTCTAGATACACAAAGGAGATGAACAACAGTGGTATCAGTTTGAAAGGGCACATCACATTTTTATTCTGTGATTTAGCAATTTCTGAATCCTGATCCAATTCAGTTCATGACCTGTTTCAGGCAAAGTGACTTTCTAGATTCACCTATCTCTTCCTTCTTTCCTCCTCATGTTGAGAGAAACAGGTTTTTCCTACTTCTTTTCATGACTAATACCTGCCATTGATTCCATTCCTTCTTACCATTACTTGAGTCCTCAAAAGCCCTGCTGACCTTGCCATTACATTGCTAAACCATATTCTTCTTCCCTTCAATGGCATGCTTCAGTAGAGGGGAAAGTGATGGTTAAGAATGCAGGCACTGCTGTCAGATTACTTGAGTTCAAATCATGATTCAGCAACATCTGTGTGAACTTAAGTATGTTACTTAACGTGCTTTTCTCAGTTTCCTCCACTAAAAAAACTGGGAAAATAAGAGTTTCTATTTTATAGGGCTTTTTTCCTAATGAAGATTGAATTAAATAATACACAGAACACAATTAGCACAGTGCCTGCCACACGGTATGTACTTTAACATTTGCAATCCAACTTCTGTCCCCAAATTTCACTCTCAATTGTCTCAAGTGGTCGGGTACATCCCCAACTACCAACAATAGTAGCTTTTGTATTCTGATCTACTTCTGTGAAACCTCTGGTATTTAAATCCTCTGCTCATTCCTCCCTTTTTCTTGTATCTCTTTCACTTAAAAAGTATCTAAGAGTACCAATTTGGATGAGGACCAATCTAGCCACTGTGAAAGAGACAAATGTGGGCCGTGCCTGGATCATGCCCTTGAGGAACTTAGAGTACAGTAGGAAAAATTAAATGCATATAAAATGTCATTCTAATGTAAATTAGAATAGAAGAGCACCATAAGAGATGCAGATAACTGATAATGTAGTGCTATGGGAGTTCAGATGAAAGCACAATTACTGCTAGCTGAGAAGAATTAGAGAAAATTAATGGAGCTGCTGGCATTTAATCTGGGCCTTGCAGGATGGAAGACATTTGGATACATAAATATTGAATTAGTGTATTTTAGGTGAAGGTCACCAAATCTGCAAAACTTCCTGGAGAATAAGAAAGAGTTAAATTTGTTTTTGATTATGGTTGGAGATTTACGTGAAGCCTACATGTGAAAGGTCTTAATTTCCAGGCTAAGAAGTTTGACTTTTTTTCCTCTATTATGGGGAGCCATTAAAGCTTTTAGAACAAGTAAGCAACATGATCAAAATGGTATTCAAAATGGTATTCAATAAGATTAATCCTGCCATGATTTCATTACAGTTCAGCAAACATGGATAAGACCCAGTGCCTGCTTTTGAGGAGTTACAGCATTGGGTGAAGAAGGAAAACAGAATTTCCTGTAAGTGGAAATAGTTAACATGTTTGAAATGGCATGAAACTGTAGAGAGTTTATGAAGATTATAAGATATTGTATTCATAGAGCATAAACTGGAAAGGTATTAAATGGCAAGTAGGCATGGAGCAGGTCATGGGGAACTTTGTAAGCCACAGAAAAGCACTCGGATTGAAGATGCTTTATAAAACAAATCAGGTAGAAAAGCAACTCCAGACTAGTGGTTACTGCAATACTCCAGATGAAAAATGATGAGAACCTGAAGTTAGAAATATCAGTGAAGACAGAAAGGATGTCATAGAAATAAGGAGAGAGTTGTTCTGGTGGAATCAACAGGGCATAACTGACTATAGAGCCATTTGATAGACATTTATTAAACACCCACTACATTTCAAGCTCCGAGGAAATACATCAAAAATGCACCAATGAACACAAGTGGGCAAAAACTCTTTGCCTTCATAAAGCTTATATTTTTTGAGGAGGATTAAGAGAGGGGGGGAAAAAGAGAATAAAATTTCATAAGTTACAGTTGCATATGATTATTTCCTAAAGTCTGAGCTTGGATTCCAAAGCTGGCCCTTTTGCCTATGCTCGAAGCTATTTGCTGCAGTTCCCAAGATCTTATCTTTGGCCCTATATTTTAACAAAAAATTCTATACTCTATATTGACTCCTTTACAACTCTCATGATTTCCAAATATACGACTCATATGTAAGTTCTTTCCCAAGAATCAGACTTTAATAGGCAACTGCTTAAAGTTGTATGACCATTTGGATGAACAACCTATATGTTGCCTTATCTCATCAAATCTAAGATGCTCTTATCACGTGTCTTTCCTCTTTCCGATCTCGATCAAAGGCTTCACCATGCTTTATTGCCACACTTGTTTAGATTATTTTCACGTTTGAGTGAGCTGCAACTCACCATTGCTCTTTAATTCACACCTGCTCAATTCATACATTCTGGTTTTAATCTCTTAAAAGGTCATCTTCCTCCTTTTCTTCAATTTAGTATAGACCTTGCTACCTCTCTTTTGGGTTATTGTTAGTTTGTTACTTGCTGTCCCTTGCAACTTTCTTTCTTTCCCTAAATCAAAGGTCAGGTCATAATATTCTCCTCCATTAAATCTACCTGCCTTTCTCTCCACCCCATCCCAAACCATCTATAACATACACGAGTGCCACTACATATAAGATGCAGAAAAATTCCCATGCATGCTTGACTTGCAAGAAGTTGCACGGCAGGATCCTCAGGGAGATGGGCCTTCTATGCCAAAGAAAAGAAGGAAGCGAAGATACTATTCAAAGACACTGGAAGACTGTCTCCGCATTGGCCCCCATTTCCCTCTGTCTATTGGTCTTGTTTTCGCTGAACTGGTTCAAGAACCAAAAGGGTGCAATATTTGTAAATATTCCCCTAAACTGAAGAGCACAATTTTTGGTGCTTTTCTCCAGAATGCAAAATACAGAACTGAGTATTAAAAAGCAGGGGTACAGCAAGATTATTGTGCGTTTCCAAGTCTGGCAGGACCTTTGCTACACAGTCACCTAAGGCTGTTACCCTATCAGGATTCTAGAAGACCAGGAGTAAAGCTGAGCCAAGATATGGTGTCTCTGCTCTTGAGTCTGTGGCTCCTTTACGTCACTTTTTCAAAATTGAAGTATAGTTGATTTACAATTTTGTGTTAGTTTCAGGTGTACAGCACAGTGATTCAGTTTTATATACATATATATGTTCTTTTTCAGCACAGTGATTCTTTTATATATATATATATATATATATATATATATATATATGTTCATATATATGTATGTTCTTTTTCAGATTCTTTTCTCTTATCGGTTATTACAAAATATGGGTATAGTTCCCTGTACTACCCAGTAGGTCCTTGTTGATTATTTGTTTGATATATAGTAGTGTGTATATGTTAATCTCCTCCTCCTAATTTATCCCTCCGCATTCTCCTTTGGTAACCATAAGTTTCTTTTCTATGTCTGTGGGTCTATTTCTGTTTTGTAAAGAATTTTATTTGCATTTTTTTTTCAGATTCCACCTATAAGCGATATCATATGATATCTGTTTTTGTCTGACTTCACCTAGTGTAATAATCTCCAGGTCCATCCATGTTACTACTTCACTTAAATTCTGTATCTTTGTCTAAATATGTCTGGAAATGCAGGTGAGAGAGTGTGTGTCTGTTTCAGTCAAACTGAATCCCCCTGGAATAGTGCAGATCTCAAACCACCTTTCCATCCCCCACTCAGCCTTCTCTCCTACACTTAAGCTGACTGTACTTTCCTGAAGAGACAATTACCTCTCCGGCCTCTCTGCTTTCTTTCTCAGTCCTTAACGTTTTTGCTCCCTTTTGCACCTATTAAGTTCTTATCTATCTTTCAATTGTCCACCTCAAACCTTACCTCTTCAATAAAATCTTCCTCAATTCCCAAACTGGAAATGATCATTCCTTTTTTATCCTGAGGCATTTTGATTGAACAAATTATATTTATTTGATTAAGTGTCGAAGTAATTATAAACTTCTCGAAGACTGCAAGCATGTATTAATTATCATTGTATCCCCCTAATACATATCACAGTGTTAGTTACATTATAGTACTCAATAAATATTTGGGGGATTAAATTGAATAGATAAAAGATTTTATTGTTATAAAAGTGCAGTCACTTTATGATATGAATTTAAAAAAAACTTTTTAAAAGCAGCAAAGACTGAAATGCAGGAGAAAACAGTAACAACACTAATTAATTCAAATTTTGATTCCAGTAAAATCCTTCAGAATTAAATGGATTCAAGACATATTGACAAAATAATGACAATCTTTTACATTTGCAGAAAGTCTAGAAAAATGTGTTGTCTTTTGAGAACAAGATACTATTCCGACAAATTCAACATACTTGGCCTCAGGCCAAGCACTTCATCTAAACTCAAGCTGAGTAGAAACAACAAATGTGAGAGGGCTGTGGATTTTCTATCTGTTCGAAGCCTTACAGTTGTGAAAACAGTTTCTTTCCAAGAACTTCCAAGTGCTTGGGGATCAGGTTCAGCTTTAGCGTGCCAGGCATACCCACACTTAATTTCAGAGGCATTGAGCCAATAAGATTGGCTTGAAGTGGGTACATATTGGTGTGTTGAAAATGCTTCCGAGTAATTTTTTAAACAATTTCATGCTTAACAATCACCGAGCTGAGGTTTTTCATTGATATCACTACCCAAAGATGATAAACAAGCCCTCTGAGTGTTGCTAGTGCCAATCACAACACTCTCTTGGACATAGAGATGTCCTTCAAAGGCTAAGGAGAAGATGTGTGTCTCATAAAGCCGGACACTGTCCCTGAAATTCTATCCAAAAGAGGCACATGAGAAAGTGATCTCCAAAAGTAAAATGTTGATGTAAAAATATTCACCAATAAAAAACAGTATAATGTGCCTTTTCTACAAATTACATTGCTATTGATAAGTGGTCACCCAAAGGAGGTCTTGAAACTCAACATATTTGGGATAGGATGGGGGGAGGGAACATCTCATGCATTAGGTATTGCATTCCAAGGAAAACCTAAGAAAAGACACCCAAAGTAGAATTAAAATTAACCAAAAGAGAATTTCAATATGGTCAGTGGGTGAAATTCAAAGATTATTATTGTCCGTGTAACAACTTATCCTGGCATTTCCCTTAAATGTATGGTCTAGATATTTATTCAAAAGAAAGATAGCAATCACACACACACACACACACACACACACACACACACACACACCACTGCCATGGGGGAGTATGATGGTTAATTTTACGTATCAACGTAGCTAGTCTAGAAGTCACTCTGAAGGTGTTTTTCAAATGAGATTAACGTTTAAATCAGTAGATTTAAGGAAAGCAGATAGTATTCCATAATGTGGCTGGGTCTCATTCAATCACTTGAAGGCCTTTGAAAAAGACTGAGGTATTTCCCTTGAGAGAGGGAATTCTGCCTCCAGACTGCCTTCAGACTCAGCTGCAACATCAACTCTTCCCTGGGTCTCCAACATGCCTGACTACCCTGCAAATTGTGGACCTGCCCGTCCTCACAATCATGTGAACCAATTCTATAAAAGAAATCACTCTCTTTCTCTTTCTAGATAGATAGAAAGATAGATAGATATAGATAAACAGATAGATAGACACACATTCTATTGGTTCTGTTTGGTCAACTTGACTAATCCGGGGTCTAATTTAATTCAATAAATCCTGTCCAAAAATACTTCTAAGATCAAAAATTATGTCTAAAAGCAAAGATAGATACATAGCTTTATTTAGGATAAACTGATAGAACTGTTTTATTTGATGCTACAGCCAACCATCTTACAATCTCCCGGCAGTTTGGACTTGTATAAATCCTCTTATTAAAACTTGAGGAGGAAAACAGAGACTGAAATGACACCAGACTAAAATTTTAGTTTGTGTTAATAAATATAATCCCAGTCAATGAGAACATTTTCTTTAAACTGTGAACAAATGAAAAACTTCATTCATTTTGGCATATTTTTGGTTCGTATTCTGGTGGTGATTCTTTGCAGAACAAAGGCTGATGAGTTTTTGCTGCCATCCCTCCCATGTTGTGTACATCCTGCCATCTGTCAATCTGGTGCTTTTCACAAACACTCAATCACACATACCAAGCACTTTCCCCTTGCCCCGCCTCCCAACACCTTCCCACCCCACACACATACACACATGTTCACTCTTTATTCAGTGTTCCAGGAAAATGTCTTTCCACTCCACTTTCTGCATTGTTCATTCCAGAGGTCATATAAAGCTTTCTGGTTGTAGCCTTTGTGACTAAAAAAAAAACTGTAGGCTGTGTGCAGGTGACTACAGCTAGGATGAGAGACCCTATAAAGAAATATAGACAATAAAAGCAGCTGCCTGGTACCAACTGCAGTAGAAAGGCAGCTGCTTTCTTTCCATCGAGGTGGAACAGAGCTTGCTCCTAGGCAGCAGTTGCTACACCAGCAATAACTATCCAGGCTGATCTCCCACCATCCCGACAATTATTTGGAGAACAAAAGGAAAATGACGGAGTTTCTCCCTGAATCAAGGACACACATAATGAATTTCCTTCCTTACGTGGTTCATTCCTCAAGATAGGAGACATGTACATCTCAAAAAGAAAGGAATGTACACTTGATTAATAGCAGCTAGTCCCACTTTGAAAAGATGAGATGGATCATTATAATTATTTTTGAAAGGAATAACTGTGGCTATTATTTCTGGAGTGGGGTCATCTCATATAACTGTTCTTAAGGTTTCATACTATTACGCTTTAGATGCAGGAATCTCTAGCTCCTTCACAATATAATCAGGACCTTGGAGAAGGAGGGGTCCTCACTCTTCACACTTTCACTTAGAATATATTTAAAACATAGTATTTGTTTTGGGAACAAAATACATATAAAAATCCTGCTTTTCCTGTACCACTAATATAGGTCATCATTCTATGATAGATTCAGCTATCTCTTGTTGGAAAAAGTAACAAAGAGAATTATTAAACCATGATCAAAGGCCAACCCTCATATGGTCTCCACACTGCTGGTTTTGTGAAACTCAAGTTATTATCACCTATCCAGGCTAAGGGAATAACAAGGAATGGGCAGAGAGGAAAATGACACAGGTCTGCAGAGGTGAGTGCTCAAAAAATGCGCATCTTAGCTCCAGGAACCCTTAAAGGGGGAATTTCATTAAGTAAAAACAACCTTTCAGTATTCCCTAGACTAAACTGTGAAACATTTTTGAAAAGCATAAAATCCTTATTTATGGCAGGAATGTTTGAAATTCAAAAGATAAATGCCATTTGGAATGCAACCATGTTCTAGGTATCTAATATGTAATGGGACACAGCTGTAATAACAGCCACTGAACCAGGGGCCTCTCTATATCATGTCATTAGTTGACTTGTTATAAGCCGATCTTCTAGCTCTTTTTATAAGGGCCACTGGGGTAAAAAATAAATATATCATGTACTGAACATCTGTGGTTCTGTCACAAAGCACCACTCATATCAACTTTCAAGCTTATATCTTAGGCTATACATGACACACTTTTAAAAATGTATCTTAACAAAATGTATAGATTAGGAACTCATAAGTCTTTATTCCAAAGGACAGAGGATACAAGAAGGCCTTGGCTGTGCCATGGGTAACACTAATGGCACCTTTTTTATTGTTTCAGTATATTCTTTTGGGTTCAAAACCATACGTGTACTCTAGGTAAGATGCGGTAGGTGAACATTTTACATGTGAGAGTTACGTGAGGAAAGAAATGCCAAATGTCAAGCTATTAACATATTAAGTCATCAAACTCATGAGTCAGCATTTAAGAACACACAATTAGGAGCAGCAATTCCTGCCTGAGACTTTTTTAAAAAAAATAAACTTATCTGGTGGGCTTCCCTGGTGGCGCAGTGGTTGAGAGTCCACCTGCCGATGCGGGGGACCCGGGTTCGTGCCCCGGTCCGGGAAGATCCCACATGCCGCGGAGCAGCTAGGCCCGTGAGCCATGGCCGCTGAGCCTGCGTGTCCGGAGCCTCTGCTCCGCAACGGGAGAGGCCACAACAGTGAGAGGCCCGCGTACCGCAAAAAAATAAAAATAAAAATAAACTTATCTGGTCATATAAGAGGTTATTTCTTTCATCTTTCCAATGGTCAAATAAAAAATAATGTCCATCTCCTTTAAAAGGAAACAGGGAAAGGGAATAAAACATTTAAAATAACTAGGAAAAACTACCAGCTATATTTCAGAAAAAAATAGAAATGTCATTAATCTATGTAATGAAATAATTAATGATAATGAACATTAATATAGTTACAAGAGATTTTTGTAGAGAAGGCACGGGTGTAAGGAAGGGATCCATTTAGGAGGTATTTTATATAATACAGGCAGGATATGAAGGAATTAGGGTTGTAGCAATGGATGTGGTAAGAAGTGGTCTGGTTCTTGTCATACTTTGAAGGCATATTTATAGAATATGCTGATAGATCAGTTGTAAGAGGGAGGAGTCAAGGATGACTTCAATGGCTTTAATCTGGATTACTTGGAAGGATGGAGTTGCCATTACCTGCAATGGGGAGGCCTGTGGGTTACAGACTCCATATTCATAATTGCCAGGCTTGTAGTATTGATGGGCAGCAGTATATTACTCAAAGGGTTCCAGATTTACTGTTGGTGGTTTGAAAAAGGATCTTAGGTGCTATACAGACAAACAAATATTTAATAAATGAAATTAGCTCTCCATATACAGGAGTAAAGTTCTCTTTTCAAATATATTTTAGGTAACAAATGAGGCTTGATTTAACTAAGTATGATACATTGCTAAACTATGAGAGTCCTGGTGGTATGTGGTTGAAGCAAAATTCCTGAAAACATGCAGTTGTTTACTGAAAACTGGGAAATACTATTGTATTTAAAAGACCTGGATTCAAATTCTCTTTAGCCACATAAGTTAGAAAAGAGGGGCTAGTTAACTAAACTCTTGAAAACAGTTTCCTTTTCTATTAATAAGGGTAATAATGCTCAAATTACAGGGTTGCTTAAAGGGGTAAATGTTGCCTATAAAATACCCAATACTGTATTTGACAAATGCCTATTACTCCACACTTGGTTGTTACTTTATATAATAAATATGATTTTATGTCTATTCAACAGTTCCTTTAGGCTATTACAACAACCCAAAGATATGCACAAATAAATACAAAATATCTAATGCCCACCAGTTCATTTAAATAAGAAATTACTACTAATAGAGAAACATTTATCATCAAAATATATATAAAATACTTTTTAAGACTTCATTCAGTATACTAAAAATTACAGCAAATAGTTATGTAAATACCAGCGTTACAAGTGGAATGCACATGAACTTTAGAATTTCCTTAAGCACTTCCCAAGAAGACAGTTAAAATCGTATCTCCTAACAAAGTGTATATGAAGATTGACCTGGACAAAAAATGGTGGATTATTTCTTTACATACAATTCCTCTGATAGATTTCTTTTTTTGAAACTCATTTCAGTAGTGTTTTTAACTTAATAGAGTGAGCAATAAATTTTACCTTTCACAAACAGGCAATATTTATAATCATGGATGTCTTAACAAATACTAGCAGACAGAGTGGTAAAACCTGGCATATTATTACATCATCAGTGCTAAATTCTGGCCACATATCCTCAGAGCAATTATAATTTATTCTTACAATGATTATTATAAACATTTCTAAAATTTTTCTTAATGACTTTTTATGAAGAGTTACTTTTATGATAATTACTATCCATTATATTTTAGTGCTCTTTAGTTCCATATACTTTTTAAAAATTGAGATATAATTGACATATAACACTGTGTAAGCTTGAGCTGTACAATATATTGGTTTGCTCCTAGTTTCATATACTTTACGTGGTAACTGTCTATAAATTTGTATATTTAACTAAATAGAAACTACATTCCATACTAATAACAAAAAGCTTGATTGAGAGACAGGAGAAGGGACAGATAGATTGATAAATAAGACAGACTGATGTGGAGAGTTTCACTGGACAGCTCTAAATATTTGTTCACTTCACATATTTTGACTAGTTGCTTTATACAAACCAGACACATTCAACTGCGATACAATTAAACGACACATACAACTATCATTTAATCTGTACATAATTTAGAGTATTTTATTTCTTTTTCTTTCTCCTTTGAGTGAAAATCTTTGGGATAGGGTGTTGTTTTTTTGGCATCACATAAAAAAATCATAAAAAGATAGTCTTTAAAATCTATCCTTTAGTAATGAAAAAAAATGAAGCTATTATACATAATTTGGCATTATCCGTGAATTCAAGATAAATATTTCATTGGGTGGCTTCACTGAGCTGCTGATGCTTATTGAAGTGTCTTGGTAATTGGCCTTGCCTGCCTTTTCTTGGTCAAACCAATCAATTTCATGCTGGTTTCTTAAAACCTTTAAGATCTCCTGCTAAACTGAGAGCTCCTTGAAGATAGTAGGCACATCTTAATAAGCATTTTATCCACTGTGCATTCAGCATAGTACCTGGCTCACAATCAGTGCTCAGTCAATGCTTAGGGAACAGAAAAAAGCAATTAGTAATTAAGTGTGTTATGTATTGCCAAAGAAACCAGGAGTTAGCTAAAAGTTATTTTGATCTTCAAAAGTACATTCGTTGCTAAATGTTCCAAAAGTTCATTAATGATATTACTACCAAGTATTGATCACTTATAACGACCAAGCACTTGAGTGTTTATGTAGGCAATTGTTCTTGTCGTTACCACAACTCCGGTTAGACATAATCCTTATTTAATAAATAACATAGTCAAGAGTAAAACTATTCAAGTGCAAATGATTTCGAAAATAAAAGGACTTTCTTCTCTCAGATCTGTTAGGTTTCATGCACTTTCTAGAACTTTACTCATTCTAGAACTTTATATTCTTCTTGAGATATGTATATATATACACACACACATAAACATACAAACACAAATGCAAATATATACACACAAAACAATAAGTTGTTGCAAAACCTAGTTCTTTTTCTAGCTGTTTTATATTGGGACTTTAATAAAGACATCTATCTTCTATCTGCAATAATAAGAATTTATGAAAATAGCTTAGAATGGAAACATATTTCAAGTAAGGTAGATGAGATTCATTTTTTAAACTTTTCAGAAATAAGGACTTTAAATTAAACCAAATTCTTCTACCATATTAATTCAAATCAAGAAGGATGCATGCTATATTTTAAACCTAGGTCCTTTGCTGGGAGGTGATGGTGTATTAGGCAATGTATTTCAAATGTCAAGTAAAAAAAACCTTTTAGAAAACATTTTAATAGAAGGAAAATGAAACAAGCTCTACTCAATGAAAGAGAAATAGAGAATTTATTTCCTTGACATGTTGGAAATTTGCATGAATAACTGTTAGGTGTACTCCTTCTTAGAGGATATACACACAATTATGCTCCATGGATGGACGAAGATGGACAAACTCTGCCTCAAAACTATATTCAAACAACATGATGAACCAAAAAGATAAAAGTACATGATATGCAACACTTTTCTTTAATATGTCTGTAGTGAGCATAGTTATTTTGGGGGCATTTAAAATTTTCTCTTTTTGGAACTATAGTAAGCTTATTAAAATGTACTTAAAAACCAATATTCTAGTGATTAAAAGTAAAAGGTGACCATTTCCTAAGTAATTGCAACACCCTTGTTTTATGTCACAACATGGTCCTTGGTAAAAGTTTAACTCTTTATCCTGAATGATTGTTAGAATACTCATTTGTCACCTGATTTCTTCTTATATCTCTGTCCATCTCTTTTCTTTAATCTTTGTAGACATTCTTTGCGTGACTATCCCTTTACTATTCTCACCAATCCTTTTTATTTTATGGTTGTCTTTGGGTGTCATCCTAGCCAAAGTCTCAGAAGTATAGCTGAATATAACCAACTGCCTATCAGATGTTTCCATTAGACCCTCTCATGGGCACTTCAGTGTTGACACTAAGTCAAGATATATACATACATCTGTGTATGTAATGAAGGAAGAATGGCTTATTATATTGAGAGTTGTTTTATATCACATATGAATTCCAATTTTGAAAGAATTAGAGCCTAAACCAATCACATCAAAGTAGGGTGTTTCAGAGCCTGACTTCATATATTTTAATACTTATTCATATTTTTTTAATTTTAAAAAGGAGTTTCTATTTCTCCCAGATAGAGCAAGATCAGCATGATTATGTTTGAGACAGGGCTCAGTAACTTATTTAAGTGCTTCCTTAGTTCCATATACTTTCTCTCATTTTATTTAGTCCTCACAACAATCCGTGTGTGTATTATTGTATCCATGTCAAAAAGGATGTAAAGACTCCAGATTAGTCTAATCCCTGTCTTAAATTCATTTTTAAAGAAAATTGGGAAGGAATGCATAAACAAACCAAATTTAAAACTAAAAAATCTAGTCACCTCACTATTAAGTGGCAACACCTGGATTTACAGTTGGACTTTTGACACTGTCCTTCACCACTCTGCTTTTCAAATGTTGTTTTTTTGCAATCATATTTGTTTCAATTGTAAGTAAATACTGGATTATTTTCCCATGAATACATGATATATTTTGCATCAACTTAGTTCCCTAGAATATGTAACTGGAAGGAAACTTAAAAATTATCCAGTCCAAGTGTTTAATTTCACAAAAGAGATAAAACAATAGCTCTGATAAAAGTGACCTATTCAGAGGCTGAAACCAAAGAGTGGGAGCAGAGAGGAGTATTCCCCTCTGTTGATATGCATTCCAGAACTCTTCCTACTCTGACATACAGACTCTGCTCTGCTCTGACATACTTTGCTCACTACAGACATGTTAAAGAAAAATGTTGCATATAATGTACTTTTATCTTTTTGGTTCATCATGTTGTTTGAATATAGTTTTGGGGCAGAGTTTGTCCATCTTCGTCCATCCATGGAGCATAATTGTGTGTATATCCTCTAAGAAGGAGTACACCTAACAGTTATTCATGCAAATTTCCAACATGTCAAGGAAATAAATTCTCTATTTCTCTTTCATTGAGTAGAGCTTGTTTCATTTTCCTTCTATTAAAATGTTTTCTAAAAGGTTTTTTTTACTTGACATTTGAAATACATTGCCTAATATACCATCACCTCCCAGCAAAGAACCTAGGTTTAAAATATACAGCCTCCACTTTTTTTTTTTTTTTTTTGCGGTACGCGGGCCTCTCACTGCCGCGGCCTCTCCCGTTGCTGAGCACAGGACGCGCAGGCTCAGCGGCCATGGCTCACGGGCCCAGCCGCTCCGCAGCATGTGGGATCCTCCCGGACCGGGGCACGAAACCGTGTCCCCTGCATCGCCAGGCGGACTCTCAACCACTGGGCCACCAGGAAAGCCCCAGCCTCCACTTTAAAACCATTTCTTGGACAAAATGGTGACAAGACACAGATTTTCTTTCTGTTGGTTTGTTATAATTATTTTTTTCCTACCGGAATGAAAATGAAAGCAGTAAGAGGTTAATTCTTAATGATAACAAATTGTCAAGATAAATGCTTTTAAATTAACATTGACTAATAGTAAATATAACCCTTCAAAGCTACATTAGAAGAGTTTTTATTGTTTGGTTTTGGCAAGAAAGATTTGGGTAAATAACTTCCCAATAAAGCAATTCAGATTTCTTTTTTTATCAACATTGCTCAAATCATGTGAAATTTTGATTTCAAAGAAAAAAAATCATATGATCTGTGTGCCAGGTAGTCACAAATTACATTAATATGGTAACCATCTTTACAGATTTCTTTTTTCAGTCTTAATTATGCAAAGTCATAGGAAAAAGAATATCCTAACAGTTAAGAGCAGGAACTTTGGAGTTGTGAAATCATGGACAAGACATTTAACCACTCACAGTCATAAAATTGTTGTAAGGATTAAATGACATAATTATGTAATAGACTATAGAGCAGTGTTAATCATATCAAGAGGATTTAGATCAGCAGTTACTACTGGTGAAATGAGGTAGAAAATGTGAGCTTCCCATTTTTTGGCCTCAGCATTCTTTGGTTTAGTGTGAATATTATAGAATCTCAGGGCCCTAGCACATGGGGATGCCACACATAATAATTCTTTTAATTTGAATACATATCACAACAATTTTATAGCAGATGGCAATAAAGTCCCTTGAGGAAGAGGTGATTTTTTTTCAGTTTGGACAATGGTGCTATATTGATAGGTGCTATATTATAAAGTCAGATTTTTGGGCTATATTATAGTTATTAACAGGGAGATTGTATTTTTGGAGATACTGAAATATAATTAAGAGTTTATAATGAAAGAGTCTAGTTAGTGGTAGTAGGATTTTTGCTTTTAAAATCAGAGCATCTTTTCCTTCTAAATATTTGCATTTATTCAATTTCTCAATTATCTGCACATATTGCAATTATTCCCTAAGGATCTTTTATATTTAACTTAATCCTAGAGGGGTAGAATATATTAAAAGATAAGTTATTGTCTTTAACGTGTTTTGTGACTAAAAACATTCTGCTTGGGAAAAATAATAATAGGAAAGATTTCTATTGAAAAAGTATTTTTTGCTCTTGGAAAGATGCAGTGAATATGGCACAAGTTAGCATTAAATGGCTATTTCTCTCTTTCTAATTTTTATTTTTTAATTGAAGTATAGTCAATTTACAAATGCTTTAGGTGTACAGCAAAGTGACTCAATTATACACACATATATATATACACACATATATATATTCTTTTTCAGATTCTTTTCTATTATAAGTTATTACAAGATATTGAATATAGTTCCCTATGCTATACTTTCTTAATACTAAGTGCTTTAGTTAACACCATATTTTCTCCTCTAGCTGGTTGTTGTTATTTCTGTTCTTGTGAGCACTTTAAAGAAGTCAGCAGGAAAAGAATAACCGTAATTCTCCAGACATATGTCTGCTCCGTTCATTTTAATTGTATTGATATTAAAGAGCAGAAACAAAAATGGGATGAGAGTTCAGTATAGATCCTGGAAACCCCCAAACTATCTCCATTTGCTGGTTTTCCATACAATTGTGGCTTTAAGCTCATATAAAGGTTCTGAATAACTGTCAGGACAATATATGGCTCTGCTTTTGTTCAGCTTATTGCTCATGCTGCAGATATGTGATATGCCTCCATACCAGGGTGTGACGGCTGAAAGGCATCATTAATGTGTTAAATGATGTGGAAGGCTTCAGGCACACTAGGACACATCACTGCAGAGTGATATCCCCAGATGTACAGGTCTCTGCCTTGATTTCAAATAGGAAAGAAAGAAGCTAAATTACCACACAAGCGAAATGCACCAAGAAAATTATAATGTATATATTCACTTGTAATCTCTGGGCCTGATTCAGACCTCATTTGTTTGTTGAAAGAAATAAAAGGTTAAGCCTTCAATTCTTAGGGTTTATTAATCACACAACTGAAACAACAAGGGGAGGATTCATCAGAGTGCCTTACTGTAATCTTATTTCCACTATTTTGTTTGATTTTCATTATATTTTAGCTTTCTGATGTACTACACTGGTGCTACAAAACACCTTCCTTCATGCTCTGAAAGAATTCATGTAGATGCTCTGATGTCTAGTTTACTTCCAGGGTACATAATTATATGTCAGCATACATTTCTAAAGAGACTATATCAATACGTATCTGTAGCTTAATAGCAGATCCAAGCTGTATACCTTTTCTAGTTTTATTTCGAAACGTTTACTTCTTCAGAAATTCTAAAGCCTGCCTGGCTCTCTTTGACATGAGGCATTCCTCTGTCATATCTATAAATGCTGCTTCTAAATCCCAACAGAACAAGGTAGATAGAGGAAATTTATTGCAGAATAAGGAATGAAGAAGATTTTAAAATATCTGCTTTATCAATGCATAAAAATTAGACTGGATTCTAAATGTAGCCAAAGGGCTCTGATAGTTTAAGATTCATTTTAAAAAGTGTGTATTGTTGGGCTTCCCTCATGGCACAGTGGTTGAGAGTCTGCCTGCCGATGCAGGGGACACAGGTTTGTGCTCTGGTCCGGGAAGATCCCACATGCCGCGGAGCGGCTGGGCCTGTGAGCCATGGCCGCTGAGCCTGCACATCCGTGTGTATTGTTTATTCAAGATATATTAAACTATTTTTTTCTACTAATAGATGCTGTTACCTTGTCCTGTGAAATAGCAGGTCACAAAAGTATAGGCAAGTATGCTTTTAGAAGTCCTTTAGAAGAAGTAAATTGATAGGTGTGGTTAAAGATCAAAAAGATGTACTGGTTGATTAAAATTATACCAATAACAAAGTTCTAAACTACAGTCCTAGAATCACAAAAAATAAATAAAACAGGAAAAATTATGACTGAATTTCCAGTTCAATCCCTCATGTGATGGATAGCAATTTTTCACTGGAAGAAAATTAGAGATTTGTCTTTGATCATTAAATTAAGTGAATGATAGAGGCTATTCTGTTTAAAGCCAAGGCTAAGAATGTTTTCCTTATATCAGAAGGCCTCCAAGATACTATCCTTCTTTGTATAAATTGATGGTTCTTCAACAGGAAATCTAAATAAAATTAAGTCGAGTTCTCTCTTTTTTAAATAATATTATTTACTGGTCATTTTTCAATGGGGTGGCAACTGTGAAACTCTTAGAGAGATATCAAACCCCTGAGAAAGTCCTACCCATAAGTGTTGATTCCCTTTCCCTTCATATTTTTGTATCTGACTTAATTTACAGAAAATGGTTAATTTATTCATTATTGTAGATAAGAACTATATTATAGATAGAAACTGAAGGTAAACAGAACATCCATTTGTTTTTGCCAAAGGGACATCGTGGAATAATTGACAAAAGTTGACTAATATCTGCAAATAAGATCATAATATGGACAATGCTAATGTCCATCCTGATTTTGATAAATGTATTGAGGTTAT
The DNA here is from genome assembly GCF_011762595.2 of Tursiops truncatus. NCBI lineage: Eukaryota > Metazoa > Chordata > Mammalia > Artiodactyla > Delphinidae > Tursiops > Tursiops truncatus. Next base: position 102,404,589 of record NC_047037.1, read on the forward strand.
GTAAGAGAGTGACATTGTTTTAGGAAGTTCGCACTGAAGAATTTAGGAGTAAAGGGGCATAATATCTGCAATTTACACTCAAGTGGTTCAGAAATAAATAATATCTCTATAGAGAAGGCAATGGGGGAGAGTATGATAAAGCGAATGTAGTAAAATGTTAATTTTTAGGAAATCTGGCTTAAGGTATATACACATATTGTGTACTATGGTACTATTTGCAACACTTTCATATATGTGAACAAATTAAATTTTATGATAAAAACTGTACACATATATGCACAACTCCAATAGGGTAAATTGAAAGAGGAGGGACAGGTCCATTTACTCTAGGGAAGTATAGAGGTCAAGATAGTCTTCATAGAGGAAAAAATAAGTTTAAGTGAAACTAGAAAAAAATATTAAAAATGTGCGTGCCTGGATCAAAAATTTCAAGGATTAGGGGTATGTTGAAAAAGGAAATACTGGAGTGATACCAGGACCCAGAGAATGGAGGGACACCTTTTTCAACTATTATAAATTGAGAGAAACAGAGTGGCATTTACCTAAGTGTCATGCTAAAGTTGTTTATTTGATTGTAAGACTGAAAGGCAAAAGAATTCTAGGACTGATGGTACTTCAATGTCAACTACCTGGCAATCAAGAATGTAAGTAGGAAAAGACCAAAAATTTCTAAAACTTTTTTTTGTTTGTTTGAATGTATGGCTCAACATTTTTTAAATGCCGTTTTAGACTTGAAAATTATAATTGCAGATAATACGAATACTCATTTAAATCCAATTATGTCATTCTTTCACTATAATTCAGGCATTCACATGTGAAGAATTATACTTATTGACACTGTTCCATCCTTTTTTCAAGATTAAGCTTCTTAAAACAGATTGAATGAGGTTACTCTTCCACTCAATATATGTATTTCCAACCAATATCCCACTATCTAACATACCAGTTGCTTGGTCTTCCTTGCATATCCAACCTGATTTCCTGTTACCCTTTAACAAGATCCATCTCCTCTTCTCAGCCTACCCTTCCTACTACCCAGGAAACTCAATTCCAATATTGTAATATATATACACTTCCTTTTCTTTACTCCTATCTGATTTATTCCTATTTTTCAAAGTACATCTAAACTCTTTTTTCCAAAGGTTTCCCTAAAATCCTTCAACCACCACTTCTTAACTCATTTAATTACATAGTGTCTTCTGCAAGTTTATATGATTTGTATAATTTTTTAAAAATCTATACTTCTATCATAAATTCTTGCATTGCTGGAGCATATATTACATGAACATAAAAGGAGCATTGAAATATACTTGTTGATCCATTAACCCTTTTTACAAATATCTCAGTGGAAAGAAGTTGCTAAGCAGTATGATATTTTGACTTTACTAATTCATTTAAGTTCCAATTCCTTTTTATTTTGGAATCTCAACATAATTAAAAGAGGATTATTATAATTCTTGGTATTATTTATTTATAAATGTTATGACTAAGAAACTTAGAAGCTAACACCAAGTGTGGAGAAAAAGTATGAAGATCTGAAACAATTCAAAGGAAAAATCAGTAGCATGTGATCACTTCTTAAATGCGGAATATGAACCAAAGATGATTCCAAGTGTCAGAATTTGGTAAACTGAGGAAAGCGGTGGTCTCATTGGTAGGGAGAAAAAACAATAAGGAGAGAAAGTGGTTTGAGGGAGAATGTTTTCTTTTTTGGATGGTGGACATTTCCAATAATCAATCACTCATTCATTCAATAAACTTTTGAGTGAATACAAGGTACTAGAAAGCCTTGTTCTAAGTCTGAGAACCACAGATGTGAACATCAGACAAGGTCCAGGCCCTTATGAAATCCACACTCTTCCTAACAATTGTATTCATTTTAACAAAAAGGTACAAACAGGATATTATAACTGGTTCTCAGAAGGGCACTTCTGTAGAGTGAGAACAGAAACCAGACTGCACTATGAATGAGAGAACAAAGAGAGAAGTAAGGATTACTTTATGAAAACAGCTAATCTTAGACTGAAAATTAGGAGAAAAATAAGATGAAATCATGAAGAGTCAAACAATTTGTAATATGCATACGTGTGTGTATTTAGCGTGTGTGTACTGTTGTTGTTTTTATTTAATTATTTGTAACTTCCTCTAAGATGAATAAAAGCCTATGCAACAGAAAAGGCAAAGAAAAAGAGCCAGGAGAGTGTATATCTAAGATGCTAGAAGGGGAAGAGATTTTCTCGACAGCCCACTCTTTAGAGTCAGGAGTCAATGGGAGTTAGTGAGTACAAACAGGAGGAATAAGATTTAGAAAAGCCAGTGAGATGGCATTATCCTTTCCCTCCTAAACTTTATGGTCTTAATAAGTTAGGAGGGTGTAAGAGGAAAAAGCATACTCCTGTGTGTCTCCTCTATGCAATACTTCACTTCTGGTCACCAAATATGTGGGGTTTTCCTCACACCAAGCAATTCTGCAAAACCAGCTGGGTGTCCTACGATTTAATTCAATTCTGATACTAGCTACCTGGAGTTAGCATCAGATCCCACAGGTTAGGGCTCAGTCCCATAAGACTTCCCCAACTCCCCTTCAGATACTAATCTCAAGTCCAGGTTGTTATCTTTGCTTCTGACCCAACAGGTATAAATCGGAGTATCCCATGACCCCCTCTTAATTAATGTTCAATTAATTTACTAGAGCAGCTCACAGAATTTACAAAAACATTTTACTTACTAGATTTACAGTTTATTATGTAAAAGAATGCAATTCAGAAACAGACAGATGAAGAGATGAATAGGGCAAGGTACTGGGCAGAGAATTTCCATGCTTTCTCCAGACTTGTTGCCTACCAGCGCATCTACCCAAAAGCTCTCTGAACCATGTCCTTTGAGCTTTTAAGGAGGCTTCATTACGTAGGCATGATTGATTATATCGTTGACCACTGATAATTAAAATCTATCTCCAGCCCCTCCACCCTACCCAGAGGGGAGGTTGAGGAGTGGAGGGGCTAAAAGTTCTTCTAATCACATGGTTTGTTTCCCTGCCACCATCCTTAGGGACTTTCCAAAACTCACTTCATGAACATAAACTCAAATGTGACTGAAAGGGGTTGTTATGAATAACAAAATACCCATTATTGCTCTTATCACTTAGGAAATTCTAAGAGTTTTAGGAGCTCTGTGCCATAAACTGGGACCAAGACCAAATATATATTTCTTATTATAAATCACAGTATCACAGAGGGAAAATCATCTGTGTGGAATGAGGGAGTAAAGGATAAGATTAATTATGGGGAAGAGTGGAGATGATAAAGAAGATCTCTTGCAGAATACTCCTAAGAAACCCTGTGATAAATGACTGAGAAGCAAGGACCAAGTTTATTGTAGATGGCATAGGGTACAGTAGATTTTCCCAGCAAAGCCCCCCTCTGTCTCCAAGGCAGCATTTCTTTTTGTAGCTATATGGCATGAATCATAGGATGGCAGAAAGAACACAAGAATAGAAGTTGAAAGTGGAGTTGGAGTTGGAAGACATAAGTAGAAGTTTGATCGCTTGATAAAAAGTTGAAAAAACTTCTTGGATCTCAGTTTCTGTAAAATGGGCATGGGGTGGATCTCAAAACTTGAAAGCCCATATATTCTCTACTAGTGGCCCCTCTTCTTGCCTGAGATTGTTACATGCTATAGGATAGTGGAGAAAGGGCAGATTCTATGATGGAAGTTGAGAATAAACAGGGACAAATATTCCACTAGTGGAATGATTTTTCCAGAACTGAAAGGTAAACATACTCATTCAAAGAAGAAAACAAGAAGTAGCAATTTACCCCAAGATATAACGTCACAGATTTTTGTTCTGCAATCTGCAATTCGTTCTGTACATGTTTGACTGATGGATTCATGGATACAATCTTTACGTACAGACCATGTTTTTTATCTCACTGACATACTTTGTGAAAGTATTAAGGGCTGGGAACTAACACCCAAATTCACAACATAATCCTCCACAATTTAGAAGGTGCCTTATCATGTGGTCATCACATGGCTTTTACAATGTAATTGAGAGAAAAATCAACAAATTCAATCTCACAAACTAAATTAAAAGGGACACTTTCACATTTCCCCTTTATAGCCATGTCAGAGATAGAGAGGAAGGAGGAATTTAAACACCAGGCCTCGTATCTGTCATAGCCATATCTTTCTAGACGTCGGGAGCTCATTTCTCAAGGCTACCAGTCCATTAACCTTCACAAGAGCAAAAATAAAGCAAAACAATGAAACACTCTGGAGAAATGGCATTGCTTCTAATCTTGCTTATATATCTTACCATGGGGATTTGAAGATGGAACAAAGACCTCTACCTCCCCAGGCACAAAAATGATACAGACTCCCTGAGATAAATATATAAAATGCCTCATGGTGCATGTTGTAGACATATTTGTGATTTTTCCGAAAAATGAGAGTGGGGTTAGGAAGAGTAGCTGATATCATCCCTGCTGAATCTCTGTCTTTCCCTGTGATTTGTAACTGGGAGGGCCAAAGCATCAACTCCATTTATTTTTTTAAAGTCTTGGCCTGCTCTTGGTTGCCACTTTACCTAGATTCATTCATTGTATATATCTGGAACTATTCGTTTCTTGATAAATGCATTGTCAGAAAGCCAGAGGTCAATGATAAGATAGGAAATAAGGAGCTCTTGCTTGTTTTTATACACTTCTGTTTGACTTAGGAGATAATTATAACACAGATTGATGCTCTTGTTTTAAACAAGGTAGTAAATCAGAGTGAAATATGGGATTTGGGAAAGCCATTTGCCACATAATTATAACTTCTTAAAATTCTTGTGTTCATTGAATATGAGAAGCTATAATCATGAGATACATAGCAATAGCATTACTCATCTTTTTTTTCTCTCTCATGGAAGACAGTTAAATAAACCTAAGTTACAAATCTTTAAATATTATTAACTACAAAGTTTAAATATCATTAACTAAAGCGAAACAAAAGCACATGTTGCTTGGTCTGAGATCTAGCTTTAAGTGGGAGAGATTACAGATTCAGTAAGCAAGATTAAAATAATGATTCAGTGCACTTCATTAAAAAGTCTTGTCTTTTCCATAAATAAACTTTATCACCATGAGACGATGTAAAATTATAAGAATTTCATCAATATAGGAGACTAGAAGAAAAGTGGGAACAAAGGAGGGATGTGGGATCAGAAAGACACATTTAAACATGGACTCTGCCAGGGGTTATATTCAAAATATCTGTCAACTGGCATGCTAGGGACATGGAGCCCTCAAGTTGGAAAAGTTCCCGCACAGGGATCTGGAGACCACTCGAGTGCCAGGATTTACCCTTTTGGTTGCTGGATTACGAGAAGAAGGGGGACCTGACAGACTGGTCTGGAGACTCCTCTAATGCCAAGATTTATCCTTTTGATTGCTAGATTATGGGGAAGGAAGTGGGGGGCTTGATATACTGGGTTTAGGGGGCTACCTAGGGTACTTGAGGAATTAACCAGTACAGGTGCATTTCTATACTCACCTTCAGAAGTAACTTTGTCTGCTTCTAACCAGTATGCAAATAAGTACAAAATTTTACTAACCAGCAGAGTCATACTTGTGCATACTTGGTGAATATTAGCCCTGATGACACCTATTAGTTTTGTACCCTTGGTAGTTTAACTAACCTCCCTGAGTCAGCCAAGTGAAAGAAAGAAAGTGGTGAATTTCCTGGCTAGATATTTGGCTGCTCTAAGACCTCTTCCAGCTGATGGAATTTAGTCATCTCTCCTTTCTCTTTTCTTCTGACATCCAGTATTCATATCCTCAAAGAAAAGAGCGAGTCCCGCTAGAGAGCAGAGGAACTTCCATAATTTAAACCAAATGTAGAAAAGAAGCTGAGTTTACACTCAATTCTACCTTCCAACTCAAGGTTAGCTCTCCTGGGAGCAGACGTGGGAGTCTGTAGTTCTAGCTGAAGTATTTTCAGGGGGCCATCCTGTCTCTTCCTTTTCTCCTTTTTTGGCTCCAATGTTTATTTTCTTGTGTATAAATTATACAATAATATCTCTGAACTGAATTGTTTGAAATGTAACCCTAATTATGATATCTTGTAGCAACAGTTATGCACAATAAATATCTATCAGCTTAATTTTGCACAGCTTTGTTGATTAGAAAACTGTTTTTTACTCATTCATCACAGTTATCACCTTGGAAAAATGATTGTCTTATTTCAAAGGGATATCACTGGCATGTCTCTGTATACTCTGCAAAGTGTAATTCTTCTATACGTTTGAGAGAATCACAACTAAAACCCCATGAATAATTCTGGACACCACACTGTAAAAAAAACCATAGTAAAAAATATCACAAGAATTATCAGAGAACCGAAAAACAACTAGAAGATTTAAGGGGTGACTGAAAAACACAGGATTTACTAACAGTAAAGAAAAGAGAAATGTTGTGGATGCAAGATAAAGAAAGGTGAGAAGTTTATTTAAATTTTCTATTCCATATTAAAGGCCCTTTGCTTACAATCTGGCAACACAGTATTTTCTTTTTAATTAGGAAAAGATTGTCAGTGGAAAATACAGTTGATGAAATCACCATAAAATTTATATCTGGAAATTTTAAAGATCAGTGATTCCAACTGTTTTCCACCAAGACCTCTTTTTACTAAGCTTCTCCTCAATTCCATATTTTTAATTTTTAAATACAAATTGTATCTATTAAATAAAATGTGTTTCTTTTCTTTGTTTTTAATTAATAAGAGAGTTTTAACTATCTGAGCTATACTACCCAGAGCTTCTGGGGAGTATAAAATAACTGAATAACTATACACAAAATTTGATATAATTATAACTAAGGTAAAGACATTTATAGTTTTAAATATCGTACATAACCTTTTCCAAGCTAGATTCAATGTCTGTTAAGTTCTTGAAAATATGGAAATGCTGCAAGGAGCCCCATAAGTACTATCTCCAGAGCCCCAGATGTTTAAAGATTTCAAATTGGGAAGCAATGGATTAAACTAGCTTAAAATCATCTAACAAATATGATTTATTCTCACTTTGAAGAATTAAATTGAGCTATTTAATGTACCATAACTGTCTAAAAGTAATAAAAAAGAATATCCTGGGGCTCTTTCAAATCTTTTTTTTCCTACCCTTTCTTCCACTCTTTCTGTGAGAACTATTACTTGGCTCTGAGATGGCAGGAGTAGGAAGCATCCAGCAGGTACTCACCAGCCTGGTTAGTTGTGATGCTGACTGCAGCAAACTGTCTCGGTGGTGAGCTCAGCTCTGACACCCCGTTAATGGCATCAATCTCAAAGGTGTAGTTAGTGTGTGCCAGGAGGTCTGTCACTGTCACCGTGGTGTTGGTGAGTCCATACTGTCGAGGGAGGAAGCGGACATTTGGGCTGCATGGCTCACACTGTTTTACGTTCCACCCACATTTTTTACATATGATGTTGAAGGTAACATCTTTCCGGCCTCCTGTGTCCAGGGGCCAACTCCAGTCCAGGATAACCGAGGTCTCATTTATATTAGATATAACATTTCTCGGTGCAGATGGAGGTCCTGCAAAGTAGTTCAACAAAGATTAATGAGCCTCACTTCTGTTTTCTACTACAAGGGAAATAGATCATTTACAGTGGAACTGAAAGAGGTAAATAACCATCTTGTCTTTATTATATACTTTTAATTCATCCTCAGAGGATCCATGAGATTATAGACACATGGATTCAAGAGTGCTGTCCTCCCCGAGCTATGAAGGGGGGAGTTTTGACTCCAGGTTGAAGATGCACTCACGAAGTCCAACAAAGGAATTTACCACTAAATTCAATGCCCTTGTGAATAGTTATGAAAACTTTAGTATTAGTTTTATAAATCTTAGTTCTTTTTCCCTATGACCTATGACCAACATATAACAAGAGGGAATAGAAAAGTAAAAATACAAATCCCATGCCTAAACCTCCCCTACCGTGTCAAAATTACGCAAGATCTAAAACAAGATATAGAAAATTTTCTTTCCTTCTGGGTGTCCTGTTGCAGGAAGTGCTTTAAAAACTAATTCATTTTGTGTGATAAATGTTGCATTTGTGGTGAGGCAAGCATGGAGAGTGAAGCAGAGAAAGCTTTTAATTTGCACATGGAGAGCAGAAGGAAATGGGCCAAATGCTTTAAAAAAAACAATAAGAAGAAAAAAGGAAATAATACAAACATGGAGGCATGGGTTGCAGCAAAACTACTCACGGGTACAAGCCATGGATGGAGGGTCTTTGTCTGCTCGGAAGTAATTATTCTCACACCTGCAGTTCACTGAACCATCTTCGTGAGTAGAACTGTGAGGTGGGCACTTAGCACACTGCACATTACCATCCGAAGGCTTGTAGAAACCTGGTCGACAAGCTACAAACAAAATGACTCTTTTCAGATTTTGTGATAATTTTGAAAATATATTCTTGAAAATACATAAGACAGATTTCAGGAGGCTAGGGCATGCATTCACTATGAATAAAATCTATTTCCTTCTCCCAGAATTCATAGAAGCAAATAATGTGGCCCCATGTAGTTTCTCCACATATACGTTTGTATTTGTACCAAATGTTAAGGGGGAAAAAACCCCCACAAGATTTAGATTATTTTGGCACTAGAGTGTGATGAAATTTCCATCTCATGTTTTCACAGCTTTACTTGGCATTGGACTGTTTGTGGAGAAAATAAAGCAAAGCCATGTCATCACGCAGCCATTCCCTTTTTAAACATGATGCAATGTGTACAGTCTCTGCAGTTAGTACTTAATATAGTACCCACTTGTTTTCTAATTAGTTTCTGTGTGAACAACTTTATCCCCACAAATTGCAAGCAACTGAAGAAAGAAGTCACGGCTTTGTCTATATTTTAAGATTCTTGATACATGGTTCTCCTGAGCTATGATATTTTGTTTGCCCTTGACAGTGTCATATTCCCTAACTTCTCTAGTAATGACCTAAAAGAAAGGTCTTAATTTATTTCCTTGTCTGTATCTCAAATACACAGGGAGGTATAATTTCTATTTAAACTGATATACTTGTGAATTATTACTAGATTAACACTTTTAAAAATAACTATGTTATCTTCTTTCTTTCCATTTGCATCTCTGAATGACATGTTTTTTTTTAAGCCCAATGAACAGGTTGCCAGATATTATTTCAGCTACCCATTTAATATTCACTATCTATTTACAGCTTTTACAGAAACGTCTCCAGTATAGTATTTTCATCTAATCTGATATAAAATTTAAAATGCTGTACTGTTTTATTTGGTCCATTTTCATAATTACCGTGAGAACTGAAATCATAGTGAAAACCCTAACAAAAGTCCCTTGACATTCCTTTGAGGAAGGAATTCAGGATCTTAAATTTTTAAGTTTCTTTGGAAGCCAATACTTTCTTAAGTCTCTAAAACTCAACTTCAAAGCTACATTGAGATTTGATGGCCTAAACCACTTAGAGACTAGACCCTACAGACTATGTTTATCACTGAATTCCAAAATTTTTTTATATCAACTTCATATTGTAAATAACAAGTTATTTGCATTCAAATAAAACCTGTGTGAATAAATCTTAACTTTTATAATCACTAAATGTATTTTAAAAGATAACACACTGTATCTATAATAGTGTATCTCCCTACTGAACATATCTTGGGAGATAACACTCCCAAAGAAAATACATTGACAAAACCAACAATTAGAATAACTTAAAATGATAGTAATCATTAATCGAGTCTTGCTGTTTTCAAGTTCCTACTAAGAATGGCTGCTCAATGACCATATTACATTAAATTGAACAACTTTTGGTACCATACTGAGAGCCAGTCAAATAAATTCTATTGCCCTAACCAAACTTGGATTAGGATTATAAACTTCTGAACATTGTCGTTAAGCACTGGTTAGAAAGGTCCACTCATATCTCATGTCATATTGCCTCAGGGGGAAACGGTATAAAGTATAAACAAACTATGCACTTAACTTCTGGTTTCAATTTAGCTCATTATTGAGTGCCTTTAAATTTGCAAGAGGGCATTGCTGAGTCTTTAAAAGATTAAGTTGCAGTGTTCCAATGTACTTTGTTATTTTGTTTGCTTGTAAATTTATCTCTGTGTTTTTATTTCAGGCTTTTATAGTTTTTACAACATTAGGTATAAAGGTATTCACTAAACACTCAATCACTTTTTGTTAATACTATAAACAGCTATACTATGTGATACTTAAAGACAAGATAGTCACACAATCAGTTAGCTACAGCACCACAGCACAGAATTTCTGATAGTATTGAAAGTAGTTATAGTTATTAAGCCTATAAGTTAAGAATGTGACTTGAACTAGTAACCAGACTTTAATTATGAGTAAATAATAACCTTAGAGATGAGAAGAGTAAAAGACAGGTAGGCACATATACATGCAGTTGAATAAATATCTGTCAATCATCTACTTTTGTTCAGTCTCCTCATTAGTCTTAAAGATACAAATGTCCCTAATTCTGTCCATCCCAAAAAGGCCCTTGAAATTTGAAAGCAGGCAACAGAAATTTAACACAGGCCACATGGAGCAAGCACTCCATTCTGACTGATCTGTTGGAAGAAATACACAGAAGGACTCCCATTTGAGAAAGATTAAGACAGTACGAGTTGGCCTGTAAGAAGCATAATTAAATACACAAATAGATCAACATGAAAAGACAAACTGTTAACTAGAGGAATGTGGTGGGTGCTGTTGGTTACATACTCAGTATCTGAGTCCTGCTTCCTGTTTGCTAATAGAATCCTGATTTTGTTCAGAACTGCATTCTGCCAAGTACTCCCTAAGTCAGATCATTGCAAATAGGGGTGGATGGCCAAAGTTATGGCCAAAGAGATGGCTAAAGAGATACAAACAGAACTCTGATGAAAGTCTTTGGGATACCTTGCATTGATTATGGGCGTAATGACTTACAGGAGACACTAAGTTAAAGGCCAAGAAAATCAGAGAGATGTGTACCCTGCTCTTGTTGACCCAGCAAGCACAAATCTTAGGATTTCTTAACATTTTTTTTTTTTTTTTTTTTTTTTTTTTTTGCGGTACGCGGGCCTCTCACTGTTGTGGCCTCTACCGTTGCGGAGGCGCAGGCTCAGCGACCATGGCTCACGGTCCTAGCCGCTCCGCGGCATGTGGGATCTTCCCGGACCAGGGCACGAACCCGTGTCCCCTGCATCGGCAGGCGGACTCTCAACCACTGCGCCACCAGGGAAGCCCAGGATTTCTTATAATGTCAGAAAAGTAACACCTTGTTTGTTTAAGTCACTGTAGTCAAGTTTTCTTTTACTTGCAGCAGAAAGCATTTCTAAATGATAAAAAAGACAAAGAGAATTCAGTTGAGATGTATTAATTATATAGAATAGCTTAATGGAGCTAAAAAGATCCTAAGAAAACCCAGTGGTCAGTTTGTGTGTTTTACGTCTGAAAATCCAGGATGTTAGGTGACACACAGTTAGGGACAGACTCTACTCTGCATCTTCTGGCACCTGGTAGCTAGCTGATAGGATTTAATCATCAATTAACAGATATTCATTGAATGCTAACTCTATCCTGAGTACAATGCTAGTTTCTATGGTAATATCCTAAATTTGGTCGACACTTTTACTCTTTATAAAGGACTTTCAAATACACCATCTCGCGCTTCCCTGGTGGCGCAGTGGTTGAGAGTCCGCCTGCCGATGCAGGGGACACGGGTTCGTGCCCCGGTCCGGGAAGATCCCACATGCCGCGGAGCGGCTAGGCCCGTGAGCCATGGTCGCTGAGCCTGCGCGTCCGGAGCCTGTGCTCCGCAACGGTAGAGGCCACAACAGTGAGAGGCCCGCGTTCCGCAACAACAACAATAAAAATATATATATATATACCATCTCAATTAAATCTCACAACAGTTCTATTGAAATAATCAAGGTAGATATTAATTTTCTTAAATGAACAATTGAAGCACAAACAGAATGCCCAAGATAACAAAGAAATTCATAGTCCGAATAAGCAAGAAAATTTCTGCTTTTAATTTTATGTAAATCACTCATTAAAAGCAAATCATTCTCCTACCAATTCTAAGCTGTTGGTATGACATTGAAGAATAGTCATCTAAAAAATTTAATGCAACACATTTAATTAAACACATGCAAGTCTTTTTTCATCTATTCCTAGTTAAGACACCATTTCAGAAAGGCTGATGTTCTCTTGTATTCTCCAGGATTTTCTATCTATTTGAGGTGTAACATTGTTATGGGCAGATGAGCAATTGAACTTTTGTTGGAAGGGCAGAGGTTGTCTGTCAACTTTAAGAATAGGGTGACCCCACTATATGTGGGAGCCATACAAGTAAATTTTCTTTTTCTTGATACAAACAGAATCTCTAAATCCTTGACTCATATTGTTCAACAAATTTGAGAATATGACTGAAAAGTTTGTATTCACTAATAAAATTATGATACTAGTAAGAAACATTATCTTTAAATGTATAAGGGGAAATTCTTTATATATTTACTTCAAACTTCTTCCCACCAATAAATAATCTCCTTCCCTTGCAGTAAATCATCTTGTACTGAAATACCTATCCTTTTGTTATACCTTCTTCATTCTTAAAAAAATCCTCATGGAAAAATTTGAAACTCTACCTCTACGGGGCATTAGTACTTGTGTTTTATTATCTTTGCTTATGGTAGCAGAAGCAATGATTGTAATTTAAAAGTATCTCCTTCCCTTCCTTGAATATAAAACTGCTAATATAACAATGTGCACATTTCTCTCCTTATGCATTATGTTAGAGAATGAGAAGGTTCAGCATACGAAAAGTAAAACCCAGGTAATAAGTAGAAAGTAGATATGTTAATGTGTTTTCTTACTTAAAGGAAGTCTTTGTCAACTTATTACAGAATATCAAAGAACAGAGAACATGCAAGAAAGGTAAACAAATTAATACTAATTCAGCTTTATCCAGCTTTAAGTTTAAAAACAACAAACAAACAAATTTCTGCTTTCCCTGTGTTGGCCAGCTAGAAAGCAATACTTAACTAAGGTGGAAATGCACATACTCAAAGCCTGCTGCCAAAATGACAGAATTCTGATTTACATCTTTCCTCCCATAACCCAGTAGTACATGTTCTTGTCAGTCAAACACTGGTAGAATTATTCATAGATTTCTACCTCAGGGTAGTAAAACCAAAGAGTGATTAAACAGTGTAAGATCTTTTAAGCGGAGGCAAACTGCTGCCCCTTTTTGGGTCCCAGAGACGTTTTATCCCCTTGCTGTAATGGAGATTTTTGAACTAGTTAATTGTGGCAGGAACTCTGGGCTTTGAATAAGCAAAGTAGGAATGATACACGAAACTAAATTAACCATTAAAAATGGGATGTAGCACCTCCTCAAATCCTACTGGATATCATCATGGATTTACTAGGAATCAGACTTGTTCATGTAATGTTTGGATTTCATTTATTCACTTTCAAAAACCAAACATGTACTGATCTCCTAAGATGACCTAGACATTTTATTGTGTCCAGTCACAGTGATAAAATTCACAATCCTAGCTTTAAACAGGAGACCAATTAATTCCATATGGTGCCGTTATTTTAGAAATGGATCTTCTCACTTGAGAATGTAAGTGCTAAGACACTTTGCAACACAACAGTTTTAAGTAATCTTCACCAAGAAATTCCCTAATTTCACTTCTCTATATCCCAACTCTTCAAGGTTTTCAGCATCTTACAGGAAGACCACTAGACTGGGAAAGAGGAAACGTAGGTTTTGATCTAGTTTTTTCTACTAAATAGGTATTATCTCAAAGTCACTGACCAGGTGTCTTCCAGTTTTTATGAGGTAGTTGGGATAGTGACTTCCTCTTCTAAAATAAGTCTGAAGATTCATTTTTAGTTATTATTATCTGTTCCCAGGTTAGATCTTGAGCAATACAGAGATACGAGATTTTTCTTATTCATTTTGCATGCTCTGTGTCCAGCACATTGCCCAGCACCTAGCAGTTGATGAAATACATTTTTTAAATGAATAATTAACTTGTAACCAATTGTCCTCTCTGGATTTCAATTTCTTCATTTATCAAATGATGGTTATCGACTATCTTGTCTCTTAATACTCTTCAGGCTAGACACTTTAAAAGGTTAATGCTTCATATACCAAAATTTGTAAGATTCCTAGAACTTTCTGAGTAGAAAAAATTAGGAAAAGCATCTTCACTTTCATCCGTGATTTAAGGATTAAAATAAGCCATTGAAATTACAAAATCACATAGGGCAACAAGACAAAGAAAAGAGGCTCTCTTCTGATTTAAAAGAAATATACTTGAATCAAGAAATGACAGGTTTTTGCCCTTCTCAGTGTTTTTCTATATCAGAGCAGTATATATTCAAAGGGTATGTGGATTTCATGATTGGATGGATTGAATGATAAATTCACTGCCAAGCAAATAATTCCCTATTATTATATTTTCATCTTACCCAGTAGCATAATAGAACTATGTTTCATTATATTCTTCCTTTTATGTATATTTTAGATAGAGTAGAATGTTTAAAAGCTGGGAAATCTTATAGGAATAAATAAAAACTAAAATATTGATATTAATTATTATTTTAAATTTTTTAAAATGTAGGAAAGTGTGATTTTCTTTTGCTCTTTTAACAGTAAGGAAAACTAGCACGATACTGAAAATACAATTTAAAAGACAAAACATTTTCCTTCTGTTAGTCTGAAGTGAGGTTTTATTTGTCTTTTTCTTGTTAATCTACCTTTTAGTTCCTCTATTTTAAGTGCCCAGTTAGTGAGAGTATGCATGTTCATTTACTAAGCGAACCCCAAAACTTATTGAAAAAGCCCCAGGATGGGCCACAGTAGAACAAAAATGAAGAAGCTCTTGCCAAATGTTAATTTTCTATTGAGAACACTAAAAATATGAATAAAATAAGAGAAGGAAGCCAAAATAATACCAATTTGTAATAAATGAATTAGAAATATTTTGGGAATCTGCTGATTCCATATTTATAAAGAGGTAAGAATAAAACAGGAACTAAATACTATGGGTCAGTAGTGGGATAAAATAACAAACTACCAGCTTTGGAAAAATATAAAGAAAAAAACTATGAAATAGGGAGTATTATGAGCACTAGCTATACAATGAATAATAATTATAAAAAAGCTTCCAGATAGAATCTTGGCCTCATTCCCAAAGCACATAGCACACTTTTCCTCTAAGATGTAATTGATGGGCTTGAGTTATGCTGATACAGAGAATGGGTAAAGTTACCATAGTGAAAGGAAAACAAATGCACTTAGTAAACCATGGTGGCTACTGTTGAAAGAAAGTAGACAGCTTTTCAATTGCAAAGTGAATTTTGTCTCCAGTTGACTAATGTGGTTGACTTTTAAGAGAAAACATGGTACTAATTAAGGGTTAAAAGGCTCATTTCAATTTGAATTAACTTTAAATTAAAAAATAAAGCTGTTGGTAAATAGGGTCTTTTTAGTATTCAGACCTGAGCTCTATACACACAGGGCTATATTATCAATTCCCAGCCATAAACACAAACTAATGACCAGAACCAGCACTGACTAAACAGATGATTTCCTGGCCTTGCAATTCCAGGCCTGAAAGGGTCTATTTGCCAGTACAAGGTCAAAGCAACTGTTTATTCCCAAAATGAGCTGTACTCCACAATCTTACAGGAACTCTATTCTTTGCCATTTGAATAGAGGTACAATGCTTTGAGGCAAGGCAGAGGCATTTCAATACACTGGTAGTGGTTACGTTCAGTCATTAAACCCTGCCTGCAATGTGCAGCATTTACAAAGTGATCAAGTGTTTCCTTCTTCTGCTCCTTCACTGTTCAATAAAAAAGGCCTAAGGCAAAATGCCACCATACTATTACACACAACAGAATCAATCACAATCTAGTGTGGCTCAAAGATAGCTTAGTAACAAGACTTTATTGCATTTGTTGTTGTTCCATCAGATTTAGCAAGACAGGTGCCAGTAACACTGAAATATGTTCAATGCATGTTCACCACCAAGAGAACGTTAAAAGAGACCCTGCTCCTAAGGACGCTGTGTTTTGCCAGCTTTTCAGTTGTCTTCTACTTTCAAGGAAGAACGGTGTGCTTTAGGAGTAGGAGTAGTTGAGTTTTTCTATTCTTAATTATCAATGCCCAGAGAATGAGACCAATTAATAAAATTTACAAATTCATAGAAACATGTATGTTATGAGCAGGTAAATACTAAAACCGGGAGGGAGGAGGGGAGGTGGGGGAGGGAGGGAGGGAGGGAGAGAGAGAGAGACCGATAATGAAAGAGAGAATCATTTTTATGGGATATTATTGTGGTGAACATAAAATGCATAGGACCCAAACCTATACTCAGAATATATTGAGAGACAGCCTGGAAAAGCTTTTGAGAATAGTGCCAGAAGTTTTCTTTAGAGCAGAATAGCATTGGAATGTCTAAGAAAACCATTCCTTGGAAGGGATTTTGGAGGAGGTAAATCACTTCCATGTCAAAATAAGCCCTACTATGGATTAGCATTTTCCAGACTACAATGGAAATATAGCTAGAGCTTGGAGATGTCAGCAGTCCAATACTCACCTTTATAAGTCAATTTTAGGAGAATAGAATTGCCATCATAGATTCATAGTCACCCAGATTAGAGTTTGAGATACAAGTCATGAAAACTTCAGATGCTATTTCCAAGGATCTGTTGTACATGAATGCATAAAGAACAACCAGGTCCTCTGTATGTTTATATGCACAAAGATATATGAACAATGCTATTTATAATATTGGCAAATGAGAAAGAATATAATGCCTCAAATTAGAAAGGTGGTTAAACTATGCTATGTTCATACAATTCCATATATAAATTATGCTATTCTCATACATTTATGAGACACATTATGTCTCACTCAGAAAGATGCTCATAATATTTTATGGCAAAAAAGCAGAATAAAACAATGTGTATGCAATCCTTTTATTGTTTATATTTTTTGCTTATTAACATATCACTTATCTAATGAAAAACTTAAAAATATTAAAGTCTTAGAATTATAAAGATTGCACATACACACACAAAAGAATCAAAACACTATAGTTAATGAACGTGTGTGTGTGTGTGTGTGTGTGTGTGTGTGTAATTTGCCCTTTAGGTGTATATCACGTAAAGTGCAAAACTAAATGTGTACTATATGTGGGGCCTAAATCTATACATCTATATTACTCTCTCTCACTCTCTTTTCCTACACACACACACACACACACACACACACACACACACACACACACACACATACACACACACTCACACACACCACAGTTTTGATTAGCTCTTGCTTCTATTATACTGGTCAAGGAGTTTCATTTTTCTTCTCTCTCTTCTTTAAAAAAGCAACATAGGGGAAAATTATGGTTGACTGCAAATGTTGATAGCCCCACTAATGTGAATTTCACACTTTTGATCTCAAGTAATTCTATCTCCACTTGGGAAAATTTACATAGAAAATAGCACAATTTTAAAAATCCAGGATTTAAATGAAAACCTATAAAAGGTGGAAAACTCAGAGGAAAAGAATTCTGTAAACACTGCAAGACACATTGCAAAAATATTTGCTCTCATAGCTACACTGTTAATGATCTACTCTCTAAAAAAAAGAGAGAGCCATCTAGAATTTGGTGGAATGATGACATTATTGTATTTAAATCAGCTTTATATTTTAGGCAAGTTTATTTTTAAATAATGTCATTTTCTATTCTGAGGAAATACCTCTGCAACTTTCAAATGTATACCTTAACAACTCTTATAATCCTATCACCTTTCCATTCCATTTTTATTGTTAGATTTATGAAAATGACTATTTGATAATATTCTGGTTAGAAAGCAAATGGATTTAAAATAAACCTCTAATGTGTCTTTTATACACTGAGCATTCACTTTATGATCACAAAATATTACCAACTAGGAGAAGTCTGCAATTTAAAAGTATTCAATATTTGCTTTGAGTTACTTCATGGCTAACAGCAATGTATAAGGTAATATAGAAAAAAAATGAGCTAATATAATTCTAGGATCTCTTTTAATTTATTTTTATGCTTTTGGGAAATACTTGCTCCAAAATAGAAAGAGGATTAATATTCAAAGCATTCTGAAATTCACTTCCTTAAATGTGTAAGAATGGATTTCACAAGGAAAATAAAAAACTATTAAATTAGATGCCCATTGGATCAGCACAATCATTAGCTGAATGAGTGTTTCAAAATACCTTAAATCAATCATTTATTTTGAAACTATTAAGGAAGACACAAACATTCATAATTGTGTAGAACAGTATATTTATAAATTTGAATTTCACCTAAAATTAATTCCATCCTATTCAAGAAAAAAATATTTTTCTATTTGCACAAGAAGGGCAGTTGCCACAGAAATAGAGAGTAGTCTTTAATGATGTTATGAAAATAAAATGCAACAGGCTTGAATACCTTAAAATGGTTAATTTCTAAATATAGAGATGAACTTTTTTTTCATAGTTATGACTATTATCCTAGAACATTACATTCAACTTGGAAGACAGATGCATTGCAACAAAAAGACTAAAAAGGTTAAATCCATCTGAGAGGAGGAGAGAATTAAAGGGCAGAAAGAATGGGAGAAAATATAGAGGCAATATTAAAATGCATTGTTTACAGTTGGCAAATACATACCACTCAATACAAATAACTGGGACAAAAGAGTTTGGAACATAAGGAGTAAAAACAACAGCAGGAATATGTCTGCTGCTTTCATTCACTCTGGTCATCTCAGATAACTTCAGATTTGGTAAGCTGTGCTCAGTGTTGCTATCCTTGAAGTAGTGGGAGGGGAGGGAGAGAGAGAGAGAGAGAGAGAGAGAGAGAGAGAGAGAGAGGGGCAGGATGGAAGGACAGAGAGAGGAGGGAGTGGGAGGGAAAAAAGAATGGGTGTGTCTTTGTGTATGCTAAAATAGCCACATGTAGTGTGTGTGTCTTGTCTGCAGCAGGTGTGTGTGTTTCTCTCATTTAGACCACTGTGTGCATTCTGCAAGTGTTTCTTCAGGGCAGAGATCATTACATTCCACCCACTCTCTGGAGTAACTGTTTAAGATTTTGTTAACTGACTTCGGAAATTCATTCAAGATAACTGTTTGTCTTCTTATATTCTGCAAAGTTAGGGGTTTAGATCTTGTACATGAGGCTAGATAGGTGAGGGATTGGGAAGGAAACTGGGCATTAAGTCATATCTTATCCCAGCAGCCTTTGAAAAGCCAGGCAGATTGCATTACCTGCTTGCATCACCTTCTCCAGATCTAGCTACCTGAAGAGAACACCTCACCTCTTTGTAATATGATAAATACCATTTACTGAAAATCTCCTCCATGTCAAGCACTATACTTCTGTTTCATCTCTGCACTTACAAAAACCATGTGAGACAGGTATTATCTGTTTTTCCTGAGGAGATGATTGAAGTTTAATGCTATTAAGTGCATTAGCTGCTTACCCCACTATTTTAAATGTTGTAACCAGAAATTATACCCAAGTCTGAGGGATTGCTAGACACAGATATGTATGTGTTTTTGTTTCCATTGTCTTCTCATCATGTAAAACTTAAAAGTGATAACTAATAAAGAACTGACAATGGATCCATCACCCTAAAATTAATGTAACAAATTTATATAGTATGACTATAAAAATATTAGACAGAGCTTACTGGCACAAGGAAAATAGATTATCTCATTTTCTTGCAGTAACCATTTGCCAATAGTAATTTTTTTCAACAATATCTCAAGTCTACGTCTAGCAAGATGGATGGCTCTGATGGAAGGAAATTCTATTCATAATGAACAGAAAATGCTTAACTGTTGTAGGTCTGTTAGAAAGGTATTTGTGAGCTAGATTTCTGTGCAGGGGAATCTGCCTGCTTATCATAGATTGGATTTTCTACTTTCTCTTTGTTACCAGCTGAAACAAGGAACTTTATTTTGTAGTGGGGGAAAAGCATACCATAAACAGTTTCTAATCAAAAACAAAAAGGGCTAATGCAATTTCACTTTACGGTGTAATTTGTTAGTCTGTTAGACATAAAGAATTCTCAAGTAGCCTAGGAAAATACAGTAGTCAACTTTATATATCATATAGGTGTTTTTCACTAAAAAATTACATTGTATTTGGAGTTCTTCAAAATATCTACTGAAGAGTAAATACTTAGGATACTAACAAGAGTTAAACAAAATAGCAACTTTCCCAAGACTGGGGGAGATTTGATGCACTTCAGAAGAGGTGCTTAGATCAGACAGAAAAAGACAAATATCATATGAATATCACTTACATGTGGAATCTAAAAAAAAATGACACAAATGAACTTATTGACAAAACAGAAATAGAAAGGGGATAGCTGGGGTGGTGGGGAGAGATTAAATTAGGAGTTTGGGATTGACATATACAGACTACTGTATAAAAAATAGGTTAAAAAGTAAATCCTTGTTAGGACCTACTATCTTGTAATAATCTATAATGGAAAAGAATCTGAAAAAGAACACATATATATATGTATAACTGAACTACTTTACTGTACACTTGAAATTAACACAACATGTAAATTAACTATACTTCAATAAAAAATAAATAAAAATTTAAAAAAGAAAAGATGCCTAGAAAATGCCTTAGCACTCTCCCCAATCTGTACTTGTCACTCTGATTATATATTCAGCACAACTAAGTAACAACTGATTTTAAAACCAATAAATTTTTTATGAATTAGGACCAGAAAATAGCACGTTTAAAATGCCTTAACATAACTTATAACCTCGGGATCCATACAATTTTCCTTCTGAGGAATCTTGGTTCACAGTACTTTCAATTTATTTGATGATAATATAGTAGGAAGCTATATCTTAAAAAAAGAGAATAAGCTGTGTGACTACATAAATTTAATTTCATGTTCAGTAATATCTGAAATAATCCAAACTCATAGTCCAGTTCTCATTTTTGATTGCCTTCACATTTAACCATGTGTGCGCTTATAGGACTGAGAAAATTGCCACTACCTGAAATCCTTTTCCCAAAACTGTGCTTAACTCAGTTGACAAGTGATATATCTCGCAAGGCAATAGAGTTACTAGACCTACATATAAACTACATGCTGAAGGTTTGACCCTGTTTTTATAAAACACATGTATAAAAAACATTTTACTCTTTAAAACTCAACTCCTATTATATCACTGTGGTGTGACAGCTAAGATAATGAGCACCTAGAATGCTTGGCTCATGAAAAGTGACCAACAAATGCAGTAAATTTTGAGAGAATAATAGAAGCTTTCTCCTTCTCTCCATAGCAGTGTCCCATTATAATATTTCCCATGCCCAATTACTAGGTTTAACCAATCCTAAACATCTTAGTAGACCAAATTTCCCTTTAAAGAATCAGTCTCATGCAATGAATCAATCATGAAGTTCCATAATGCAAAAATAGGAAGAAGACAAGACAATTAAAAAATATATATGTATGTGTTCCATTAGGTGCTAAATGCAGAATATATAATATATGTAAGATATACATAATATAAAATCTTATATATATGATTAATGATAAATCATATTTTAAAACTAGAAATAAAGAAGACTAGGCGTCTCTTCAGTTTCTCCTAAACATTTTTTTTAAAGAAATTCTTCAATTACATTTAAGCAACTATCTCCAGGATAAAAAAAAAAAATATGAGGTCTATTTACTAAAGAAATTTAATTCCCTGAATGAACATATTAGCCTAGAAGAGAAAAGGTGTACGTGAATTTCCAATTGAGTAACAATAATGATCACAATATATACACCATCTAACCTTAAAAGTGAAATCTATCATCTTCTGTGATATGTACAAAGCACTAAAGGATGTATGTGTTATGTAAAAGACAGAAGCAAAAAGTGGAAGGCAGAGCATTCTAGGGTGAAAGCCTAGAGGCAGGAAGGAGTTTTAATAGTTTATGAAAGTGAAAGAAAAAAGAGAGTATAGCTGAAACTGAGAGGATACATGGGTCTCAAATCAGTCTGGGGAGGCACGCAGACCAATCAGGCCATGCAGTGCCTTCAGGGTTATATTAAGGGCTTGTTTTTACACAGTAAGTGGTGCGGGAGGTCGTTGAAAGGTTTTATGCTAAGGTACACCACAGTCAGATTTACATTTCAAACAGCTCATTCTTGCTCCTTTGGCGAAAACGCATCGAACTGAGTCAAGAATGGGGCAGACAAGATGCTACCGAAATAATTCAGATTAGAGATGATATGACGTAGATAGAAAAATAGTTATGGGCATAGAAGATAGAAAAATAGTTATGGGCATAGAAAGATGTGAATTCATTTGAGAGACATTATGTAGGTAACGTTGATAGCTCTTGGAAAGAGCGCAGATGCCGAGCGTAAGGTAGAAGAAAGCATAAGGACTGACATCTAAGTTTCTTGTTTGAGTTTTTGGGTGTTATCCCTATTTCCTGAGGATGGAATGAATGGATGTATATAGGTAAGGACACAATAGTTTAATTGGGGGTATATTTCATTGTGTTAGGCAATTGGAAATGCCAAGTAAGTATTTGCTGTACTAAATTGTGTGGTACTTATATTATTTGTACTGCAAAGAAACTGATTCCAATATTTTCATGTTAAGGAAAATGCTGCATTTAGTTTTCTTTGTCCTATAGGCTTTCATTTAATGACACCAGATGAAGTTGGTTATCAAGAATATGGGTTTTGAGAGGAGCCAACATAATCAAGCAATATATGGCTTTTTTATGTAAAAAGAGTACAATAAAATATTGCTGGAGAAATCTTCCATGTTACAGATATATTAGAAAAAACAAAGTGTCTTTACTAAGTTGGGTGATTTTTCCACTTAGAACATGGTAATAATTAAACCAGAATATTGATTTTGATTTGCTCATGAATAGATACTTGGCTTCCCAAACAGAAAACCTATGTTCATGAACTCAACATTTGCCTGATTTTTGCTAATACATATTATTTATCACAAAGCAGATAAGGAAAAAATATTATGAGCAGATCATCAAAAATATATCATGACTACTGGAGCAACATTTTAAAATGCAACATTAATGCTAAGATATTATTTTAATGTTCATATTGTAATTAAGAGCACATGTGCAGACTTCTCAGTTTCGAATCTTAACTCTGCCACTTCCAGACTATGCAGCTGCACAAGTTACAAAGCCTCTTCATTTCTCAGTTTCTCTGTGTCCATAATATAGGGATAGTAAAAGAGACCTACCAGGATTTCATAAGAATTAAATGAGAGTATAATGTTTCAAATACATATCATAAATTAGTATTACTATATATTCATATAAGTAATTAAATATTTACATAGTGTATACAAACATTTCTAAAATCTATGACAAAAATCAATAGATTTGTCATTATACTTTAACAATATTAAACCTCATTTTCCTTTTCTTAAATTTTCTACTTTTGGAAATATATTAGGCATTCATTTATCCTTGAAATATTACTGCAATATCCTTCTCTGTTAAATTTATAATTTTCCAGAGGATTCACAAAAATATATCACAACACAGCACCTTCTTGTCAAAGTAAATTATTGATAGATGTTTGGCTAGTCCTTCACTGTTCCCAATACTTCCAATGATCTCTTTGTGACCCTGGAGATTTCCATAGATATATTATGTCTATACAACTTTTTAGTTAACACAGACAAACCAGAGCAATGTTTTGCCCTTGGTTCCTGGTTGATACGCCAGTCCATCCCATCACACATGACTAATGCCTTCACTTTCTCTGTAACCCTTGTATTTATTGGTGGAAGGTGCTGAATGGGTCTCCTCAGGGGTAATTGAAACAATTACCTCTGACTTTATAGCTCAAAGCCTCTTTGCTTCTTTATATAGATTCACTCTTTCCACCCCCAGTACTGCCAATTCTTTATTTTTATTTTCTGGCTGCCATACGCCCTAGCAAACACTTAACAAATTTGGCCGACTTGCCTCCACATCTTCTCCTCACTTCTTGAAGGAGCCTCTTTTACTGAGTTTCAAAACATATCTGACTTTGAAACTCTTTAGTTTTCCTGAGACTTATTTCTTCTTAAGTACAGACTAAGGTGATATGATCCTTTCAACTTTCAGCCGCTTGTCCAAATCTGTATCATGTTGGCACTGACCAATGTCTCCTCTGATAGCTTTTCTGACAGTTAATGAGAAGTAAAAGGCTAGAGCTATTAGCCCAAATCCTAGGGGATAAGTGTCCAGATTGTGAAAACCACATGCACATATGGCAATAATTGGCAGGCTCTTTTAGGTGATCACAGAATTATTTCCAAAGACCCAATGGATACTTGAATAATTCCTTGGTGCCAAATAGGAAACTCTCCTGAGTATATACTTCTTTTTGTGCAGTCACTGTGTTTTGTTTTCCCCAAATGGACTTTTCCAATGAAGCAGATTCATTTGAATAGTTTATGCCAGAATTTATATAATTCTACCAAAATTCTAGACTTACTCTATGGCAAGTGAAACCTCAGAAATAAGATACTTCAGCTCCACCCTGCATAAGGTATTATAGAGCTAAATGAACAGAAGCCAACACATTTACACATCTAAGTATCATAGCGCTAGGCGCAGCCGCTCAGCCTTATAAAGTATATTCCTTCAGGAAGCCTAATACCATTTCTAGAATGCTATTTTAACTCTTTCTCATCCTTTAGATTTTTGCAAAAGTAGCACAGCATGGAGTCTATTTCTCTTGTGGCATTTATTAATTGAATATTTAGGGATTCAATTTTATATATACTTCTAAACCTGCTCCTTTGTCCAAGCCGATTTACAAAGCTCTTTGATACTCCTTTCCGTTTACTTATACTTGGTAATAAATTAAGCATTCCACAGAATCACAAGCAATTAATAAATGAGTAGAATGTTGCAGGTCTTCTAACGGACTAACAGAAATTTAAAGGGAGTGCTTATTTATTGAAGTAGTTTCAGAACATTTCCTTAGAGCATAATTATTTTAACTTATTTTATCTTAATATTTACATATTTTAACTTACTATTATTTTATCAATAGTTTGAACTATAAGCACAGCTTCCTTATTCAACTCTATCCTTTCATGTAGAAGAAAGAACAGTTCAAGTTTGGGAGGTAACAGACCTGTGCTCTAGTCCTGACCAGCCCTACCTAGCTGTGTGCTGTCTTACGTTGAGGGAATTTGTACCAGACCCCATGGTGGGTCTCAGACCTCATTGGTGGTTGTAGATGGGATTGATACCAGGTCTTCCTCCATCTCATGTGCTGCTTCCATTGTGCTCACGGCATAGAACTTTAAGAGCAAATAACAAATTTATCCCGGGTCAATTTAACCTGGAATGCATGTGCTTTTGATAATATTTTATTCTACATACATGTTCCTGTATTGAACTCTGGGAGCAGCCTAATATGCCAAGCCAGTGGTGTGAACTTCCCCATGGAGAAACAGAAACAAAACAAGTACCCTTCCCTAAATTTATATTATCCATCATTCCTTCCTCTATCAATTATTATTGGCACAAAATTGACTTTTCAATAGCTAGGATGATACTGATTCTGCTTGAGGAATTTCTTTTCAATTTTACTTTACAGAGGAATTTATAGTCAATTCATTGAGATAGGTTGTTACTTACCACGTGAATAAAGTAATTTTAGTCAATAATACCATATTTGAATATTCCATTGACGATTTTTCAGAAGTTGTAGAAGACTTTCAAATACTTTCTGTGATGCTGTATCTCTGTATTCATTGCTGGTAACCTAATAATTAATTTTTGCTAATCAAGATTCTAAATAAGCATATAATTAAGTTTAAACAAGGATTAAAAACTCTTGCTATGTAGCTCCATGGCTTTAAAGAAAAAAGTTCACAGGATTGTTGTTTTATTTAAAATCTCATATCCTAGAATAAATAGACTTGGTCATCTATTTAGCACTCGTCTCCCAGGATTAGAAGATGACATAAGATAGCTCAATGATCACATTGGAGAACATGTTTCCCCTAAAGCAAAGATAATATCCCTGTAGTCACCTTTAGTTTCTTATCGCAAGTTACTCTTTCATTTGCTGAATTTCCATTCGTATGTGTCGACTATAACTTGATAATTAAACACCTTTGGGACACTAGGGAACACCATGAGATGAACACTATTCTGAACACAGCTGGAGGCCACTGAAATGCTGCTGCATCAGACGAAGTGAAAGGCTTGGCATCGTGGGAGGATAATGGCAGGGAGTTGGCACTTGCATGTCGTTTTCCCCAACATTTTCTATTTGAATTCTTTGTACATGCATGCATGCCTATCATTCTCCTAAATATTATCAATAAAATGAGTAGTATGACAATATAAATTAAACAGTCACCCTTCTTAGAAGTATGCAATTTTTTCAATATCAGAAATTTCTAGTGCTTAGAATTCTGAACATTTTGAACACAGCCATTGCTTAAATCCACACATTTTTAAAATAATAACAGAACAAACTGGTGTTTATAAATGTTTTATATGTATGTATATGTATACCATTATTTGTAGACACAAACCTAAGAGTATCTTAAATTCACTTCTATGGATACTTATAGGTAGCATATCAAAAGCAAGATGTTACACCATGAACCTCAACTGAAAATGTGCTAATCTTTTTTTTTTTTTAATAGGGAATTCACATGGTAGCTTAGCATTAAAAGAGAGAGAAGCTATTTCAACATTTTATGGCATCAGTTTACACAGTCTGAAGCCCCCATTTTCACGCAAAGGATAAGCCTGTCTCCCAACAGGACAAGTTTGGGGCAAGTCCTCTCCTCTGGATAGGGTTTTGATGAGTAGTGCCACTGTGCTTAGTCTCTACGAGTTTCAGTTTTGTCACCATCCTGACTGGTGTACTAACTATGTAGTTCTCCTGTTTGTAATTTTAGCACTTGCTTATACTTCAATCTTAATATATTATACTCTTATTATCTCTCTGTGGGGCTCTCAGCCCTATTACACTGAAAATTCAATGAGAAGAGGAGTTATCCCTTATATATCTTTGTATATTAGGTATCCTAACACTCCCCAACATAAAATTGATAGTTAATGTTTACTGAAACAGATTAACTCTAATACATACATACATACATGCATATGCACTTGTGTATGTGTGTGCATTTACGGTAGCTAGTACTCATGCCATGCCACAATATTAGCTCCCCCCTCAATCTCTTTCCCCAAAAGTTCTCAGATTATATAGGAAAAAAGAAAAGAGAAATGAATTTATGAATAGAAATTTAGAAAACTGTCTACATTTTAGAACCTAGAGAAAGAGTAAATGATACTGGGAAGGAGGTACAGGGAGTAATGAATGCGATATACGGATACTAGGGTTTGATAACTTGATACTAGGGTTTGATAACTAGCAAAAGAATGAGCAAGAGTAAAATATTCTGAATAAAATACGAAAAGTATGAGAACCAAGGAAGTGTGGATTGAGCAACTTTGAGATTAAGGAACATCAATATTTACCATTATTTTGGGGAGATGTGTATGCATGTGCATGTGTGTATGTGCTTGTGTGCGTGTGTTTGTGTAATTCTGATTCCACAAAACAGTTTAAATGTAATTAACACAGTATAAATATTTGTGCAAGATGTTTTACCTTTTCAAATATATATACAAAAAGAAAACGCATTACTTAATAACAATTCTTGTGCTTTCTAACTCTATCATTCTTCAGTGGTGTCATTTTTGTACCTTTACATATTGTGAGTAAACTCAGTTTGGCATTTCCATAACCAAAAGTTCTACAATTAGGTTTTTGATAAATGTAAGCTGTTGTTTGGAAATAGAATGCATTTACCCACAGGTATCATCAACATAACTCTTCTGTATCAAAGCAGCCTGCCCATCTGATCATTTATGTGCAAAATCAGATATTTTGTTTAATCATTGTGTACAAAGGAGTGGGGGACTGGACATATAGAAGGATTTTTAGAAGAAGTCAAATTAATCAAAAATAGTCTGAAATGGAAAGGGCTTGAAAACAAGCCAGGATAACCGAGTTATACAAACTATCATCGTACTCTTCTCTAACCCCCCAATACAAACATCCAATCAAAGGATGAAGAGAGTCCTTAAAGAAGGAACTTCCTTAATAGCTGTTAATAATGTACAAAATTATACCTTAACATCTCATTCCAGGAAGAGAATGGTGAGTTTTCATTTCGCTACAGAAAGCATGATTTCCATTCATCAACAGTACGACTTTCTAAAATATATCCTCAAGTTAGTATGGTGTTTTATAACCAGGCCTGATTGTAAAATATGATGTTACAAAAATCAATAATAAAATATTCGTATGATCCAAGATTTTCCCAAATTGAATCTGACTGGGTCATGGCAGTATGCTGATGTCTGGAATGCAAGTAATATACTATATTATTGATGCCTGTCAAATAACGGAAATTGTTACAAATTAATTCATCCCTAACCTAATTAACCCCGTGTGCAATACTATATGCACTCCAGATGAGTACTGTTTTGCTCTGACCATAAAGCTACAGAGGACAATATTTCAACCTATAAAATCACCTTTTAAGCCACTTAGAAACCTCAAAGAATATTGCTTAAGTAGAAGTGATGCAAAAGAATGCATTACCTCATCTGTTTGAATTATTTTTGGTCCGATGCAAAATGTTCCTTCTCTAACTTTTTTTTCATTGTAAAAATAATCTTAGGAAAAAGTCTAGTCTGTCTTTTACATGTTAAGCAGATAGAACCATTCATATTGAGTTTGCATTATTAAAAATAAAAGTTGTGTACATTTTAGAGGGGAAATGGGGAAGCCTTAACATATTCTTGATGTTATAATGCAAAAATGATTGTTTTCTATCCAGGATATCTCATAAATCTGACTTTGCAGAGATATATATATATATATATATATATTTTTTTTTTTTAAGAGAATATTGCCTTCTGATTTCAAAATCTAGAACAGTGAGAAAAAAAATAGTGCTTTGCAGTTAATCTCCATTTTAGGAGATCTATAACTACATATATATATCTATAAGCTATATCTACATAGAGAGGCACCTGGTATTGTGCCAGATGTTGTCAAAATGCATTAGTGAAATATCATATCTGATAACAACTAATGTGAAATGATATCCCATTGACTGGAATGTCACTGATGCTGTGGCCTGTTGTTCTTGACACTACAGAAGAGGATCAAAGCATCTTTCATGGTGATAAAGCTGGCAGTACAAACAGGAAATAATGCCAGAGAGACTGATTAAGTGTTAACATTCCCACCTGGTGCCGTAAAAATAGCACATAACATCTGTAATTCAGGATGATTTTCTCCTCCTGTGTTTACTTTCGTGCCAGCTATAGTATTTGAAACAGTTAATGGTGATGAATGCTTTCCTCCTCATATCTCCCCAGGCAAGAACTAGGTTATAAGGGGACTTCTCTTTCAGTGCGATTCCTTTCAAGGACTACCTCTTACATGTATATTAAGTATCAAGAAAGGCACTTCAAGTGGGCACAAAAATATGACTCATTCATTCTCCGTGCCTCATAGTTAAGTTGACAGACACCCCACTCAAGCTGTCCCTTGACTGACAACACCTTGGTGGGTACATTTTTCTTATGAAAATAATGTTTTAGAGATAATTCAGGGAACCTGCATCCCAGGTTTGTATTCTCAAGGAATAATGTCAACTAGAATATGAAGTTCTGAAATGAGAATAAATCTTTTTCTGAAACCACGCTTCATCTATCACAACTAGACTTGCTGGAACCTACCATCTTAGCATCACTGACTTCTCTCCATGAAACTATTTGTGAGGCGGATCCCGTACAACGCCTGAAGAAAAGGAACTCTGCCTGAACTGCTAAAGTTAGATGGTTAAGATGACAACACTGCGGGTTTTTTTTTTTTAAAGAAAATTCTCCTCACAGGTTTCAAGCAACCTAAAGCGAAAGATATAGTGATATTCACTCAATCTTAGGAAAGATTCTCCTAAAGCAAGATTAAATGTCATTGCTAAAACAGATCAATGGTAATGCATTTATGCGAGTCTCTATCATCCACAGAACAGAAAAGCTTTTATTAATTCCTGAAGGTGCACTGAAGTGTTTACGTCCACTGGGTTCTGAACTGTAGCTCTTATTCCAAATGTCTCTTTATGTAACACGGTGGACACAATCAAAGCAAGCTCTTCAGTGCTGTCCTTGTCAGGTCCACCTTTGTTGGTACACTCTCTTGTTATAAGACATTACATTTTAGAAAACATAAAGTAAAATAAGAATATTTTTTTACACACACACATATAAAAGAATTTTTTTTTCCAAATACATACATCAGGGAGTAATTTGCTGGGTATACCCAAATGATGTACTGATGTAACAGGCATTCCTATTACTAATTTGTAGATTTTAGTCAGGCTTTATGGTCCATTTGAAGGCACTGTGTTTATATTTTGTAGGCTGCCATCTAGGTGCCAGACTGCTGAATGCATCTTATGTTACTGATGAGGTCATCTTTGGGTAGCATGCCGAGAACAGCAGGCCTATCACCAGGCTCTGGAAATGAGGCACAGTCATGAAAATGTGTGTCTTCCTTTGTATCCTTTCATAATTTATTTCCAGGAGCTTTCACTCTTCAATCAGTGTGCTTTGGATCTTTGATAAACACATCATAAATGGTTTTGCATTACATCAGCATTGATTCTCACTATATTAAAGATCTCCCATTGTTTGAAGAAAATATCTTATTCACCCCTAAGTGATACTCATGGCCCATAGTTAACATAGAAAATTAGTCACATACTTTGAGTGTCACCATAAAACAAAACAAAACCAAAAAATATTGATGAGAAACTACTTTAAAAATCAGGAATGTAGCCTTTTACATAGGTTCAAAAAATTGATTTAACCATGTGCTGTTACTTTTACGGTGAAGGAGGCGACTAAATTTGACAAAAATTGAAATCTGACTATATAATGTGTGGCAGAGAAAACAGCCTCTCAGAACATAGTTAACTCACATATAATATTCTGTAACAGTAGATCCCTCAAATATAACCACATGGGGAAAGGCATGTTGAAATGCTTAGTAAAATGAGAAGCAATATGAAATGTAAATTCTTAAGAGTATATTTGTCTCGTGTGTGTGTGTGTGCACATACAATATCAAACAGCTAGTATAATTAGCTCAATTCTAAGTTAATACCACAATAACATCAAATTTGGAGTTCCTACAAAAGTAGTTTACCTTACAGAAATTATATGCCTCCCATGATAAGAAGAGAATATGTCATTTTATTTTACTGATGACAGCTTTGAACAATATGTGGTATTTAGAAACTGAAATGGCAAATATAACAGAGTGAAAGTCTCATAATTTTTGCTTTTTTCCCATTCTGTTACTATTCACTAATGTATCTTTTCTTAAATTATTTAAAAGTTACATGAGTGGTTAAAGTAAATATAAGAGTCTATATTTGATTTTAAGACATATATGATATAATATATATAACAACAACGGCATAGGGGACAGGGAAAACTATCCTTATAAAACTTTTAAAAAATATTTACCAGAATTAATTCAGGACCAATCTGAAGTAGGTTTCGGTAAGTGAGGGATGTACCCTGAAATCACTACAGGAACCAAAAAGTAACACAAAGAAGTATTGTTTAAAAGTCAATAGAGGAATCAAAATGATATATTAGCTATTGTGTTAAACTAACGGTATAACAAAACCAGAAAAGACTAAAGGAGAAACAGAAGGACAAAAAAAGTATTCAGACAAATAGATAACAAATATCAAATGGCACACCTAAATCCAAATATATTAACTCTTACATTAGTTGTAAAGGAACTAAACCACTCCAAACATATAGCAGTCTGTCAGATTAGGTCAAAAAGCAAGATTCAGTTAAAGGCTATCTATAAGAAATCCACTTTAAATTCAAAACTAAAATTAGGTTGGAAGTGAAAAGATGGACGAAGTTATACCACGTAAATAGTAGCATAAGAGAATTGGAGTAGCTGTATTAATGTCAGACAAAACAGACTTTAAGGAAATGAATGCCATTAGATGTAAAGAGGGACATAGTAAAAACATAAACACAGTGGGAAGAAATACACCGATAAATGCATCTCAACCTAAAACTACAGCAGAAAAACATGAGGAAAAAATTGACAAAATTTGGTAAAGAAAGGCAAGATTAGAAAGGAATACTTAAAACTGTCTTTATTCACATATTGTATGATTGTCTATGTAGAAAATCTTAAGGAAAGTATGAAAAAAAACCCCCAATGATTGCATAACTGTGAATGAACTCTCACATCTTAGGTTATCTCTTGCAAACACCCTCCCCAAATTCACAGAAATTTTCTTAGAGTTTGTGACATTTGTGAATAAAATACATGATAGGTGTTATTATAACCTTCATGTTTTTTAACTCCTTCAGCAAAGAGCAACATTACATGTTCATTTTATATTACCAGAGGTCACAAATATATGTGCCCAAAAGGCTTGAAAGAAGTAACACCAGAAAACATTTGTGGGGGAATGTGCGACCAGGGGAAACTGAAGTGCCACATAGGTTCCGTGCCACCACTTCTATGACTTAAATTACTATTTGATTTACTTTAGGATTTTCTTTTCATCTTTGGTGTCCCTCTTTTCCAACAATATCGTGCCTAAGTTGCACCATCCCCAAAGAAATCTTCAGTATTCTTGGGGGTTTCACATCAGACAACAAATCCAAGAATATTTTTCAGACATGGATGGAAACACTCCACATCATGTTGACAGCTATGAAGTGTTGAAAATACAAGTGCCTCTACCAAGGAAGGGTGCTCTGAGGTCAAAGAGCCCCTTGGAAGTATTAATGACATTGACCCTTAAGAACTATTCAAGAGCTGGCATTTGCTGAAGAAAGACAAACCATATTCACTAAACCAGAGTAATTAACATGAATTTTAAAAGACAGTTGATGGCTTGGACCATTACTCGCCTAAATCCACGGTGTCCTCCGGCTAGCACTGAAGAGAATGTTAAACTTGAGCACATCTAAAAGTTCTAAGAATGTCTTGACTCAATTATGATTATAATTTGTTTCTTTCCAGACTCAGTCAGTGATATACATGGAAACAAAATGCGGAATTTTCAAATCCTTCTCTATTACTCAAATCACAATATCACCTTTTGTCCCATCTTGGACACCAATGTTTGTATGGTTTCACTGAGACTGTTGGTTGAAACAGTAAATGTCAAAAACCAGAACAAAGAAATGGTAACATTCACCAAAAAAGTCTATTTCTCCAAAATGCCAGCACTCCTTTGTCAAGGTTAGTAGCTAGGAGAACAAAGGCAAATGTGTTGAAGCTAAATTCTTTCATTTTATAATTTTTCTTTTTGTAATCCAGAATCTAAAACATATTTTCTCTTTTGTAACATAGGGAGGATTATTATGGTTTTTTTAATGTGAAAAAAAAGAAACTGTTAATTAATAGCGGCGACCTTTTGTAGAATGCTTATTATTTGCCAGGTATCTCCCTGATGTTTTATTTAATATTCACTACAATCCTTGATATCATTATTATTATGAGCTCTATTACATCGATGAGAAAACCAAGTGCCAGAGAAGTGAAGTAACTAGATAGGAAATGGTAAAGTCTGGATAAGAACCCAGGCATTTTGGGTCCAGAGACTGTGCTGCAAATCACTCTGTGTAAAAAACTAAAAAAAAAAAAAAAAATTACAGGCTGACTAAGGCATCTCCAGAAACTACAATTTGCTTTTCACTATTGTTGATACTTTATATATTGGTCATAAAACACCAGCATCCCAACAATTATATTCAAACAGCTGACAAGACATAACAGTGATGCATTATTGGGAGATTTACTTTATGTATTGACTTCCAGGGATTCATTACTAATTAATAGGTATTTACATTGCAGAATGCGTTCTTGTCTTTTAAAGAGCTGAATAAATGAGGTATTTGGAGAGTGCAGTAAGATCCAGAGTATGAAAAAAATGTGAAAAAGTAATCTATATCAAGAAAGAGAGGAGTTAAATAATTTAAACTTTGTCTCCTTAATTAAAGTGAGTTTTCAGTTAACCTATTTATCATTAAGAACATACACCTTAGAAACACTGGAGAGTAAGGGAAGATGGCGGAAGAGTAAGACGCGGAGATCACCTTCCTCTCCACAGATACACCAGAAATACATCTACACGTGGAACAACTCCTGCAGAACACCTACTGAAGGCTGGCAGAAGACCTCAGACCTCCCAAAAGGCAAGAAACTCCCCACGTACCTGGGTAGGGCAAAAGGAAAAAAGAATAAACAGAGACAAAAGAATAGGGACGGCACCTGCACCAGTGGGAGGGAGCTGTGAAGGAGGAAAAGTTTCCACACACTAGGAAGCCCCTTCGCGGGCGGAGACGGCGGGAGGCGGAGGGGGGAGCTTCGAAGCCGCGGAGGAGTGCACAGCAACGGGTGCGGAGGGCAAAGCGGGGAGATTCCCGCACAGAGGATCGGTGCCGACCGGCACTCACCAGCCCGAGAGGCTTGTCTGCTCACCCGCCGGGACGGGCGGGGCTGCGAGCTGAGGCTCTGAGGCTAGGGTTTCGGTTTCGGACGGAGCGCAGGGAGAGGACTGGGGTTGGCGGCTTGAACATAGCCTGAAGGGGTTAGTGCACCACAGCTAGCCGGGAGGGAGTCCGGGGAAAAGCCTGCACCTGCCGAAGAGGCAAGAGACTTTTTCTTCCCTCTTTGTTTCCTGGTGCGTGAGGAGAGGGGTTTAAGAACGCTGCTTAAAGGAACTCCAGAGACGGGCGCGAGCCGCGGCTAAAAGCGCGAACCCCAGAGACGGGCGAGAGCCGCGGCTGAAAGCGCGGACCCCAGAGACGGGCGCGAGCCGCGGCTGAAAGCGCGGACCCCAGAGACGGGCGCGAGCCGCGGCTGAAAGCGCGGACCCCAGAGACGGGCGCGAGCCGCGGCTGAAAGCGCGGACCCCAGAGACGGGCGCGAGCCGCGGCTGAGGGCGCGGACCCCAGAGACGGGCGCGAGCCGCGGCTGAGGGCGCTGACTCCAGAGACGGGCGCAAGCCGCGGCTGGAGGCGCGGACCCCAAGGCGGGCGGGAGACGTTGGGGCTGCTGCTGCCGCCACCAAGGGGCCTGTGTGCGAGCGCAGGTCGCTCTCCACTCCCCTCTTCCGCGGAGCCTGTGCAGCCCGCCACTGCCGGGTTCCCGGGATCCGGGGACGACTTCCCCGGGAGAGCGCACGGCGGGCCTCGGGCTGGTGGCCGGACTTTGCCGCCGCAGGCCCGCCCCGCATTCCGTGCCCCTCCCTCCCCGCCGCCGGCCTCCGTACGCCAGAACCCCCGAATCAGCGGCTCCTTTAACCCCGTCCTGTCTGAGCAAAAAACAGACGCCCTCCAGCGACCTACACGCAGAGGAAGGGCCAAATCCAAAGCTGAGCCCCTGTGAGCTGTGAGAACAAAGAAGAGAAAGGGAAATCTCTCCCAGCAGCCTCAGAAGCAGCGGATTAAAGCTCCACAATCAACTTGATGTACCCTGCATCTGTGGAATACATGAATAGACAGCCAATCATCCCAAATTAAGGAGGTGGACTTTGGGAGCAAGATCTATGATTTTTCTCCCTATTCCTCTTTTTCTGAATGTGTATGTGTATGCTTCTGTGTGAGATCTTGTCTGTATAGTCTTGCTTCCACCATTTGTCCTAGGTTCTATCCGTCCATGGTTTTTTCTTAAAATTTTTTTTCTTAATAATCAATTTTAATTTTAAGAACGTTATTATACTTTACCTTCGTCCTTTCTTTCTTTCTTTCTTTCCTTCCTTCCTTCCCTCCTTTAGACAACGAATCATCCCAAATTGAGGAGGTGGTCTCTGACAGCAAGATTTATGATTTTTCCCCCTTTACCTCTTTTTGTGAGGGTGTATGTGTACGCTTCTGTGTAAGACTTTGTCTGTATAGCTTTGCTTCCAACATTTGTCCTAAGGTTCTATCCGTCCCTTTTTTTTTTTTTTTTCTAATTAAGAATTTTTTTAATTCAATAACTTTATTATACTCTATTTTATTTTTACTGTATCTTCTTTCTGTTTTCCCTTCTTTCCCTCCTTCCTTCCTTCCTCCCTCCCTCCTTTCGTTCCTTCTTGCCTTCTTTCCTTCCTTGCTTCTTTCTTTCTTCCTTCCTTCCTTCCTTCCTTCCCTCCTTCCTTCCCTCCTTTAGACAACGAATCATCCCAAATTGAGGAGGTGGTCTCTGACAGCAAGATTTATGATTTTTCCCCCTTTACCTCTTTTTGTGAGGGTGTATGTGTACGCTTCTGTGTGAGACTTTGTCTGTACAGCTTTGCTTCCAACATTTGTCCTAAGGTTCTATCCGTCCCTTTTTTTTTTTTTTTCTAATTAAGAATTTTTTTAATTCAATAACTTTATTATACTCTATTTTATTTTACTGTATCTTCTTTCTGTTTTCCCTTCTTTCCCTCCTTCCTTCCTTCCTCCCTCCCTCCTTTCGTTCCTTCTTGCCTTCTTTCCTTCCTTGCTTCTTTCTTTCTTCCTTCCTTCCTTCCTTCCTTCCCTCCTTCCTTCCCTCCTTTAGACAACGAATCATCCCAAATTGAGGAGGTGGTCTCTGACAGCAAGATTTATGATTTTTCCCCCTTTACCTCTTTTTGTGAGGGTGTATGTGTACGCTTCTGTGTAAGACTTTGTCTGTACAGCTTTGCTTCCAACATTTGTCCTAAGGTTCTATCCGTCCTTTTTTTTTTTCTAATTAAGAATTTTTTAATTCAATAACTTTATTATACTTTATTTTATTTTTACTGTATCTTTTTTCTTTTTGTTTTTCCTTCTTTCCCTCCTTCCTTCCTCCCTCCCTCCCTCCCTCCTTTCGTTCCTTCTTGCCTTTTTTCCTTCTTTGCTTCTTTCTTTCTTTCTTCCTTCCTTCCTTCCTTCCTTCCCTCCTTCCTTCCCTCCTTTCCTTCTTTCTTTCCTCATACGTCTACTAATTCCCTCTACTTTTTCTCCCTTTTATTCTGAGCCGTGTGGATGAAAGGCTCTTGGTGCTCCAGCCAGGAGGCAGGGCTCTGCCTCTGAGGTAGGAGAGCCAACTTCAAGACACTGGTTCACAAGAGACCTCCCAGCTCCAGATAATATCAAACGGCGAAAATCTCCCAGAGACCCCCATCTTAACACCAGCACCCAGCTTCACTCAACGACCAGCAAGCCACAGTGCTGGACAACCTGTGCCAAACAACTAGCAAAACAGGAACACAACCCCACCCATTAGCAGAGAGGCTGCCTAAAATCATAATAAGGCCACAGACACCC
Organism: Tursiops truncatus; assembly: GCF_011762595.2. NCBI lineage: Eukaryota > Metazoa > Chordata > Mammalia > Artiodactyla > Delphinidae > Tursiops > Tursiops truncatus. Next base: position 102,442,054 of record NC_047037.1, read on the forward strand.
CAAAACACACCACCAGACGTGAACCTGCCCACTAGAGAGACAAGATCCAGCCTCTTCCACCACAACACAGGCACTAGTCCCCTCCACCAGGAAGCCTACACAACCCACTGAACCAACCTTAGCCACTGGAGACAGACATCAAAAACAGGAGGAACTACGAACCTGCAGCCTGCAAAAAGGAGACCCCAAACACAGTAAGATAAGCAAAATGAGAAAACAGAAAAACACACAGCAGATAAAGGAGCAAGATAAAAATGCACCAGACCTAACAAATGAAGAGGAAATAGGCAGTCTACCTGAAAAAGAATTCAGAATAATGATAGTAAGGTTGATCCGAAATCTTGGAGATAGAATGGACAATAGAATGGACAAAATGCAAGAATCAGTTAACAAGGACCTAGAAGAACTAAAGATGAAACAAGCAACGATGAACAACACAATAAATGAAATTAAAAATACTCTAGATGGGATCAATAGCAGAATAACTGAGGCAGAAGAACGGATAAGTGACCTGGAAGATAAAATAGTGGAAATAACTACTGCAGAGCAGAATAAAGAAAAAAGAATGAAAAGAACTGAGGACAGTCTCAGAGACCTCTGGGACAACATTAAACGCACCAACATTCGAATTATAGGGGTTCCAGAAGAAGAAGAGAAAAAGAAAGGGACTGAGAAAATATTTGAAGAGATTATAGTTGAAAACTTCCCTAATATGGGAAAGGAAATAGTTAACCAAGTCCAGGAAGCACAGAGAGTCCCATACAGGATAAATACAAGGAGAAATACGCCAAGACACATATTAATCAAACTGTCAAAAATTAAATACAAAGAAAGCATATTAAAAGCAGCAAGGGAAAAACAACAAATAACACATAAGGGAATCCCCATAAGGTTAACAGCTGATCTTTCAGCAGAAACCCTACAAGCCAGAAGGGAGTGGCAGGACATACTGAAAGTGATGAAGGAGAAAAACCTGCAACCAAGACTACTCTACCCAGCAAGGATCTCATTCAGATTTGATGGAGAAATTAAAACCTTTACAGACAAGCAAAAGCTGAGAGAGTTCAGCACCACCAAACCAGCTTTACAACAAATGCTAAAGGATCTTCTCTAGGCAAGAAACACAAGAGAAGGAAAAGACCTATAATAACGAACCCAAAACAATATAGAAAATGGGAATAGGAACATACATATCGATAATTACCTTAAATGTAAATGGACTAAATGCTCCCACCAAAAGACACAGACTAGCTGAATGGATACAAAAACAAGACCCTTACATATGCTGTCTACAAGAGACCCACTTCAGACCTAGAGACACATACAGACTAAAAGTAAGGGGATGGAAAAAGATATTCCATGCAAATGGAAACCAAAAGAAAGCTGGAGTAGCAATTCTCATATCAGACAAAATAGACTTTAAAATAAGGACTATTAAAAGAGACAAAGAAGGACACTACATAATGATCAAGGGATCGATCCAAGAAGAAGATATAACAATTGTAAATATTTATGCACCCAACATAGGAGCACCTCAATACATAAGGCAAATACTAACAGCCATAAAAGGGGAAATTGACAGTAACACATTCATAGTAGGGGACTTAAACACCCCACTTTCACCCATGGACAGATCATCCAAAATGAAAATAAATAAGGAAACACAAGCTTTAAATGATACATTAAACAAGATGGACTTAATTGATATTTATAGGACACTCCATCCAAAAACAACAGAATACACATTTTTCTCAAGTGCTCACGGAACATTCTCCAGGATAGATCATATCTTGGGTCACAAATCAAGCCTTGGCAAATTTAAGAAAATTGAAATTGTATCAAGTATCTTTTCTGACCACAACGCCATGAGACTAGATATCAATTACAGGAAAAGATCTGTAAAAAATACAAACACATGGAGGCTAAACAATACACTACTTAATAATGAAGTGATCACTGAAGAAATCAAAGAGGAAATCAAAAAATACCTAGAAACAAATGACAATGGAGACACAACGACCCAAAACCTGTGGGATGCAGCAAAAGCAGTTCTAAGGGGGAAGTTTATAGCAATACAAGCCCACCTTAAGAAGCAGGAAACATCTAGAATAAACAACCTAACCTTGCACCTCAAGCAATTAGAGAAAGAAGAACAAAAAAACCCCAAAGCTAGCAGAAGGAAAGAAATCATAAAAATCAGATCAGAAATAAATGAAAAAGAAATGAAGGAAACAATAGCAAAGATCAATGAAACTAAAAGCTGGTTCTTTGAGAAGATAAACAAAATAGATAAACCACTAGCCAGACTTATCAAGAAAAAAAGGGAGAAGACTCAAATCAATAGAATTAGAAATGAAAAAGGAGAGGTAACAACTGACACTGCAGAAATAAAAGAGATCATGAGAGATTACTACAAGCAACTCTATGCCAATAAAATGGACAATCTGGAAGAAATGGACAAATTCTTAGAAATGCACAACCTGCCAAGACTGAATCAGGAAGAAATAGAAAATATGAACAGACCAATCACAAGCACTGAAATTGAAACTGTGATTAAAAATCTTCCAACAAAGAAAAGCCCAGGACCAGATGGCTTCACAGGCGAATTCTATCAAACATTTAGAGAAGAGCTAACACCTATCCTTCTCAAACTCTTCCAAAATATAGCAGAGGGAGGAACACTCCCAAACTCATTCTACGAGGCCACCATCACCTTGATACCAAAACCAGGCAAGGATGTCACAAAGAAAGAAAACTACAGACCAATATCACTGATGAACATAGATGCAAAAATCCTCAACAAAATACTAGCAAACAGAATCCAACAGCACATTAAAAGGATCATACACCATGATCAAGTGGGGTTTGTTCCAGGAATGCAAGGATTCTTCAATATACGCAAATCTATCAATGTGATAAACCATATTAACAAACTGAAGGAGAAAAACCATATGATCATCTCAATAGATGCAGAGAAAGCTTTTGACAAAATTCAACACCCATTTATGATAAAAACCCTGCAGAAAGTAGGCATAGAGGGAACTTTCCTCAACATAATAAAGGCCATATACGACAAGCCCACAGCAAACATCATCCTCAATGGTGAAAAACTGAAAGCATTTCCACTAAGATCAGGAACAAGACAAGGGTGCCCACTCTCACCACTCTTATTCAACATAGTTTTGGAAGTTTTAGCCACAGCAATCAGAGAAGAGAAGGAAATAAAAGGAATCCAAATCGGAAAAGAAGAAGTAAAGCTGTCACTGTTTGCAGATGACATGATCCTATACATAGAGAATCCTAAAGATGCTACCAGAAAACTACTAGAGCTAATCAATGAATTTGGTAAAGTAGCAGGATACAAAATTAATGCACAGAAATCTCTGGCATTCCTATATACTAATGATGAAAAATCTGAAAGTGAAATCAAGAAAACACTCCCATTTACCATTGCAACAAAAAGAATAAAATATCTAGGAATAAACCTACCTAAGGAGACAAAAGACCTGTATGCAGAAAACTATAAGACACTGATGAAAGAAATTAAAGATGATACAAATAGATGGAGACATATACCATGTTCTTGGATTGGAAGAATCAACATTGTGAAAATGACTCTACTACCCAAAGCAATCTATAGATTCAATGCAATCCCTATCAAACTACCATTGGCATTTTTCACAGAACTAGAACAAAAAATTTCGCAATTTGTATGGAAACACAAAAGACCCCGAATAGCCAAAGCAATCTTGAGAACAAAAAAAGGAACTGGAGGAATCAGGCTCCCTGACTTCAGACTATACTACAAAGCTACAGTTATCAAGACGGTATGGTACTGGCACAAAAACAGAAAGATAGATCAATGGAACAGGATAGAAAGCCCAGAGATAAACCCATGCACATATGGACACCTTATCTTTGATAAAGGTGGCAGGAATGTACAGTGGAAAAAGGACAGCCTCTTCAATAAATGGTGCTGGGAAAACTGGACAGGTACATGTAAAAGAATGAAATTAGAACACTCCCTAACACCATACACAAAAATAAGCTCAAAATGGATTAAAGACCTAAATATAAGGCCAGAAACTATCAAACTATTAGAGGAAAACATAGGCAGAACACTCTATGACATAAATCACAGCAAGATTCTTTCTGACCCACCCCCTAGAGTAATGGAAATAAAAACAAAAATAAACAAATGGGACCTAATGAAACTTCAAAGCTTTTGCACAGCAAAGGAAACCATAAACAAGACCAAAAGACAACCCTCAGAATGGGAGAAAATTTTTGCAAATGAAGCAACTGACAAAGGATTAATCTCCAAAATTTACAAGCAGCTCATGCAGCTCAACAACAAAAAAACAAACAACCCAATCCAAAAATGGGCAGAAGACCTAAATAGACATTTCTCCAAAGAAGATATACAGACTGCCAACAAACACATGAAAGAATGCTCAACATCATTAATCATTAGAGAAATGCAAATCAAAACTACAATGAGATATCATCTCACACCAGTCAGAATGGCCATCATCAATAAATCTAGAAACAATAAATGCTGGAGAGGGTGTGGAGAAAAGGGAACCCTCTTGCACTGCTGGTGGGAATGTGAATTGGTTCAGCCACTATGGAGAACAGTATGGAGGTTCCTTAAAAAACTACAAATAGAACTACCATATGACCCAGCAATCCCACTACTGGGCATATACCCTGAGAAAACCGAAATTCAAAAAGAGTCATGTACCAAAATGTTCATCGCAGCTCTATTTACAATAGCCCGGAGATGGAAACAACCTAAGTGCCCATCATCGGATGAATGGATAAAGAAGATGTGGCACATATATACAATGGAATATTACTCAGCCATAAAAAGAAACGAAATTGAGCTATTTGTAATGAGGTGGATAGACCTAGAGTCTGTCATACACAGTGAAGTAAGTCAGAAAGAAAAAGACAAATACAGTATGCTAACACATATATATGGAATTTAAGAAAAAAAAAAAAATGTCATGAAGAACCTAGGGGTAAGGCAGGAATAGAGACGCAGACCTCCTAGAGAACGGACTTGAGGTTATGGGGAGGGGGAAGGGTGAGCTGTGACGGGACGAGAGAGAGTCATGGACATATACACACTAACAAACGTAGTAAGGTAGATAGCTAGTGGGAAGCAGCCGCATGGCACAGGGATATTGGCTCGGTGCTCTGTGACAGCCTGGAGGGGTGGGATAGGGAGGGTGGGAGGGAGGGAGACGCAAGAGGGAAGAGATATGGGAACATATGTATATGTATAACTGATTCACTTTGTTATAAAGCAGAAACTAACACACCATTGTAAAGTAATTATACCCCAATAAAGATGTTAAAAAAAAAAAAAAAAAAAAAAAAAAAAAGAAACACTGTATGACTACTAACACTTTTTAGGAAAGCATTTCATGACTTTTCCAGAGCAGTCTGTCATTATTCAGAGCATTTATAAGGACAATTGTGATAAAGTCTTCAATTTCTATATTTTTAAGTTATTAGACTGTATTTTTTTCGTATCTCTTAAAATTAGTACTCACATGATCTATTATGCTTTTTACTTACTTGTCTTTTACTTTTATATGTCTACTTTATATGTAAAGAACCCTGATTTGAACTGCTCAGAGGGGTGTACAGGTATCAGCTCATTAAAAACTATACTGAGAGACAGTCAGTGAACATTTAGAAATTGTGCCACTTTCTCCTTAGAACAGAGAGTTTAAAGGCATGTGAAGATCACCCTGCGGGTTTTCCATCAGAGATTTGACTGACTATAAGAATCTTGATTCTGAAGTAATACATCCAGTTTTCTTCTGAGCTTTAATTCACAAGATTTGTAACTTTGACAAAAACCACAGGATATAAGAGTGACATTATGAAACAGAGTATTTATTTTTGTGGAGGCATTTTATCATGTAGAAAGAAAAAAGGAAGGACAGACTCAAATATCCCTCAAGGTCTTTAAACCTGTATTCAGTTATCTATTACAAACAATTTTCTTGAACATTTAGGAATTTGACTTAAATTACTATTGACCCAGAGAACACATTTGGCAGTGAAACTAAAAATATTCCTGTTTGAAGGCTATCAAATAAATAAACTAAAATAATAATAAGAACAACAGTAAAGACTAAGCTCCCTATGTTTAGTGCTCTGGTGTGTGAATATATGGAATAGGCTAATAAAGGTTCAGATAGATATGGGGCTCTGTGTGTGTCTGGGTGTATGGGTGCATGTGCATACACGTGGATCAGGAAGTTGAAATGCCTGGCAATAATCAGAAAATATCATGACTTTGAGAGTCTGAAACTAAAACTTATTTTTTCCCTCCCCCATACTCTCTCCTGCACTCTTGATTCTCTTCATTTCTCCTATTTTTGACCCCATTAATTATGATGTCTCATATTATTAGTCTCTCCTCCAATGGTTTATAGACAAGCTCAAGACACTACTTTCCTAAACAAAGCAAATAAAACAATAAGCTCTCCTAGTCACCTTCTCCATGCCAAAATGCAAATGCAATTTTAATTTTCTATACCCAAAACAATTGTGGAAAGCATATTCTATCCTCTTTTTCTACTTTCTTATATCCATTCATTGTCCAACTCCTACCAATTCAGTGAAACCACTGGCATAAATGTCAAGAATAACTTCCAATGGTTAAATATAATGGTGCTTTTTCTTTACTTCCTAGCAGATTGCTTGATCTATTAAGCAACATTTGATACTTTCACTACCCTCTCCAGCTCCAAAGCTTTCAAAGTGCTGGCTACCGAGACACCACTCTCTCTTTTTACTATCCAACTTCTTGAATATTTCTGAGGCTCTTCCTCTGTTTGCCTTGTAAATAATGTGGTTAAGAAGGAGTGACCATTCATATTGAAAAGGTAGTCTGGAAAAAGATCAAATGTCTTCCTGAATCCATTGCCTTTGCTCTTTAATCCATTTTACATCTGCATTCAATATTAATCTTCTAAGTTAATTAATTTAATACTACATACAAAGGATTACTGTGTCATTCAAGTTGCACTTCGCAGCTCCTTTTACACAAACCTCTTCACCACTCCACAATCTCAACACCTCACCCCTATCATTTATAACCAACTATAACATAGGCGATGGTTCATAATATTTTCTGAGATGAATGTCATTTCTCTGCTCAAAATATGTAGTGCAAATTATTAGAAAAATTCAAGTATCTCCCCTTAGCTATACTCAATAAATAATTTCTCCCTTTTGACTTATTCCAACTTAGGTTCCACTACTCCGGTCAGGATTCTTAGTATAAGCTTCACTTCAACATACTCAGTTGCTCCCTATGGCCCAATTCTTTTTTTTTTTTTTTTTCCATTGCATGCCTCCTCCCCTACTCTAAGTTATAGCCAGCTTCATCTTTTTTTTTTTTTCTGCGGTATGCGGGCCTCTCACTGTTGTGGCCTCTCTCGCTGCGGAGCACAGGCTCCGGACGCGCAGGCTCAGCGGCCATGGCTCACGGGCCCAGCTGCTCCGCGGCATGCGGGATCTTCCCGGACCGGGGCACGAACCCGCGTCCCCTGCATCGGCAGGCGGACTCTCAACTACTGCGCCACCAGGGAAGCCCCAGCTTCATCTTTTAAGCTCCTGCTTAGTTCTCATCTTTGACGATCACGGTTGGCATTGATCCTCTTTCTCAAACCTCTCTCTTTTTTTACATATTTACAAATTGATTGTACCATGCAGTTTAGCTTTACTTGTGTATGATTTTGTTACTTGATACTTTTTAAGGGTAGGTTTTATCTTTAACCTTGTGCAGTTATATCTGATAAAAGGAACTTCCGCTATATGATCCTTCTTCCTTTTAATTCGCACAATGTAACACAGGGCCAAACACACACTATGCACGCAACGAATACTTAATGGTGGCTTCACTGAGGTAAAAAAAAAACATTAAAAACTACCAAGGCTTCACTAGACGATTCAAACAATCAATATTCTTTTAATTATTACTCTCTATGGAGTCAATTTTAAATTCTAAAACTGCTGAAGGCTGTTGTATATCACATCTTGCTGTTAAATTCCATTTATCTTATGTGATTCAACTTACCCTATTAAGGAAATTTGGGAAGTAAATGAAAGAAAGTTAAAACAAGCATACAATCAAAATAAGAGGATCCCTAATCTGACACACGTAAAGTACAGTTACTATTTTAGTAACTGTATTTGTGTCCTACTTAAAACAATATTTTTATATGATTAACCTGAGTTTTTCCATGTTCTTAATTCGTCTATTAATACTACCAACTGAATAATTAAAATCTTTACCTTTTGTATACCTTCCGACTTCTATTTTCCTAGTAATTAATACCATGACTTTTGCTTTCTTTCTACTCACTAGATTTAGCAATTCACAGTTCTTTGAGTCAGGGACTCTGCACTTGAAAATTCCAAGGCTATCCCAAAACTGCTCAGGGATGTTGGCTACTAAGAATTCTCTCTGTTTCCTTCTTAAACTTGTTCAAGAGACCTAAGGATTTTTTGATTTCCATGCTTATGTTAGCTTACTATTTGTTGTTATCATTATTATTTCTATTATTTTGGTTTATCGAGGTTTAAACAATCTCAGGTACAATATAAACATAGAGAAAGAGACTAAAAACTTATGCTATAGACAATAAATTAGGGGAACTGGAATTCATCAAACTTCCTGAAACCTAGGAAAAAGTAGTCCCTTACACCAGTATACATATATTATTGTAAAATTTAATGCCAAATTATTGCTCCCTGAAATTGGAAATTATAAGTATAGATCTAATGTTTTGAAATGTGAGAAGAACAGACAACTAATTTAATTTGAGAAGTTTTCAATTCTGAGACTTATTTCTGCCTTCCGAACCGAAAAAGCCCTGAACAATGACTCCTCTAGAAGGGATCACATCAAATTCAAAAGGACCAACTTCACAGTTGGCAAGTATCACTTGACAAGTAGTGGAAGACACAGCTTTTTACTCTCAGCTTCCAGCCTAGCCAAACCACAGCAAGGTCAGGACCAAACAGACCCAAACCCACAGGGCTTTTCTGACGATTTCTCACAATTTGCTATGAATGGATGGCTAGACTGAGCTTAGGAGAACTGACCAGGAAAAGCCAGGGAGTCTTACAATCTATCAGACCTGAGTTTTATATCATTAATTTTACGGCCATTATACAGCCCATATCTTTGTTTCCCAAAGGTCTGACCCAAAATTCAACTATAATTTGTCATTCAGGACTTTCTGGGATATTTTGTTAAGATGGTTGAAATAGGAAAATTAAGTGTTCTGGAAGCCACTGCTAACGTGAATTCTGTTCTAACCACAGATATTCTTGGTGTCACCTAACACCCTCTACTTTTGCTCTCATGATGATTCCAACAGAGTTAATTGTCTTAAGGTGCACTAAATTCCCTGCCAATAGTTTAATGGGTAGGATAAAATCAAAATAGTATAGTAATTAAAAAAATGGGCTTTTTAGCCCATTTACTTAGAATTTTGGCTTCACCATTTGTAAGCTCTGTGACTATAAACAGATTATTTAACCTCTCTCTGTCTCAGGTTTCCATCTGTATAGTGTGAATCAAAACACTAACTCCCTCATACTATGATCATTAAGATTAATCATTATTAAATATAGAGTAGCTAGAATATTGCCTGGAACACAGTAAGCATGCAAAAATCACTGGTAATGATGAGAATGAGGATGATGATGAACGCAGCTATTCTATAGCTACATTTGGCAAGGTGTACCAATTTACTCCATCAGTGTTAACTGTACACAATAGTAGTGTCTTATCTTTGCATTCACCTCTCCCATTCTAGGAATATAGTTTTCCATGAAAATTATTATTATTATTATTATTTGCGGTACGCAGGCCTCTCACTGTTGTGGCCTCTCCCATTGCGGAGCACAGGCTCCGGACGTGCAGGCTTAGCGGCCATGGCTCACGGGCCCAGCCGCTCCGTGGCATGTGGGATCTTCCCGGACCGGGGCACGAACCCGTGTCCTCTGCATCGGCAGGCGGACTCTCAACCACTGCGCCACCAGGGAAGCCCCGAAAATTATTTTTATTTACATAATATTTGACCTAATATTTTGTTGCTAATTTGTTAGAAAAATAAGCAAAAATTCAAGTAGGCTATTTATACAAAGTGTTATTCTCTGCATTGTAAAATAGGGTGAAGCAATCCGGTTGGACATACATAGAGAGGAGAAAGGAGGCAAATCCAGGGAAACAGTGATCTGAAAGAGGGAGCAGCCATGGAGCTGATATGTCAACAGGACAAATGGTGACCAACACTAGGGTCAGAAAAGACACACTGTAGTCTTTCTTCTAACAATCAAGAGCCCCAAAGAAATAGTAGGATGACAGAATTTTAGAGGTAAGCAAGACATTAGAGAATAAGTTTCAGAGGTGTGAAGTGACCTATTTATAGAAGACAATAAGAAAGTAGCAGCACTGAGGACTTTATAATCTATGATTTCCTAAATTAATCTACTATTCTTTCCTCTGCATGGTGGTGGGTCCAAAAACAAAAACACAACTTTGCCTGCACTTATGAACTTTAAACTTCCTTACAAATCTTCACAGAATAAAACTAAAGTTACAGCATGTTAACTGTGTCTTCTATTAACAGATGGCATGATTTGTCATATAAAATAATACTCTTTTTGGCCTTTAGACATTCCTTTAAACTAGAGCAATTTTCACATGCTATGGTAAACAGTTCATCACATTGAAAAGCATAAATCATAGAAAGGGCTGAAATAGATATTCTTAATGGAAAGATAATTATAATAGTAAGAAAAAAGAATAAAATGAGAAAATGGTGTGAGTAAATGGAAAATACTGCTAGCATACATGGGATAATTCTTTTTTTTTTTTTTTTTTTTTGTGGTACGCGGGCCTCTCACTGCTGTGGCCTCTCCCGCCATGGAGCACAGGCTCTGGACGTGCAGGCTCAGGGGCCAGGGCTCACGGGCCCAGCCGCTCCGCGGCACGTGGGATCTTCCCAGACCGGGGCATGAACCCATGTCCCCTGCATAGGCAGGTGGACTCCCAACCACTGCGCCACCAGGGAAGCCCCATGGGATAATTCTTTAATGCTAAAAATGATTCCTGATGCAAGAGAGAGTCATGCATTATATGAAAATTGCTAATCAATAAATAGTCAGAAATAAAATTGAAAAATAATCCTTAAAATAATCTTCTATTTATGTCCTTGTGACGAGAGAAGATCAACATCAACCTAATCACGTAACTAGGTTAAGATGCTCATTAACCTAGTGACACTGCTGGAAACACTTTCATTTATAACTTCATCAAGTATTTCTGTTCCATGAAATTTTCAAGGTACTTGAGATTCATCAGCAAACAAAACAAAGAACCCTGCCCTCTTGGAGTTTACACTGTAGTGTATAGTAAGCAGAAGGGAAGGAAAAGAGAGAGAGGGAAGGAAAATAGATAATCACGAATATAATAACTATTGTATTTTATTTTAGATACAACTATAATTCATATGGAAAAATGAAAAATAAACTGGGAAGTTAAAGAAGTAAGGGAGTGTGTGAGGGGAATATTTTGAAAAGAGCAGTCAACTTATGGATTTGAGCAAACATTTATAGGAAGAAAGGGTATATATCATGCAGATACCTAGGAAAGACTGTTCTTGGCCTAGTAATTAACCAATACAAATAACCTAGGATGAAAATGTATTTCAGGAACATCAGGAAAGCCAGCATGCCCAGAGTGGTAGAACTGATAGGGACAGTAATAGAAAATAAGTCCCCAGAGTTAAATTATGGATGGTCTTCAAAGTCTATGTAAGGCTTCTATCCTGAATAAATTGGAGAACTATTGGAGGGTATGGAACAGAGGAGAAAACTGCACTGGCTAATCTTAAAAATATCACAATGTCTCTTTTGAGAGTAGATGACAGAAAGATAAGAGTGGCTAAAATTGAGGCTAAAATATAGTTCATACTGAACTAGATAGAAATGGGGAGTTTTTTGTTAAAAGACTAAGTCTGGTGAAAGGGCTGGTGACGAAAGTTTTATCAAAAGCCACAGCTGGTTCCAAAGACTCAAGGGCCTTGAAATTTGCACCCAAGTAAGTAGCAAAGCAGGGGCTAGGGATACTACAGGGACTAAAGTTCTCTAAGTTGTGAATTTCAACAGATTGTCAATGTAAAGGAAAATGGTTAGTAGCTCAAAAATCAGCAAGGAAAAAAAAGTAGGTCTAATTCTAAATCTTTAAAGGATCAGCTCTTACTCTTATTTGGAGAAAATACATGAAGGGACAGCAAGTTTAAACTCCCCTTGGTGACTGGGACATAAATACACAGAGATGCAAAAACAGCCATCTGAACTATTTGTGAGGGGAGGAAGTTCTCTGTACTAAACTTGCTCAGTTTCTTCCTGATGTGAGAAGTCCACTTTTTCACACCATAACAAAAATAGCTGCTTTATTTTTAGGATCCCAAATATATCATAAAAACTAATAAAAACAATGTGAGATGGTTATTTGTTTGAGATGTTCCCTGATAATCAAAATATATCTCAAATATCCTTTTAAATGTGGACTAAATTGCCTGCTTCACATTTTTGTATAAAGAACTTATACTTATAGACAAATGTATAGGACTAAAAAAATGTAGAGTAATCTATTCCAAATTTAATAAATGATCCCTTCCTTCCCTCTCTTACTCCCTCGCTGTTTTCCTTCCTTTTTCCTTTTCTTCCTTCCTTTCTCCCTCCCTTACTTTCTTCCTTCCCTTTTCCCGGATATTAGAGTTTGCATTTTAAGATCACCTTTTTGAATTAAAGTAAAAATATTTAAAGAAACTAGTACTGGAAAGAAGCTTTGGAGACAACAGTGAACAAAAGACAGAAAAGAGCCATTATAGCAATTACAGATAGAAAAAAGATATGGCGTGTAAAGGGAAAAAATCCCATCAATCAAACTTATTTTAAAAATCAAGAATTATAGTTTAAACAAAGCAAGGGGAAAATAACAAGTTCAAATGCTACTTTACGTAATCCTGCAACAAATATTGTTATTGGACCATATACTATTGCTGTGTTTGAAATTCTAATGTCATTCAGAGCAAAAGAGGTAAAAGAGCACTAGGAAAAAGCTAAACTTCAGGAGAGTATTAGCAAGTAGGGAACAATTCTGATTTTAAATTCAAAAAATATAAAGACATTTTGAAGATTTTTTAGATACATTAAAACAAGTGGGGAAGAAGTATATTAGAAAAATAAGCAGCCATGATACACACATGAAATGAATACCATATGGCAGTCTTCATTCACATACAATATCTTTCACCACTTTGCTCCTGACTGCAATTCTCTAATCATTTCCACCTACTCAGTACCTTATTGTCAACTTGTACTGAGTTAAGATAGAGTCAAACTCCTCAAATGGATATTAAATAAAATGCTTTTTTACCTCCCACAAAGCAAGCTGAATGTTAGAATCCCTTTTGTTCCTTTACATCAACTAGAATAAAAGTATAAAGAGAGACTGTTATAAAACAGATAGAAAGATTATCCGTAACATGCAAATGAACTATAAGCAGGAAGAAACATGTCATCATATAGGAGGATTTTAGTACTTACTAACATCATAAATTTATTACAGTATGAATATGATTGACTTTAGTATATGGACTAAGTGGATTGCTATTCCAGTTGCCGATGACACAACTATTGGGGATTATATAGATTTAAAAATAAAATGAATAAAACTGATGCTATGCCATCCCCTAACAAGAAATTTATTTTATGTTAAAATAATTGTGTATTTATTTGTTTATTTAGTAAAATTGCCCAAGTAGGACAAGAAGACTAAATTCTTTCATTGGTCTGAGTGGTTACAATTTTTCTAAGGTTGTGAGGTAGTCACATTTTATTTTTCTTTACTTACTTGAATATACCCAAAATTAAGAAGGTCAGTATTTATAAAATAGCCACATCACATTTTATTTGTTTCCTACATCCCTGGTAATTTTTCCTAAGCTGCAAATACTTACCTTTACAGAGCATATCAACACTGATATCACAATATCCTAGACTACCATACAAGGGTATGTTCTGTTGTGTTGTACTTCTTAGGAAAAAAAAATAGAGTAGATTCCCATTCATGGAAATCAATGGAAGAGATTATGATTTCAACTCTAAATAAGTATCCTTCGATATTTTATGCTTAACTCTCAATTTACACCACTCTCCATTCGCACTGCAATTTATATTTATTGCAATACATTAAAATTCACATGACCAAAATTATTCTGTGAGTATAGCTGCTGAATCCATAACAAACATCTTCAAGCATGGAGAGATCCAACTACTTAAATAAGTAAATCAAGGTATCATGCGACTCGGTTTAATTAATATAAAACCTAATTTTAATATTGAAAGGGACATTTATTAATTCCCTCTGTATAGTAATGTGCTAGTCTCTGTTCAAAGTAAGCTTAGTAAAATCTCTCTCTTTTAGGACTGGATATGTATTTTGCTACTATAAGTGACATTATCAACTTTTTCTATCAAAAATACCTCATTCCAAATTATTGTGGCAGCTTAAAAGTGGAAAACTGAGAAGGCTGCGTGTATAGTCTAAAATATGGCTGAAACTCAAAACATTTTTGAAAACTATTTTTTTGACAGTGCCACAAGAGACATTTTATGAGCCACATGAGAAAATTTCCCTCAGTGCTTTAAATCCATGGCTTTTTTTTTCTTTAAACCCTAAATGGGCTTTCTTATTTGGTAATTCATTTTAATCATGAGGTTTGACCACGGATAATTCTTAACAACAATGAACAGTAAAATTCACCTTTTGAAAAAGAAATCAAAATTTTTTGCTATCACATTTATTTAAAGAATGGATCATATGTTCTGAAGGTATGTTTTGCCACCATGTGGAAACAGCAGACACACCACTTGATAACCAGGTCTCACAGATGAGATAACCTAAAAGTGAAAGAGAGAAAAGAGATTCTCAAAGGTCTCGGGAGAGTAGGTATGGCAATGTGGTAAGAAGACATAGGCTGTGCATTTTATTTAAAAGGTTTCACTTTTTAAAAATTGGCTTCACCACACAGGATTTCCTTTATTAAAATAAATGGCAGACACTATATGACTCAGTATATCTTAGTACTGAGCATTATGACACTATGGTTAAAAACTTGAACTCTGAAGTCACACAGTGAAGGCTGCACTCTGGCTCCAAAGCTTATTACATGAGTGACATTGGGTAAATTTCAGACAATGTAGATAACTGTTGAGAGTATTTAATTAGATCATCTAAATAAAACTGTTTAGCATGATGTCTGGAACATAGTAGGTAGTAAGTAATTCGGTCTTCCCGTTTCGTCTCTGTTTCTTAGCTTGTGCATGAGTGTGTGCATGCGTGTGTGTAGCACTGTCAGTATTTCCAACTTTATATATAGTGACAACGCTAAGTGGGTTGCAAGAATAGTTTATGTTGATATTAACTAAACCTCTTTCATTACAGAAAAAGAAATAAGTTGGAGTGAATACTACATTCTTGATAGAAAAAAAAATAATCCAGTGAGAAAAGAAAATACATTATAGGTCTTGAGATTTTAATAGTTCCTTGTCAATTAAGAGATTTATTGAGTAGCTAGATAATAAACAAAATGAAGTAATCACAATTACCCAAGACATAAATCTATTGTGGTTCAAGCCCTGGTAAGTACTAGCATTAACGTTTTAAATTCTTTCTTTGTTGGCTTAGGGGCAAAAACATGACATGACAACAAAAATAAAATAATCTCCTTATGTCCAGAAGAAAAGCTGACATTATCGATACAAAAACATTCAGTTACACAGTAACATTATCTCAGATTGTAGGTAAGCAAAACTGTGAGTGGTTGTTACTTAGGACTATCAAAATTGTTCTTTAAAGCTGGATATGGCACAAATCAATTCTATTTTCCTGTTTGATATACAATCTTAAACTCCTGCCCAACATCTTTTCTTTAAAATGATGGCTTGGGACTTCCCTGGTGGTCCAGTGGTTAAGACTTCACCTTCCAATGCAGAGGTTGTGGGTTTGATCCCTGGTCAGGGAGCTAAGATCCCACATGCCTCGCAGCCAAAACACCAAAAACATAAAACAGAAGCGATATTGTAACACATTCAATAAAGACTTTAAAAAAGTGGTCCACATCAAAAAAATCTTTAAAAAAATGAAATAAATAAAATAAAATGATGCCGATACCATTTTAATAGTAATTATCTATAACAGGAAACTGGATTCTGAAGCTTGGTGTATTGAGATTCAAATCCTGTCCCATTCACTACCTCTCTGTCACCTTCAGCAGAAGAAACTGACATTAATATCTTAATTTCTAAATTGCAGACAATCATGGAAGCTCATAACAATGCTATGATGATTAAATGAGGTAGTCCATGTAACGACTTTTGCATAGGGCCTGCACATAGTGCACATTTAATAAATATTTCCACTTATTATTATTTTATTATTCTATCATTATTTTTTCTTGGTTCACTTTAGTTTTAGTTTTCCAGACTAAGCTGTCCTGATGTTCCATTTTCTTTTGATGGTTTCATTATGCTCTTTTCTAAATTTCAGTCATGTTAGAAATGTTCCCTTTTCTCTTTCCCAAATACAATCAACTATTGCCAATTTATGCCATGGAATGTTTCTTCTGTTGATCTTTTCTTTTTATCCTAATTACCAATGTATTAATTTAACTTGGACAAGTGTAATAGATTTTTTTTACCATTCTCCCCAATATTTGTTTCCTTGTCACTTCATTCTGATTATTCTTGCTTAAAATGACTTTCATCATCCTATTACAAACTTATTTCAAAAATATTAATGGGGGCTTCCCTGGTGGTGCAGTGGTTGAGAGTCCGCCTGCCGATGCAGGGGACACAGGTTCGTGCCCTGGTCCGGGAAGATCCCACATGCTGCGGAGTGGCTGGGCCCATGAGCCATGGCTGCTGGGCCTGCGTGTCTGGAGCCTGTGCTCCGCAATGGGAGAGGCCACAACAGTGAGAGGCCCACGAACAGAAAAAAAAAAAAAAAAAAAAATTAATTAATGGTTTACTGCTGCCTTTATGTAAAAAGATAAACCTAAAGTTTCTAAAATCTGTCATTTACATGCTTCTTCAAACATATTATCATCTTTTACTGCCCTCTGCTTTAAAATTATCTCTCTTTTGATCATTCTATACAACACACCTTTAATAGCATTACCTTCATGGAAAGACTTTCTCTGAATTATTCATGCCAGCCTCAGAAAATTTACCTACACTACAATTCCCTATGAAGGTGTGTCTAAATGTATAATCCTCAGTAAATCCTTATTATGTTGAACTGTTCTCTTTACAGTCCATTTAGTGGTTGATCATATATTGTTTAAATCTCTTCTATAATATTTAATTGACATATATCCCATATCTTTTATTAATTTTAAGGTCATCTGTAGCACATATTATTTTATAGGCTTCTATGTCTTTCTCAGAACCTCTAATATGTAATTTAAAAACACAACAAATATGTTTAAGAGAATTAATATGTAACAAAACTCAAACCTTGGCTCCTGGCCAAGATGGAGTAACAGGGACTGGATTTACCATCCCATAAGAAACAATAAAAACAAAAAAACAAGAAAAATAACCAAAATTATATGAAACAACAGTTTTCAAGTCACCGAGTATCAGGCAACAAAAACAGGGATCCTGAAGAAAAGGGAAATGGATGAGATGAGCACTACACTGCAACATCTTATTGCTGAGATTCTCTAGGCTTCAAGACAAGGAGGGTGACCCAAACCAGAGCTCAAAAAACTTCCTGAGTTGAGGTGGTGGAGCTGAAGTTCCAGGGAGCCCAGGTTGACTGAAGTTCTTAGAGAGAACACCAGAGAGGAGTGAGCTGCACAGAGGGAGCTAAAGGACAGCTGTGAGAGATGCGTTGTCAGTTTTCAGCAGATCAGCCTATGTGTGAGGAAACTTCCCAAGGCCAGGGAAAGAACTAACCAAAAGTAATGGAGACATTGTGTTTGGTGCTCCCGCAGGGTGGGGAAAAATGCTTGCTGCCACCAACCAAATAGGAAAACCTCAATATTCATGCGGAATTAGGTAGAGTACATAGGAGTGGCTTGCCTCAATAGTGAGGAATAATCAACCCTTGATTTAACACTGCTCTGATTCCACATAACAAATCTTAAAAGCAAAATTCACAAGGATCAAACTGTTTCCCAATACCATAACTATGTCCCATAAAAAAGCTCAAGAATATTAATATTTATAGGAATACAAAAATATTCAGCACCCAGGAAGGAGAAATTCACAATGATTGGCATCCAATTAACAAAAATCACAAGGCATGTAGAAAAATACAACTCATAATGAAGAGGAAAATTAATCATTCAAAATCAACTGAGAATTGTTATGGATGTAAGAGGTAGTAGGCATGGACATTAGGACAGTTATTATAACTGTATTCCATATGTTCAAAACGTTAAATATAAAAACAATATAAAAATGATTCAAATAAAAGTTCTAGAGATTAAAAACTACTATACAATGTCTGATATGAAAATACACTGAACTGGACTGGTAGCAGATGAGATGTTACAATGGAAAAGATTCATGAGCTTGAACAGATAATAGTAGTTCTACCCAAAAGGAAGAACCCAGAGAAAAATGATTTTAAAAACGTTAAAAGCATCCATGAACCCTAGGACTACTTTAATTTGCCTAACATATATACAATTGGAACTACCAATGGAGAGGAAGAAATATTTGAAGATATAATGATTAAAAATTTCCCAAATTTGATGAAAACTTCAAACACACAGATCTAAGATCAATAAATCCCACTCATAAGAAACACAAAGCAAACTTCACCAAGGCACATCATAAATCAATTGTTCAAAACCAATAATAGAACCAATCTTGAAAGCAGTCACAGGAAAATGACACCTCACCTCACGTAAAAAGAAATAAAGAACACAACAGATTTCTCATCATAGAACAGGGAAAGAGTAAAATGTCTTCAAACTACTGAAAGGGAAAAGTATCAACCCAGAACTCTATACCCAGCGAAATATCATTCAAAAATAAGGTGGACTAAACAGTTTTTCAGAACCAAAGTTGAGGGATTCATCACCAGGAGACTAAAACTACAAGAAATGTTGCTGCCAGTCTTTCAGGTCAAAAGAAAATGATGCTACGTAGAAACACAGATTTACATAAAGAGTTGAAGACACCAGCATTGGTAACTACACTGGTAATTATATAAGCTTTTGTAAATATTTAAACCTCTTGAAAATGTAATTGAATTTTTAAACTAAAATGATAACAATATATTATCAGATTTACAGCATCTGTAAAGAAGTAAAATGTTTGAAATCAATAGCTTAATGTCTAGGAGAGGAGAAACAGAAGTATACTAGGAAGTATAAGGTGCTCATACTATACAGGAATACTATCTTTTAAAGGTAGATTGTGATGTTAAAAATCTATGTAGTAGGGCTTCCCTGGTGGCGCAGTGGTTGGGAGTCCGCCTGCCGATGCAGGGGACGCGGGTTCGTGCCCCGGTCTGGGAGGATCCCACGTGCCGCGGAGCGGCTGGGCCCGTGAGCCATGGCCGCTGAGCCTGCGCGTCCGGAGCCTGTGCTCCGCAACGGGAGAGGCCACAACAGTGAGAGGCCCGAGTACCGCAAAAAAAAAAAAAAAAAGAAAAAATCTATGTAGTAAATCCTTAAAAAAAAACTAAAATAACAAAATGAAGAGTTAGAATTGATTAGCTAACAAAGGAAATAAAACGGAGTCATAAGAAATAACTGATTAATCCAAAGGAAGCAGAACAAGAAGACAAAGTAAACAAGGAGCAGAGGGAGAAAGATAAAACAAATAGCAAGATAATGACATAAACCAAACTATCCATAATCATCTTAAAAAAGAATAGCCTAAACAGCCCAAATAAAGGCAGAGATTGTCAGATGAAATTTAAAAGCAGGGACAAATTGTATGCTGTTTACAAGAAACATGCCTTAAATATGAACGCATATAGATTTAAAATATTAGGATGAAAAAAGATATGCTAAACTAGAAAAAAGAAAGCTGAAATGACTATATTAAACCAGACAAATGAGATTTCAGAACAAAAATATATTAACAGGATAAAGAAGTTCATCTCAAAGTGACAAAGGGGTCAATTAACCAAGAGGACATAACAATCATATATGTATATACACATGATGACAGAGCTCAATGAAGAAAAACTGGAAGAAGTACAAGGGAAAAAAGGCAAATACAAATTAGCAGTTGGAGATTTTAATACATACCTCTCAATAAATGAAAGAACAGGTGTGGAGAAAATCAGCAACACGATTGGCCAACACAATCAACCAACCAGCTTACATTAATAGAACATGCCACTCAATAAGGGCAGAATAAATATTCTTTTTAAGTTCACACCAAACCTTTACAAAGACAGATCATGTTTTGGGCCATAAAACAAGTCTGAATAAATTTTAAAAGATTCAAGTGAACAAATTCTGTTTTGAGACCAAAGAGGAATTAAATTAACAATAATAGAGAAACTTCTGAAAAATATCACCCAATAGTAGGAAACCAAATAATAAACTGAAATAACTTATTTCAACTGATTGCAAATGAAAACACAACATATTAGAATTTGGATAGTGTCAATACAATAGTACATAGACATAACTTACAACCCTAAGCATCTATATTAAAAAAGAAAAGTCTCAAATCAGTGGCATCAGCTTGCACCTGGAAACTGAAAAAGAAGAGCAGATTAAATTAAAAATAAGCTGAGGAAAGGAAATATTTAAGATCACAACTGAATTCAAAATTGAAAACAAGAAAAGAATGGAAAATATCAATGAAATCAAAAGATATGTGTTTGAGATCAATAAAATTGAAAACTTCTAACCATAATCATGTGAGAAAAAAAGAGAAGTCATAAATTACTTATATCAGAAGTAAGAGAAGTGACATTACTACAGATTATGTACTATCAGAAAGATAAGAAGATACTGTGAAAAATTTATTATAATAAATTTGACAAATTAGATGAACTGAAAAAGTACCTTGAAAGATACAAGTGAAGGAGCTTACTCAAAAAGGAAGAGATAACTTCAATAACTCCATCTTTATTAAATAAATTAAATTTTAAAGAGAAGAACAAAGTTGAAAAACTAACACTAAAATTCTCAAGACAATTCAAGTTGATGTGGTATTTGTATTAAGATAAACAAATAGGTCAATGGAACAGAATGGAGTACAGCAATAGACACATGTATTCACAAATCATTCTCTACAAAGTTGCAAAAGGAATTTAGTGGAGAAAGTACAGTCATTTTAACAAACAGTGCTGAAACAATTAGCCATTTGCAAAAGATGAACTTTGATCTATACTTTGTATCTAATACAAAAAACAGTTTAAATGAACCATTAGATTTACTGCAAAAACCTAAAACTATAAAAGGAGAGGAGTTGGCAAGCTACAGCCTACAGGCCAAATTTGACCTTCTACCTATGTATCTATGAGGTATGGGTTAAGAATAATATTTTTACATATTTAAATGACTAAAGAAATTTTAAAAAGAAGAATACTACTTCATAATACATAAAAGTATATGAAATTTAAATTTCAGTAAATAATTACTGGAACACAGTCACATTCATTCATTTATACTTTTTTCTGTGGCTGCTTTCACACTGTAACTAGGAAAATGATTAGTTGAGGCAGAATTATAGATCACAAAGCCTAAGCTATTTACTATCTGGCCCTTTAAGAAAAAAGTTTTCCAACCCCTACAACAGGCAGAGATTTCTTAGATATGACAGCAAAAGCACAATCAATAAAAAAATAAATTGACAAATTGGACTTCATCAAAATTTAAAACTCTCCTCTTCAAAGGATGCTACAGAGAGAATGAAACACAAACCATGGACTGGGGGAAATATTTGCAAATCAAATATCTGATGAAAAACTTGTGTTGAGTACATGTAAAGAACTCTCAAAACTCCATGGTTTTAAAAAAAATTCCTCCAACCCCCAAAAAGAAGCCAAAATAATTAAACATACACTTCACAAAAGATATATAGATGGAAAATATGCACATGAAAAGACACTACATTAGCTTTATGGAATTGCAAATCAAAGCTATAAGATACTAAATATGCACCTATTAGAATGGCAAAAAATTTTAAAAGGCTGACCATACTAAGAATTGGCAGGGATGTGAACAAAGTGGAATTCTCATACACTGCTGGTAGAAATGTAAAATGTGTTAAACACTTTGGAAAACATTTTTGCATTTTCTTAAAAGGTTAAATGTCACATGATGTAGCCAGCCCACTCTTTAGTATTTATTACCAAAAATATGAAACATTCATAAAAAGGCCTTTGCACAAATGTGTACTCAATTCAAAGACTTTTAAATTTGAAATAAATTTCAGTTGTCATTTTGTGTGTGTGTGTGCATGTGTGGTGTGTGTGTAAGAGGGAGAAAGCAAAATTAAAGTGAATTAGATTAAATATTGGAGACTTTAGAGACTTAGAATAGTGGGTTCCTCAATTGATAGGTTATACTTTCTGTAGATCAAATAGTACAGTTGAAAATTTTATCCTGTGTATATTAATAAATTTGAAAAATACAATATTGTGTTAATAAAGAGCCTGTGCAAGCAGGGCATTTTAGGCAATGTAGTAAGATGTATCCTCTAAGTTTCATGTAAAAGCTTAAGTCAATTAATCTTTATACGTACCTCCCTCATTCTCTCCTACCTTCCCAATATATAATCCTTTATTCATTAGTAAAATGATTTCTGGAAAGAATTATACTATCTTTCTACCAACTTTCTTAGGACTATAAAAATAATTAGGCTTAGTAGTCTAGAGAGCCCAAAATCTTACTCGGCACCAGAATATGAGTGTTTGTCAACTCAGTATTAGATTGCCAGATAGTTTGCATTCATCTCTGTTCCCTAGACGTTGGTGGTACCATATCACCATTAATTAATCTTGCTTTAAAAAGTAGACTACGGATCATACATTATCACAAATTCATTGAGGAAGCAGAAATTTTCATTTATCTTGGCCAGCTGGCACATGTCCCATGAACCAGGACAAACTTTTAGCCCCACAGGGTGGAAAATTCTGATCTTTTAAGTGACAGAGTTGTAAAATGGAGCAAATGATCCTTACACGTAATCTCATGCAACATCACACTTCAAGGTCCTCAGTTAGTGATTTAATAATAATTCTTCAGTCTTAAGTACCTACAATTGACCATACGTTACCTTATATCTGCCCATGCCTATTGATTTTATTACTCAAGAATCCTGTAAATAACCGTCACCTTTTCCCATCTTCTTATTATTATGAAAGGTTAAAATAAGTGTTAATTTATACAAGAAATGCTTTTTCTCTTTTCTGTCTCTCTCTCTCTGTTTCTGTGTCTGTTGTGTGCTTAATTTATTTCAATTACAAAATATACCTAATAACTCATAAGAAAGAAGTTGCCTGCAAATCCTTTTACTGAAGAGTGACTACTATCTAGTTTTTTTGTTTGTTTGTTTTTGCGCTACACGGACCTCTCACTGTTGTGGCCTCTCCCGTTGTGGAGCACAGGCTCCGGATGCGCAGGCTCAGCAGCCATGGCTCACGGGCCCAGCCTCTCCGCGGCATGTGGGATCCTCAGAGCACGAACCCGTGTCCCCTGCATCGGCAGGCAGACTCTCAACCACTGCGTCACCATGGAAGCCCTACTATCTAGTCTTTATTTAACCTATATATCACACAGTAATAATAACAGTGAACACCAATTTATCATGCAGGGCTAAAACTTAAAATTGACAGGTGGATGTGATTTTTATCTACAGGTATGCCTTCAACCTCCTTTGCAATAACGGACAGTTTTACTGTTAATCAAATACATGGTTACACTTTGCTTTTAAGTATACCAAGAAAAAAAAAAAAAGAATAATTAACACTGTCACAGTTCCTTTTTCATAACTTACCATTATATTATTTTCAAGAGTATTTTTGAGGAGTGGTATACATTCTTTCTAAACCATGCATGTTGCATATGTCAAAATATATTTCCATCTACACACAAATCTGATGAGACCATACTTTCAACGTTATCTTCACCTGCTGATCCATCAGGGAGAAGTGGTGAAGAATATATCAGGAGGAGCTTCAAGACGGCGGAAGAGTAAGATGTGGAAATCACCTTCCTCCCCGCAAATACATCAGAAATACATCTACGCGTGGAACAACACCTACAGAACACCTGCTGAATGCTGGCAGAAGACCTCAGACCTCCCAAAAGGCAAGAATATACCCATGTACCTGGGTAGGGCAAAAGAAAAAAAAAACAGAGACAAAAGAACAGGGGCAGGACCTGCACCTCTGGGAGGGAGCTGTGAAGGAGGAAAGGTTTCCACACACTAGGAAGCCCCTTCGTGGGCGGAGACTGCAGGTGGCGGAGGGGGGAAGCTTCGGAGCCATGGAGGAGAGCGCAGCAACAGGGGTGCGGAGGGCAAAGCTGAGAGATTCCTGCACAGAGGATCGGTGCCGACCAGCACTCACCAGCCCGAGAGGCTTGTCTGCTCACCCACCAGGGCAGTTGGGGCTGGGAGTTGAGGCTCGGTCGGAGCACAGGGAGAGGACTGGGGTTGGTGACGTGAACACAGCTTGAAGGGGTTAGTGCTCCACGGCTAGCTGCGAGGGAGTCCGGGAAAAGGTATGGACCTGCCGAAGAGGCAAGAGACTTTTTCTTCTCTCTTTGTTTCCTGGTGCGCAAGGAGAGGGGATTAAAAGCGCCACTTAAAGGAGCTCCAGAGACGGGCGTGAGCTGTGGCTATCGGCATGGACCCCAGAGACGGGCATGAGACACTAAGGCTGCTGCTGCCGCCACCAAGAAGCCTGTGTCCGAGCACAGGTCACTATCCACACCTCCCTTCCGGGGAGCCTGTGCAGCCCGCCACTGCCAGGGTCCCGGGATCCAGGGATAACTTCCCCAGGAGAACACATGGCGTGCTCAGGCTGGTGCAACGTCACGACGGCCTCTGCTGCTGCAGGATCGCCCTGCATCTGTATCCCTCCGTCCCCCCCGGGCTGAGTGAGCCAGAGCCCCCGAATCAGCTGCTCCTTTAACCCCGTCCTGTCTGAGCGAAGAACAGATGCCCTCAGGTGACCTACACGCAGAGGTGGGACCAAATCCAGAGCTGAACCCCGGGAGCTGTGTGAACAAAGAAGAAAAAGGGAAATCTCTCCCAGCAGCCTCGGGAGCAGCGGATTAAATCTCCACAATCAACTTGATGTACCCTGCATCTGTGGAATACCTGAATAGAAAACGAATCATCCCAAATTAAGGAGGTGGACTTAGGGAGAAAAGATATATATATATATATATATTTTTTTTTTTTTTCTTTTCCCTTTTTCTCTTTTTGTGAGTGTGTATGTATGCTTCTGTGTCTGATTTTCTCTGTATAGCTTTGCTTTTACCATTTGTCCTAGGGTTCTGTCTGTCCGTTATTTATTCATTTATTTTTTTTAATATACTTTTTAGCACTTGTTATCATTGGTGAATTTGATTTCTGGTTTAGTTGCTCTCTTCTTTCTTTGTATTTTTATTACATTAAAAAAATTTAATAATTATCTTTTACTTTAATAACTATTTTATTTTACTTTATTTTATTTTATTTTATCTTCTTCTTTCTTTCTTTCTTTCTTCTCTTTCTTGCTTTTATTCTGAGCTGTGTGGATGACAGGCTCTTGGTGCTCCAGCCAGACATCAGGGATGTGCCTCTGAGGTGGGAGAGACAATTTCAGGACACTCGTCCACAAGAGACCTCTCAGCTCCACATAATATCAAACGGTGAAAATCTCCCAGAGATCTCCATCTCAACACCAAGACCCAGGTCCACTCAATGACAAGCAAGCTACAGTGCTGGACACCCTATGCCAAACAACTAGCAACACAGGAACACAACCCCATCCATTAGCAGAGAGGCTGCCTAAAATCATAAAAAGGCCACAGACACCCCAAAACACACCACCAGACGTGGACCTGCCCACCAGAAAGACAAGATCCAGCCTCATCCACCAGAACACAGGCACTAGTCCCCTCCACCAGGAAGCCTACACAACCCACTGAACCAACCTTAGCCACTGGGACAGACATCAAAAACAACAGGAACTACAAACATGCAGCCTACGAAAAGGAGACCCCAAACACAGTAAGTTAAGCAAAATGAGAAGACAGAGAAAAACACAGCAGATGAAGGAGCAAGGTAAAAACCCACCAGACCTAACAAATGAAGAGGAAATAGGCAGTCTACCTGAAAAAGAATTCAGAATAATGATAGTAAAGATCCAAAATCCTGGAAATAGAATGGAGAAAATACAAGAAACATTTAACAAGGACCTAGAAGGACTAAAGAGCAAGAAACAGTGATAAACAACACAATAAATGAAATAAAAAATTCTCTAGGAGGACTCAATAGCAGAAAAACTGAGGCAGAAGAATGGATAAGTGACCTGGAAGACAAAATAGTGGAAATAACTACTGCAGAGCAGAATAAACAAAAAGAATGAAAAGAATTGAGGACAGTCTCAGAGACCTCTGGGACAACATTAAATGCACCAACATTCGAATTATAGGGGTCCCAGAAGAAGAAGAGAAAAAGAAAGGGACTGAGAAAATATTTGAAGAGATTATCATTGAAAATGTCCTACTATGGGAAAAGAAACAGTTAATCAAGTCCAGGAAGCACAGAGAGTCTCATACAGGATAAATCCAAGGAGAAAACACCAAGACACATATTAATCAAACTGTCAAAAATTAAATTCAAAGAAAAAATATTAAAAGCAGCAAGGGAAAAGCAAGAAATAACACACAAGGGAATCCCCATAAGGTTAACAGCTGATCTTTCAGCAGAAATTCTGCAAGCCAGAAGGGAATGGCAGGACATATTTAAAGTGATGAAGGAGAAAAACCTACAACCAAGATTACTCTACCCAGCAAGGATCTCATTCAGATTTGACAGAGAAATTAAAACCTTCACAGACAAGCAAAAGCTACGAGAATTCAGCACCACCAAACCAGCTTTACAACAAATGCTAAAGGAACTTCTCTAGGCAGGAAACACAAGAGAAGGAAAAGACCTATAATAACAAACCCAAAACAATTAAGGAAATGGTAATAGGAACATACATATCGATAATTACCTTAAATGTAAGTGGATTAAATGCTCCAACCAAAAGACATAGACTGGCTGAATGGATACAAAAACAAGACCCATATATATGCTGTCTGAAAGAGACCCACTTCAGACCTAGGGACACATACAGACTGAAAGTGAGAGGATGGAAAAAGATATTCCATGCAAATGGAAATCAAAAGAAAGCTGGAGTAGCAATTCTCATATCACACAAAATAGACTGAAGAAAAAGACTATTACAAGACACAAATAAGGACATAATGATCAAGGGATCAATCCAAGAAGAAGATATAACAATTGTAAATATTTACGCACCTAGCATAGGAGCACCACAATACATAAGGCAAATACTAACAGCCATAAAAGGGTAATTCAACAGTAAAACAATCATAGTAGGGGACTTTAACACCCGACTTTCACCAATGGACAGATCATCCAAAATGAAAATAAATAAGGAAACACAAGCTTTAAATGATACATTAAACAAGATGGACTTAATTGATATTTATAGGACATTCCATCCAAAAACAACAGAATACACATTCTTCTCAAGTGCTCATGGAACATTCTCCAGGATAGACCATACCTTGGGTCACAAATCAAGTCCTGGTAAATTTAAGAAAATTGAAATCGTATTAAGTACATTTTCCAATCACAACGCTATGAGACTAGATAGCTATTACAGGAAAAAAATCTGTAAAAAATACAAACATATGGAGGCTAAACAATACACTACTTAATAACCAAGAGATCACTGAAGAAATCAAAGAGGAAATCAAAAAATACCTAGAAACAAATGACAATGAAAACACACCGACCCAAAACCTATGGGATGCAGCAAAAGCAGTTCTAAGAGGGAAGTTTATAGCCATACAATCCTACCTTAAAAAACAAGAAACATCTCAAATAAACAAGCTAACCTTACACCTAAAGCAATTAGAGAAAGAAGAACAAAAATATCCCAAAGTTAGCAGAAGGAAAGAAATCATAAAGATCAGATCAGAAATAAATGAAAAAGGAATGAAGGAAACGATAACAAAGATAAATAAAACTAAAAACTGGTTGTTTGAGAAGTTAAACAAAATTGATAAGCCATTAGCCAGATTCATGAAGAAAAAAAGGGAGAAAACACAAATCAATAGAATTAAAAATGAAATAGGGAAAGTAACAACTGACACTGCAGAAATACAAAGGATCATGAGAGATTACAACAAGCAACTACATACCAATAAAATGGACAACCTGGAAGAAATGGAGAAATTCTTAGAAATGCACAACCTGCTGAGAGTGAACCAGGAAGAAATAGAAAATATAAACAGACCAATCACAAGTACTGAAATTGAAACTGTTATCAAAAATCTTCCAACAAACAAAAGCCCAGGACCAGATGGCTTCACAGGCGAATTCTAGCAAACATTTAGAGAAGAGCTAACACCTATCCTTCTCAAACTCTTCCAAAATATAGCAGAGGGAGGAACACTCCTAAACTCATTCTATGAGGCCACCGTCACCCTGATACTAAAACCAGACAAAGTCACAAAGAAAGAAAACTACAGGCCAATAGCACTGATGAACATAGATGCAAATATCCTCAACAAAATACTAGCAAACAGAATCCAACAGCACATTAAAAGGATCATACACCATGATCAAGTGGGGTTTATCTCAGGACTGCAAGGATTCTTCAATAAACGCAAATCAATCAATGTGATACACCATATTAACAAATTGAAGGAGGAAAACCATATGATCATCTCAATAGATGCAGAGAAAGCTTTTGATAAAATTCAACAGCCATTTATGATAAAAATCCTCCAGAAAGTAGGCATAGAGGGAACTTACTTCAACATAATAAAGGCCATATGACAAACCCACAGCCAACATCATCCTCAATGGTGAAAAACTGAAAGCATTTCCACTAAGATCAGGAACAAGAGAAGGTTAGCCACTCTCAACACTATTACTTAACATAGTTTTGGAAGTTTTAGCCCCAGCAATTAGAGAAGAAAAAGAAATAAAAGGAATCCAAATCGGAAAGGAAGAAGTAAAGTTGTCATTGTTTGCAGATGACATGATGCTCTATACAGAGAATCCTAAAGATGCTACCAGAAAACTACTAGAGCTAATCAATGAATTTGGTAAAGTAGCAGAATACAAAATTAATGCACAGAAATCTCTTTTATTCCTATACACTGATGATGAAAAATATGAAAATGAAATCAAGAAAACACTCCCATTTACCATTGCAACAAATAGAATAAAATATCTAGGAGTAAACCTACCTAGGGAGACAAAAGACCTGTATGCATAAAATTATAAGACACTAATGAAAGAAATTAAAGATGATACAAATAGATGGAGAGATATACCATGTCCTTGGATTGGAAGAATCAACATTGCGAAAATGACTATACTACCCAACGTAATCTACAGATTCAATGCAATCCCTATCAAACTACCACTGGCATTTTTCACAGAAAAAGAACAAAAAACTTCACAATTTGTATGGAAACACAAAAGACCCCGAATAGCCAAAGCAATCTTGAGAAAGAAAAACGGAGCTGGAGGAATCAGGCTCCCTGACTTCAGACTATACTACAAAGGTACAGTAATCAAGACAGTATGGTACTAGCACAAAAACAGAAATATAGATCAATGGAACAGAATAGAAAGTGCAGAGATAAACCCACACACGTATGGTCACCTTATCTTTGATAAAGGAGGCAAGAATATACAGTGGAGAAAAGACAGTCTCTTCAATAAGTGGTGCTGGAAAAACTGGACAGCTACAGGTAAAAGAATGAAATTAGAACACTCGCTAACAGCATACTCAAAAATAAACTCAAAATGGATTAAAGACCTAAATGGAAGGCCAGACACTCTAAAACTCTTAGAGGAAAACAGAGGCAGAACACTCTATGACATAAATCACAGCAAGATCCTTTTTTGACCCACCTCCTAGAGAAATGGAAATAAACCCCAAAATACACAAATGACACCTAATGAAACTTCAAAGCTTTTGCATAGAAAAGGAAACCATAAACAAGAGGAAAAGACAACACTCAGAATGGGAGAAAATATTTGCAAATGAAGCAACTGACAGAGGATTAATCTCCAAAATTTACAATCAGCTCATGCAGCTCAATATCAGAAAAACAAAAAACCCAATCCAAAAATGGGCAGAAGACCTAAATAGACATTTCTCCAAAGAAGATATACAGATTGGCAACAAACACATGAAAGAATGCTCAACATCACTAATCATTAGAGAAATGCAAATCAAAACTACAATGAGATATCATCTCACACCGGTCAGAATGGCCATCATCAAAAAATCTACTAACAATAACTGCTGGAGAGGGTGGTGAGAAAAGAGAACTCTCTTGCACTGTTGGTGGGAATGTAAATTGATACAACCACTATGGAGAACAGTATGGAGGTTCCTTAAAAAACTATAAATAGAACTACCATATGACCCAGCAAACCTACTACTGGGCATATACCTTGAGAAAACCATAATTCAAAAAGCTTCATGTATCAAAATGTTCCCTGCAGCTCTATTTACAATTGCCAGGACATGGAAGCAACCTAAGTGTCCATCGACAGATGAATGGATAAAGATGTAGCTCATATATACAGTGAAATATTACTCAGCCATAAAAAGAACCGAAATTGAGTTATTTGTAGTGAGGTGGATGGACCTAGAGCCTGTCATACAGAGTGAAGTAAGTCAGAAAGAGAAAAACAAATACTGTATGCTAACACACACATATATGGAATATAAAAAAAACTGTTCTGAAGAAACTAGGGGCAAGACAGGAATAAAGACACAGACCTACTAGAGAATGGACTTGAGGATATGGGGAGGGGGAAGGGTAAACTGGGTCAAAGTGAGAGAGTGGCATGGAGGTATATACACTACCAAACGTATAATAGATAGCTAGTGGGAAGCAGCCGGATAGCACAGGGAGATCAGCTCGGTGCTTTGTGACCACCTAGAGGGGTGGGATAGGGAGGATGGGAGGGAGGGAGACGCAAGAGGGAAGAGATATGGGGACATTTGTATATGTATAACTGATTCACTTTGTTATACAGCAGAAACTAACATACCATTGTAAAGCAATTATACTCCAATAAAGATGTTTAAAAAAGAGGAATATATCAGAACAAATTTGGCAGAAATTATTAAAAGATTATTGTAAATAATAAAAGAATTGATTAAAATAATATTCATTACTTTATAAGTTTATGAGGGAAGATATAATTTTGTTTATAGACACTTGTATAATATAACTTCAGAAAGAAGTACCTCATTAGAATCATTTAAAAATGATGATATGATCTACAGAAGTGAACATTTAGCAAAGCAACAGAAGAATTGTCCAACTAGGAGCCGATGGAAGTCTCACAGTTTGTATTATTTGACATTATGTTTGATAAAACACAGGAGAGATTTCAGAGGATGAATCCTAAACTGAAGGCCAGGCAGCATGATCTGTTATATCAGGTGCCTCTTAGGCTGAGCTTTCTTTGATGTTTATAACGCAGAAATCTAAACTTTACCCACAATGGCTTCACTACCCAGAAAGGCCACTCAATATAAAGCAATGTAAAGGCATCCACTTATATTAATCATACTTGAGTGGAAAGAAAGGAAGAATGGCAGAGTGGCAATTGGTAGGAATTATAACTTTTTTGCCCTCTCTGTATATTTATTTTCCTCTTCTTTGTCATTGTAAGTCTCAATTCTCTTTATCATCCCCTTGCATGTGTACATGCTCATACTCTTGCATATTTAACCTTCTAGCACTGAGGAGAATGCAGAAAAGTAGATAAAATGTTAATTTCTAACATGAGACTCGGTAAATAAAATTAAATACAATATACACATATATATGTGTGTGTGTGTGTGTGTGTGTGTGTATATATATATATCTCAGATAGAGAAATTTAACAAATTACAATTGGTATAAGGCTCTCAAATGAACTTGCCTGGCACAACCTGTCTGCTCCAGGATCCCATTGTAAAGGATGGATTACTTTAATATACTACATATAATTTCTTTCTTTTTCATAGAATATGAAATAAATTCTGAAACCATTCATTTTTAGTACCAACTTTAATACCAAATTTAGCCAACCATAAGGCAACTTAATTAGCATTCTGGGCTGCCAGTGGGAATAAAGAATAAAAGGCAGAACCAAGCCCCAGGTTCTCTCCACCAGCCCACATTCCCCACCCTAAAAGAATTCAGATACAGAAAAATTAAGTTCTGTACACTTCAATGATCTCTGATGATAGATGCATCCCACATACTAGCTCTCTGACCAGGAACATGTCAACTCACTTTTCTATTTCAGTTCCTTAGCTTGTAAAACAGGGATAATAATAGCAGCTACCCCATAAGGTGTTTCTGATGACTACATAGATTAATATATGTAAAACCTCGGAACCTTGTTTGTCACAGTAGGTACTATATTAATAACAGTTGTTACCGTAGTGATTATTATGTCACAATTCCACACCTATAAGTGATACTTTGCCATCAGTATAGGGTAAAAGTATCTTCAGAATTCTTTATTAAGACCAAAGAACATTTAAAACGGTTTAGAAGCATTTCCATCAATCTCAGGTTAAATAAACATGCTTCCCATTTTGAGGTTTAAACTTTATTCTGACAATTTTCTAAATCATAATACTTCATTATTCGGTAACACTGAGAAAAGGCAACATCATTTATGCAACCATTATGGTGTTTTTGAGTTTTAATATGCCTAGTAGTGTTCAAGGCTTACATATACAGTATTTATTACCAGGCTAATTATAGGGACTTTTGGTTGGGTTTATCATATGAGAACATTACTAGGTTATGGTCACCATTTGCCACTGGCAGAGAAGGATTGCCAAGCTTGTATCTCCATTGGCTCTAAAACAACTCGCAGCAATGGAACACTGAAGTCTGTAACACTTTTTGTCACATAATAGTTTCTGTGCTTGTCCCCACACAGGCACTTTTAAGTAGATATACAGTACATTCTGTATCCACTCAAGGATTTAGATAAAGTCTATGAAAATAGCTATAAATGTCAACATTATACAGCATCATAGTCCTATATTTGTGTCAGGAAGGCATATTACCAGTTTAAGGCTGTAATCATTCATATTCTATCAAGTAATGGTATGACACATACATTTAGAAAGATGTTCTGCTCACAGAAAGAATTATATTACAAAGACAAATGCATATATACCCGAGCCTGAATACACAACATTGACTATGTATGTGAGAAATTGTTTTTCATCATGGTGACTATTATACAAAAATGCTGAACAAATGTGTTGTTGTTTTTTTAATTGTACTATTTTGTAGCTGCTGGTATATCATCTATTGTTACGAAGCATGCACACCTTAGGCTTTTTTTTTACTTTCTTCCCCCCAAAATAAATTCTGGTATGTTTTCTTATAAGGTAGGCATACCTCTATGGAACTGAAATAGTAATCTGTTATATTACCATATTCAGACATTTTTGTCAGAAAAAAAAAAAAGAAAATGAACCATTTGGTGTATTTTCTTCCATTTTTAAGGAAAACTCAAGATCAATGTTCCTCTAGGGAGAAGCTTGAGTGGGGAGAAGAAATGGCTGAAGCAGGATTCTAGATGTTGACCCCAATTTAGCTCAATATCAACCTATGCAATCTGGGGAATTTCCTGTTTCTCTGTCTGTAAATAGGGTGTTGACCTCAATAAGCTTTATGAAATGTTCTACTTCTAAAAAAATTAATGCTAAACTAAATATAAATATTCTTGGCTCACTCTTCTTTTATCCCTTTCTTTTGTCCTTAGTTTTTGGGGGAAAGTCTGATAAACTTGCTCCCTGTACAATGTACATTCCCAGAAAATCATAATTATACAAGATGGTGATGGGTCTTTCTCTTGTTTAGCTGACATCATTCTCTCCCTTAACTTGGCAGCTCACAAGCACCTCCAAACCTTGTAAATATCACACTTTTATTGGCCTCACTATTATTACTTCCTTCACCTGAGAAACATCAATATAATGGTAAAAAGGCATTTTCACCATTGGAAGCTAGATTCCTTAGTTTAAAATCTCAATTTTCTCACTATGCTCCACATAAGCTTTGGCAAGGTATTTAGCATTGCTGTGCCTCAGTTTTCCCATCAGTAAAATGAGAATAATAGTGTTTACCCTCCAGGGTTATTCTGCTTTTTTTTTTTTTTTTTTTTTTTTTTTTTTTTTTTGCGGTACGCGGGCCTCTCACTGTTGTGGCCTCTTCCGTTGCGGAGCACAGGCTCCGGACGCGCAGGCTCAGCGGCCATGGCTCACGGGCCCAGCCGCTCCGCGGCATGAGGGATCTTCCCGGACCGGTCCCTCACATCTGCAGGCGGACTCTCAACCACTGCGCCACCAGGGAAGCCCTATTCTGCATTTTGAATGGCTTCATTACATGTAAAGGCAGGGAAATGCTCTAGGCACTTAATAAATGTTAGTTATTATTTTTCTGTTCTTAATCATTCTGCAGCTATAAATTTTTTTTAATTAAACACCAAGGATGGATAAAAAATTAATTATTTCAGTAAGTGTTTTTAGAGGGCGCCCCATGAATTAGGTTTTGGGAATAAGTCAGATCATCTTCCTGCTCTTACAAAGCTTATATTCCAGTGGGTACAAAAGATGATATCAAGGAAATATGAATAAGATATTTTCAGGTATATCTGAGAACTGCTAAGAAATTAATACAAAGACATGTAACAAAGATTAAGAGGGCTAGGAGAATGGAGTGGGGAAAATAGTGCTTTTACTGGGTCGCATGAGCAACCTCTTAATTCTGGAGTGGATCAACGTTCAGTTCTTGCACGTTATCTCTGCTTTGTTTGTACACTCTGCCTTCATTACCTCACCCAGGCCCAGGGCTTAATTATGATGCCTGAAGGTCCCATATAATCTGGTTATCTTCCTCAAATGTGCTAACACTGACAGTCGCCTATCACAGTAAATGGCATTTTCCCTTTGTTAAGACCCCAAACCCTGGAAACGTCCTGACTCCTTTTTCTGTCTTCTTATATCCAAAGCAAATTCTGTCAACTCTACCTTCAAACTATATCCAGTATTTTACCAGTTCTCACCACTGCTGCCACCATTTTCTAAGACTTCCTGGATCTCTTGGTTGAATTACTGGAAAACTTCCTAACTGGTCTCTCTGTGTTCACTTTGCCCACATAGAGCTTCAGTCCAACACAGCAGAGTAAGCATGAATTGGAGGATGAGGGTGTGCCTCCTCTGTCCAAAGACTCCAATGGCTCTGATTTTACTCAAATAAAATCACAAGTGTCAGCGTGGACTATAGGACCCTACCAGATCTGGCCCATGTCCCTTATGCTACTTCCCTTACACGCCACCCCTCTCTTCCTACTTCACTCTGGTAAACCGGCCTCCTTAATATTCATGAAACACACCAATAATACTTCTGGCTCAGGGCCTTTGCTCTTCTGCAAATGCCTGGCATGCTCTCCCTCTATCAGCATGGTTTGCTTCCTCAGTTCCTTCAGGGCTTCATCCAAATGTCACCTTCTCAGTGAGGCCCTCCTTTTAAAAATTGCAACCCCAATCCCTAGAACTTCTTATTCTCCATTTACAATTTATTTTTGCTCCCCATAAAGTATTATCTTCTGATGGATTTATTTTGTTGTATGATTTCTTCTTTACTAGGGTATAAGCATCATAAAGCAGAGATTTTTGTCTGTCATTCAATGTTGTATGCCAATTGCAGAGGCAACTGCCTATCGTGTAAGTGTTCTTTCAACATTTATTGAATGAATGAATGTAGTCCAGGAAATCTTCTCTGAGGAGTAACATTTGTTCTGAGGCCCTGATATCAAGAGACAGAAAACTATTAGACAGTCTGGTGGCAGAAAATATTCTAAGCAAAGGAAATGACCTTAGCAACTGTCAGCCTTTGAACAAAGAGAGACATGAAATGACTTATATTTTTAAATAATTGTCCTAACTTCTGTGTTAAGAACAGTAGTTGGAGTAAAATAAGTGAGGATGAAAGAGGTAGGGGCTAAGTTCCACGAAGAAGGAAGTGGACAGGGCTTCCAGGCTATAGTAAGAAGTGGAATTTCATTTCAGATGAAAAAGGAAGCACAGCTGAAGGGGGCTATTAAAGGTATGGGTGGAGGGAAATATATAATCTGGTTGTATTTTTAAAAAATCTATTGGCTAGCAAGGGATAGAATGTTATTTTTTTACTCGGCAAAAGTAATCAGGGGAAACCACATTATCAAGATTTTTAAATCAGTAATATAAAGATTGTCTGTAGAATTAAGTCACTAAGGTTTCATACCTGAGAAGAAGTTGATGGTAGGTAAAATTTTCACTAAGTTCACATTTTTCTTAATATAATTTAAATATTCCTGAATATTCTAGATCGAATTTATCAGTGGTCTCATTGGTATAGCTGGAATGGTTTATTTTTCTGAAGCCTCCACAGTGATTAACAGTTCCAAACACTTTCCCTGAGTCTTTAAAAAAACCTATCAAAGATGAAGAAAGTCAGTAAAAATAGAACAACCATACCACCCAGAGATCCCACTACTGGGCATATACCCTGAGAAAACCGCAATTCAAAAGGAGCCATGTACCACAATGTTCATTGCAGCTCTATTTACAGTAACCAGGACATAGAAGCAACCTAAGTGTCCATCAACAGATGAATGGATAAAGAAGATGTGGCACTTATATACAATGGAATATTACTCATCCATAAAAAGAAATGAAATTGAGTTATTTGTAGTGAGGTGGATGGACATAGAGTCTTTCATACAGAGTGAAGTAAGTCAGAAAGAGAAAAACAAATACCATATGCTAACACATATATATAGAATCTAAAAAAAAAAAAAAAAGTTCTGAAGAACCTAGGGGCAGGACAGGAATAAAGACACAGACGTAGAGAATGGACTTGAGGACATGGGGAATGGGAAGGGTAAGCTGGGATGAAGTGAGAGTGGCATGGACTTATATACACTACCAAATGTAAAATAGGTAGCTAGTGGGAAGCAGCCACATAGCACAGGGAGATCAGCTCGGTGCTTTGTGACCACCTTGAGGGGTGGGATAGGAAGGGTGGGAGGGAGATGCAAGAGGGAGGAGAGGGCTTCCCTGGTGGCGCAGTGGTTGGGAGTCCACCTGCCGATGCGGGGGACGCACTTTCGTGCCCCGGTCGGGGAGGATCCCGCGTGCCGCGGAGCGGCTGGGCCCGTGGGCCGTGGCTGCTGAGTCTGCGCGTCTGGAGCCTGTGCTCCACAGCGGGAGAGGCCACAGCAGTGAGAGGTCCGCGTACCGCAAAAAAAAAAAAAAAAAAAAAAAAGAGGGAGGAGATATGCGGATATATGTATACGTATAGCTGATTCACTTTGTTATACAGCAGAAACTAACACATCATTGTAAAGCAATTATACTCCAATAAAGATGTTAAAAAAAAAATGAAGCAAGTTGCATTTATAACTTCCCGAAATATGCAGTTTATTAAAGATAATGTGTATGGATTTCCAAATGAAAATAGTATTATACTATCCAGAATATATCTCTGTGACAACAACGAATATGTGCTTTGGATACAAGTTTGACTTAATTAATTTTTTAGAATTATTTTTATGTACAGTTTCTGTTCATTGTTACATATATGTGTATGAAATTCTACACCTATATTAATTAAATTTATGATAATAAATATAATCAATAAATATAATGAATAACTACTAGTAATACAATTTGTAATAAATGTAATATGAATATTAAATTGATCAAATTAATATACTTAATGTTAATAATATTTTTAATAAAATTCTAATATTAATAAAATGATAGCATTTTATAGTACATTGGTATAAATGTAGACATTTGTGTCTACAACAAATGTCCTGTATTTATGTTAGCACACCACTGAGATACATGACTAAAAGCTAAATCTGACAAGGAAATATGGATAGAAAAGTCCATGTAAGTTCCTAGAATTTTTTTTAATGCAAACCCTATAATTGAGGAGCTGCAATTTTACCTTTTAAAAAAGTTAAGAAGAAGAAATTAAACATATACCATTTGTTTCATTATGATTGCTTTCTATTTTCAATTCTGGTGCATATTTATATAAGGAGAAGAAACACAATTTTCAAATTTGTAGCAGTTAAGTGTCAAACCTACTTGTATAGAATATAAATTCTCTTTAATTTTGTGTTTCACTGTGATGTACAATGAGATTTATATTTAAAGAATCAGAATATGGGAGAAAAAGGGATAGAAATGAGTAACATTTTTGAGCTATTTTGTCATCCAGTTATTGTGCTTCTGCTCTCATTTAACCTCTTATGTCTGTATTACTTTAATGCATATGTAAAATGTCTTCATCAGCCAAACAGCAGTCAGCTCAGCATAAAGAAGTGCTGCATTGAGGCTCAACGACATAGTCACCAGTCTTAAAAGTTATTGGTGGAGTTAAGAATAGAAATTATATATTTTCTAACAACCCCAGCACATTTTGTGTCAGACCTGATTTCTACTTATCTTTCAGAATTAATTTAAGATGATTCGAAATTATATTGCAGAAAAAGCTTTCCTTATCTTCAGTGTGTTGTGAAATGCATATTTAGATAAAAAGGGCCCTGGCATTTTGTGATTGGTGGTTTATTCGTCCATCTGAAAATCAGCGGAGATGTTTCCTGCAAGGTAAAAATATAACTGGGTTTTTCCTCCCCCAGTA
Source organism: Tursiops truncatus (assembly GCF_011762595.2). Classification (NCBI taxonomy): domain Eukaryota; kingdom Metazoa; phylum Chordata; class Mammalia; order Artiodactyla; family Delphinidae; genus Tursiops; species Tursiops truncatus. Next base: position 102,481,140 of record NC_047037.1, read on the forward strand.
TTATTACTGGTAGTTTACCTGGGGAAGATCAGTGGAAGCATATATGGACCATATTCAGGTGCTCTATCCACCTTGCCAGCCTCCACTGAGTAAATGACAGTAACACTGCAATATTACATGTTTTTCCTCTACTTTAGGAAGCTACCTCACAGAATTTCATGAAGATTCAGATAAACAAGGCTGAACCTTCAGAAAACCTGACACTACTCATCAGTTTAAACATTTTCTTTTTGCTTCGCTGTTTATTCTACTTTGCTACAATAAATTCTTTCTATTACCCATAATAACTAGTTAAAACTTGTTCATGCCCTTTTACTTCATCTGAGAACAAATTCCTTATACCTGTATTCCAAACATAGTTATTTGTATTGGTTGGATCTACAATCATTCTTTTGCCCTGGCTACTCCCATATCAAGTAAACTGCGGAAATAGCCGGCTGTTAAATCGGTATTTATACAAAGGTTAATACACCTTAAATTCCAAAAACTAAAGGCAAAAACTTTCAGTGGCTCCTGTTATTCATCTATCAGTTAACCTGACCCAAAAAATCAGCATGGCGCACTGTAATTTATATTGTTATACTTAAAAAGCCATGACACATTTCAGCTTTGGTGTAGAGGATTGTTTTATTCCTATAGAGAAAAGACAAATCTATTTGGCTGCCCATGGTGGGTGTTGCAATAACTCACTACATTTTTCATATTTATTCACTTGTTATCCCAGTATTGGCACTTATAATTGATAACGGATCTTTCAAAAATACCAGTATAGTAAATAAAAACATGAGAAAGCATGGTATGCATCAAATTAAGTTGTGATATGCCATTAAAAGTAATGATCTATCAATTCCCTTGAATATGAATAAATTGAACATTGCTTCCCCATTGTGTAGGAAGGGGGTGGAGCTGAGAAAGATAAAAGGCAGGAAAAGAAGCTTTGAATGAAAGATACATGGTAGATAACCTATGCTTTTACAGATCTACCCCAAGAAAAGGTGTTTATGGCTTATGATTAATCAACAAGAAGAATAATAGATAACATCTATATTAAAGGATACATATCTGTGTTCCTGCTGTTTCCCCCACATCCATTAAAGTGTCTGCTTGTAGTAAGTGTTCAGTAAATTTTTGAAGGATATCAGCTTAAATGTCACTTATCAGTGACGTTTGAGAATAGGTTATTATAACCATCATCACAACTTTGACTAAATCATTATTCCAATTTTGTTTTTGGCTCAAAGACTGAAAATGCCAGAGGAGCCAAGACAGGATCTACATTTACTCACCATGGTATGTGACCCTACAGGTATGTCTAGTCCAGAGTAGATGTTCAATAAAAGTGTGCTGAGTAAAAGACTGCATGAATGGACCTTCACAGATATGTGAACACCATGGAGAATATTTAGTAAATAATATCTATTATTATCATGAGCTAATCTTCTAAGTAAAATATACAAGTCCAGTAAATAAATAAAATAGAGATTTTAAAAGTAATAGAAAAAATCAATAAAACCAAGAGCTGGTTCTTTGAAAGGGTAAACAAAATTAACACACACAGGCTCACCAAGAAGAAAAGAGACAGAACTCAAATAAACAAAATAAGAAATGAAAAAGGAGAAACAACTGATACCGCAGAAATACAAAACCCATAAAAGAATACTATGAATAATTATATGCCAACAAATTCAACAACATAGAAGAAATGGACAAGTGTCTAGAAACTTAGAGCCCACCAAAACTGAATCAAGAAGAAACTGATAATTTGAACAGACTGATCACTAGAAGTGAAATAGAATTTGTAATTTAAAAACTCCCTACAAACAAAAGTTCAGGACTAGATGGCTTCACAGGCAAATTCTACTAAACATACAAAGGAGAACTTTTGTCAATCCTTCTCAAACTCTTCCAAAAGATTGAAGAGGAAGGAACACTCCCAAAGACTTTCTATGAAGCCACCATCACTCTGAAACCAAAACCAGATGAAGATACCACCAAAAAAGAAAATTACAGGCCAATATCTTTGATGAATATAGATGCAAAAATTCTCAACAAAATATTATCAAACCGAATCCAGCAACACATAAAAAAGATCATACACCATGACCAAGTGGGATTCATCCCAAGTTCATAAATATGGTTCAACATATGCAAATCAGTCAATGTGATATACCACATCAACAAAAGAAAAGACAAAAACCACATTATTATCTCAATAGAAGCAGAAAAAGCATTTGACAAAATTCGACATCCATTCATGATAAAAACTCTTACCAAAGTGGGTATAGAGGGAACATATCTCAACATAATAAAAGCTATTTATGACAAACCAATAGCCAATATAATACTCAATGGTGAAAAGCTGAAAGTCTTCTTGCTAAAATCTGGAATAAGACAAGGATGCCCACTCTCACCACCTCTATTCAACACAGTATTGGAAGTCCTAGCCACAGGAACCAGACAATTAAAAGAAATAAAGGTAACCAAATTGGAAGGGAAGAGGTAAATTTGTCACTATACGCAGATGACATGATACTATATATAGAAAATCCTAGAGACTCCACACAAAAATTACTAGAACTGATAAATGAATTCAGCAAGGTAGTAGGATACAAGATTAACATACTGAAATCAGTTGCATTTTTTTACACTAACAATGAAATAACAGAAAGAGAATGTAGAAAACAATATCTTTTAAAATAGCACCAAAAATATAAAACTTAGGAATAAGCCTGAGCAAGGAGGTGAAAGACTTATGTGCTGAGAACTATAAAACATTAATAAAGGAAATGGAAGATGATTAAAGAAATAGAAAGATACCCCATGCTTTTGGACTGGAAGAATTAATATTGTTAAAATGGCCATACTACCCAAAGCAATCTACAGATATAATGCTATCCCTATATCAATCTACAGATATAAAAAATCCCATGACATTTTTCACAGAACTAGAACAAATAATCATAAGATTTATATGGAGCCATAAAAACCCAGAATTGCCAAAGCAATCCTCAGGAAAATAGCAAAGCAGACCTAACCCTCCCAGACCTCAGACAATACTACAAAGCTACAGTAACCAAACGACATGATATTGACACAAAAACAGACATATGGATCAATGGAATAGAATAAAACCCATACACCTATGGTCAATTAATCTTCAACAAAGGAGGCAAGAATATACAGTGGGAAAAAGACAGTCTCTTCAGCAAGTGGTGTTGGGAAAGTTGGGCAGTGACATGTAAATCAATGAAGTTAGAACACACCCTCACACCATACACAAAAATAAACTCAAAGTGGCTCAAAGACCTAAACTTAAGACATGACGTCATAAAACTCCTAGAAGAGATCATAAGCAAAACATCCTCTGACATAAATCGTACCAATATTTTTATAGGTTTCCCAAAGCAATAGAAATAAAAGCAAAAATAAACAAAAAGGACCTAATCAAACTTACAAGCTTTTACACAGCAGAGGAAACCATAAACAAAATGAAAAGACAACCTACAGAATGGGAGAAAATATTTGCAAATGTTGCGACTGACAAGGGCTTAATTTCCAAAATATACAAACAGCTTATAAAACTCAACAACAGGGCTTCCCTGGTGGCGCAGTGGTTGAGAGTCCGCCTGCCGATGCAGGGGACACAGGTTCATGTCCCGGTCCAGGAAGATCCCACATGCTGTGGAGGGGCTAGGCCCGTGAACCATGGCCGCTGAGCCTGCGCATCCGGAGCCTGTGCTCCGCAATGGGAGAGGTCACAACAGTGAGAGGCCCACGTACCGCAAAAAAAAAAAAACCAAAAAAACAAAAAAACAACCATTATAAAACTCAACAACAAAAAAACAAACAACCCAATCGAAAAATGGACAGAAGACCTAAATAGACATTTCTCCAAAGAAGACATACAGATGGCCAATAGGCACATGAAAAGATGCTCAACATCACTAATTATTAGAGAAATGCAAATCAAAACTACAGTGGGGTACCACCTTGCACTGATCAGAATGGCCACCATTAAAAAGTCTACAAATATCAAATGCTGAAGGGGGTGTGGAGAAAAGAGAACCCTCCTGTACTGTTCGTGGGAATGTAAGTTGGTGCAGCCACTGTGGAAAACAGTACGGATGTTCCTCAAAAACCAAAAAATAGAATTACAGTATGATCCAGCAATCCCACTCCTGGCTATATATCCAGACAAAATTATATTCAAAAAGATACATGCACCCCTATGTTCATAGCAGCATTATTTACAGTAGCCAGGACATGGAAGCAACCTAAATGTCCATTGACAGAGGAATGGATAAAGGAGATGTGGTACATATAGAAATGGGATATTATTCAGCCATAAAAAAGAATGAAATAATGCCATTTGCAGCAACATGGATGGACCTAGGGATTATCATACTAAGTGAAGTAAGTCAAAGAGAAAGACAAATACCATAAGATATCACTTATATGTGGAATCTAAAATATGGCACAAATGAACTTATTTACGAAACAGAAACAGATTCACAGACATAGAGAGCAGACTTATGGTTACCAAGGAGGAAGGAAGGTGGGGAAGGGATGGAGTGGGAGGTTGGAGTTAGCAGATGTAAGCTGTTACATAGAGAATGTATAACCACCAACTTATGGTTACCAAGGGGGAAGGAAGGTGGGAAAGGGATGGAGTGGGAGGTTGGAGTTAGCAGATGTAAGCTGTTACATAGAGAATGTATAACCACCAAGGTCTTACTGTATAGCACAGGGAACTATATTCAATATCCTGCGATAAACCATAATGGAAAAGAATATAAAAAAGAATGTATACGTATGTATAACTGAATCACTTCGCTGTACAGCAGAAATAAGACAACATTGTAAATCAACTATACTTCAATGTAAAAATATATCATATAGGGCTTCCCTGGTGGTGCAGTGGTTGAGAGTCCGCCTGGCGATGCAGGGGACACGGGTTCGTGCCCCAGTCCGGGAAGATCCCACATGCCGCGGAGTGGCTAGGCCCGTGAGCTATGGCCACTAAGCCTGAGCGTCCAGAGCCTGTGCTCTGCAATGGGAGAGGCCACAACAGTGAGAGGCCCGTGTACCGCAAAAAAATAAAATAAAATAATATATATAACATATATAAATACATATAATATATATATATAATATATGTATATATAGAAGTCCAATCACAAGAATCATAATTATGTGCAGGATACAGCTATTCCCACTTTTGGGAAAAGAACTCAAAGTCCACCCTATTCATAGTTAGAGAACAATAGTGAAGACAGTAATGTTAGTATGTTTTATATAATACATATGATTGCATCATACTTATTACTAAGTGGTATATCCCCTATATATTTTATGGCTGTGTACAGAGGTAAGACACACATAAATACAATGCAGATGCCTTCGTGTAACAAAACCATATCTTATAACTATATTGATGCATTGCTTAGTTCACCTGAAACCCGATTATACCATACTTGACTCTCTGAAAAGCAATCACCCCCCCAGAATAGTTCACTCAGTAATGATTGATGAGAATAGAAACATCACTTGTCACTACTCAAGTGCTTTGATTTGTATAAGCTGTACAAGAGAGAGACACGGTGACAACGCCACCCCTTCCCCAACTCCAGCCCCATTTTTCTTTTCAATCCTCTGGAGCCTCTGGATTGATTACTATTAACTCTGAGATGCTGTCTCTATAGCAGAACCACAGAATTGTAGGTGGACTGCCTATAACCACTTATTCCTTAAGTCCTGTTTAAAAGTCTATCTAGCTTCCTACCTGGAATATCAGTATTTTCTATGAAATAGTAGTTAAAAGTCATTATGAAACATGAGCATTACTCTGTAAACCCACTGATATGTTCAGGAAGTAAATGCCATTACCTCAATTTTATATATGGCTGTACTGATGTGGTATCCAATTCTGTGCTTCCCATCGCACGCACACAAACACACACATACCCACACAGGTGCATACACAACAAGGAATGTTTAAACACTGTAGTTAATAATTTTATATATTTTTTTCTGAGTTTATAAGTGGGATGAATGAAAAGACAGTTCAAATTTTAGGGTGATATTAGAACACTGTCAGATACTATGGTTTAACAAGTTTAGTAGAGATCATTTCTTGTTACTGAAGTAAATGTCTCTTTTCATACCATATTTAGTCTAAAATGTCTTTTCCCAATGAAGTATATAATAATACTGAGGGTTCAGATACTATTTTTTATGACCATTGACTACTTAACAAAGAGGGCTGTCATCAACAATTAACAAGAAGACAAATTAGTAATCAAATATATAACATAGTTGTCCTACCCTTAGTTTAGGATCATAGCAGATAAGTACTGTAGGATCCATTATTGTGACAGATGGCCTTATTACGGAACACTTAGTTGTTAAAAAAAAAAAGTCAATTAGTCAAAGTCTTACATTAAAAATCAGCTTACACACTAGCACACCTCACTGAATTTTAAACAAACTGAATAATATCTTTGAAATTTTGGTACCATTTATTTTGAACATTTATTAAACACATGTCTAAGCCAGTAATCAAAAGACAGCTACACATAAAAGAAAGTATAAAAATTAATTAGCCATAGACAGCGTGAGGTATATGAATACAATCAATAGCTATAAATATTAAAGTGTAGTACAACTTCTTGTTACTGACCTTGTCTCTAACTCTTTTGGTAAACAGAGTAAGTTTCATTAATAAAAAAGAACTTGTTTTTAAAACACATTACTTAGGACAAGAGAACATATTTCTTCCTACCTGAATGGGCTTTTGTGAGTATGTGCACACATTAATAAGAAATAATCTTTAAGAAAACAGTTTAGTTCCTTTGCCATAGCTGTTTACTTGCAAAAAACAATTTTAAATTTAAAATAAAAGGCTACTCCTGGAATTTAAATGATACTTAGTCTGCTATTTAAAAATCTGGGGGAAAACAACCCCACGGTATACACATTTGGTTCAAATTTTCCACAGTTTAAACTACCACCAAGCAAGTCAAATGCATATTTAAGAATCCTCAAGTTAAGGATGCAGTTCTAAACACACTTAATGTGAGCTCAGCCTCACCCTTCCCCCAGCCCGAGGCACTTAAGAGGAATGAAATCTATCTTCTTTCTAAAAGTTAATTTGCACTCATTTTAGAGCATTTCTTCTGGGAAATTAAGGCAAACCTCTGAGGCATAGAGCCTAGTCATTAGAAATGCTCTACCAGAGAAGCTGATAATTTATATAAGCAAATCTTTAATAAGATTTATTAAGATCTGAAAATAGTAGAGCAACCTCTCTTTCACTTTATTCCTGATTTGTGTATTCGTTGTGGTGGGTTATTGAGCGAGAGGGCAGAGAAGGAGTCACAAAAATAGGGCTTTGCACAAGAAGTCCACAAGATCACAAGGCAGAGGAAGCCCACAAGCCTGGAAGGTCCTCCTGCTGGGTGTGCACATGGCATTCCACTCAGCCCATATGAAACACTGGATTGTTTAGCAACGGCAGACTCCAAGAGCAGAGGGAACACGGTGTTGCAAACGTTTTCCTTAAATGAAGTTAGTAAACTAATCATGTTTCCAGGGCTCTTCCTGACAGGTTGATTTCCCACCTGGCAAAGCCAAGCTTCTCCGACACTAACCACCTACAGGGCAGAGACCTGTTTCCAGCTAATTTTGCAGCAATATGCAGGCTGCCACTATGCCACTGAGGCCGAGCAAACTTGATACCCTGTCTGAATAATGTCCCAATATGCCTGGGATTAAGAATAAATCTTTTAAAATGAAAAGTCAAGCAGGAAATATGTATAACATACTAGCCTTTGGGGTAAAACTCCTCCAAAAGAAAAGTGTTTTGATTCGATTTTAAAAGACTGCTGGGGAATTGTGCATGTTTGAGAAAGACATCTTGTAAAAAGTATAAACCCATCGTAAAGCTTGTAAAAGCAAAGATCTTTGTCAAAAAATAAAATATATTTTAGAGAACCCTCATGAACCTTCCTTGGAAAGGCAGCTACAGCCAACCTCCTGACTGTGACGTGAGAAGACAGTTAAACACCCCACTGAAATCATTTTCACCATCCAAGGAGAGTCTGATAGAGAATCATTGTGTAAAAGATTTTTTAAAAGGAGGAAAAAGAATCAATGGCTTAAATTGTATTAGCTAATACATAGGGAATTTACATAAATGGGAACATGAATAGTCACTGACAAAGTTTCAGGAAATCTTTGGAGAGAGAGCAACAAAACACCAGGGCATCATATTATGACAACAGATAGAATATACTAGGATCATTTTTCCTATTAAAATGGGTGGTTTAGAGTTTGAACTATAAACCGATGAAATAAAAGCTCTCCAGGGTGTGTTATTCTTATAGTAACATGTCTTGAAATGCATAAGTAAAATACTTTGTGTAAAAGCATCATGTTTTCAGTGGCCTAGAACAGCTCTACCGTTGCCATCTAGTTCTCAGCTGAAGTTTTGTGGTGTAAACTTATTTTTGTTTTGTTCTTTAGATGTTCATGTCAATTCAGATTCTTAATTTTCACATATTCATATAATGAAACATTTTCAATGCATGAAAGATCTACTGTATTGTTGACTAGAAATATATTCAAAAGCTTAAAGGATTTTTTATACAGCTACATTATAGGTGGATTTTAGATATCACTACTTCATTATATGTGCATGTAATAATTCCACATAAAATTCAGAATTAGTGTGTTTTATCATCATCATCATCATTGCTTGAATTCAGGTAAGAGAATCATCTATTTGGAGAAAAAAATAAAAGTTTTCAGAGAAAAAGTACGCTTTGATATTAGAATAGTCTCAAGACATGAAAATTGATAGTACAGTAGCATACAGGGAGATAGCATGGCCTCTGATGTTTTCATTACTTTGCATGTATCTAGCGTGGTTTTTGGGGGGGATGGGATAGGCAATGCTGTTTCAGATGAGTATCTATGCAATTAATCATGAGCTTTATAAGATGACATCTTAGAAGGGATCTCCTTGTTGAAAGCTGTTATATTGATCCTTAATATCACTTGAAAAGTATAAAAGTTGCTATGGTCTATTTATGTTAAGACTGCAGCTGCATAGCTTCAAAACAGACTAACTTTCAGATATCCTCTTTAATACATAATGTGTCCTTTAGTGCTGTAGAAAAATACATCATTTCCTGTGTTTGGTGGGAACCTAGACTTCCTAAGAGGGCTATTCAGATTAGAATCATAAATCTTTCTCCTGAATATAGAAAGCCTGGTAAAACTTTCTCTCTCAATCAAAGCTATTTCATATTTTCTTCCCCAAACAACATCTAAGAGGTAAGGGAAGAACTGTTATCAATCTCTGCTGCTTTTGACTCCTGTGTTTTTAATTTATATGCACATTTTAAAATTGCCACATTAAAAATAGAAGAGAACAAGTTATCTCACAATACTGTATTATCAGAACTTTAATTAGGAGCACTGTAAAGAAATTTACAAAACCATTCTCCTCACAGTCAGGCATCCATTTAAATATTCCTTCCTACTCAATCAACATGTATCCAGTTTAAAGAATTTGCTAGTGGCAGGTTTAATCAATAATTTAAGCACCCAGGCAGAGACATCCTCACTCTGTACAATGCAATGCTCTAAAGACATCCTATCTGAGGGGGAAGGGATTAAGAGAAGGTGTTATGAGCCTTTTCATACTATCATTTATTCTTTAAAAAGTTGACATATTTTTATGGATGGCATTCTGTGACACCGATAAATCAGTCAGAATATGTTCTGAAGTAGAAATTACCTATGTACAATTTAAGAGCATGGACATTTATAGAAGATGCATATCCTCTAGAGCATCTATTTTAAAAATGCAGGCACTGCTGTTTTTCTTGCCTTGTGGCCTCTTTGAAAAATTTTCCCTTTGCTTTTTCTCCCCAGTCCTGTGCTCACTGACTGCTACTCATCCCACAGGATTCAGTTCTCACATTGCCTTCTGCAACCCTCCAAAACTTGATCAAGTATATCTGTCTCTAGGGTTATGCAGAATACGTACTGTATTGCATTGCATTTTATTCCCTTTTACTGAAGGAAGATATTTTGCTTTACTTGTTATTACAGTACTAGTTCTCAGCAAAATCATTGCTTTTCATATGTCCTCAATACATATTTATTTAAGGAATAAAAGAAACCAAGGTTTTTTCCATGATACAGGTTTGGAATACTTAAACCAAACATGAAGAGCTCTACATAAAATCTCACAAACTGTATATTATATCCTGTTAGCTATCAATTGTGGAAAAGATTGAAGCATTTTAATGTATTACTGAGAAAATTCAAGGTTGGAGAAGCAAGTTGATGGGAGTGAGCACATTTATAAGTGAGTTAGGTGTGTTTTGAAAGGCACTTTCACTTATATCTCATTTGAACCTCTTAGCATCCAAGAGAAGTAACTTAATTCTCACTTTTCACAAATGAAGGCATAGCACTCTCACAAGTTAAGAACTTTATTAGTATGACTACAAACGCACATTTTCCCAGCTATACACTGCGAAGGTTTAGGGAATGTATAGTTGTAAAGGGAAATCCATTTTCCTCTATCATGAGGATGTCTTGTCTTAGAACTATCACAGTTCTGGTGGATTTTTCTTTCTTCTGTCGTGTCTTCTTGATTTTAGGAGCTGTCAGTGATTTTTGAAGAACACGAATCTCCAGGGAAAGGAGTGTGTAGAACTGACATTGCTCTCCCAAGGACTATCTTATAGCATACACTATAGTAGGAATTTTGGGTTGATATACATAATACCAGATGTAGTGGGAAAGTTATGGACGAGTCTCTCCAACTTTAACTTCAAGTTTAATTAAACTACTCACTAGCTGTTTGACTTGAACAAGTCACAACCACTCAGCTTTAGTTTCATCATTAATAAAATTCTGGAAGTATTAATGTCTGCTGAACAGAAGGTTGGAAGAATTCAAAAAAATTATAAATGTGCAGTAACTACCATACATATCAACCTAGTGGAACGGGAGCATGAAATCTGATAGATGTATATGTACAGGAAAGACGGCAATCCTCTCATTTACTGTTTGCATTGAGAAGAGTGGCTTGGTGAGGATTATGTGATTGGCTTCAGTTCTCCTTAAATTTTCTTGGTTAAGCTACCTCATCCCGCCTCCCTGGTTACCATCCAAAATCACCGTTCAGTCTTCAGAAGTGCGGAAAACTGTGACGTGAAGGGGTACAAGGCACGCATTCAATTCACTCTATCAAAATGATGGCTCTATCAAAGGTATTGATTTTTACCTCTAGATAAGTTATTTTAATTATGACACAAGTGATACGTCTCACAGTCATGTTTTTTTTGTTCTCTATTACTTCATGGAAATCTATGGCATTCAGATTAGGATATTACTCCTTACTCATTAGAAAACTTTAGAATTTAATACAGATCATTAAACAAGAGTCTGATGATTTTATTTAAATCACTTGCCCTAATTTTTCTCCTCTCTAAATATACTTGCAAGTTGCTTACAAATCATTTATTTCAATTAGTTAGCAGCTGAGTATCTGTCATATTAATAAAGTACTAAAGAATGCTAAAATAGAACAAAACACTAGAGCACTAACCTGTCAGAGATGGAATGATTTATTTTCTTTAAGTTTTAAAAAGTAAATAAATTTAAAACATGCCAAAAAGGGGCAAAAGAACTATTATGAGGCTTGGACAAAATGAGAGAGTGGTGTATAAATAGGACATAACAAATGAAGTTGATCCTCATTACTTGTGGATTCTGTATTTGTGAATTTGTCTACACACTAAAATTTATTTGTGATGCCAATGTCAATACCTGTGGCCAGTTCCTGGTCATCTGAGAGCATGCACAGAGTGGCAAAAAAAATTGTTGTACGACATGTACAATTCCCAGCTGAGGTCAAACAAGGCGGATTCTGCCTTCTTGTTTCAGGTCTCATACTGTAAACAAAGGTCCTTTTTGTGGTCTATTTATTGCCACATTTTTATGCTTTATGTTGGTGAGTTCACTATTTTAAATGGTCTCAAGGCATAGTGCTGAAGTGTTGCCTAATGTTTTAAACTCAAGAAGGCTGTAATGTGCCTTACAGAGAAAATACATGACTTCAAATATCTTCCCCAGACTTGAGTTATAGTGCTGTTGGCCTTGAGTTTAATGCTAATGAATCAACAATATATATTACGGGCTTCCCTGGTGGTGCAGTGGTTGAGCATCCGCCTGCTGCTGCAGGGGACACGGGTTCGTGCCCTGGTCCGGGAAGATCCCACATGCCGCGGAGCGGCTGGGCCCGTGAGCCCTGGCCGCTGAGCCTGCGCGTCCGGAGCCTGTGCTCCGCAACGGGAGAGGCCACAACAGTGAGAGGCCCGCATACCGCAAAAACAAAAACAATATATGTTAAATATGGTATTACAAAAGAAGGTTTATGTATTGATCAACTGATGCTCGCAAGAGTCTACACTTATATTTATAGAACATAACTACCAAGAGTAGTGAGAACCAACTACGTGTACTACAACTATTTTCACTCATCATATTTTTTGCCTCTTCTATTTCCACTTGAAAAGCATTCATTCACATGGATTGTATTTATTGAAAGCTCTCTTCTAAGTTAGATTTTACAAATAAGGCTGAAGGAAATGGGCAAAAAGAAAGAAGGTGGCTACTGTTCTATCAATATAAGATTTTTATCTAAGGTATAAGCAACAAAAGATATAAAATAAATAGGAGGAATGCAGAAATGGACAGTTGAGAGGAAATTACATTCGTATAGCCTTTTAAGGCTATTACTTCATCTCATTTGTATCTCCATGTTAAGTATTTATAAGCACATTTCTATTTTCAATTAACACATAAACAAAGTGAGGCTTAGAGAGATAAAGTAAAGAGAACGTAGGTGGTGCTAAAGGAGTTGGAATAAGAAATCAAATCTTTTGGCTCAGCACACAGAAATTACTTGAATAAGATGAAAATTTATCTTCCAACGATAATAGATGTACTTTTGGACTAATAAACTACTTACTTAGATAAGGAAAACATTCATTTCCACTAGTGAACACAGCCATTGATGAAGATTATAATTTTATAATAAATAATAAAGCCAGAATTTATTTCAGGCCAAAGACATGTAGTTCCTTAAGTCTTTTATATTAACTGTCAGAGAACACTAATTCCATAAAATAACTCCCAGCTTTACATGTTTACTTCAAAACCTCTTTATGTTACCAAGTTGTGAAAAATAATACCCTTCATTCTCCTTATAATATTCCACCTTTTTGAGTTACATGGTTACTTTTAAACATGATAGATTTTGAATATGAATGTGGACAAAGAGGAAAAGAGTAAATATAAATATGGATCAAGTAAAAAATTCAAAACTATACTAAACAGGAATGATTTTAAGGTATTTAACAAGCAATTCTCTCACACAACTAGAAAAAATGAGATGATTCCGCTGAACACTGCTCTTTGTCTCATTGCAAACACACATGGGTATTTAAATTTCTGGCATAGCATATAACTTAGTTCCATTTTCTAACAAGTATTAATGGATTAATTCCTCGACACTTGCAGCAAAGCAAAGTTCAAAGACACTTTTACACTTTTGAACTTTTACATTATTTGTAAAAGATAGGGTTTTAGTTTAAATGCTGATATAATGTTTCTGCAATCTATCAATACAACCACAGATGTGTGGAATATAGCTAAATTATATGACTTATGGACTTTTTGAATTGAAATTTTAAGTTAAAGTTATAATTTAAAACATTTTATTTTTAAAGATACTAGCCAAGAATTGGTAGTGTAACTTATATAGTAGTAAATGTAAACTGACTCATTTGACAGCATTTGTTTTCGTTATATTTCTGGTCATTTCTTCTTTCTTCTTTCTTTCTGCTTTTTCCTTCTCCTCCTTCTTTTCTTGGACATAAATTCAGAGATCTAAGCATCTTAGAGATAATCATGTCCAAGAATACTGAAGATCAGAGAATGTCAAGCTCATGCAGGACACTTGACTTCCCCATGTGAAATCTAACTTTGTGGAATTTCAGCTGTAAAAAAAATCTTTTAAGTTTATTATGAACACTAATCAGAAATATACCCAACTTTATTGTATGCTGCAGAAAAATAACCTTACTTTGGAGTATTTAAAAACATTATGCCAGATTGCTATTTCTAAGTTGTTTTCTTTTTCTTAACTTGTGCCTTTCAGGAGATACAAAAGGTGAGAGTAACTGAATATTTAAAGATGTCCTTTCCTCAATATTATTGGGCTTAATGTTCCTTGATGAATAAGAATAGACAATTTTTTGTCTCAGTGCTGAAGCAGGGAATATCATAATATTATCAGAAAGTAATAAATGATGGGAATAATCTATATTTTGTGTACACAAAAGTTACAAATATATAGAAGGGAAGGAAATATAAGTTTTCCTACTTGGCTAATTTTTAAAAAGCATTATTGTTACAACTTGGGAAATATTCTGGGGAAGAAGCATGGTTTTTTGTATGGCTATTTGTTTTTAATCAAAGCACAAGATTTTTTATCAGAAATAAATAGGAAAAGAGAAAAATGATGTATAAGGGAAATTTTGTAGCAAGTAATATTTGAAAGTTGACATTGAACTTATTCAAAAAATTACAACCATGAGGCACAGACAAAATTTGATAACATGTATGTGCTTAAGTATAACATTTATTGACTTCGACTAAAAGAAAGGTACTAAATAAGAGGGGACACACATTTAAAATGGTTATGGTGGACTGAATTCTTGCCCAAGCTACAAGATTCAACACACTATTGCATCTTTTCTTATGGAAATAAGAAAGAAGGGAGGGTCAGGCTGACTGTAGATCAGAAGAAGCTGTCCCCATGGCTAACTCTCTTAGTCATAAAGAACAGGTGGACCAACAGCTGGCTAAAGACAGACAGGCACAAATAAGAAGGCAGTGGTCAGAAATCCAGGCAAAAGGGGGCGGAAATGGATTCCTGAGCTTAAGGTCAAAGGTAAACCAATAACCCAGTCTTCTACAAGTCAAATAATGGCTAGCAATGACAATGATTCATAATAGTACTACTAACAACAACGATAATAATATGAGATCTCAGTCACTAACCATTTGCTGTCAGAGAGCATGCAGAATACTTTAATATCTAATATTGATAGATCCTCATGTAAAAATTAATTCTGACCCCATGGATACTAAAATTAAGTTTTAAATTTGTATTCACAGAAGAAAAACTAGCCGCCTGAAATCTGTTATACATACACTTTTACTGCTCTTGACAGTCTCCTCAAAGAGGTACTTTTATTATCACTCACATTCTAAAGAAACCCAACTCAGGCCCTGAGACACCAGTGACTTCAAGTCACACAACTCATAATCGAAAACCTTGTCACTCAAAAGCAGGTAGTCTACCTCTAGAATCTATGTTCTAAACCAGTGGTTCTCAGATTACAGCTTGCTTCAAAATTAACCTGTTAAGCACATATTGTAGGGCCCTATAGTCTGAGTTTCTAACTCAGCTGGTCTGGAGGAGGACCCAAGGACCTGCATTTCTACATACTCCCAGTGATGCTGTTGCTGCTCTGGGATTCACACTTTGAGAACCACAGCTCTGTGCTCCTTCTTGGGTGCAGGAATATCATTTAAATTCTCTGTGCCTCAGTCATTCTGTAAAATGTATAAAATAAATCTTCATAGGATTGTTTTGAAGATTAAGTTATCACATAAAACTGTGTCTGGCACACAATGAACACTAATTACTTGAAAGATCTTATTATTAGGCAATAGAGTTACAAAAGTAATATTTCAATTAGATTGTGAGGTTTAAAAGAGTAGGAATGTAGAAACAATCGTGTCATAAAACTGTGTTATTTTTTCAATTCTAACTAATGCTCACAGGTTTATCCTGTGAGCTTATATAAGATAGAAAACCTTGCTTTGACCTCAGGTTGTTTTTTTCCTCTAACTTGTAAATAAGAAAAATTATATCATTCACCACAACACAGGAAGGCTGCAAAGAATAACTTGTAAAATTATTTTATGGCACTTTGGGAAAATAATGGAGTATATAAAAGCTAATAATAAATTTCACCTTCCTCAAAGAACATTATAAATTTTCAGCTCAGCTGATTTACTGCTAGAGCTAAAGTGCTAAAGTTATAGACCAGAATTTTTTTTTTGGAAAATTCAGCACAGTTAGGCTTTCTCTTTTAATGTGTCATCAACATAATTTATAATGTCTAATCGTCTACAATCCTGAAAATACATTCAATTTCCTTACTTTCAAACACATTGATTATGTAATAAAATTTTGCTAGCTCAAAAATAATAAAAACAGAAACATGAAAATCCAGGTAGACCACAGAGGTTAAGAAATTTTTTAAAAAGGGAAAATCAAATTTGGAGTTTTTAAAAACGTGAAGTATCACTTTAAATTTTTGAGAATGCAGTGAACTTGAAGATGAGTGATCCCTTCTTATTATTTCTTTCTAAGTAATGAAGATTAGCCATATGAACAGACATATCTTTCAGCAGCAATAGCATTAGGAAACACGTGTTTTCATAAAAAAGAAAGTTGATCTGTTCGGGTCAGTTTGAAGCTGGTGTGGCCTAGTGGACTAGGTGTCAGAAGTTGTGAATTTTAATCCCTCTCAAGCACTGCTCCGCTACTGACTTGTGTGGCTTGAGGCAAGTGAACTGTTTCTTTTGGCATTTAAATGCACCCTTTGGAAAAATGGATGAAGTTACATTAACCTACCACAAATAATTAAGTTCATAATTTTTCTTAACCTACATCAGAAAGCACATCCTAGCTATTAGGAACTTTGCATATATTTTCCATTATTGTAAACATTTGGCAGGAACTTTATTGAAGGCCGTGTGAAATGAGCCAGTAACAAAGAGAGCTTCTTCGAACCAGTTAAACTTACTAACAAAACGTACTTGTAGCCTACTGGAATCACACTGTTTTAAAACAAAATGTTATCATATCGGTTTATTGTTTTTCTTTTCTCAAACTCAGGATCATCTCAGAAACTGTTAGCTTTCTATTATAAAACTTTAAGCCTTTGCTTGGTCCCCGTTTGTTCTCAGATTTTATTTTATTTTTTTGCAGTTTTTTAAAAAAAATTTAAAAATAAGTCAAAGTTCAAATAGAAATAAACAAATGA
Source organism: Tursiops truncatus (assembly GCF_011762595.2). Classification (NCBI taxonomy): domain Eukaryota; kingdom Metazoa; phylum Chordata; class Mammalia; order Artiodactyla; family Delphinidae; genus Tursiops; species Tursiops truncatus. Next base: position 102,498,350 of record NC_047037.1, read on the forward strand.
TAGATTTTGTGTTGTTTGGACATACCAGGACAACACTGGTAAAGCTATTTTTAAAAACTTAATTGGCTTAAACAGCAATATTTCCTTTCCAAGCCTTTCTTTTTAATATACCTTCCTCGAACATGGAGGACTTTCAGTGCTCATTTAGAAACATCCTTTCTTTGCTATTTTGTTTCAGGCTTCCAAGGAGAACAGCAGGGCTGACTTGTAAGTGTCAGTCAGTGGTGCCGAAGCCTTTTTTTTTTAACGAGAATAGGATTCCAGACTAAATAAATCAATCCTCCTTTGCCTGAGTAACATCTGAATTAGCCACAGGGTAAAACAGCCAAGGATAATTAATGATATGCTTTGAGTCAACCTTTATTCACTTCTAATTCAAGTACACCGACATCTTTTTAAAATGTAGTAACCTAGTTGCAGGGCGGGAATAAAGATGCAGACATAGAGAATGGACTTGAGGACACGGGGTGGGAGGGGGAAGCTGGGGCGAAGTGAGGGTAGCATCGACATATATACACTACCGAATGTAAATTAGCTAGTGGGAAGCAGAAGCATAGTACAGGGAGATCAGCTCGGTGCTTTGCAATGACCTAGAAGGGTGAGTAGGGAGGATGGGAGGGAGGCTGAAGAGGGAGGGGATATGGGGACATATGTATGCATATGGCTGATTCATTCTGGTGTACAACAGAAACTAACACAGTATTGTGAAGCCATTATACTCCAACAAAGATCTATTAAAAAAGATAAATGTAGTTAAGAAAATTACAATGATGCTCATCATCTGAAATTTCTTGAAGGTCTTATCATCTACTATAACTTTTATAATATATTCTTTAGCAAGATAAGCTTACTTCACCCACTATTCTGTTTAGTTACTATTCACCTTTTGCTACATGTTTTATTTCATTTAATTTCTATCTCTGCCTTAGGAATTCTGATTTCTGTTCATCCAGTTTCCTTATACTCTGCAAACTTTCTTATGCTCTCTGAGAAAAAAAACGCACTCAGGCAGAAGATGAGAAGGAATGGTAGGAGACATTAGACATTTTCATTTTTTTAAATGAACTGCTATTTTAAATCTTTTTAAAGGCCATTGTTTTCCAAAGGTCTTAGCCCTTTCAAGGTTGGATAAGTAAATCTCTGTTTCTGAAGGAAATGTACTAGAATACGTTAAAATGGGTTTTGAGAACGTTATTTCATATTTGGCAAATGACTGTGATTTTTTCATTGCTAAATTTTCTTCCAGTCTAATCTTATTTTTTAGTTGAGTTACTTTTAATGATACACATTTTAATAAAACCAATTGTTTATAACCAATCAGAACAGTAATATAAAAACAATTATAGAGATCAAGTGAGAACATAAAAAAAAATAAATTTAAAGTGTGAAAGAAACAAAGTATTTAAATCACCCATATTGAATATGCTAATTGCTTAAGAAAAGTTACATCTTTAGAATTGGAAGAAAAAAGAGGTCTTTGATAAACATTTACATATAAATAGAGTTTTTAATCCAAATTTATAGGAATAATTGAAGTTCACCAATTTATGCACTGTACTACAACTGAATTTGAATTCTCAATTCAATATTGACACACCTAAAATACGAAACAATACTTTTTAAGTCCTGATACTATGAAGATAAATTCAAATTCAGCTAGGTGGGAACTAAGCTGGCTTCAATAAAGCAACAGTTTTCAGTGAACATGAGCGCTCTATGGTGGAGCACTTAGGAGTAGCTCTAAGGAGTAGCCAGTTGATCTGGGTTCAAATCTGTTCACTTAATAACTGTGTGACCTAGGACAAGTGACTTAAACTCTAGGTCTCAATTTCCTTCTCTGTGAAATAGAAATAATAAGAATACCCTTTTCATAGATTTTTATGAATATTAAATGAGTCCACGCTTTTTGTTGTTTTCATTATTGTTAAATGATCTTGGGAGTGCCTTTCTTTGCAGGACTGTTCTCCTCTGGAGTACATTGGGATTAAAGGTATCTGGGAGAGAGAGTTGAGGGCCAACCTAGGAGTTTAAATGTTTAGGTATCTTCTGGTAGTGCTCGTGAGACTGGAAAATCCTGAGTGACAACAAGTTCCAAAACAAACCCTCATGTCAAATCCTGAGAGGTTCTAAGGTTAGAAATGAGAAACAGAAATTGCCTATGTACATTCCCACAGTAATTTCTTCCTAGTATCACCTTCACCTAAGGCAGAGGAAATTTGACATGGAGGAGAGGGGTGCAAGAAAAAGTACAGGTGTCCAACCAGTCCTCATTCTTAGGACCTGACTTTTATTTAGAATGTACTAGGCTTCATAATGTCCACATGTCCAAAGGAGCAAAATACTGCTTACTCCCTGACCTCTGCAGCTGGGTCAAAAATCAAGCAATTTTTTCTACTACACATTTCCCTAAAATAATAATTTTAGCAAATAAAGGGATATATCAAGAAGTCAGATACTATTTCTTGAAAAGAAATGACATCTTTTTTCCTAATTTACTCTACATGGGAACAGGAATTAATTAAAGACCACATCACATTTTACTTCGCACATTTCTCAGAAACTGTTCCATGAAATAAAGGTGCATCAGAATGTTTACAAAGATTATGAAAATGAAAGTCTTTGGAGGGGCAAATTATTTTTTCAAAATGTAAAATTTCTTTTCTGCAGAACTACTCAGAGCTGTTACCTCATTAATGTACTTTATGAAAGTGTCAATAGGTGAAGGAGGATATTGAATATATTATTTCCCAAAATTATTCGGCCAGTCTATTCCCCATTTTTCCTAAGGTAACCTTAAAGGAATACTGTTCTCTATGATACCAGTTTTGGAAAATTCAGCCTTAGATGAATGTTTACTTGAAAGCAAAGAAGGGCTTCCCTGGTGGTGCAGTGGCTGGGAGTCCGCCTGTGCGTCCGGAGCCTGTGCTCCACAACGGGAGAGGCCACAACAGTGAGAGGTCTGCGTACCGCAAGAAAAAAAAAAAAAAAAAAAGAAAGAAATGAAGATTTTGTTGCATTTTTCATTTATTACAATTATAACTTTGTAGATGTTGAAAATATTTTTAATAAATTCCCCAAAAATATTTTAATAATTTTAAAAGTTCCCAGTTCCTTTCAAATATTGAGATCATTAAAAGCATAAGAGTTAGTTTTCACTTCATCAGTATTCTTAATGACTCTTTGGGACTTCAATATGGAATCAGGCATTTTGTCTATGACATTAACTCCCAAGGTGGAAAAGTCATGTTGTTTTATTTTAAGAGAGAATTCCAAATCTGTTTTTTTTTTTCATTAATTCAAAAAGTATCTCTTGAGATCCAAGTATATGCCACACATGGATGCATACTTTGGAGATGGAACAGTAAATAAGTTGTATACTGTTTCTATTCTCATAGTTTTCATCCATTTGAGGACACGGATATTAACAAATTTATTTCAGAAATTATTTAATTGTAATAAGTGCTGATAAACAAAGATGCACATGATGATTTATTTTTTTGTGTCAGATTGACTGGACTAAGGGATACCAGATATCTGGTTAAACATTATTCTGTGTGTGTCTGTGAGGGTGTTTCCAGATGAGATTAGCGTTTGAATTGGTGAACTGAGTAAAGCAGATGGCTCTCCCAAATGTGGGTGGGCATCACCTAATATACTGAGGGTAGAATAGAACAGAAACATGCAGGAGGGTTGAATTCTCTCTCTCTCTCTCTCTCTCTCTGTCTAACAACTGAGCTGAGAGATGGATTTTCTCTTGCCCTTGGACTAGAACTTACACAATCGGCACTCCTGGTTCTCAGGTCTTTGGACTCAGGCTGGAACTTACGACATTGGTTTTCCTGGGTCTCCAGCTTGCAGGTTGCAGATCATGGAACTTCTCAACCTCCATAATCATGTGAGCTAATTTTTCTTTTAATTTTTTTTTATTGTGGTAAAAGTCACATAATTTAAAACATACTATTTTAACCATCTTTAACCATACAGCTCAGTGGCACTAAGTACATTTACATTGTTGTGCAACTCTCACTATCATCCATTTCCCGAATTTTTCGCCTTCCTAAACTGAAAATCTGTCCCCTTTAAACACTAACTCCATATTTCCCCTCCTCATCCCCCCCACCCCACCAACCCAGCCCCTGGCATCTACCAATGTACTTTCTGACTCTATGAATCTGACTATTCTAGCTGCCTCGTATAAGTGGAATCAAACAGTATTTGTCTGCCCCTAATGTATATTGGAATGCATTCTTTTTTTTTTTTTTTGCCTTACATTTCTGTATTGACTTAGCTATTATTCAGTGGTTTAACTACAAACTGTTTTTTCTTTTTTTAACATCTTTATTGGAGTATAATTGCTTTACAATGGTGTATTAGTTTCTGCTGTACAACAAAATGAATCAGTTATACGTGTACATATATCCCCATATCTCCTCCCTCTTGCATCTCCCTCCCACCCTCCCTATCCCACCCCTCTAGGTGGTCACAAATCACCGAGCTGATCTCCCTGTGCTATGCAGCTGCTTCCCTCTAGCTATCTATTTTACATTTGGAAGTGTATATATGTCCATGCCACTCTCACTTCGTCCCAGCTTACCCTTCCCCCTCCCCGTGTCCTCAAGTTCATTCTCTACGTATGCATCTTTATTTCTGTCCTGCTCCTAGGTTCTTCAGAACCATTCTTTTTTTTTTTAATTCCATATATATGTGTTAGCATACAGTATTTGTTTTTCTCTTTCTGACTTACTTCATTCTGTATGACAGTCTCTAGGTCCATCCACCTCACTAAAAATAACTCAATTTCGTTTCTTTTTATAGCTGAGTAATATGGAATGCATTCTTAAGGTTAACTAGAGACACCGAAGTAGAGAACAAAAGCATGGACACCAAGGCGGGAGGGGTGGTGAGATGGATTGGGAGATTGGGATCAATGTATGTACACTACTATGTATGAAGTAGATGGATGGTGAGTGCCTATTGTATAGCACAGGGGGAAAAAAAGAAGGTCAATCTGTTTGCAGGACAAATATTAAGTGAGCTAATTCTTTATAATAAATCTCACTCAAGATACCTTTAGCTATATCTATCTTTATCTATCATCTATCTACCTATCTATATCTCCTATTACTTCTGTTTCTTTTGCAGAACCCTAATGCCGTACAGACAAGTGTTTATATAAGAATTTATAACAAAGGGACCTCATCTACTTCAGAATATTTAAGTAATAGTTAAACTAAGACTAAAAGATGAGAAGGATTTCACTAAGGGGTAGGATTGATGGGAGAGCTGAAGAGGAACGGAACATAGAGTAGGGCTGATAGAGCATCTATGGGCCTACAGAACTGAGCATCAAGCCACAGAATGGTGTTCTCAGGTCCTGAAACCTAACAGAATGTGCGCTCCTGGGATCTGGACTTGCTTGGGACAAATGACCCCTTTATTCCTTCCATTTTCTTCTTATGAGAGTGGGAAGGTTTATTCTTTGCCAGTCCCCCCACTGTATTTCGGGAGCATATAACTTGTTTTTTCAGTTTCACAAGTACATAGATGAAGAGGAATTTTGCCCCAGGATAGATCACATCCAGATTCTCAGCTATACTTGATTTAGAGCATGAGATTGATTCTATGATATTTAGATGAGGTTTTGGACATAAAATTGTTGCTGGAATGGGTTAAGATTTTTGAAAATGTTGAGATGAGTGAATGTATATTGCATATAGGTTGGATGTGAGTTTGGGGGGCAAGAGGGCAGGTACTACTAGGTTGAATAGTGTCCCCTCAAAATTCATGAATACTGGAACTTCTGAATGTAACCTAATTTTGAAATAGGGTCTATGTAGCTGTAATTAATTAAGTTAAGATGAGGTCATATTGGATTAGGATGGGCCCTAAATCCAAGAACTAGTGACCTTATAAAGTGTTCATGTGAAGACACGCACAGGTAAGAAGGCCATGTGAAGACACAGGCAGAATTGGAGTGATATAGCTACAAGCCAAGGATTGGCAGCAGCGACCTGAAACCACGAAGAGGTAAGGAAGGATTGTTTCCTAGAATGTTCAGAGGGAGGATGGCCCTGCTAACAGCTTGATTTTAGGCTACTAGCCTCCAGAACTGTAAGAGAATACGTTCTGTTGTTTTAAGCCACCCAACTTGTGGTAATTTATGGCAGCCCTAGGAAATTAACTTAACTTCTCACTAGAGTAAATACCTTGAAATATTTTGGTTCAAATCAGTGTAGATACTGATTATAGAGATATGTGGAGAGTCAAGACTTGACCTTCCTAGTTAGGTAGGCTAGGTAGATATAAATATGACAGTTTTTTTCTGAGGCTTGTTATAATATACTTGGGTTCTTTCCAGTGGAAAACGAAAATTGTAGCTTTAAAATATTGCATATTTTATGTTTTGCCTTTGGGCATAGGTATGCAATGAGCTAAACAAATTAAATAATATCAATAGTTATTTTATAAAAAACATGTTATCTTGTCTATTATTATATCATATCTAATATTATATTGTCTCTTCAATACTATTGCATTGAAGTATGTATATAATACTATGATAGTATATATTTAGAGAATGCTATAATAAACATGTCAGTATTTGTGTGTGTTTGAAGGTTAAAGGTAGTGCAATGTTCTAAATAAGTACTTAAAATAGAAAATGATTGAAAAGTACTTTCAAAGAACAATGAGAGTGTACTATACCAGAGATATGAATGAGTCAATATCTGATGCTTGCGGTTATCTTTTGTTTTACTAATTATTTCCTGGGTATATGAATTTACTCAAATAGAATGTGAAAATTAATTTTTTCAAATGTACACTCATTTATAAAATACTTATTTTGATCACCTATCATATCCAAATTCTGTGCTAGGTGCCAAGCTACAGTGGTAAACCAAGGAGAAATTCCCCCCATGCCCTCCAACAGCATGCAGGTCACACGATTTAAAAATACATACAGGGGCTTCCCTGGTGGCGCGGTGGTTGAGAGTCCGCCTGCCGATTCAGGGGACGCGGGTTCGTGCCCCGGTCCGGGAAGATCCCACATGCCGTGGAGCGGCTGGGCCCGTGAGCCATGGCCACTGAGCCTGCGCATCCGGAGCCTGTGCTCCGCAACGGGAGAGGCCGCAACAGTGAGAGGCCCGCGTACCGCAAAACAAAACATACAAAATGATAAGTTCTAAGTAGGGTGTGGTCATGGAGAAGAACAAGTAAGGATGTATTTTCAATTCAGTGGTCAGGCAACAGCTCTCCATGCACATGACTGTTAACTGAAAGCTGAAGTATTAAAAGTTGCCGAACATACAAAGAACAAACCAGAAGTTAGCATTTTGGGAAAACACCGCACATATAAAGACAGCCTAACTGATGAATTACATTTCTAATTGCATCAAGAGGAAAGAATATACAAATGCTAAAGTAATAGAATTATTCTAAAATGTAAAACCATCTTTAGCAGATTTTCAAGGGTGTCCTTACAGCCTTTTAAGGACTGAGTCTGAAAACACACACCATGACTGGTTCCATGTGCCATCTCATCGTCCACCAGCAAACCTTACTGGAAATTAAATGGCATAGTAAGAAGAGCAAGCTCAGCCGTTGTTGGAATATAACTCCTCAGAAGCAACTGTGCAGAGAATGCATGACAGCAGGACACCTAAGCAGCTGCTACGTATTGAGCAATAGCAGGTCAGCCTCAAAGATTTCAGTGGAACTGCTGTGGGGCACATAGAGTACTAACAGGAAACCATGGGAAACGGCAGCCATTCACGAATCAGCCTGGTGTCGAATTCAGCACAGAGGGAGATTTTGACTTTGTGCAAAACAAAAAGGCAAAGAAAGAAGTAATATTATGTGCTGTCAATAGTGCCTGCAGCAGCTAGCTGAAAGATATTATTTATTTGTTTTCTGCTGGGGCTTTAAGTCAATCTTACACATAGCAAGTGGTTGGAAACAGAACTTTTTCTTGAAAGAGCGCATGGCCCACTGCTCACATAGAAACCTCCACTACTTAAAATCCAAGATCTGCTACTTAATCCAACACTTATTTAGAGAGTACCTACTATGCCCGAAGCATCCTTCTAGCCACTTGGTATCATCTATAAACAAAATAAAGATCGTTGTCCCAATGCAGCTTTTATTTTAGTCAGAAAGACAGAAAATAAACATAATAGCCAAGAAAATGATGATGATGATAGATGGTTATAAGTGCTCTGGAAAATAAAGTGGAACAAGGTAAGAGGACTGGGAAGTGTGTGGAGTGGTAGCATGTTGTAGTATTAAAGTCCATTGTACGTGATAGTCAAAACTTGGAGGTTAGTCAAGACAGTATCTGAGGTCACTGCTCGAGCAAAGACCCAAGGATGGGACATGCCTACAAAGCAAGAGCAAGGTGGCTGACAGTGGAAGTAGAGGCCATGACCTTGAGAGTAGTAAACGAGAATGTTGAGGTAACTGGGGCCTGTCATACAAGGTCTTGCAGGAGACTTCTCTTTTATTGGAGTATAATTGCTTTACAACGTTGTGTTAGTTTCTGCCACACAGTGAAGTGAATCAGCCATATGCATACACACATCCCCTCCCTGTTGGACCTCCCTCCCCCCACCCCATCCCACCCAACTGGGTCATCACAGAGCACCGAGCTGAGTTCCCTGTGCTGGAGACTTTTAAAAAACTTTTACTTTGAAATGAAATTTAGACTCAGAATTCATTCATATGCAAAAATAGTACAATATCCCCACATACCCTTCACTCAGCTTCCCTCAATGATAACATATTATATAACTATAGTACCAAAACCAGGAATTGATATTGGTCCAATAAACTAAACTACAGACTTCATTTAAATTCCAGGAGATTTTCCATAAATTCACTTTTGATCATTGTCATTTGGTGTAAAGTTGTTTGAATTTTATCACACATATAGATTTGTATAAACACCACCATAGTCAGGAGGCAGAACTGCTCCATCATCCCCCAGAACTCCCTCCAATTATTATTACATGCTCACCCCACCCCTAGTCTCTGACAACCATCTGACCTTGATTTTAATGGTGTTGACTTTATCTTTGAGTGAGATGGGCTCTTCTGGAAAGTTTTGAGCAAATGAGTGATATGATATGCTAGAACATCATGATGATGATGATGATATAAATATAGATATAGATAATTCTTATGCCATTATACTTCAAAAATCTTCAAATCTATAAAATTTTGAAAGAATAATAAAATGAACACTTGTTAATTCTTTTTAGTGGAGAATGGTAAGGATCATACTGATTGTTGTTTTGAGAAGGGATTGGGAAGAGAAGCATCAGAGGTGGAAACAGGAAGATGAGTTATGAAGCTACTGCAAACTTAACAAGACATAAAGGTGACAGGGACCAGGGTACTACAGTTCTACATGCAGATATTCCTTGACTTACCATGGAGCTACACCCCCAATAAACCCACTGTCAGTTGAAAACACTGTAAGTCAAAAATGCATTCAATGCACCTAACCTCCCAAACATCATAGCTTAGCCTAGCCCACCTTAAGCGTGCTCAGAAGACTTACATTAGTCTACACTTGGGCAAAGTCAGCTAACATAAAGTCTATTTTATAATAAATTGTTGAATATCTCATGTAATTTATTGAATACTGTACTGAAAGAGAAAAACAGTGATTGTATGGGTACTGAATAGCTGTAAGCATATTGGTTGTTTATGATCTCATGATCACGTGGCTGACTGGGAGCTGCCACTCACTGCTTCTGCCCCGCATCGTGAGAGAGTCTCTTACCACGTACCATTCGTCTGGGAAAAGATTAAAATTCAAAATTCAAAGTATAGCTTCTACTGAATATGTATTGCTTTCACGCATGGTAAAGTAGAAAAATCGTACGTTGAACCATTTTAAGTTGGGGACCGTCTGTATTGGGAAGAGGTTAGATTTTTATTGTTTTCTGAAGGTAGAGTTCTTCACAAAATTGGATGTGGAATCTAAAAGAAAGAGAAGAGGCAACATGCCACAAGCTTTTTGGTCTTAGCAACTGGAGAGATAGAGTTACCATGTATTGAGATGGAGGAGTGTCTCTAAATGGGGCAAATTTTGAGTGGGGTAGGATGGGGAAGGTCAAGAGTACAGGGTTGTGTGTGCTTATTTGCTTTTCAAGCCATTTGAAGTTTTTCAAATATGGTGAAATAATTTAGCCTTTGAAACATCCAGTTTTATTGGTTTAAGCATTACGTGTACATACATACTTTCACACTTAAAACAATGAACTCTTCTTTTAATATTTATAATTCATACCAGTATGAAAATTGTGAAGGGGATTCATCGATGGATAGCATTCTCATTTTCCTCCTAAGGGCATGTGTTTTTGTATTAGACAAGGATAAAGCGTTTTGTTTTGTTTTGTTTGATATTTTCAGATTTGTTATCATAGGATATAAATTGATTTGCCCTGAACATTCCCACTATTTCTTTCACTGGTGGATTTCTGCATAAAAGAAAGGCCAAAATGATAGAACAACAAAGTCCTTGCTCAATATTTATTATTGTATTAGCTTTATGTTTGGGTGCTTAGCAAAACTTTGGGTTTGAAAGCCATGCACTGACAAGAAACTCCTTTAGCCTTCATTGAACTTATCTAGGAATGAATGTACTTTGAGGACTAGATCATAGCTTTATTTAAAGTAAGGGTGGACAAACTTTCTTTAATGAGCCAGACAGTAAATATTTTAGGCTTTACAGGCCACATTATAGTATAAAAGCAGCCATGGAAAATATGTAAATAAGTTAACAGGTTTGTGTTTCAATAAAATTATATTTACAAAAACAGGTGGCAAGAAGGATTTGACCTGCTGACCATAGTTGGAAAGTCCTAATTTAAGGGAAGTCCCCAAAAAAACAGAACCATGAAGGGCAGATACCTCACTCTTATCACCTTAGAGACTAGAGTTGAAATAAGAATGTCAGAATGTCAAATATTTTTTTAGAAATCTGTTGCTGATAATAAAATATATAGTCACACAGATGATAACACGATACCATAGACCTCGGTCTTAATCTAAAGTATATACAAAATTAATTTTAAAGGCATATGTTATATATAAGAATTTCCTAATGTCTGAATATTTTGTAAAAGTTCTTTTAAATGAACATTTGCTATGAAAGGAGTTCTTTGTTAAGTTTCTGATCTGGAAATTCTTTTATAAGTTAATTGTTTGAATCTCAGAAAGCATTTTTTTCCTATTGATACAGTGTTACAATATAACAAGATTATAAGGCAAGCTCACAATTATGTTTCTCTATTATGTATTTGAACTACTAAATAATTCTATTGGGTGTGAAGACCTGGTTTAAGCAGATTTCTGTGTAAAAATGTCTTGTAAATATGAACTACAAATACAACATAGGGAAGACTCCCCTTTCCTATCATCCTCTTCCTGCCCTATGCCATATTGCTCACGCAATAGAACAACCCAGTTCAGGTCACTGAATGCTGTTTAAAACATGCTTTCCCTATGGGAAAACCTTTATTTCAGTTCAGAATTGAGATCTCTTATCAGTTCTGCTGAATACTGAAGCCTCCGGTTTTTCTAGCTATTAGTAATTAAGGGACAATTATAAAAGGGGTATCCACACTTTGAAAGATGGCCTAAGTATATTAAATGCTCTCAATATGTTGTTCCTTCAAAAAGTTTTGCTGTACTTATGTTGAGTTGGTGCTACATGGATAGGAACTTTTAAACCGTTTCAGCAATAATTTCAGGATTTACTAGACATACAGTTGTAAGTAGATTTATTCATTATATAGCCTCTCCTATTTTTTAGAGTAAATGTAATATCACAGAAGGAAATAATACTAATCACAAAATTAAATATATAAAGATTATTTTCTATTTGATCAGTGCAGAGGAAAGGGATTTCGGGCATATAATATTATCTGCTGACACTCATTTTTTTAAGTAAGCAAAGCAAATTCCAAGGTATGTTTCTGAAACATTTTAATAAAAGCTAATAGAACTTTACCTTGTTATTAAGTACAGGATCTAAATGTGAATTAAAGAGATTACTTTAGTGTGGAGAAACATAAGTTCAAAAGGCTAAGAAAAAAGTGAAAATACTGTTTATCATTTTCTAGTATCATTTTTATCAAATTGTATGAATCAATGGTCAGAGTAAATGGCTCTATTTGATATTATTTATGAGGGTTCTAATTAAGAAGGTTAAACATTTCTTCCGTTTCTGTGATTTTTACCCCCAAATTTATGGTATATTCAAAATATGGAAAGAAAGCAGCTATTTCAACCCCTCAGTGCCAGACCCTGAGCTCACCATACCATGTGCTTTTGCTACTGTTCAAAAAAAAACCTCTCCCTATATTTTTCTATTTCAAATAAACTAACCACAAACTATAATTTCAAATAGATTTTCTTAATTTTTAGTTTCTTTTTTAGCCATAAACTTCCATATTAACTGACTAGATTCAGTGTCTAAGACAGTATGAAATGAAATTGGTATTTAAGAAAATTTACAGACATCTCCCTAAATTGCTCTTATTTACTTAAAATATCTTAAAGTTTACATTTTCACAAGAAATTGACAATTGATCTTGACCTCCTTTGTATAGCTTTCTAATAAGTATAGCTTTCTAATAAATGTGTACATACACGTTAAAGCTCAAGCAATAATGCATGTCATCATAGAGGCTAAGGGAACAGAGGAGTGCACTAATGATTAAAGGCTGTCCTAAAGCCAGGCATGTCTTTTTGAGAAGGTTCATTCTTTTATTTTAAAAGAAAATGTAGCTTTGAGATGGAGGAGGGCATGATGTGGGTGTGAATTTTATGTACCTTTCAATTTCATAATTCCTTTCTTTTCAAAGAAAACCTCAAAAGTTCCTAAAATATAAGTGTATTGAATCTGTCTCAGTCATGTACCTGAGGGAGTTTATCTCTAAAGTGAAGTATAGTTAGTCATTGGGAAAAAGAAAAAGGGATAATATACTATAGCATATAATTTATAGTTATTAACAGGGAAAACTTTGCTTTTTTAAAAATGTAAACCTATAACTCTACTAGGATCAGAAGTATCATTTGCAGAACTCTTTTAACCAGTGTTTCACCTCTCCACTTGTCATTGCATAAATCTTTTCCTGTTGCTTTGAATACCTAAATGGCATCTGGCAATGGGGAAGGACTAAACTGGGGGCAGGGAGAAGTAAAGTAAGTTTAAAGCAAACCAGTTAGAAGAACTGAATTCTATCAATGTTTTACCTAAACTATTTTCATTTTTTATACTAATACCTTAAATGAAATATATATGACATATGAATCACATTAAACATATATGTACATATATATATATATATAAAGTCTTAAAGATGAACAATGAATTCCCTACAAACCATATTGTACCTATTGTTGACATCTATTGAGGTAAGAGCATGTCAAACTTGAACATTTTAAAAATATGAATAGACAAAAAGTTCAATGTTTTCTAATTATTAGGGACTTTGAAAAATACTCAGGAATAAAAAGTAACTGGCAAATGGGATATGAATTTTTTTTATCCAAATGTATTTTACATCTGTACTCTACTTGAAGATTTTCTTTTTTAAAAGCAAACGGCCAAAAATATAAAATATTCTCTCTTCTGGAATTTAGTCTAGCATAATGTATGTTTAAATATGGTCCAAACCAGTCTTAGAATTCAACATTTCTCAAAGAATTCAATAAAACATTAATTATCATTGCTCTTGGCAAGCATACATGGAAATTTGGAAATGGTTGGCAGTATGGGAAATATATAGAATCATGTTTACTCTGCAAATATTTCATATTTCTTTTTAAAAGAAATGTTCCTAAAACTATGACATGTTTTTGCTCTATAATTTACTATTCCTGAATATAAGATCTATAGACACTAAAACTCAAAGTATAATTCGTGGTTTTCTTTCTTTTAGGTTGTATGTACCATAATTATTTTTATTCATATATGCTCCATTTAAAAAAGGCAAAACAAAATAATGTGATTAATAATAAACGTACATAATATATTTAAATATAAATATCCTGAGATACTTGGAACAATAAAATGCCTCATATATTTTTCTATTACATTGAATATATGGCTATAATGTTAATCAATTTAAACTTTTCATCCACATACAACAGTATCATGGAGTAAAAGCAAGACATGTCAAAGGATTAACCTATTCTATGTAAGACAAATTAACAAAAATTCAAAGTTTTATTAAAATAAATATGGTATTTGGATACTATTGTGGATTGTACTTGATTGCTTAATACATTTATCTTTATAGTCATGTGAGAGATGAAAGAGCATGGCTCAGTAATCAGATTGATTTGTGTTTAAATCAGAGTTGTACCCTTTGCTGACAATGTTACCTTGGAGAAATTTCTTAATGTCTCTGAATTATGGTTCCATCTCTATTAATTAGATTTATATCACCTACATTCAGGGTGAAGATACTATGTGAAACATATCTAACACATAAGATGCCTTCATAGATTTTAGTCACCTTTCTCATATATCACGTTCAATGTTTGCATATGATAAATTAATCTGGCTCAGAATTGTAACTGTGATTGAAACACTTATCACTTTCTATAAGTTATTATATTAGTCTCCTTCTTTAAAGAAAGAAATATAATCTATTTGAGAGGTTAAAAGAAAATCTAAAAAGAAGTGTTTTCCCCACAGACTCTGATTCAAGAGGGTTTGTTTTTATCTTGCCTTGTTTCTTCTGTTTGCTTTTTAGTATGGGAGATTCTGATGTAAAAAAAAGAAAAAAAAAAAATGAACAAAAACCCAATAGTTTCACAAGAGTATGTCCAGAACTTTGATTGGTGTACTTCCAAAGACTTTCAAATTTTCAAGAGCAAAATTGTTAGATGTGATTCTATAAGTCTAACTACTTAGATCTAAAGCTGAACCTTTTGTTTCATAGTCCCAGACAACTAATTCTACATGTAATGTTTCTAACAATTCCATGAAAGATTGTTGTTAATGTCTGCTAACTATGCAGTCTCATAAGAAGGGCTATAGAGCTTACTTGCGATGAATATGACTAACCCTTCTTGCCAAGTTTGCAGTCTTATAGAAGGATATCACCAAGAGAAATTTTTATCATTCTAGGGATCATTTGTGGCTTCACACAGAAGTGGTATTAGAGACAATATATGGAAAAAACATATGGTAGGATTTGTATATCAGAAACGATCCCAGGAAAGAGGGCAGCAGAAAAAAACCTAAGTAATGGGCAGCGATGAGAATTTTGGGGCCTTTTAAGGAAATTCTGATGTAGTTAATGAATTCAATTTGTTGAATGCCAAGGGATCTCCAGTTTGGTTTAAGTATTACGTCAGTACAGGATAGCAGTAGGAATGAGAACAGAAGATAACTGAGATTAGACTATTGAAACCAGGTTGAGGAATCTGGTATGCAAAGAAAGACCCTGAGGATTTAAAGAAGTAATATAAGTAGAACAACAAATTAGGAAAATTAATCTTGCAGTCCTTTATAGGGTAGATAAAGGTAAGAAGACAAAAGAGACCACCACCAACAACAATTAGTAATACTAATAGTAATACTAATTGTTGAGCATTACTGAAGTCCTAAAACAGAGTGGAAGATACACAGATTGGCCAATAAACATGAAAGAAGGAATCAACTGACTAAATGTGTGAGGATAGTTAAGTCAATAAAGTTTCTGTGGTTCTAAGCAAGGAATAAAGGAGCTTTCGCTCTTGGGGGAAAGTGGCTCAGAAGAACTGATTCTGTAGGGAGGATGCTGACATTGGTTGTGGATAAAATCAATCAATAAACTTTTTAGTTTTAAAACAAAATTGTCCTTATTTAGGAATGTGCTACTAGAAATATGAAACTTCAATTAAGAGACCTTAAAACTGGAAATTTTTGATGATATTGGATGGCTGAGAGTGTACTACAATGGACAATATTGGTGGCTAACCTAGCATCCATCCTCATTTTATTACTTTCTGACACAATTTCAAGTATCCATAATCCACCCTCCCCACCTTGGAGTCATTAACCCTCAGAAATCTGACTCTTCCACAGTTTCAAGGATGGAGGAGTTATTATTTCAGGACAGTGAATAGTTGAGCAATGAGCCTGTGATTTGATTCTAATCAATAAGGTATGATGTAAAATTGGCAAGGAAAAGACTAGGGAAAAATACCCTCCCATCTAAGAGAAAACCTAGGAAGACAATCTTTCTTCCAGATATAATGCTGGGAATTGCTTCAAATCACTTCCAGCTCCCAAGGGTGAAGCTGCAGGGATTATGGCAGAGTAGAGAAAGAATCTGGGTTCATTCTGATATTGCTGATTCCTGATAACAATATATCTGAAACACATCCTATCTCTGGACTTCCTGCCATGTAGAGTTGGACACATTTCCTATTGTTTGTGCTGGTTCAGTCGGGGTATCTATCATTATACCCAAGTGTATTCCAACTGCTAAAGACATTTTAAAAGATTTGAGATGCCAAAGGGCCAAAGGGAAATAAAAAAGGAGACAGAGTACTGGCAATTGGAAATTCATGTCTTAAATTGGGAAAAATAGTCATGTAGACCCATATTGTGGGGATTAGAAAAGGACCAGGGGTGATGAATCACTGAGCTGTGGAAAGGCAGACTTTCTAGAATGAGTCTGGTGATCAACAGAGCACTTACTTCAGAGAGATCAGGGAAGATGATAATTGAGAAAAAAGATCATTAGTTTGGAACCTGGAAGTCCCATGTTGTGAACTCTAAGAACATTATTTTCATACAGTACCACAAAGAAAAAATGGGCAGGGATTTTATGGTGAAAAAGCACAGGTGGTAGATGTTGCAAATTCATTAAGGAAATGATTAGATTTCCTTATTAGTTTAGATTGTGAAAAGGAGATAAATGGTAGGGTAACTTGAGAAGATATATCGGGAAAGCGTTTTTGTTTGTGTTTAAGTGGGAAGATGTAGGTATGTTTATTAACAAAGGGAACAAGTGAAACAGTGAGTCAAAGATATGTACCATAAGCAATAGGCAATTGACATAAAATTATCAAAAATTCCTTTAAGCATCTGTGTTCCCCAAGGCTCCTTACATTAGCATTGTCTTCACTTTGGAGTTTCTGTGGGCAAACTCATCCATTCTAGATTTGTAGTTGAATATGCGACCAATGAATTTCACCAATCAACATGTCAATCATGTCTTTAGCAATGAAATTTAGACTCAAATATAAAGTTTGCTTAATAGTATTACTTGGATATCCCACAATGACTGACTACAAAATGCTCAAAAATGAGCTCATCACTTTTTTCACAGTACTATATTTTCCCCACATTTCCTATTTCTTCTTATTAGAAAACTGGGTCACCTAGGCTTGTCGCTCCCTTAGGTGACCTATTTCCATGGATTTCATATCCTATGTACCTTTGGGATCTACGCTTTCCTCCTGAGTTTTATAAAACTGGTTTCAGGGAATTCCCTGGCAGTCCAGCAGTTGGGGCTCTGCGCTGTCACTGCTGAGGGCCCGGGGTTCGGTCCCTGGTAGGGGAACCAGGATCCCACAAGCTGTGCGGCAGGGCCCAAAAAGATTAAATATAATAATAAAACAAACTGGTCTCTATAAAGCCATTACCATTTCTTGAATTAACAACTATAATAGTCCCCATGGGCTTCCCTGGTGGCGCAGTGGTTAAGAATCCGCCTGCCAATGCAAGGGACACGGGTTCAAGCCCTGGTCCCAGAAGATCCCACGTGCCACGGAGCAACTAAGCCCGAGCGCCACAACTACTGAGCCTGTGCTCTAGCGCCCACAAGCCACAACTACTGAGACCACGTGCCACAACTACTGAAGCCTGCGCGCCTGGAGCCTGTGCTCCACAACAAGAGAATCCATGACAATGAGAAGCCCGTGCACCGCAACAAAGAGTAGCCCCCACTCACCGCAACTAGAAAAGCCCGTGCACAGCAACAAAGACCCAACACAGCCATAAATAAATAAATAAATAAATAAAATAGTCCCCATTTTTATATCTCTAACTTTCCTCTCATCACAAAGATCTATCTACGTCAGTTGTTTGTTTTAAGACATTCAAAGCCAACTCCTCACCCCCACAAAAAAGTACCTCCCAAACACACACATAAATTAAGTTTAAGTTCCTAAGATGGTATATGATATGATACTATTGTACCTGTCCCCAGCCTATTTCTCAGATGACATTTTCCACCGCTGCCTGCACCCCTCACAATTTATACTTCAGCAATACCAAAATACTTGCCATCCTGGCTTACATCTTGTTTCTTACCTTTAGAACTTTGTTATGATATTACCTATTTCAGATTCCTTTATCCATCTCATCTTTTATGTGCCTAATTATCTCCTAATAATTCTTCAAGTTCCACCTTAAGTTTATGTGCTCTGTAGAATTATTCCCTATCCTCTCAAGTTGAATCTTTTCCAGTCTCAGAGGCTGGTGGCTGTTAACCTCTATTCCCTTGAAATGATTTCCT
This sequence comes from Tursiops truncatus, assembly GCF_011762595.2. Taxonomy (NCBI): domain Eukaryota; kingdom Metazoa; phylum Chordata; class Mammalia; order Artiodactyla; family Delphinidae; genus Tursiops; species Tursiops truncatus. The sequence goes on from NC_047037.1 coordinate 102,516,886, forward strand.
TTATTTGACTTACTATTTATCTCTTAAACTGGGAACTGTTTGGGAATAATGACTGGGACTGATTTACCTTTGCAATTATCTCCAGTATTCAGAAAAGTACTGGCACAGAGTAGATGTTCCACAAATACTTGTTGAACAGCGCTGAATATTCTTTTTAACAGATGAAGTCAACAAATACCATCAACTCTACTTACCGTATGCTAACACTTGCTCTTATTTACATAGTACATTTTATATATATATATACGTATATATATATATATATATATATATATATATATATATATATATATAGTGCATCAGTAAGAACTCCTGGGACAAGAACTTCAGTTTGATATTATCAGGCAAAATCCTCTGTTCCAAAGAACATTAAACTGACTTTACTTTCTGAAGATTTCTAACATAATAAGGGGCAAAATAAATAAATCATTAAAGTGTTAGTAGTGAATTTCTGAAGAAGCCCAGAATGCTTTTTAACGTAACTCATATTTAACTTTCTTAAATGCTATTCAAATTTCTGTCAAAGTAAAGTGATCGAAAGTATGTCCACAGTATCACAGAAAGTGCAAGGTGGCAATTGACATGCAGCATATTTGTGCATACAATAACTGAACTGCCATAGCCCATGGAAGTTATGGCAACTTCATTGTATCCTTTGCAAGCTCTTTGACACAACCTAGTGGGAGAGTCAAAGAATTAGACCATCAGGGGGCCAGATTTATTCATTAGAGGATCACAGTACAGACAGCTATGTCCTATGTCACATTAAAGTGATGTGGAAGCCATCAAAATATTACTTTATATTCCAAATAAATAGTTTTAAACTTCAGAGTTTCATTAGAAAATACAAAATTTCACCTTCATACCTTACTTTTTTCTAAAAATAAAAGCATATATAATAATTAGTTCATAATAGGATTTAATGAGTTGTAAGAGTTTATTTTATACTTTGCTGAGAGGATTTCTTTAAGCTTTTGAGTATCTAAAAAACGATTTCCCCAATTATAAAATAACATATAAACTTCAAACTTTCATAACTGCATTGGAAGTTTTCACTGGCCGGTGATGTTTCTTGGCCATGTTAAAAACTTCCAACAGTGTGATCTAAAATGTAGAAGATGGCATAGTTGTACTAATCCCACATCACATGTGAAAGTTATGTCACTGTCTCAGAGGGTTTCCCTTTGAAGAGTCAGTATTTCTATGGTTTAAATTGAGTACGCCAGAGTCACACGACATGAGAGAAAAGTAAAAAGGGATTGGGATTCTAGCCTATCCTTTCAGTAAAAGACTTTTGCCAGTATCTAACTGTGGGTCTAATTTATTCTCCTGAGATTTCACATTCTAGTATTTCTAAATGATCTTGTATATTGCAGGGTTTTAAGTAACCTTACTATGCTCTTGCTTTTACATTATAGGCAAGGAATTAGACAAGCTTTCCTTGTACAGTTTGACCTACTTCCCTAAAGACTTTTTAACCTGAAGTAAAATCCATTTAACCAGCCAAGGCTAGCACTCCGGTAATAGTTGCTGTCAGCTGGATGGCCAGTTCCATCCAGTGTACACAGACATTCACATCGACTCCAGATAATCCTGAATCATCAGATTTGATTCACACTCCAGGGAAGGTGTTATAGACTAATCTTGTCCATTGCAGTAGGATTTTTCACAGTTATGACAGTCAGCTAGATTTTTATTATTTGCTCTATCTCACCAGAACAATCAACATAAAGGACCTTATAATTTTTCTTTCCCTTTTCATTTCATTATTTTCAAGGTGAAAATAATCTCATTGGCAATGTATAAATATTTTTTTTATATTTATAACATTAACCATTTATAAAATATAGAAAGCCATTTTACAAGGTTTGATTATATCAAAATTTGAAAATAGCATAATGCTATTTTTAAGATTGACTCTGGGGCTTCCCTGGTGGCGCAGTGGTTGAGAATCCGCCTGCCGATGCAGGGGACATGGGTTCGTGCCCTGGTCCGGGAAGATCCCCCATGCCGCGGAGCGGCTGGGCCCGTGAGCCATGGCCGCTGAGCTTGCGCATCTGGAGCCTGTGCTCCGCAACGGGAGACGCCACAACAGTGAGAGGCCCGCGTACCGCAAAAAAAAAAAAAAAAAAAAAAGATTAACTCTGATATGCTTTAAAAGAAAAATAAAGCACTGACATATTTTATTCTTTTCTATTCTCTTTCCTTCAACTATTGTTCAGATAATTATATATCTGGATACTCTAGAATGTATAATTATAATAGCTTAAAATGTATTTCCTAAAATAAGGATATAAAGGATGCATAAATTTTTAACGTGACTCAAATTTTTTAAAAAGACTAAGTATGTACTCATTACTGCTAGGATTGACATGATCCACGCTATTTATCTTTCAAAAAAATTTTTTTAAAACTGAATCAAAACCATTAACAGACACTGATATTCTGGTTTGGTGCTTCTTTTTAAAAAAAAGTTTCTTTAAGAATATGCAACTATACTTACCCTTCCTTCAATCCTCTTTAATAATTCAGATTGACCTGAATGACACCGAGTTATGGGAGCACAACTGTTCATCTGGAGGGTTAACTGCAATTGAACTTTGCCCAAAACAATCTGTTCAACTTCATTTTCATAAGAAAAACTGTCACTTCACTTCCAAAAACAAATGCTTAGCACAAAAGCCAGAACATTAAAAAAAAAATTAAAAGCCAATACATCTTAACAGGAGCATTCACCTGTGCAGCGTATAACTGACGAAAAGCTTGTGAAGTTATGCAGCAACACCACTATTATTGGTATTAGCACCATAGTGGCTAAAATACTATTTTAATATAAGAAAACAAAGATAATTTGAAATGCTTCTCTATATTTTCTACTCCACTTCTTTTCTCATATTAGTATTTGTGGAAACACTACTATATAAACTTTATAATCACCAAATTAACAACTTTGTAAATAGAAAAAATAATATAAACATATTTGTTTTAATAATTAATAGATGTTATAAAATATTTTCAAAAGTTCTCATCTTCATTTTACTGGAAAATTAATCCAGATATATTGGATGTATGAAAATATGTGATCCATGTGATATAATTAGTTCATATAGTCTTTAAAATCACACCCTTTAAACTGTAAAATATTAGCATATACAAGTTTGTCTAATTAAAGTTTTAAACATAAGCAAAATAAACATAAAATATAATAAAGTTGCTTTCCTTCAGATTTCCTAAAAATAGATATTCGTGGAAACATAGTTCTATTACTGACTTGAAAACCATTCTAATTCTATTAAAATCTTTCATTACTGGCCAATTTCTACCAATATTTTTTCAGAATTAAACCTTGTGTATCAATAATATAATACAAGATCAGTATCACTAAAGTATAAAATGAGTTTTAATGGAAATATTTTCATGTTTTCAAATACAAAATAATCAAATTCCTAATTCCAAATCACAGTATTGTGTTGGTGAATTATAGATAAAAGCATTGTTAGAGGTAGTATAAAAGAAAATACTAAAGAGCGAGGCTTTATTTTTTCCTGAGTGAAAATAACTTCATACCTAATTTTAAAAAATGAATAAAAGTCTATGAAAGCACAAGTTATGAGATAATGTTTACCTAATATCTGTCCAATGACTTGGAGAACCCCACCCAATCCAAGTGTTTTGATTAATTATAAATTATAGAAAATAGGATTATAAAGGAAATACTAAAACATTATCCTGCAGTGCCAATTGGACATGGTTTTCACAGTGAACTTTGCATTAATTTTTAATTTATTTTATTTGAAACATTGGTATCAATGTGTGTCTCCTAACAAATAATTACTATTGTTTTTAACAGGAATAGTCTATGGATTTTTACCTGTAGCGGGAATGGCTGTCTCAGTAGAATTACAGTTCTTGACTTGAAACTGGTTTAAAAATCATCAGCTCATATTGCAGCATTTGTAGCAATTAAATAAATACATTACTATTTAGACTTTGAGTTGGATTTCCAACTCTGCTAACTAGGCATTTCCTTTCATATCCTCATTGATTGGAAAGCACCTTAAAAGAATCAACCTAGGTTCAAAAACAGCATTTTATTGTACTAAAGGATAACTTAATCTTGTTTTCTGAAACAAGGAAGTATAATTTTATTTCCCATCCCATCAATACGAGTGTGAGACTTGAGATTTATAATTCTGCCTGATGGTCCCTTTAGTTTATCTCTAGGGAGAAAAATACATTATTCAATAATTAGAGGAAATATTTAGTTTATTTCTTGAGATAGATTTTCTCTTATACTTTTGTTTGGAAAAAATAACCTCATAATAAAATATATTATTATATTTTGTTTACTTACTTGCAAGAAACAACGAACTATTTAAATGAGAAACAAAGAATGTACATTGCATTCTTTTAAAACCATGTAGCAGGGGCTAACAGGGAATCGACTGATAAACCATCTAGGTTTCTTCATTTTTTAAATAAATAATAGTACTTGGCAAAGAGGGTTGTTATGAGGATTAAGTATATAAATATATATGAAAGTGGTAGAACAATGTCTTGCATAAAGTCAGAACTGAATAAATACTAGGTATTAGTAGTGGGGGTGGTATTAATTTGATGGTAGTAGGAGTTGTAGTAGAGGTAAAAATAGTAGAGGTGTTACAGTTCTTGGTGTTGGTGGTGGCTGTAATAGAAACAGTTATGACAGGGCTGCTAAAATATATAAACATCACCACCACCATAGTAAATTTTGGCTGAATGCCTTGGGTCAGGGGCAAATGCCAATCAGTTTTCAATTACCCAACATTCAGCTATAGAAGGTTAAGAGTGATTGGCTGATTCACTGATTAATACGTGGTATGAAAATTCCCACCAGAAACATGGAGGTAATTGGGTTCTGAGTGAAATAGCTAATCACCTTTTCTTATTCTCCTTCAGGAAACACAGGAAGAAGTCAAGTAGAAGAAACATTAAAAACTACATTGTTATCCAATGAGTGTTTTTGGTTTGTTTTCTTCCTTTTTTTTTTTTTTTTTTTTTTTTGGCGGTACGCGGGCCTCTCACTGTTGTGGCCTCTCCCGTTGCGGAGCACAGGCTCCGGACGCGCAGGCTCAGCGGCCATGGCTCACGGGCGCAGCCGCTCCGCGGCATGTGGGATCTTCCCGGACCAGGGGCACGAACCCGTGTCCCCTGCATCGGCAGGCGAACTCTAAACCACTGCGCCACCAGGGTAGCCCTGTATTGTTTTTATTGCTGATAATTACCAGCAGTAGTTCTTATTACTTTACTATTATTCTTCTATTAATTAGTCACATAATTATAATCTTAAATAGATGGAATATGAATGATTTTTATTTCCTTACTCTATTCCCGTATCTCTCATATAATACATATCTCATAAATGACCATGTTCTTTTGCATAATTAGAAAAAAAATACATGATATATTTATATTGTGGTAGATATAAAAACATCGTATACTAGGTACATTACAAATTGGATAGTTACATAAAAGAGAATACACTCTTTATTGTATATGTTATAATATAATATTTATATTCAATAATGCATTTCACTCTTTCAGAGGATGGCATATATTACACTTCCTGTATGCATGAATAATACTTACTGAATGTTGTATAACACTTAGTATATGTATTTCAAAATACTAGTAATTTTTTTCTAGAAATCTTAATTGCATTAATTATGCATTTTTTTCCCCATTAAAACAGTCAATGAAGCAAGCGCTATAGTTACTGGAAGCCTTACCGAAAACTGCTCAGGAAGTAATTTTCCACCAAAAAAAAAAAGAACACAGAAAAACACATCCTGAGATCATATCACTGCTTCTATACAGAGATTCTCTAGTAATTTCATATAAAATATGTTATCTCCACCATCTGACCTGCTTTCATCCCAGAAGCAGGGTCTCCGGAAGAGCGGCCCCTGCTTTGACCCCACTGGGGTTAGAGCCACACTCTTGATCCTTCCTCCTGAATGTGCTCAGTTGTCAGTTTTGCCTCTCGCAGCTGTTGGATATTCCAGAGGATCAGATGGTCAGAATAGGTCTGCAATAGACCTATTAGCATCTCAATACAGCCGCTCAGTCCCCTTTATTACCAATTCACTCAAATTAATTAATATTTAACTTTGTACTACCTCAACTATTATAAATCAGGTTAGCCAGCGAGACAGAAAAGCACACTGAAACATGAAACTGTCTGTGGTTTAAGTCACAGAGGCTCAACCTATGCTATCTGTCACTTTGAAGATCAGAAAAAAGGTAAATTATCTTGGGCAGAGATTATTGAAAACTATTTTCTGATGAATTATGCTCCTTTCAAAAGGTCACAAAAGAGAGGAGCCATGGTGATAAATGTCTGTGATGTGTGTAGATCCTAAAACCCAAGTTTTGAGTTCAGAAAGGTTGGTTGATTTAAAAAAATGCTCCTATGAGTTTGCATTTACTTTATTTGAACCTAACAGTTTTTTGTAGTGTTAAAATATACACTGTACAAGTAAAGACTTTGAGATTTTGACAGCACGTGTAACTTCATAACTTCCTAAAATGTAAGATAATAAAATATTTTTATTATTAATATTATATAAATTATTATTATTATTTTGTTGGCTTAGCTTTAATTTCCTTAAAGCAGAACTCTCTACAGGAGTGAACGGGCTGGACTGAAGAATCATCTAACTTATAAAACTGGTATTTTGAAGTGTGGAAAGCAATGAAATCACTGGCAAAATATCCCTCTGTGTTCCTTTCTCTTTACTTGAATTGGTCTCAGGAATAAAACTCACTGTAAGAAAGCATTTACTTTGAACAGTACAATCCTCTTTGAGTGAGGACTTGATTGCTTTTGATATTCCATAATGCAATGTACACAGTTATAGATATAGCACATGAGGCTTTCTTTTTGACTTTGAGCCACAAAGTATAGAAAGACCAAAGATTAAAGGTGTTCAATCACTCCAGCATACTGTATAAGTTCTTATGTCATATACTCCAGCAAGGAAATGTGGCCAAATGTAAGATGTATTTATACCACGGTGGGTAGGATTTTTTCTTTTTACCTAATATAAACCTAGTTGTTTAAGACAGACTACAATTGGTTTCTGTTTCTGAGAATAATAAAGGGTAGATTCATGGCTACCAAATAACTCCTAGAAAATTTTATTTCCCTCTCAAATATAATCAAGTCCATGGTGTAGTTTATTACAAACATTATAAATCAGTTTAATTTTAAATATTTGCAACTATTTTACAAGCACTTGGCATTTAAAGCTGTGGAAATGAAGTAAGTAATTCATTGAGGTTAACAATGCAGTAAGGAAGAAAGATTAACTCCATATTTTAGACCACTCTTTCACATATTTTCCTGGGCAACACTGCTTCCCAAAACCTATATCAGTTACAGATAAATTGCCATAAATGACAACTATCAACATTTAAATAAACAGTAAAATGAAATACTTCCTAAACAGAGGGTTGTTAAATTCAAGAATGGATTTCTTATGTTAGAACTGTAGTAAAAGAAGAATGGTTTTGTGACTCTAGTACTGGCTTGATTGTGGTTCTGACTGAAGGCAGAAGATAGCAAAAATAATATTGAGATCTTTAGAAAAAAATGCAATTATCAAATTCAGAATTGGGTTCACATACCTCAGCAAGATTTCAAGCTACTTGCATAATGAAAAATGTTCTTAAGTTTCCCAATTCTCTATTGTTTTTATTGAGATTGTTATGCAAATTCTCTGTGTTGCTTCTTTGGCAGAGAAGGTTGAATCAACTGCCAAACTGAACAGAAACTGGCCTCACATTTCCATCCAGCTACCCCATGCTGTATAATCATCTCCCCTTAAAAATATACTTTTCTTCATACTAATGAAGAGTAAACACCAGTTATTTAAAACTATACTGAATACTGTCGTTTCTGTTCTTTCAGGTGTCTCAGAAACAAAAAACTTGCCTTGATTGTTTGATGTTATCATGTTGAGAGCCAACTGATCTTTTCTCCTAATAAAGAGTTTTAAGCACGAAAGTTAAATCCTTTTTTTTTTTAATATCTTTATTGGAGTATAATTGCTTTACAATGGTATGTTAGTTTCTGCTTAATAACAAACTGAATCAGTTATACATATGTCCTCATATCTGTTCCCTCTTGGGTCTCCCTCCCTCCCACCCTCCTTATCCCACCCCTCTAGGCGGTCACAAAGCACGGAGCTGATATCCCAGTGCTATCCCGCTGCTTCCCACTATCTATTTTACGTTTGGTAGTGTATATATGCCCATGCCACTCTCTCACTTTGTCACAGCTTACACTTCCCCCTCCCCATATCCTCAAGTCCATTCTCTAGTAGGTCTGTGTCTTTATTCCCGTCTTGCCCCTAGGTTCTTCAGAACTTTTATTTTTATTTTTATTCCATATATGTGTGTTAGCATACAGTATTTGTTTTTCTCTTTCTGACTTACTTCACTCTGTAGGGCAGGCTCTAGGTCCATCCACCTCACTACAAATAACTCAATTTCATTTATTTTTATGGCTGAGTAATATTCCATTGTATATATGTGCCATATCTTATTTATCCATTCCTCTGTTGATGGACACTTAGGTTGCTTCCATGTCCTGGTTATTGTAAACAGAGCTGCAATGAACATTTTGGTACATGAATCTTTTTGAATTATGGCTTTCAGAGAGTGTATGCCCACTAGTGAGACTGCTGGGTCATATGGTAGCTTTATTTTTAGTATTTTAAGGAACCTCCATACTGTTCTCCATAGTGGCTGTATCAATTTACATTCCCACCAACAGTGCAAGAGGGTTCCCTTTTCTCCACGCCCTCTCCAGCATTTATTGTTTGTAGATTTTTTGATGATGGCCATTCTGACTGATGTAAGATGATACCTCACAGTAGTTTTGATATGCATTTCTCTAATGATTAATGATGTTGAGCATTCTTTCATGTGTTTGTTGGCAATATGTATATCTTCTTGGAGAAATGTCTATTTAGGTCTTCTGCCCATTTTTGGATTGGGTTGTTTGTTTTTTTGATATTGAGCTGAATGAGCTGCTTGTAAATTTTGGTAATTAATCCTCTGTCAGTTGCTTCATTTCCAAATATTTTCTCCCATTCTGAGGGTTGTCTTTTAGTCTTCTTTACAGTTTCCTTTGTTACGTAAAAGCTTTTAAGTTTCATTAGGTGCAATTTGTTTATTTTTCTTTTAATTTCCATTACTCTAGGAGGTGGGTCAAAAGGATCTTGCTGTGATTTATGTCATGGAGTGTTCTACCTATGTTTTCCTCTAAGAGTTTGATAGTATCTGGCCTTACATTTAGGTCTTTAATCCATTTTGAGTTTATTTTTGTGTATGGTGTTAGGGAGTGTTCTAATGTCATTCTTTTACCTGTAGCTGTCCAGTGTTCCCAGCACCACTTACTGAAGAGGCTGTCTTTTCTCCATTGTATATTCTTGCCTCCTTTATCAAAAATAAGGTGACCATATGTGCGTGGGTTTATCTCTGGGCTTTCTATCCTGTTCCATTGATCTACATTTCTGTTTCTGTGCCGGTACCATACTATCTGGATTACTGTAACTTTGTAGTATAGACTGAAGTCAGGGAGCCTGATTCCTCCAGCTCCATTCTCCTTTCTCAAGAATGCTTTGGCTATCTGGGGTCTTTTGTGTTTCCATACAAATTGTGAAATTTTTTGTTCTACTTCTGTGAAAAATGCCAGTGGTAGTTTGATAGGGATTGCATTGAATCTATAGATTGCTTTGGGTAGTAGAGTCATTTTCACAATGTTGATTCTTCTGATCCAAGAACATGGTATATCTCTCCATCTGTTTGTATCATCTTTAATTTCTTTCACCAGTGTCTTATAGTTTTCTGCATACAGGTCTTTTGTCTCCTTAGGTAGGTTCATTCCTAGGTATTTTATTCTTTTTGTTGCAATGGTAAATGGGAGTGTTTACTTAATTTCACTTTCAGATTTTTCATCATTAGTGTATAGAAATAAAAGAGATTTCTGTGCATTAATTTTGTATTCTGCTACTTTACCAAGCTCATTGATTAGCTCTAGTAGTTTCCTGGTAGCATCTTTAGGATTCTCTATGTATAGTATCATGTCATCTGCAAACAGTGACAGCTTTACTTCTTTTTCAATTTGGATTCCTTTTATTTCTTTTTCTTCTCTGATTGCTGTGGCTAAAACTTTCAAAAGTATGTTGAATAATAGAGGTGAGAGTGGGCAACCTTGTCTTGTTCCTGATCTTAGCGGAAATGCTTTCAGTTTTTCACCACTCAGGATGATATTCGCTGTGGGCTTGTCATATATGGTCTTTATTATGTTGAGTAAAGTTCTCTCTATGCCTACTTTCTGGAGGATTTTTATCACAAATGGGTTTTGAATTTTGTCGAAAGCTTTCTCTGCATCTGTTGAGATGATCGTACGGTTTTCTCCTTCAATTTGTTAATATGGTGTATCACATTGATTGATTTGCATATATTGAAGAATCCTTGCATTCCTGAGATAAACCCCACTTGATCATGGTGTATGATCCTTTTAATGTGCTGTTGGATTCTGTTTGCTAGTATTTTGTTGAGGATTTTTGCATCTATGTTCATCAGTGATATTGGTCTGTAGTTTTCTTTCTTTGTGACATCTTTGTCGGGTTTTGGTATCAGGGTGATGGTGGCCTCGTAGAATGAGTTTGGGAGTGTTCCTCCCTCTGCTATATTTTGGAAGAGTTTGAGAAAGATAGGTGTTAGCTCTTCTCTAAATGTTTGATAGAATTCGCCTGTGAAGCCCTCTGGTACCGGGCTTTTGTTTGTTGGAAGATTTTTAATCACAGTTTCAATTTCAGTGCTTGTGATTGCTCTGTTCATATTTTCTATTTATTCCTGGTTCAGTCTCAGAACATTGTGCATTTCTAAGAATTTGTCCCTTTCTTCCAGGTTGTCCATTTTATTGGCATATAGTTTTTTGTAGTATTCTCTCATGATCCTTTGTATTTCTGCAGTGTCAGTTGTTACTTCTCCTTTTTCATTCCTAATTCTATTTATTTGAGTCTTCTCTCTTTTTTCCGTGATGAGTCTGGCTAATGGTTTATCAATTTTGTTTATCTTCTCAAACAACCAGCTTTAGTTTTATTGATCTTTGCTATTGTTTCCTTCATTTCTTTTTCATTTATTTCTGATCTGGTCTTTATGATTTCTTTCCTTCTGCTAACTTTGGGGCATTTTTGTTCTTCTTTCTCTAATTGCTTTAGGTGTAAGGTTAAGTTGTTTATTTGAGATGTTTCTTGTTTCTTAAAGTAGCATTGTATTGCTATAAACCCTCTTAGAACGGATTTTGCTGCATCCCATAGGTTTTGGGTCATTGTGTTTTCATTGTCATTCGTTTCCAGGTATTTTTTGATTTCCTCTTTGATTTCTTCAGTGATCTCTTGGTTATTAAGTAGTGTATTGTTTAGCCTCCATGTGTTTGTATTTTTTTACAGATTTTTTTCCTGTAATTGATATCTAGTCTCATAGAGTTGTGGTTGGAAAAGATACTTGATACGATTTCAATTTTCTTAAATTTACCCAGGCTTGATTTGTGACCCAAGATAAGATCTATCCTGGAGAATGTTCCAAGAGCACTTGAAAAGAATGTGTATTCTGTTGTTTTCGGATGGAATGTCCCATAAATATCAATTAAGTCCATCTTGTTTAATGTATCATTTGAAGTTTGTGTTTCCTTATTTATTTTCATTTTGGATGATCTGTCCATTGGTGAATGTGGAGTGTTAAAGTCCCCTACTATGATTGTGTTACTGTCGATTTCCCCTTTTATGGCTGTTAGTATTTGCCTTATGTATTGAGGTGCTCCTATGTTGGGTGCATAAATATTTACAATTGTTATATCTTCTTCTTGGATTGATCCCTTGATCATTATGTACTGTCCTTCTTTGTCTCTTGTAATAGTTTTTATTTTAAAGTCTATTTTGTGTGATATGAGAATTGCTACTCCAGCTTTCTTTTGATTTCCATTTGCATGGAATATCTTTTTTCTATCCCCTCACTTTCAGTCTGTATGTGTCCCTAGGTCTGATGTGGGTCTCTTGTAAACAGCATATATACGGATCTTGTTTTTGTATCCATTCAGCCAGTCTGTCTTTTGGTTGGAGCATTTAATCCATTTACATTTAAGGTAATTATCAATATGTATGTTCCTATTACCATTTTCTTAAATGTTTTCGGTTTTTAATTGTAGGTCTTTTCCTTCTCTTGTGTTTCCTGCCTAGAGAAATTCCTTTAGCATTTGATGTAATGCTGGTTTGGTGGTGCTGAATTCTCGTAATTTTTGCTTGTCTGTAAAGGTTTTAATTTCTCCGTCAAATCTGAATGAGTTCCTTGCTGTGTAGAATAATCTTGGTTGTAGGTTTTTCTCCTTCATCACTTTAAATATGTCCTGCCACTCCCTTCTGCCTTGCAGAGTTCCTGCTGAAAGATCAGCTGTTAACCTTATGGGGATTCCCTTGTGTGTTATTTGTTGTTTTTCCCTTGCTGCTTTTAATATTTTTTCTTTGAATTTAATTTTTGATAGTTTGATTAATATGTGTCTTGGCATGTTTCTCCTTGGATTCATCCTGTATGGGACTCTCTGTGCTTCCTGGACTTGATTAACTATTTCCTTTCCTTTATTAGGGAAGTTTTCAACTATAATCTCTTCAAATATTTTCTCAGTCCCTTTCTTTTTCTCTTCTTCTTCTGGGACCCCTATAATTCGAATGTTGGTGCATTTAATGTTGTCCTGGAGGTCTCTGAGACTGTCCTCAATTCTTTTCATTCTTTTTTCTTTATTCTGCTCTGTGGTAGTTATTTCCACTCTTTTGTCTTCCAGGTCACTTACCCGTTCTTCTGCCTCAGCTATTCTGCTATTGATCACTTCTGAGAATTTTTAATTTCACTTATTGTGTTGTTCATCACTGTTTGTTTGCTCTTTAGTTCTTCTAGGTCCTTGTTAAACGATTCTTGTATTTTCTCCATTCTATTTCCAAGATTTTGGATCCTCTTTACTATCATTATTCTGAATTCTTTTTCAGGTAGACTGCCTATTTCCTCTTCATTTGTTAGGTCTGACGGGTTTTTGCCTTGCTCCTTCATCTGCTGTATGTTTCTCTGTCTTCTCATTTTGCTTAACTTACTGTGTTTGGGGTCTCCTTTTTGCAGGCTACAGGTTCATAGTTCCCATTGTTTTTGGTGTCTGTCCCCAGTGGCTAAGGTTGGTTCAGTGGGTTGTGTAGGCTTCCTGGTGGAGGGGGGCTAGTGCCTGTGTTCTGTGTATGAGGCTGGATTTTTGTCTTCCTGGTGGGCAGGTCCACATCTTGGGGTGTGTTTTGGGGTGTCTGTGGCCTTATTATGGTTTTAGGCAGCCTCTCTGCTAATGGATGGGGTTGTGTTCCTGTGTTGCTAGTTGTTTGGCATAGGGTGTCCAGCACTGTAGCTTGCTTGTCGTTGAGTGGAGCTGAGTCTTGGTGTTGAGATGGAGATCTGTGGGAGATTTTTGCTGTTTGATGTTACCTGGAGCTGGGAGGTCTCTTGTGGACCAGTGTCCTGAAGTTGTCTCTCCCACCTCAGAGGCACAGCCGTAACATCTGGCTGGAGCACCAAGAGCGTTTTGGGAGGTCTGAGGTCTTCTGCCAGCATTAAGTAGGTGTTCTGTAGGAGTTGTTCCACATGTAGATGTATTTTTGATGTATTTGTGGGGAGGAACGTGATCTCCACATCTTAGTCTTCCACCATCTTGAAGCTCCTCGTAAATCATTTTTATTCTAACATAAATCTTACAAACTACAAAACTCGTTAAGATTTAACTTAGCAGGTTGAATTTACTCTTGTACACAAATGATAATCACCTACCACCAACTAAATTTTATATAAGTCCATTAAAGTCATAGGCAGACAAGCTTAGAAAAAAAGTCAACCAAAATAAGATTTTGTGACAACTATGGTATCACTTTCATAATTTATTTTTATTGGAACTGAATTCATAAAATTAAGTTAATATAATTCTTGCTTTATGAAAACCTTTTAAAACTGGCTCATGTACGGTAATCATTTACATATTTATGTATTAGCTTATTTGTTCATTCATTTGAATACATGCAAGCATGTATTCATTCATTCATTTGTTTATTTGATTATAATAATATAATAAGTATTTATAAGTCAATCATCCAGGATATGAACTTTTCTTATATTTATTTACTTATGTGGGCTTAATTTCATAAATATTTTTAACACTTTAAAAATTTTTGTTCTCTTTAACTTTGTAATATAGGGTTATTGTGACAGATGCAACTTTAAGAACTTAGCTGTCACTTAATATTATATTGCTATGACTCATAAACAGTTTTATATCATTATTTTTCATTATTTTTGATTGATGTATAATATTCCATTGTGTGAATGTACTATAGATTAGTCATCCATTCTCTTTTTAATGAAACTTAGATTATTTCCAGGTCTTATGTAATTTGAACAGTGCTTCATGAAAACATATCTTGCTGAATATAAACAAGAGTTTTTCTTGGGTATGAATCTAGGAGAATGGCTTAGTTTATTTTTTGTAATAATGCTAAGCTATTTCTCAAAGTAGTTAAAACATTTCAATTCTCTCAAGTTATATTAAATTTAGACTAGAAGCTGTGAAACCTCATCTTCTCCAACACCAGAAATATTTGATTTAAATATATACATATTTCCAACTAAATAGTTAAAAATGGTAACTCGTTACCTTCTTGACTTGCATTTCTCTGATCATTAATGATATCAAACATTTGTTCTATGTTTATTGAACATATATGTTTGCTTTGGGGGAAATGTCAGTTTATGACTTTTGCTCAGTTTTCTATTCATACTTATTTATTAATACATAGAATTTTTATATAGTACTAATACACATATTTTTAGTTATAAGTGTTGAGAAAAATTCTCCATTTGAAACTTGTTTTACTCTCTTAAAATGTATTTTTATAAGCTACATTTCTTAATTTTAATCTAAATGAAAATTTAGTGTTAAGAATTTATCAAGGCTTCAAAAAGAAAAAGGATAAACTTTATGAAAATGTATTCAAGAAATATTAATAAATGTATAGATATACCACGTTCATGGATGAAAATAATATATTGAAAATATATCATTTTTTCCTAAGTTTATTTTCAGTTTTAGAAATTCCAATAAAAACCTCACAGGAATTTTCATAGCATTTAATAAAATGGTTCTTAAATGTGTGTGAAAGAACAAAGGGCAAGAATTGTCAGTAATAATTAAGGGTAAGAAGGAGAGACTTGCCCTTTCAGATATCAGGACTTATTATGAAGCTATAGTAATTAAGAACCTGAAGTATTCACATAGGGGTAAAAATGTTTAAGTAAAATAAGTTTGAGTTTAGGCTTAAATCTCCATTTTGTCACTAAAAGTCATTTTGCTTTGTCCCTTTGAATGTAAAAACTTTGTTCAAAAAAAGAGTATACTCGTTATGAACATATTTCTATTCTCCAAAGCTATCAGTGAGTATCAGGAGTGCATTTATCTTGAAAACAATAAAGCCAAATCCCATCCCACCACTATAGCATGGCAAAAAGCCTCATTATTTTCTAATTCAGGTATACTACTGAAATTCACCTCTAGAAGTAATTAATAGCCTTATTACCAAGGAAGAAAGTGGCAAGTTTTATTGGTCCATATGTGTCGAATCATAACTAAACAAAATTACCTTACAAAGTTGACAGAAAATAAACAATGAAATATAAATGAAATCCCTTCACAAAGATTGAATTGTGGTACATTACTGTGTAGTTTAAATAATTACTTTTTTCTACATGATTCTATAGAGCTTTACAAAATTTTGTTTATTAAAATACATGAATACAGCTGTCCCATGGAAAATAACTAACACCAAAATTTAATGTCAGTGCCAGTATAAATCAAATTCTCTTTTCTGTTGATATGAAGATTTTATAGAATTACTTCATTAATATTATATTTATTTTATTTTTATTCCAGTTTATATAGCATCATTATTACTCTATAAAGTTACATTTAAATTGATCTTTCATTTCATATCAAGTCAAAGTGGCAATTTTTTTTCACTTTTATGGCAAAATTTGTTAAATTCCTACACCATAACCCTTGCCTTTGGTTTATCTGAGAAGTAAAACTCTTAAAACTACAGCTATGGAGTTTTGCCACTCAAATTTGTGCCATCTTATAAGAAGCTTCTTTCTACTATTCTACCTTCTATTTCAATCCCATCTCAATTGCAAGCCCCCAAATGTCATACTTTTTCTGCCTGTACAAAAGAAAAAAGAATAGAAAAACCCATGTCACTTCAATTATGACAACAGTAATGTATTTAGTTTATATGTGTCTCACACAGGGCTGGTCTCCTGAAAAAACCTACCTGAGCTAGGGAAAAAATACAGACATCTCACTAAAAAGAAAATAAAGTGAAACTTAAGTACCTCTAATTGATTATGTTTATTTATTGATTATTTTAAAATAGTAAATTATCATTACAGAGAACTTCAAAAATGTCACATTGTGACTGAGCAGGACCCCTTGGGGTCCTCCTGGGACAGGCCTTCCCCCATATCCTCTGCTTTAGCTCCTCTCTGAAGTACCTAGATAACAGTATTTGATGCACATTTCCTGAGTTGTTTTACAGATGTAAAAAACACCCCTCCCCCAATGGAAGATGTTAACTACTTGATGACCATGACCACATAGTCCCAAGCTTCCTGGAACCTAAGGACTGATAAAGTTAACCTCTGTGACACCACCCTGTTCCCTCACCATCAGCTAATCAGAGAATTTTGCACAAGCTGATAAAATACACTGCAACCACTCCTCTCACCTGGCTTGTAAAAATCCTTTGTTGAAACCCTTGAGGAGCTCGGGGCTTTAAGGGCATGAGCCACCCATCTCCTTCAATGGCCCTGCAATAAACCTTTCTCTGATCCAAACTCTGACATTAAAGTTTGTTTGGCCTCACTGTGCGTCAGGCACACGAACTTGTGCTAACAACATACCACAGAGTTTCTCCATAACAATATATGTATAAAAACATAAATGAATTCACTAATAAGCTTTTAAAAATTAATAGGACATTGAAATCCTGGCATAAATTATCAAACATTTTTTTCATGCTTGTTTGTTTTAACCCATAAATCATTCATCATATTGAGGGCCAAGCTAGGCTACAGGTATAGCTAACTCTACAGCTCACTGATTCCACAGACACCCCCTGAAAAACAGCTGGACAGGGAACCATTCCTTTGATGGTTCTTGCCACCAGAGAATCTCTCTGGAGCAGAGAATAGGTGGCTCACATTCCAGCTATGATTTTAAATAAATATGCATTTCAAAAGCAGCCCAGTCATCACTACTTTATTTTTCTGCTTTAGGGAATATCTATGTGATTATATTTGACTCCAGCTTGAAAAGACATCCGATACATTGCTTCAAAGACACATGCAATTCCTTTAAATATTAGTGACAAAATGAACTTAAGGAACCAAAAATAAATGAATTATTCTCATTATTCCCAACCTAAGCAGCCTCAAGCAATCTTAACATCTTTGCACGATGGAAAATGTAATTGAAAGTCTATGAGAGAAAAATTCCCTTTAGTTAACTTTTTTCCTTTTCTAGCTGATAAACTCCAAAGTGTCTTCATTTATCTTAGTTATGCCTTCCACTGTTTCGCTCAGAGAGAGGTAGCATGACACTTTAGTCTCCAGTTAGCACAAGACCTATAGCCAACTCTCCGCTTTCAGTCTTCAAGCCAACTGCAATTCAGCACATGAGAAAAAATAACAGCCGGTGCAAAGTTCTTAGGGTCTGGCCCAGCAGGGGAAGTAGAAGCAAAAAGTCATGTCAACAACAATAACAATGAAAACATTTTTAAAAGCTCTGATATTATGAATAGCCTCAGTACCAAAGGCAAGGCCTGCTGTTCATGCCTTAACAACAGAGCAAAAAGAGCAGACATCCTCATTTACACATGCTAGTTCAATTCCAAAGACACAAAAGTAGGGAAGACGATGTAGGTCTTAGGGGAAGCATTGCAGTTAGGTTGATAGCATTGTTACCGCACCTATTACACTAAAATAAATGCTACCAATAAATGAGAACATCCATTTTCTCATTTTAATATTTTCTGTTCTCTAAAGTGTTCATCTTCAGCTATGATAGAGTAAGTGAACAGTATGTAAGAAAAAGAGTGTTGCCCACCACCTGGTTCTACAAGGACTGAGTCATTAGCTACCCCATTTCCTAAGACACAGTATACCCTGAAAGGAATTCAGGGAGAAGATCAGAAATAAGGTACTCTGTACTCTGAGAAAACAGGACAAATAGGTTATTTTTGCTTCCTTATTTTAAAATTAATTTTTATTGGAGGATAGTTGATTTACAATGTTGTGTTAGTTTCTGCTGTACAGCCAAGTGAATCAGTTATACATATACATATATCCACACTTCTTCAGGTTCTTTTCCCATATAGTTCATTACAGAGTATTGAGTAGAGTTCCCTGTGCTATACAGTAGGTCCTTATTAGTTATCTATTTAAATATAGTAATGTGTGTATGTCAATCTCAATCTCCCAATTTATCACTCTCACCTCTCCCCCCTTGGTAACCATAAGTTTGTCTTCTACATCTGTGACTGTATTTCTGTTTTGTAAATAAGTTCATTTGGACCATTTTTTTAGATTCCACATATAAGCAATATTATATGATATTTGTCTTTCTCTCTCGACTTAGAAATATATCAGGAGAAATTTTTTATGAACATGGATTCTTGCATATTCCCATACTTAGAAAAGCAGTAAAATCATTAATTAAGATATCTGTTCCTTGTGACTAGCAGTAACTGTCTACTGAGATGATATGTATGCTCGATTGAACTAGCCCTTCACCAAAATCACTGGCTTCTCCCCCTACCTCTTCAGAGCAGTTCCTCAGAGCTATCTGAGAGGCTGTCTCCCAGGCTATAGTCTTCAGTAAGTCCCCAAATAAAACTGAAACTCACAGCTCTCACATAATGCACTTCATTTTTCAAATCAACAGCGACTTGACAAATATCCAGGACAAAAAGTTATTCTGCTCTTATAAATCTTAATCATTTTGTTAACTAAGGTGTCACTGTATTTATGTAAGGTAAATATGTAGACATGGAATATCTGCAATCTTTCATATCAGGATAAATTACTATATTTTATGAAAATCTAAACTTGACCATCCTTGGATATAAAATAGGGTTCATTTTCTCACACCCTGAAAAGGCAACTTTCCTCATATATATTGAATTCAGGTACAGAGATAAAAGAAAACTGATAGCTATGAGCCAGTAAAATTGAAAGTTCATTCTGTCTACTATTTGTCTACATTTGATATAAAAAGTGACCTGAATGAAAGATAGGCAAATAGTTATATATCCTGGAGTATAGGATTAAAAAAAAAGTCACATTCATTTTGAGTCTGTGTTTAAAATTAATCACAGAGCACTTCAATTTCCTCTTGGCTACTTGAGTCTTCTCAAGTTTTAAGAGACCATTTTGTATAACACAGAGTAATATTAATTGTCTTCCATTATTATCTGGCATAAAATTGGGAAATGGCTTCTGTGCCTGTATTACATTACTTAAAATGTTATCTTTTCCCATTAGTCCTTGAAATTTCCCATTAAACTAAAATTTAAACATACCTCCAGAAGAGGGTACATTTGTACTTTACATTAAACCTAACCATATCATGCATGCCATTCTTCCCCTCAAAATTAGTTGAAGCCTCAAACGACCCCTTTCCTTTTCCAACATAAATTTGTATTTCAAGCTTTTCACTAATCTAGCCTGCCCCACCCAATCTGTCCCATCTGATCAGACACATCTGTCACACTACCTGCTGTTTCCACATCTGACCTCCTGATTCTCCCAGTAGCAAAGCTTTCTCAGATCTATCAACCTGGCCAGAAACGGTTATTCCTTGCCCAACCACCAGATTTTGGCTTTCCATTTTTTATATGTATATTTGAGTTAAACTTCTTTAAGAAAATTGTTTTATAAGTAAAAGTAGACATGTGTCATTTTAGTCTCTAAAGTCTTACAATACTATGGTCCATGGACCAGCATCATTCATATAATCTAATGCTTATTAGCAATGACGAATCTCAGGCCCCACCCAACACTACGGACTCAGAATCTGCATTTTTAACAAGATCTCCAGGTGATCCATATGCACATTAACATTTGAAAAGCACTTTCAATATTTCCAAAAACACAAACAAATGACAACAGCAACAACATCACAACTAGTAGCTAGAAATGAGGGAGGAAGGGAGAGGAAGGGAAAAAGTGAATGTCAAACAAACTGCATTCATTCTGAGTTATGTGTTTAATAGAAAATATAAAATCTAGATTGTGTTCACTTAGGTACATATATACTTAGCTAGGTATTCACACAATATAAGAAGTATTTAACTATATAATATATGCTCCAAGTGTGAATAGTTTGGTCTGATAGAGGTTGTTAGTATTTTGAATAATAAATAATTTACTAATGTCACATATTGAAAGAAATTTTTGTGCCCAATAAAATGGCACCAAAATAGTTACTCTTTAGGAAAAAATTGTGTCAATAAACTTATCCTATTCATCCTAGTGCAAGTTATTAATAAAAGGAGGAAATTATATGTTCCTTCTCTTAGGTAAATTCAATTATTAGAAATATGGGGGGAAATGTGTAACAAATAAGATTTTTTTGCATTTAATAAATCGTTTTTATTTAGAATAAACATAATATGGTAGAAAGAATATTACAGAATCATAGATATTTAGCTGTGGAGAAAGCCAGTGACAAGGGCCATCATGCTTGGGCCTTTGTGGGAGAAGATTTAGAGATGCAGTTGTGTGTGTGTGTGTGTGTGTGTGTGTGTGTGTGTGTGTGGTGTATGTGGTGTGTCTGTGCTGGGAAAGTTGAGCTATACCAGTGGGATCTAGTCATACTGTAACATCTAAAGGTAGGTAAAACCAAGTAAAATGACATTTTATTAATTTCTTTAAAATGGTGTTTTCATCAAATAACCTCCCCTGAGATGATCAAAATCTTCTAAGGCAGTGTTTACTTATAAATTCCATGTTAGAGTCATACTACTTTTCTCCTTTATTCTACAAAACAACAACAAAAAAAAACTTCAACAGATAACTCCTCACATGATATTTGAAGAAAATTTAAAATTTTGACCTACGTCATCTGGGCCCAACATAACTTCGAACCTTTATAATACAAATACTTTCCAACAAAACTGTGCAATTCAGGCAGACTAAAATATTCTATGGTTCAGGGATGAAAGTGCTAATTACAGGTGAAAACTTTTCCTATCTTTAAAACTCTCCACTGCCTTGAGAGGTCATTTTCATTCAGTAAAATTTTAGCTTCAATGTTACACCCTTCATGAAACCTTTCTTTTCTCCATAGATCCTTCTATTTGGCTACTGCTACTAACTAGATAGGCTAACCTTGGTAATATAGTTAATTGCTTTGGATCTTCATCTCTTCATTGGTAATAAAAGTGGTTGGCCTAGATCTATGAATTTCTAACTTTTATTACTCATGCACCCTAAAATAATCTTTTAAAACCTATATACTGACTCATATATTTTAAGTTGACATTTAAAATGTTTCCTCATGAGCATAAATAACTGAAAATGATGTAACTTCCAGCATAATGTAAATATTGATATTTTAACATAAAGCTGTTACACCACTCTTTTAAATACACCCAATGGGATCTAAATATCATAGTGATTTAATACCCACTATCATGTAAAAATAGATGAACATGTCTTCTCTAATAGTCAAAATTTTTGTTATTTCCTTTTCTTCTTAAGTTCGTGTTTTCAATCAACTCCCCGCATAAAACGTTATGGTAAGCTCATATGGTTTTTGCTTGAAAATCTTATACTGACCAATCTATCATATATTGTTGCAATAAAATATTGAAATTATCAATTTATTATTATTTCTTTTAATTATAATGTTCTAAGGCTGCAATTTGTTTTTCTGAATTTTCTTATTACAGTTATAAGCAAAGAACTAATCAAAACTACACAGATATATAAATTTAAAAACAACTTTAATTAAAAATAAAATTTGCCAGAAATTCATGTTTTATAGCAATGAACTAGACTTTTTTTTTTCCAATTAAGATAGATAGTACTTATTGCTATGCACTCACAATCAATTCATTTCTGTTTTTTTATTGTTTTAGATGTAAGCATTCGGAAATCTTGCTTACATAAATAAATAGAAACGGAAATAGTCTTTTACAGCATCATGACTTAATTCTTTGAACTTGAGTTATATGTTAAATACCAGAGTAATTTACCATTAAAATGATAACTTTATCAGCTGACAATTTATTAGGTCTTTCTTCAATTTGAATGAAAACAAAGAACTAAAACCACTTGACTTGAAATGGAATTTGATACACAGCCTTTCACATTCTCAATACCAAGTTTTTAATTCTCTTTTGTTTAATACATATCCAAGGAACAATGTACCTTAATAAGATTTCAGAAGAATGAAAGGAATGCTTTTCTTTTTACAAGAAAAAGAAAAAAAAGCAATTGTGAAAAGGGAATTGGTAAAGAGAATTAGCTTGACAGTTTGAGCTTAAACACAATGTAATTCTCAATCTTGGACATGTTCTTTGATTCTCCAGTTTACATGTACCTCAGTTTGAGGTACTGCTGGAGGTACTCTCATACTACTTTGTGTATGTTTATGGGTTACTCAGGTGTTGCATCCTACACAGTGCTTTGCATAAAGCCTTGAATTTAACACTATGTACATATAAAATTCGTAATTTCTAAAGTCAAATTTATGCCATATGATAATATATCTAATTGAACTATATACAACATTTTTTATGTAAATGAATATGACATTGTCATTATGGTTTTCAATATTCATTCCCAAATATGTTGAATGACAAAGGCACTAAATATAGTGTAAGGAGCTTGTGAATATATTGTATTTATTAGGCCTCTGTGGGAACACCAGGAAATTAACCCACTATAACTATATTCGCAGTTTCTCCCATTTGCATTTTCTACAATTTTTTTCCAAGTAATACTACCTCCCAGTCAAGTTTTCATCTTCAATATTCTCTTTTCATTTCTAGACTCTGGTGCAACACCTAACTACACAGCGCCAATTACACATACCCTGTCCATGAATATTAGCCAATAGGTGAAATTTTTTCAGCAGAAACTTTTTTTTTTTTTAAATTTAAAAGTGAATCGAAGTAGGCATTTTATCTGGGGACCATGTGTCTAACAGAGCAGTTATTTCCAACTAAGGATATGAAGTCAAAGTTACAGCAAATCTACTTTGCAATGTTATCACACATGCCAAACATAATATTGAACTACCAACAAAATGACTGTGTTATGCAAAATACACTATAATTAACTTCATAAATTCACTGTACTTGTAGCCCCAACATGTATGTACTTTGGTGACAAGAACCACAGTGCTGAAAGCAAATGTGAAATTTGCTAAATGAAATTTTGGAAGCTTAAGTCATTTAACCTTTCCAGTTTAAACAACCTAATATAAGAGTTAGTCATTCTTGGACATGAGACATTACAAATAAACTGCCCAAAATAATAGTCATCATATTCTGGGATATTTGTACTCTGAATTATTATAGTAAATTTCTCTTAAGTGTTTCAATAAATAAAATAATAATATGCAGCCTTCTGAAATCACAGGTAAAGCTAAGAATAAGTCACCCCTCTAGTATCTATATACACAACCAAGACTCACAAGTTGTTCCTGAAAGGGTTCGGGGCACTTGAGGAATTTTGCTCCAAGATTCAGGGTTTAAATTTATGCCATGATTTATGAGATTTTTCCTTAATATACTGAATGCTGACTTAAATATTTGATCTTTAGTGATGTGTAAGTTCCTTACCTCAATTTAATATTTACTCAGGAAACACACAGGAAATAAATTATGATTGATAAATGAGGACTCAGAGGCCTGGAAGTGATCCCTTAAGCTTATCTCCTCAATATCTAAATAAGACTCCTTCCAAAGTCTGAGGTCAGTTTCCAGAATATCCAAGAGAGAAGCTATTACCTATTCTCAAAGGCAATTTGAAACAATTCAATTAAAAATGAT
The DNA here is from genome assembly GCF_011762595.2 of Tursiops truncatus. NCBI lineage: Eukaryota > Metazoa > Chordata > Mammalia > Artiodactyla > Delphinidae > Tursiops > Tursiops truncatus. The sequence goes on from NC_047037.1 coordinate 102,541,131, forward strand.
TTAGTAGTTACAATTAGAATCCCAATGTGAGAATTTCTGTCTCTTTATTTGAAAAAAAAATGGCAGAAATGAAAATACTTAGAAATAATATTTTTAAAGCATTACATTAAAAAAAGCGTGCACTTTTCATGATAGGTACCAATTACATTTTTGACTGAATATTTACATATAAAATTGAAGGACTCCTGAGTATCAGGTTTTCACTGATTTCTGTCTTTTGATCATTTTTAACCAAGGGTATTTGTAACACATATGTACTGTCTCTTACTCTCTCTCTGCCTTATAATCTGTCCTCTGCTTTCCTGCCTATACATATACACATTGTCATGCTTATTACTGCATCTCCCCCCTTATACTCACAATCTTATAGAACGGATTGCATCTGCAGGATTTAAGTGTGATTAAGTCTCAATACTCATGCTTGAGCTTCAAACTTTATGACATTTGCAAAGTAGCTAATTATTTGGCCTTGAATAAGAACTGATTTTCAACATAATAAAGAAAAAGTACTGTCACAGCAAAGTCATTCAGAATTTATAAAGAAGTCAGAATGGTGTGACATGCCTTCTTTTAAAAGAAACAATCCTGAACCATGTTAGACAGACCATCAAAACCAATTATTGAACCAAGTAAAGTTGTTTGATTCTGAAACACTATCCAATCACGGATTAGTCTAAGTTCTAAATAAATAAGAACTTGAAGACTTCTCAATGTAGAGAACAGAAATATTGTATGTTATAAGACAAATTGTGTACTCTTTAGTTAGAATTTATTTTGTTTGCTTTGGCCATTTTTTTTTTTTTTGATGTATTTCAAAACTTTGATTCTCTGGAATCTGGAACCTCCAAGAAAAAAAAAATACCTTTCTAGATAGCTGACTTTTCCTCCTAAGACTTTATTCTGGTTATGATAAAAGCTAATACTTAATAAGTACGTATTATATGCCAGGAGCTGTTTTGTTTTCTTACTTTATCCTCCCAACACCACCACAAAGGAGATACTATTGTTATTTCTAGTCATCTCCAATTTATACATGAGTACCCAGAGTGGTTCAGTACTCTGCCCACAGTCACACAGTGAATAAGATGTAGAACAAAGATGAAATCCAGATCCTCTGATTTATGCCATTTATACTGATTAAAGCAATGATGTTCCCAATCATTGTTTTCTGCGAAGGAAACTTTATGAAGTATGTAACTAGTTAATTCTTTACCAGAGTGGAGATAATATAATTTAAACATTTATTGATACCTCAAGGCCACAACTCTGAACATATCTACTTGCTTTATGCACTTTGCATATGAAGTGCTAGGATGCACTCAGAATTTACTCAGGCACAGAAGGCAGTGGTCCCACAGAGGCCCCAGCACCAATGGAACTCGAGTACATATTATCGTATCCTTTCTGGCTTTTGTCCTGTTTCCTTGCTACCAATATATTCATTCTATATAAATCCTTTCCCCTTTTTTTTAACTTTTAGACTTTCGTCCCCTAGCAGCTTTGAAACCAAATTAATCAGCATGTTGTAAATATGTCTGTAAAATAAGGTAGGCTCTGACTGGAGTCTCAGTATTGCTGTAAGAATAAAGAACTTCACTATAGGAACTCATGGCACACCTAGAAGAGACGTGTGCCACCCTGCATTCCAAGCTAAACAATTAGAAAAGGTGTTTCCTGTAAAATTATTTGGAAAAAAAACTGTATTTTTCTTAGAGAATATATTAGGCTTTTACGTCATAATGTTATAAACATGATAACTATTAAGCTACAAGAAATACAGAAATATGTGAGTGATTGAGATATATAAAATCTTGTAGAAAATGTAAAGGTTCCTTCCAGTCTACTTTCAAACCCAGTGTAGTTTTAGAAAAATGTTTTGAACATACCAAAAGCTTTCTGGGGAAGTATAGAGTGTCCTCAGAGGATTCATAGAATATCTTCACTGACTTTCTCAGACATAGAGTCTACTAGATTATAAATGCATTTTTTCCTATCATGACAATCATCTAAGCAGCAGCACATAATCATGCCCCTTAACTGACCAACAAATGAATAGTAGCAAATAAAATATAATTACTGAGTTATGACCCTTCAAATCTTTACATCTTAAGATAGATATTCCAGGACAGATAATTTCAGGTGTAGATAACTTGATAATTTCCAAATGCCTTTTCACCCTCTATTTTTATTTTTATTATTATTATTTTTTTTGCAGTACGCGGGCCTCTCGCTGTTGTGGCCTCTCCCGTTGCGGAGCACAGGCTCCGGACGCGCAGGCTCAGCGGCCATGGCTCACGGGCCCAGCCGCTCCGCGGCATGTGGGATCTTCCCGGACCGGGGCACGAACCCGTGTCCCCTGCATCGGCAGGCGGACTCTCAACCACTGCGCCACCAGGGAAGCCCTCTATTTGTATGTTTTAAAGGGAATCCATTGCTTTTTTAAATTTAATTTTGTATTTTGCTTTGAATTGGGAAAGTAATTTCACAAATCAAAGAAGCCTTTTTATAATGTATGAGAAATTAAGCAACTATTTTCAGTTACATTTTTTTCAACATTTAAAAGAGTATTTAGAATGTATGGGCTTTATAATGGTGTCTGTATCTTTAATATAAACTAAGGGCTATTTCTCGCCTTCCTTTTTAGAAATTAAGGCAATTACGTTCCTGTTATTTCCTCTTTGCAGCCTTTTAAAGGAGGTTAAACAATATTTAAAGGTGAACTGATGTGAGGCAAACTATGTGTTTACTAGTACATAGAATTTGTTTATCATTTTATTGTTGATTATTCCTATTCATCTGTCCTGAAGTTCCTTTTTTTTTGCGGTACGCGGGCCTCTTACTGCTGTGGCCTCTCCCGTTGCGGAGCACAGGCTCCGGACGCGCAGACTCAGCGTCCATGGCTCACGGGCCCAGCCGCTCCGTGGCATGTGGGATCTTCCAGGACCGGGGCACGAACCCGTGTCCCCTGCATCGGCAGGCGGACTCTCAACCACTGCGCCACCAGGGAAGCCCCTGAAGTTCTTAATATTTTAATTTTCTAGTCAACCAGTACGGTTGATCAGTCAAACATTTAGATTATGTCTCTATTTTATGAAGTTTAAGTTTGAATAGTTTTTATGGAAAATGATTTGTGTAGGAAGGAGTGATGCTGTCTCTAAAATAACAAAAAATAAGGGTATAAGAAACGTCTAGGTGTATGTGCTCCTGTGTCCACCCTATGTGCCTCCATTCAGGGAAGTTACCCACATTCTCCTATTGCTTTATTTTTTCTGTTATATATTGATATAGTGCATGTTAATAAACAAGCAAAAATCTTTTAAGTAAAAAAGCCATCAATTTTCACACAAAAGATGCACCTATTTTTTTTTAAGATGCACCTATTGATACAGATTTTTTAACTAAGCTCTAAAACGATTTGTGAAGGAGTAAGAAAGCACAGCTTTCTTGTAATCTTAGAAAGATTACAATCTATAGTAATAACAAAGTTTGCTTTTTATTCACTTAAAAAATTTAGTACCATATTTTAGTACCTTATTTACTATCAATATTTTAGTGCTATATTTTACAGTTCTCTTCTAACTCTGACTCTTAAAAAATATTCTAGGTCAAGACATGCAGAAACCAAACTTATTTGTAGATATTAGATATTATAATAAAGTGATTAAAAACAGGTCTAAATAAATAAAATCGAGTGACGTTATCGTAGCTAAGGAATCGTATTGGATCTCTTGTGATAAATCTAGATGTATATCAAGTCATGTAAAACAAATGCAATCCTACCAACCCTGCTGGGTAAACCTCAGGTTTATTACTGGGCTAAGAATGTACAGAAACCATCTACAAATCGAGCTGACAATTCCTCTGCAATGCTGACCCTTGTCTGGAGTTTACAGCATGAGTTTGGCTACTGGCCAAAATGAACAATGTTTAAATTTCTTTATGGCAGCTCAATGAGCTTTCAAACGTTCATCTGCTTTACCTACTGTGCTTACTAAAAAGCAAGCCAACACATTTCTCATTTCCTTTTCATCACTAATAAGAGCAACCATCAACCTTATGAAGGATATTGTCTGCTTTTACTTTCAGCTTTCTTTTTCCCAGTAGCTCTGCACTGAAGCACTAGTAGAACACCATTATCTCACCCATCATCATTACACAGATTTGGATATAAAGCAGTGTATATCTTGTCACTAAAATATAACAACTATAAACAGTAAAACCCCTAGGGAATTACTTCTTTTCTTGAACATCAACATTTAAAAGTGTTTCTTTATATGAATAAAATAGTTGCTTTATGTAAGCCTTCATGTTCTGGAAAGCTTAAAAGTTTAGGAAATTTCTAATAGCGACACAAAATTTATAATGTATAACACCAAGAATCTTTTCAAAGAAAAATTAGTTTTATACATGATCCTCATGTAAAACAACCTGATTAGTAATTCAGGAAGCGTGTGCATTCTAAACTACATTTATTTACCTAAAAACGTGTAAAGATTTATGACTATGTGCTATCTCTCCAAATTTTGGAAATTATTCATATTATATTTATTAACTTATTTTGTATACTGTCTCATTCTAAAAGCAATGTAAAGAAACATAAGAATATAAGCAGCAGCCCAACACCAGCTGAAGTTCATTTTGATATTTTCTACTTCATTCATCTTAATTTTTTTAGAAATAAGTATGTTTAAGTACATTTATAAGTACACATATTATAATAATTATATAAGCTAAGTATATAATGCTAACGTATATATGTATGTAAACATACAATCTGCATATATGTATGCATCTACACATGCATACATATATGAATATAATATACATGTTATATATGTCTATATACATATATACTTATGTGTACACATGCATATATGTGTATATTTTTTAATATATCAGTATTTATGAGCTTTGAAAAAAACCCAGTATGTGTAGCATATATGTCAGCCATCTCCAAAATTCATTCCCAATCTGCCACTTGGAGATCTGTCAAGCTAATAATGAAGCATATTGTGCAAGCATACACATTGGGCACATAGCGGGTGTTTTGTGAGCCCTGGTTCCACACTCGCCATCATCTCCCATCAATCATGTCCTCAGCAACAGCAGGGGCAATGGAACTAGAAGCAGAGGTAATTAGAGGCTTGACTCAGTTCCACCTGCCTGGAAAATAAAGGCCACAAATATCCTTTTAAAACATTTTTGTGTTATAATCTTACCCAGGTCAATACTGAAAAGAGAGGAAAGTATTATGTTAATGAATACGAAGTTCTTTCCTCTTTAAATAACTATTGTCAATCTTTTTTTCTTAATTCCAATAACTAAATTCTCCAGCCACTCCTTTAGCAGCGAGAACTTGCAAATTTTCACATTATGAAGCCGTGCAAAATATCATCAAAAGAAAGATATTAGCTTACTATATTAGAAAAAGGATTGGGTTTCAGAATTAGACAGACCTAAATTTACATCATGGCATTGTGACTAAATTTACATCATGGCATTGTGACACAGGGCAAATTAGTAAATTCTCTTAGCCCTTCCCTGGTAAAATGTGGCTAATAATATTTACCTTGTAAGGCTTAAGTTGAAGATTAAATGGTATGTTAATCACTGGGTACACACTAGGCAATCAATCAATGGCAATTCAAATGTATTTATGACTTATACTTGAGACAGGATACCCACAATTCAAGATGGAATCGATTACTATAAAATACTTTTTAAAAGGTGAATAATAGCGCACAAAGGGAATATAAAGGGAAAAAATAAAATTGTGAGTTTAGCATCAAAAAGACATGTTGAGAGGGCGTAGCTGTTTGCGGGATATAGGAAGAAACATAACTCTGTGTTCTTTTATAGGGAATGCAAACAAGATGCCATGACCGTGACATGAATCAATTTCCAAAAGTGAAAACAAGCCAGTAGCCCAAGGAACACAAGCACTTCTGGCACTGGAGCCAGAAGTAAATGTGAGGGGGTCTCAGAGAGAGGACATAATGAAAGGTATTGAATAACATCCTCAAAAGCATTTTTGCAGTAACTACAGCCTGAGCTGCACAGGCTATTTCTGAAAACACAGGCTGGTGGGCTTCAGATTCCTCACTTCCCCAGGTTCTCTATACTAGGGAGGCAGAGGGAACGCTAGTCACATACAAGTGCTCTGCACTCAAGGTCCAGTTTCACACTTACTAATTGTGTGTGACCTTGGACAATTGTGCAATTTCTCTAAGCCTCTAGTTTCCTCTCATGGGAAATGGGTACATGATAGTGGCTTCTTCATGGGCCGTTGGGAGAATTAAAGGAAGTGCCAGCCTCAGTTACATGTCAGAGGACAGAAATGGCTGTTTTTAAAAGAAACAGCTGATGTGGAGGTGCTCCTCTAATTTTCAAAGAAGGGACAGTCATAGAACTAGAACCATAGGAACTTTTCATACAAAGGCTATTAATACAATACGTCCTGTAACATAACCACATTTACCTGTCAACTTTGCATTAGTATCACATTGCAGACTAAAGGGAGTCAAATGTCAGATTTGATTTCATGTCAGCATGTCAGAGTATCCTAAAAGGGAACTAACTTTGTAGCAGCTGTCTGAACCCTTTGCATGAGAAAATTCGCTCAGTCTCCAAAGGTTTTCTCCTTGGTATTTCTTTCATTACTCTGTTCACATTCTCAGTTCTTGTACTACCAAATCTTAGCGACTGACTGTCATAGTCACTTTTTCCAGTTCTGTGCAAGTAACATTCATTTCCTGTTTTTAAATATCCACCTTCATGTGAATATTCCTGAAATCTTTATTCTTTCTCCCAGATAAAGAATCTACATTTTGTTTTTCTTTGCATAAGTGTCACTTTCCAATTAGCTAAGCGGTTAGTAGGACTTCACATGCCTCCAAAAGTTATATAAATTTCTAAATAAATCCCAGAAAGGATGAGTCCTGAGGTAAAATCGTGAGTGAGATGCTTCAGCTTGGGTTCCAATTTAGGATCTGCTAGTGTATAATTTGACCTTTTAGCCTTAATTTATAGCTCTGTAAAAGGAGGGTTTATTCTAGACCAGGTTTTCTCAAACTTAACATGATTTGCCTTGATAATTCTTTGTTGTAGAGGCTGTCCTGTGCATTATAGGATATTTAGCAATATCTATGGCCTCTAAGCACTGGATGCCAATAGCAATCTACTCCCCCAGCTGTGACAACCAAAAATGTCTTCAGACATTGACAAATGTCCCTTGGAGGCAAAATTGCCTGGGTTGAGAATATTAGTCTAGGCTTTAAAATTCTATGACTGGTACACTGAAAAAATCTGTATTAGCATTTGATTTCTTTATATTTCCAATAAAATCTAAATTCCTTGAGGGCAGGGACGTTTTTATGTTTGGTTCAGTGCCACACTTAGAGTGAATACTTGGTATAGTAGGCACTCATTAAATTTTTGTTGACAAAAATGAATAAATGATGGAATATCTAACTCCATAAAGATTGAAATCTCTCCATTTATTACATCTTTGTAACACATTTCGATGGGTCCTTAAACAATATTCGTCTTTCATGCTTATTCCACTTTTATTTCCTTATAAATATTGCCTTGCTTCCTTTTAACATAAATTCAGTTCATATATCCTTTAGAATCCAAGATACTTGGGAGCAAGAACTGTATTCTCTTTCTTCCCAATTCATCACATTAATCAATTCTGTATGTCAGAGAACCTTTATATGTGCTAAATTAGATTGAAATATTTCATATACTTTCAATACAGAAGCATGACACAGACAGTAAATGGACCCAAATTTCTGAAATATAGATTTTCTTCCCTAATAACTATCAGAGAAACAAAACTATTTCTTTCCAACCATTTACATACACAGGTTTGTTTCTGAGTTTCACAAACCTTTATGTGTTCTTTATGCATTCATTCAAGAATGGTATTCTCCCATTCCATAGCATATGCTTTCTCTTTTCTTGTTGAAAGTGAGTCTTCATGTCAAAAAGTAGCAGCTGTTCTCAATTAGAGCATCCGCTTTTAACCTTTTGTGGCTTTGTAACTGACCACTGAACAGAGAGTTCAGGAATATTTTACATTCAGGGTCCTTTGTTATTAGAAGCCATTCTTACTTCTTATTTTTTAAAAATAATACAAAAAATCTGTAACTGATCATATGATGATTATGAGTTTCATGATCTTGACTCTCCCTTGGGATTCCTGGTCTCCTCTCACAGAGCAAATATGTGATAAGATGTCCACATCGTGATTGTTTCTAAAAGACTATCAACAGTTATGCATCTTAGAGGACTACAGGAACAGCGGTAGATGAAAACATGACCAAAGTTTTATTCTAGTATAGTTCTATTATTATCACAGATTCTGTTCTCTAAAAAAGGTGTCCATAAGTGATTTTAGAGTTATCTGCCAATAGGATTGTTTTCCCGCATCCTGGAAGATGAGAAGCTACAATAGCAGAGTATACATGCAGTCTTTCTAGTCATATGATTCTTTCCAAACGGCTCTGATTGGGGAGATTTTCATCAAATATTATCAGAACTCATACTTCTCTCTACAATTGCTCTCTATTAAAGTTTAGTGCCAGCTGTCAGAGCTGTAATGTAAACCCTTATTAGCTCTTGTAAGTTCTACTCTGGAACTAATAAGGGATTGTCAAAACTACCCAAACACAGACTGAAATGGGGGGATAAATCACAGAAAAGAAGATGGAAAGTGTTCAATGAATCTGTATTAGCAAAACAATCTTTGTGAAACTATTACCAATGAATTTCACAAAATCTGTGTATCTCAAGAGGGAGAAAAAGATCTAGTTCTCTGTTTATTTTGCATAGGGTTTGATTCTCTTTCTTCTAGGAGGGGTTGACTAAAAACAATAAAACAAATTGGAAAAGTTAATGAAATATCAATAATCTTTTTAGAATCGCTCCATGTATTCTGAAAAAAAATTACACTGCATTCCTCAAATTTTAAAATATATGTTTTGATAATATCTGAACCTCTAGAAAGAAAAAGCATAAGTTTGAAAAATTGAAGATGAATATTCTTTACAAAAGCCATAGATTATATAATACCTTAGCTTTAAAATTTTTTTTACATAATGGCATACAGCAAATCAGAACCAAGGAAGGCTTTCTATATAAACCCCAAAGTAAACTAAGTTAAAGAAATGAAATTTTAACACTTCCTGCAAGGTCCAACTAGGTTTAATGTTAAATTACTATGGCAGATCCACGAGTTATTTGACAAGGTGATATTCATTAAGATGGCAAAGTAAATATAAATTTTATATATCCAAAACAACCAATATTCCACCTTTCACAGGTATGGCTTTTTCTTGGAAAATTCTCATCACTTTTCATATGAGTCTACATTTAGTAGATATTTTGTAAGTGTTATCAGAGCAATATTCTGATCCTCCTTTGAAAATGAGGCTGAAAATGCAGTGACAGAAACAACATATTTCAAGGAAAATCAGAGCTATTTTACTTTCTGCAACTGACATTATTTTTTCCATGTCTTAGACTCTCATAGTGAACACGCTCCTGGGAACCTTAATCCATACTTGTCACAGACAGACTCTCAAACAAACTGCACAATGAGCAAATTATTTGTGTTCCCCAAAGACTATACATTTGGCATATCAGTGTTACCTAAATTATTATGTGCAGCTTTGAAACACAGGACCAGAGGAAGTATATGAAAGTTCAAAGACCTTATCATAGTTAAAAATAAAAGAAAAAAAGAACAGAACTTTATATCCTAAAAGCAAATACCCTATAGCTATTTGATAAGGGATGATTGGTTAGAACCTCAGGAAAATACCTTAATACTGATATATCCAGGTTAGGATAAAGAGTAGTAAAACACTTAATGAAAGAAGAAATGTCTTACTATTTATTCCTCTTTGAACAATATAATTGATATTATATAACTAAAGATAATCCATATAAGGTAAAATAAACGATATTTTACTAAAACACTGTAATTCTTATTTAGTTATAATCTTGTGTGAGCATGTTAACATCTATAAAACTGCCTGTGATTTTTAAGGTCTTTTATGTTGGTTCATTGCTGATTATTTAACTTGTTCTTATTCATTATGAGGTATTTAAATAGTTAGATATCATTCTGTTCTACTCTGTAAATTTAACAGCAGTTATATCTTTCCTAAGTATGTTTGCAATTAAATTGTCTGTGACTGCTCAAAATAATCTGATTTGTAGTATATACAGAACAAAGATTCCACATTTCTTTCTAGTATCTTAAACCTGCAAATCCACGGTTTAAATTTATACTGTTTGTTTTTATACAGACGAAAGATGAACTACAATACTTAAGTCACAAATCAAATACACTCCCTTACTTTTCCTCTCTTTCTCATATTTGAAAGTTTTTAGTTAATTACTGTTTACATAGCGTGTTGACATAATTTGACTGAAGGTTTCCATTAATATCACATAGTAATTCATGTAAGCACATTTGGCACTTACTTCATACAATTTATACTGTTTCCTCCACTGCTATTTTTTTTTTTTTTTTTTACTATTTGGGTGATTCTCAAGTGAACATAGTAAATACCTAAAGTAAATCAAATAGATATTGTTTTTTTTTCTATATAGAGTCAAGTAAATTGGTTTGACAAATATTTTTACTTACTTGATTACTTATTTTTGATTCCCATGATTTCTTCAAGGAAAGAACATTATTTATTATTATATCCTCATCAACTATCTAGTCTTGTATACAAAAAATGTTAGGGCATAAAACAGTAGGCAAAAATTCTAGGTTTAACATTTTGGAAATGTAGCAATTTTATTTTACTATTGTCATTGTTTGCTTGTTTCCTAAATTATATGTTTTTAAATCAGTTAAAATCTGAAAGTCTTTCTGGGTATACAATATAAAAATGTCTATGTGTAAATTCAAGGCCACTTTTGAAAAATCGGTGGAAAAGACCTGTGTTAGAGAAAATAAGAGACTGAGTCACATACCAGATGGGAAAAATCAAGGTTACTAATCTTTAGAAGAAGAAAAATGCTTACACCTAAAGCAATTAGAGAAAGAAGAACAAAGAAACCCCAAAGTTAGCAGAAGGAAAGAACTCATAAAGATCAGATCAGAAATAAATGAAAAATAAATGAAGGAAACAATAGCAAAGATCAATAAAACTAAAAGCTGGTTCTTTGAGAAGATAAACAAAATTGATAAACCATTAGTCAGACTCATTAAGAAAAAAAAGGAGAAGACGCAAATCAATAGAATTAGAAGGGAAAAAGGAGAAGAAACAACTGACACTGCAGAAATACAAAGGATCATGAGAGAGTACTACAAAAAACTATATGCCAATAAAATGGACAACCTGGAAGAAATGGACACATTCTTAGAAAAGCACAAGCTTCTGAGACTGAACCAGGAAGAAACAGAAAATATAAACAGACCAATCATAAGCACTGAAATTAAAACTGTGACTAAAAATCTTCCAACAAACAAAAGCCCAGTACCAGAGGGCTTCACAGGCAAATTCTATCAAACATTTAGAGAAGAGCTAACACCTATCCTTCTCAAGCTCTTCCAAAATATAGCAGAGGGAGGAACACTCCCAAACTCATTCTACAAGGCCACCATCAGCCTGATACCAAAACCAGACAAAGATGTCACAAAGAAAGAAAGCTACAGGTCAATATCACTGATGAACACAGATGCAAAAATCCTCAACAAAATAAAAGCAAACAGAATCCAACAGCACAGTAAAAGGATAATACACAGTGATCAAGTGGGGTTTATCCCAGGAATGAAAGGATTCTTCAATATACACAAATCAATTAATGTGATACACCATATTAACAAATTGAAGGAGAAAAACCATACAATCATCTCAATAGATGCAGAAAAAGTTTTTGACAAAATTCCACACCATTTATGATAAAAACCCTCCAGAAAGTAGGCAAAGAGGGAACTTAACATAATAAAGGCAATATATGACAAACCCACAGCCAACATCATCCTCAATGGTGAAAAACTGAAACTATTTCCACTAAGATCAGGAATAACACAAGTTTGCCCACTCTCAACTGCTATTATTCAACATTGCTTTGGAAGTTATAGCCACAGCAATCAGAGAAGAAAAAGAAATAAAAGGAATCCAAATCGGAAAAGAAGAAGTAAAGCTGTCACTGTTTGCAGATGACATGATACTATACATAGAGAATCCTAAAGATGCTACCAGGAAACTACTAGAGCTAATCAATGAGCTTGGTAAAGTAGCAGAATACAAAATTAATGCACAGAAATCTCTTTTATTTCTATACACTAATGATGAAAAATCTGAAAGTGAAATTAAGTAAACACTCCCATTTACCATTGCAACAAAAAGAATAAAATACCTAGGAATGAACCTACCTAAGGAGACAAAAGACCTGTATGCAGAAAACTATAAGACACTGGTGAAAGAAATTAAAGATGATACAAACAGATGGAGAGATATACCATGTTCTTGGATCAGAAGAATCAACATTGTGAAAATGACTCTACTACCCAAAGCAATCTATAGATTCAATGCAATCCCTATCAAACTACCACTGGCATTTTTCACAGAAGTAGAACAAAAAATTTCACATTTTGTAGGGAAACACAAAAGACCCCGGATAGCCAAAACATTCTTGAGAAAGGAAAATGGAGCTGGAGGAATCAGGCTCCCTGACTTCAGTCTATACTACAAAGTTACAGTAATCCAGATAGTATGGTACTGGCACAAAAACAAAAATGTAGATCAATGGAACAGGATAGAAAGCCCAGAGATAAACCCACGCACATATGGTCACCTTATTTTTTTTTTTTTTTTTTTTTTTTTGTGGTACGTGGGCCTCTCACTGTTGTGGCCTCTCCCGTTGCAGAGCACAGGCTCCGGACGCGCAGGCTTAGCGGCCATGGCTCACGGGCCCAGCTGCTCCGTGGCATGTGGGATCTTCCCAGACCAGGGCACAAACTCACATTCCCTGCATCGGCAGGCGGACTCTCAACCACTGTGCCACCAAGGGAGCCCTGGTCACCTTATTTTTGATAAAGGAGGCAAGAATATACAATGAAGAAAAGAGAGCCTCTTCAGTAAGTGGTGCTGGGAACATTGGACAGCTATAGGTAAAAGAATGACATTAGAACACTCCCTAACACCATACTCAAAAATAAACTCAAAATGGATTAAAGACCTAAATGGAAGGCCAGACACAATCAAACTCTCAGAGGAAAAGACAGGCAGAACACTTTATGACATAAATCACAGCAAGATCCTTTTTGACCCACCTCCTAGAGAAATGGAAATAAAAACAAAAATAAACAACTGGGACTTAATGAAACTTAAAAGCTTTTGCACAGCAAAGGAAACCATAAACAAGACAAAACGACAACCCTCAGAATGCGAGAAAATATTTGCAAATGAAGCAACTGACAAAGGATTAATTGCCAAAATTTACAAGCAGCTCATGCAGCTCAATATCAAAAAAGCAAACAGCCCAATCCAAAAAATGGGCAGAAGACCTAAATAGACATTTCTCCAAAGAAGATATACAGATTACCAACAGATACATGAAAGAATGCTCAACATTATTAATCATTAGAGAAATGCAAATCAAAACTACAATGAGATATCACCTCACACCACTCAGAATGGCCATCATTAAATAATCTACAAACAAATGCTGGAGAGGCTGTGGAGAAAAGGGAACCCTCTTGCACTGTTGGTGGGAAGGTAAATTGATACAGCCACTATGGGGAACAGTATGGAGGTTCCTTAAGAAACTAAAAATAGAACTACCATATGACCCAGCAATCCCACTACTGGGCATATACCCTGAGAAAACCATAATTCAGAAAGAGACATGTTCCACAATATTCATTGAAGCTCTATTTACAATAGCCAGGAGATGGAAACAACCTAAGTGTCCATCGACAGATGAATGGATAAGGAAGATGTGGCACATATATACAATGGAACATTACTCAGCCATAAAAATAAACAAAATTGTGTTATTTGTAGTGAGTTGGATGGACCTAGAGTCTGTCATACAGAGTGAAGTAAGTCAGAAAGAGAAAAACAAATACTGTATCCTAACACACATATATGGAATCTAAAAAAAAAAAGAAAGAAAAAAGAAAAAGGTCATGAAGAACCTAGGAGAAGGATGGGAATAAAGATGCAGACCTACTAGAGAATGGACTTGAGGACACGGGGAGGGGGAAGGGTAAGCTGCGGGAAAGTGAGAGAGTGGCAGGTACATATATATACTACCAAATGTAAAACTGATAGCTAGTGGGAAGCAGCCGTATAGCACAGGGAGGTCAGCTCGGTGCTTTGTGACCACCTAGAGGCGTGGGATAGGGAGGGTGGGAGGGAGATGCAAGAGGGAGGAGATATGGGGATATATGTATACATATAGCTGATTCACTTTGTTATTAAGCAGAAACTAATACAGCATTGTAAAGCAATTATACTCCAATAAAGATGTTAAAAAAAAAAGGATGGAAAATGAAAGCTAACAACAGCAACAAATAGAGGAAATATCACCTATGATTGAACAGACTAGAGGCTTAATGGAACTAAAAATGATGTCCCCTCAGAAAAGAAAACTCCTGTTTGGAAGAAGGTGGACAACCAATTAATGAATAATGAATATACGTAAATTCATTAAAGACAGTTGCTCTCCCTCAAGGTATCTCTAAGTTCTAATGTTTAAGTTAGAAGAGAGACTGTTGAATTGGTGTCTGTCATATGTAAGTGTTTTAACACAGATTTAAACAAGAGAGCAAGGAAGGTTATACAATCCAATGATACTAATGTATGACAATAATGATGTTGTTCAAATACTATTACCCAGTGCTAGATACTCTGCAATGGGCTATGTATACATTCGCTGGCAATTCTAAGGGGTAGATATTGTTGCTTCCCTTTTGTGGATAAGGAAACTGGGGCTCAAATTGTTTATCCACACAGCATTTCTGGGACTCTTGAGCCCAAGCACTTGTCAGTGACAAGAGCCTTTGGCTAAATGAACAATTAGATGCAAACTGAAGGTTGAGGACAAAATTGAGGAAGTTTTCTGAATCATGTTAATACTACCACAAGTTATTATATAAATTGGTGAGAAAATGTAAAAACTTGAATTAATTAAAGGTTTTATAGCTATTATATAAAGCTGTCAGAACGTATCTGTTTTATTTGAAAGTTATTTACATTTTTACTTACTGACATAATTTTTATTCAAATAAATTCTTTGGTCTGAAAAGTCATGGGATGCAACAGTTAAAGGCAAAGTGGGAATGGAGTGCTGTCATTTTAAATTCAGGGAACATGAATAAAATTTTTACAGATCAAGGTAAGAAGCCTGATAATCTCAGTGCAGTCATTACAGGATGAATAAATGCCTTAAGTACTAAGTGTGTAAAATTAAGGGATAAAGTTATTTTAGCATCTTCATAAGTAGTTAGAGCCTTGCTTTATTATAGGTATGAAACTAGTGGAAATTGATTTTTGCAAGCCAGAAAAATAATATGCATCATAAATTCACAAAAGAGAAAAAGTATTCTCTTGGCTACTATATAACGTATTGTTATTACTTTTCATAATCTATTTATTACTATAATGGTAGTTCAGATGATTCCAGTCTTAGTGTGTTGCAACTGTATGTGACCTAATAGTCAAATGCATTCATTTAAAATTAGATAAGATATACATCTTTATATGCAAGATATTCTTAAGAACCTAGTGGATTCCAAGATACATAATGCGAGGTATGTTCTCTCCAGAACTTACATTCCAAGAATGCATAGTTGGCATAGAAATCTCCCAATAATTATTAATCTAGTATGTATCAAATTGAAAACTTCATCAATTATACTCTGCTAGGTTGTAGGCACAATGTCCTTTAAAAAGACATGATGTAGCTCCTCCCCTCAAGAAACTTCCAGCCTGAAAACAACTGTAAAGAAATGCTTCTGAATTCATTAAAACATATGAACACCTCGTACTTCTAGAAGATGCGCAAAGACTAAGTAGGTGCTAAGAAACATCTAAGGTTTTCAATTTTCTTTAGCTCCTCTGTCAGAGCAAGCAGAATCTTTAAATCATTGTTATTGTAGGCTTGACTGCTTCTTTTTTTTTTTTTTTTTTTTTTTTTTTTTGCGGTACACGGGCCTCTCACTGTTGTGGCCTCTCCCGTTGCGGAGCACAGGCTCCGGACGCGCAGGCTCAGCGGCCATGGCTCACGGGCCCAGCCGCTCCGCGGCATGTGGGATCTTCCCAGACCAGGGCACGAACCCGTGTCCCCTGCATCGGCAGGCAGACTCTCAATCACTGCGCCACCAGGGAAGCCCTTGACTGCTTCTTTAAAAGACTTTCTGAACAGACAGAGCCATGGGTAAAGAGTAAGAGTTGGTAGGTGAAAAAAACATAATTACAGATAACCATGAAGAAATCTAGATGTCTTCATATGTCACATCAAACACACTTTTCTACTCAGTTGCTAATGTACAAGAACAAGGAATAAAGTTAGCATTCCACAATGAACACACACAGATAAAACACAGGGCAACAGATTCTTCAGTGACATTAATAAGGTATTTGGTACATTAAGCTAAACAAAGTTTGTAGGAGGAAGGAATATTTATAGTAACTGCCTGGTATCTGCCTGAAATGTAATTAATTGACTATATAAAAAGCCATTAGCATTCTCATTTCTTCTCTCCAAACTAAATTAAAACAGATAACATAATTCATTAGCTAGGATTATATATATATATATATATATATATATACACACACACACACACACACATAACACAAATTTCCCTATGTATTAACGTGAAATTTCCCCACACCTCCAATCTTAAAAAGTGAAAAGTGTTATGCTGAGATGTAAGAAGGATTTCTCAAGTGAAATGAACCAAGTAAATCTTGATTGTCAATGACTGAAAGCAAATGATTAAGTCACATAATTTTAATTTTTCAATCTGGTTAAAAAGAGGTTTACTGACATCCTATAATAACAACTCAACCTGTAATTTGACCATACTCTCAACATTCAGCAAGTTTGCCCAAATCTCAGGAATATGGCCCAAATAAGGTTTAAGCCACACACACAGTAACTTAAAAGAGATGCCATGAGAGATAACTTATTTAAAGAAAGGCCATATTTTAAAATTATATATTAGAGAAATTGCTAGAACCAAGTTGATGCATGACTTCTTACTTTCCTTACTAATGTTTATATTACCTCTTAGTTTAAGTTTGTGTGGTTACTTTTATGTGCATTTCTATCTTACCAAATTCGTTATAATAAATACTCTCTACCCTCCTGTAGGTGCTTTTTCCTGTATTTCCAGTTTACTTGGTATGCAATTCCTAAATGATGCTTTAGTTACTAATATTTCTTTCACCATTCCCTTATTTCCTCTCTCTAACCAGTCCTTGAAAGAGAGAGATGCATCATCTTCTACTCTTACTTTTCCCCATCCTCTCTAGCAAAGAAACAGAAGATCAGCAACATAAAGCATCTTATTGCAGAAAATTTTATTTTCCCGTCATTCATCTCCTCGCATACAAATACTTCCTCCCTCAACACACTTATAACTTCTTTTTAAGTTTAAACTATTGACTTAGATCTGTTTAATAATTCACTTAAAAACATATGTTCCTAAAAAAAAAAAACAAACAAAAAAAACATATGTTCCTTTGGAGGCAGAGACCAAAACATTTTAAAATACACACACACACACACACACATTTTTGAATTATAAACCAAATTAGTTTAGCAGTGATAATGTTCATCTTTCTCTTTCTAGTGCGCTCAGCAGAATTTGGCACATAGTAGAGGCTCAATAAATGTTTAATAATTGAATAAATGGTCAAAGCACAACTTTACTACTTTTTCTCATTTCAGGAAAACTGGACTGTTGTTAAAGTTTGCATCAAATACAAGAGAAGTATAATGACATGGTTAAAATTCTGGTCCTGTATAAAGATAACTTTGGTTTTATTTATAGTTCTGAAATTGATGGATGAGTTTTTTGACTACAGAATATTTTTAACAATATATTTTTCCTATCAAACAGAGATTGTCTCATTTTCATCATTTAGTTCACTGAACTTTAACTATCCCAAATACCCATGTAGAGTGAAATAAATAATTCAGAATATTTCATTACTAAACTCAGAAAATGACCTATTTAAGAAATTTAGATCCTTTATAAGGCCTCCCTATGGAACAAGCTCAGAACGCAAAACTTTAATGGGACTTCTACACATTATGAGACTTTTGAGATAATGATTTAATAAACAAATTATAAACTGCACCTTCTGGAATGCATAAGCTGGGTAAGTTAGTTAGCCCTTTCTCCCTACCCCAAAAGTTGCTAAGCACAATAGTGATGAGTCCAAAACTCTCAATGCAGAGACTTCTCGTTATTAATAAACAATTTCCACTATTAATTTTGAAATACTCAAAATTAATCTCTCCTTCCCCTACCTTGCCAAGGCAGTTTGTACCCAGTAGAAGATTTATTGGTCTGTCTTGCAATAAAATTATTCATTTATTTATCTGTCTTTCATACTAGATTGTGAGCTCTTAGAAGGGAGATACGCTGACTTATTCATCTATGTTTCTCCGGTGTCTGGTACATTATTACATAGAACTTACAGATGGTTACAGATATTGAATTAAATTTGGTAGACTTTTTGGCATATCTAAGATGTTTGTCAATCCACATATCCAAATTTTGTTAGACATCACCTGGGCTAAGCTTAGTCTTCCCATGACATTTTGGCTAGTAATTCTTTCTTAAAAACCTAGAAACAGAAAGATGTCATAAATAAACTGAAACAGATGAACCTTATATTGACAGATTCTTGGTTAACTTTGTGCTGATTCTCTATGGTCCTACTCATCCTTCAATACACAGTACTCTAACTCCAGTAGAATCTATGTACCTATGGGATTTCCTGGTCTCTGCCACCACTGGACTGAATCACAGGGAAGAAGTGTGGGTTGAGGTTACATCTGCAACCTTTAGAATCAGACTGCCTGGTTTCAGATTGCAACTTCAGCACTCACCAAGGGACCTAAGGCAAGATATTTAACCTATCAAAGCTTTTCTTCTCATTTTAAAAATGGAGATAATAATAAGGATGTACTTATAGGTTATTTTGAAGGATAAATGAGATAAATCATGGACATAACTTAGCAAATCAGCACAGTGTCTGGCATCCAATAAGTGCTTAATGAATATTTTTAAAAACCTCTGAATTCTTACTATACTTCTCAGAATGAAGTAGATGCTCCTTGAATATTTGTTGAAACAAAGTGAATGAGTCTTGTTTTCCTCTGCTTTAGGTAACTGTAAGCCTATGGTTGCTGATCATTGTGTTATAAATTATCCTGAGGTGTTTAAAATCTGGCTTTATGTGTATGTCAAGGTATTGTTCCATCCTTTTGTAAAACGAAACAAAACAAAACAAAAATGAACTCATGAAATACAGGAAATCTATTTAGTTATCTTTTTCACCTGTATCTTTTCTAAGTATTACCATTCCTTTTGTGTGCCTGAATTGAAGTACTGCTGATAAAACAATGACTTGTGAGAGTCATAAGCTATTCTGACTAGTCCACAAGCTTATTAAAAACCAACCAAATTTTTAAAATTAAAAAAAGAAAGCATAACACCACCATCACTACCACTGACAACAACAGCAAAATTACAAGCCTCAAGCCACGATGGCTTACTCTATTACAGATACCAGGCCAGAATTAATTGGTTGAGTATTGGATTTTTAAGACATAGTAGACTATGCACTAAACTGACCTATTAAAAGAAATATTTGTTAAAATAAAGTTGGTTTAGACTAGGTACTACATGTAAATCAGCAAGAAATAGAATACCTTGTCACATCGTCTAATAATCTGAGTACACAAAGGTTTTCTTTACTTATTACAAAAACAGAGGAAGCCAAAATTCACCTGGCAACATCAGCAAATGTCAAGATATAACCATAAGAACAAGCTGCACCTTTAAGTTACATCACTGAAAAGTCAGTCCCAATCATATCCCATTTCATGTGCTATCTCTAATTCTACTATAATTATTTTTATTGGTTTATCTTCAAGATTTTTTCTTAGAATAAAAAATTCTATGCTATTTACGCATATGTATCTCTTATTCTTCAACCAGTATTTTTAAATGTTGAAAAAGTCTGTGATAATATAGCATCACTATATCAAGGAGGTGCTATTGATGTCCTTCAATATAATAAACTATAAGACTCAAGGATGTAAAAATTTGACATAAATATTATCTCCAGGAGTAATTTTAACATAGGGTACCACTGAGTAGAATAATAGTTACTTTAAAGAAGTGGTTCAGTAAATTAAAATGAGGTTAAAAATAGAAGCAATTATGAATCTATTGTGAACTTTCTGAAAACAACTTAATGTGACTCTTTTTTTAAATTCTTCTACTAGTTATTTTGTCCTCAAGACAGCATGTAATATAGGCTAATTATATGTATGTTTTATTTATTTTTATTAACATTTTTATGATTCTATTTACTTGCTGATACTTATTTTTCTGTTTCTTGTAACTTTGAATGAAATATAAAGTATCATATAAAATTATTTAAAACCCAAACATCCAAACAATGCTTAGGTTTCTTGCTCAATGGAATATTTTATGAGATAGCTCAACATATATTGATATATATTGTTGAGACAGGGACACACTATTCCTTTCTTGGTGTGGACATCAGAGACTGCATCAGTAGAAACCAAACTGGAGGGAATGGACAATTTTTCATCTTCCTGATCTAGGCCTTTATTATTTTATTTAAAATAAATCACACAAATATATCACAAACAATACCATAGTGATAAAATGTAATTCAAAGTGGAATATAAAGGCTATTGAGACTTCTCTCCACTCATGAATATACATAAGCAAGTAGTAGCTAGTATGTTGTTCCAATTTTAGAATTTTCAAAGCCATACTTAGTAAGAGTATCATGATGGCTCTTGTCAAGGATCTAAATAACACAGAGAAATATCAGACTAGAGTGTACCATTTGCTGTCATTAAAAAGAAATTCTATAAACTACCTATAGTCAAAAGCAAAATGCTATATTCTGTTCAGATTCTTAGAAAGGTCAATTTATGTATAACGTAGATTCATTTCTTCCACATGAACTTGAGTCCTACTGAATGGCCACAAGTAGAATATCAAACTCAATTCTTTTGACAGAGTTTAACAGCAAACAAAGGTATTAACACAGACTAGATTTCAAGGACTAGTTACTTAAGTTCTCCTGTGTATTTATACATTTAAAAATTTAATAATAATTTCACTGTGTCCTTAAACACAAAACCTTGCCTAATGCTAAACAACAAATTTGGGGATTAAGTGGAACTTATCATCTGATATAATCTTCTATGGAAAAGATTATCTTTAATTGATTTTACTTCAAGTGCAAAGAGATTTTTAATAAAAATCAACTTGATAACACAGTTCAGGTTCTCTGATTCTATATAAAGGATCAAATATGCATTCTCACCTAAGATGTGGTATATATATGTGTATATATATATACACATATATATATATCCTCCTGAGCAGCCAAAAGGGCCAAATCATGAATCAAAATTTAAAAATTTTTACATTACTCCTCTATACGTTAAACACTGAAGGACCAAACCTGGATTTTTAAATAAAATAATTTTTATTAAACACTAATGCTTTGTAAGTAAACCCGTATTTTAAGCACAGGTGTCACTGAAGAAAATACTATATTTTATAGCAATGAATTACCTATTGCTATGAGAGTGATGAGCACAAATGTAAATAGTCAATGCAGGATCTAATTCTGTTAGACTCAGATTAGCTGAGTGCCAATGATATTTCTTCCCTCTACATAAAAGAGACAGAGACTTTTTTTCTTTCAGTTCGTCTAGTGAGGTGTAGGCCAGCACCACATAATCAAACATGCTAATATTTCTACATCAAATTATGAATCATCACATCAAGTGGGATGGATAAATTTAGTCTATAAATAGACTCTGTTCAGTTTGAGGCATGTTTTGCTGCCAAGTGAGTTCAGGTTGGGTTCATTTCTTTCAATTACTCTACATAAATTCACAGGTAAGAAATACCACTGCAGGGAAAATAGAGAAGACTCTTACCTTGGCACATAAAACCTCTTTCTTCATAGCCAGCATTGCATGAGCACTTGCCAATGGGTACAAGCCATTCACCTTCTGTACTACAGTACATCCTGGGAGGATCTTCTTCCTTAGAATTGTTAACACAAGAACCTCTAACTTCCACCAGGGATTGGGAATCCATGGGTACTGTGTCTGGAAACATAGCCAGATTCTTCACTGTAAACGGACACTTTTTGAAGTACACTCTCACAGACACTAAGGCAACACAAGCACCAACGTCTTGAAAAGCCAAATAAAATCCCTTTTTGTTGACAGGACCTACTTCTCTAACCTCGGTGTTGAGTTTAAGAATACGGTCCCCAAGATCCATTTGTGTGAAACTTTCATCAGCTGCAATGGTGTCAATCTTTGTAAACTGATGTTCTCGGAATTTGACCCCATGATCATCATCAGACTCCATGTAGTATAGGTTGAAAGTCTCCTTGCAAGTTCCCAAAACCAATGGAATACTATTGCAGTCCCGGAGAGTGAACTTGAGCTCCACGTAGATCTTCTGAGCTGAGTTCCTGGGGACCCAGTTTGTCCTCAGCCAATTATTTTGACTATGATCCATGACATTGCACACCTGGTAAGTCCTGATGGGTGTGTAATGTTCATCAACACCGCTGATCTCTTCCCACTTGAAGAATCAAAGAAGAAAAAAAGAGAGGCAGAATTAATGAGTTAAGCATGATGAATAATAGTGCACATAAGATGAGGGTGTCAATGGAATCACAAGAAATACAAAATAAATGAGCAGAAACTGCTTAAAAAAGTTTCAAGACTTTTTAGAACAGTGAAGCAGTGCTGTCTTTGATCCTTAGACAGGTTTTGAGAAGTTTTTAAGTAAGCAACACATTGTTTGTGTTACTTATTATTCTACAACTATTATACCATCTGTTTCTATTACTCCTGTGTCCATGCTTTCTTTATACCATGCCCAGGTTAGCCTATATTGCTACCAGGAAAATACATATTTTTCCATGTCATACTAGAGTTCTAATCTTCTATGGCTCCCCATTACCTATGCAATAACTTCACACTCTTTAGTTTGGTATTTGTGTTTTTCCAAAAACTGGTCCCAACCTACATTTAATTTTTTCTAAAAGTTTGAATTGAGATTAGTGAATTATATGTTCCACTTATGCACATACTATGTTCTTGTCAATGTGAACATTTTTTACTGTTTTCAAAAGAAATATTGGATCTTCTTTTTTTATGCTATAAAGAAAAGAGAGCACTGGTCTGTGCTCTTTTCTCCTTGATGTTTCCCATAACCCTGCCATGCTTAAGAAACTTTCTGCTTTATATGATATTTATTAAATACCTTTTTTATAAAATTTAATTCATGATACATGCTTAGATTAGTTTAATTTTGTTTCATATGCATTTGTTAGATTTTAGACCTCTTCATATCCTCTATAATATGCAGCACACAACTTCACCTTTTGGGAGATGCATAAAAATTATTTTTTTCTTTTAATATATGTAGGAATAAATCAAGAAAATAATAAATATAAAGTTCTTAGAGAATATATTTTAATTTTGTAAATAAATAAATAAATGAAATCCTTCTGAGACCCATTAGAAATGGGTTCCTAAATTTTTCTCCATTAAGAGAGTTACTTATTTTCATAAGGAGTAAGTTTTAAATACTTTTAAACTAAATCAATGGCATTTAAAGTGTATTAACATTTTTTTCTATTTATTAAAAACACATAGGAATGCCAATCTACAACTTCTAGTCACAAAATGAGATAAAATGTTATTTTTTTTAATTTGATGGTAACCAAAAGCAAAGAAATATGGCATTTATTTGGCCTTTGAACCTCATTAGAGGAGAAAATAATTATTTACATTAGGGTGTTTGAATATCAAAAGCAATTAGTGGACCCCACCAGTGTGAGAAACACAGTTTTAGAACTCCTTATTCCCCTTAGCTCTCCTACCAATCTAAGAGCAAAACAAAAGCAAATAATTAAATAGCACTTATTTTAATAACTTCGATCATTCAGGGTCTGGAATATGAGAGGCACTCATTTTCTGGAGCAAAATTGGCTAGTCTTCATTGTCACGCCCAAGATCAAACAAAGGAACAAATTTTGATTATTTTAGAAAACCCTAGCTCTAATATACAAGATATATCTATATCTTAATATAAGAAAATACTCATACTGTATTTTTAATAATAACCAATATATCATTTTCAAACATCCACTCTATAAATGTATTATATGGAGAGCTTTAAAGAAGAAAAGTATACATAAGATTCTCAGTTCTGAGGATTTTACACTTAGATGCCTATAATAATAAAGTCACATTCAAAACAAAATTAATGTATAACTTTAATATCAGAAAAAATTAAACAGAGTGAACTGAGTTGGAGCTCTGAAAAACTGTGATGTTAAAAAGTTAGTATTACGTTGTATCTTCTCTATTCCCATTACATTGGTTCTACAATGGCATTGTAAAGCACAGAGCTAACAAAATCTTCAGAGAATAAATGTTTTCTGTGGGCATTTTATAGAACATTAAATCATGGACATAATTATTTAAAAATTAACCAACTGATTTAAAAATTTTTAGTTCAAGATTTCCTTATCAGAATAGATATGAGATTGTACTTCGACTGATGAATCATTTGCAAGTTTCTCCTGCTATGGACAGCATTTTACTAGACATCAAACAGAAATCACACTATGTAAAGATTCTCATAATTCAATGTAAAATATGATTTTAATTATGGAGATCTCACTGTATTTAACATTTTCCTCTCAACTCTAATTGGCAAGCTATCACAAGTCCTTGAATGCAGAGGTACAAATTGCAAGAAGATAATGCAAACAGCACCAGCATGCTTTGCACATGAAAAGGTTGCAGAGAGCAACTGTCACTTCATTAATTTGTCATGAAGACCATATTGCCTGTAAGTGATGGTGGCTTGCCATCTCAGACCACTTGCAAAAAACAGCAGACTCTAGCATTTGCTGAGGACTAGACAGTGGAAATAAAATTCCTAAATGAGCATTTTTGCAACAGCAACGCAACAACAGGAATCATTAATTAAAGTTGCTGTTGTAATGCTTACATTTTATAAATTTAAAGAATACTCATATTTACCCTATCTTCCTATTCCAAGAACTAATGGATATGTTCATAAATTATTAGAGATAACATACTGTCATAGTCATTGCCCCAAGGCCAATGTGGACAATGAAAATGGGCAACAAAGAATTGGTGACATATAGAATTGGGAGGTACAAGGCATCTATCTCTTCATTTTTCTAATCCTTAAAAAAAAATCGGTTCAAGGGGTGTGCAGCAGTAACATTGTCTTCAGCAGAAGGGGACACAGAACTAGTAAGAACTCAAATTCTTTCTAAAGCTCAAATTCCCCAAAATCAATAATTCTGGTATTTAGCGTGGTTCCCAGATTCTTACTATAAGCTTTTATCATTAGACCACAGAGACCAGAGCTGAATTTCTTGCTTTGTTGGCTTTTTTTTTTCTTTTTCCAGATCATACAACTATAAGAAAACCACATGTCCAGATCTCTTTTCCCTAGAAGGGTCATTCTGAAATCTATTCCCTGTAGCATAAGCACAGTGAGCCTCCTTATCATCAAAATACAGTGTAAGGTGTAAAGGAGAATCAATTTATATTTACTAGATAGAACAGTTCCTCGTCACTGAGTCAAACATGTATTTTGAGGGAAAACATATTTTTAACAATTAATCGGCATTTAACCTAAAAACTCTCATTTTGATAAACCTCAATTATAGTAATTAAAGATTTATACTCACTGTTGATATTAATTACTCTTAGATACATTTTTAGCTACTTGCCAATAGGGATTAAGGAGGAAAATGTGTACATTTTCTTTAAGAGAGGGAGAACCTACATTACATTTAGTGCATTGGCTAACATAAAAAAATACTAAGAAAGTGAGAAAAATAACTTCATGATTTACCTTATAAGGTTTAAACCAGTTTCTTAGAAATTTTCAGATGATACTAAAAAGAAAATGATAACCAATATTCTTATGTTTGCAATATTACATTTGTAATTCAGTGGTTAATAAGAAGCACATAGTTCTGTACTTTACAAAGTGCTAATGATGACTAATCTTGTGCTCAATAATTATAAGTGATATTAAATTGGTTCATGTTATTCCTTCTCCACTCATGTTTTTACTCCTATGTTTCTTTCTCTTTGTACACATCATAGCTATTTCGAAATGCAGTGTTCATCTTAGAAATATTTGGACATTTACCATGCATCAGAATTTTAAGCATGGCAATGCATAATCACTTACAGGAAGGATGTTACTGTCAAGTGTCAGGCACAGATATATCTACAAAAATCATTATATTTCCATTTATTCATAAATAGTTTTTCTTAGCCCATAAGTCTCAAAAGTACACACACACACACACACACACACACACACACACATTTGTAATAGTATCACGTTAAAAGGTAGAGTAAAATAAAACTGTCGAGACAAATGAAAAATAGAATTTTGGGGTTTGGGGAGTTTTGCTGCAGTTGATGATGATTTGGGGTCAAATCAGAGGAATACATTTGTAACCAGAGGATTGAGGAGAGAGGAGATGGGAATTTGATATTGAAAATCTAGCATCAGTAACAAGAGGCAGGCCAGAGTCTAAAGATAAAAAGGCGTAGAAGGTACATGCCTCAGATGGTATGTCCAGTAATCTTAATAATAACGACTACTATCCATTCTCCCACCCATCTTTAACTCATAAGTATTTAGC